>NW_024704750.1:8785963-9385963 GCF_018977255.1 Callorhinchus milii
CAGTTTTTGACTTGAAAGATAATTTAAAAAAAAACTAAACTCTTCCTGGTATAAAAATAAGACTCATAAATTGAGAGGAACACATAACCTTTCTTGTGAAACTTTAACCACCTGGTGCTGAAAAAGCCCCAGCTTCTCACTGATAATGCAACTCCTCACCTATTGAGATTTTGTCGCTGCCAGTAACTCAGTTGCATTGAATGGCATGGAGAAGCCTGAGTGCAATCATCTAAAATTGTGGAATATCATTGTTCAATGAATCAAATGTCCTGTGGGTTAGAAACATAGTTATCTTGGAAATGACTGCAATTTATTGTAAGTCCTAGTGCTGCTGAGCTGTTTGTTTGTGAGGAACTAGATTGAAAAAAAACAGGTCAATGGATTCTGCTTTACTTCTCTGTTTGGTGGTGTTTTAACTTTGAAATTGTATGCTTGTTAATTGGGGGATGGTTTCACAGTGTTGATGAATGGCAGGAGTGACACGTCTGTACGATATTGGTTGCATTTACAATTTAAAAAGCGTACCATAAATCCACAGGTTAGTCAATATTGCTCTGTATAGTAGTCCGTGGTCCTGTCTTCTGTCAAACAGTTACACCAGCACATTATAGATGTCAGATATTTTTCTTCAAATCTGAATTACATTCATTAGTAGTGAGAATATTTGTACCAATTTATTGTACCTGTGTTGTGTGGAGGTTTGGACATGAGGTGATGAAAATCCAGGGGGTGGTTTATGGGTCAAATTAATAATAATAATAATAATCCTTGCATTTGATATAGCGCTTTTCACGTCGGGAGGACGTCCCAAAGCGCTTCACAGAACACACTGTAATGTGAATTGACTGTATATTTGTGGGCGAACGCAGCAGCCAATTGTGCAAATTTAATAGTTGGAGGGGCTCCTCTTTGCCATCTTACTCTTCCGTTGATTTAATTGCTTTGTGATAGTGCGGGGGTGGGGGGTGCACTCAACCGACTGAGCAAGGCACACTTGATCTAGCTTTGGTGTTTAATCACATAACAAGCTTCCATATAACTTGTTGTTTTAAATCCATTCAGCATTTGAGGGGCTGAGCTCCTTCGTTTCCCCCCCACCTTCAGTCCCAGTCAATTCTGTGAATGTTCTGACACATCCTTCCAACAGGCACGATGTAAGTGTAAGATATTTGATAGTTAGCTGCCCCCATCTGTGTACCGCACGGCCTAATGAATTTGGACTGGGAAATTTATGCTTCATGTAACTGATGTAGCTTAAAGTACCATTCTGTGCGATACCCACCAAATGTAAGTTGTCATTGAGTTTGGTGCCTTCCAGTAGTTTCATAACAACAACAAATTACATTCGTATAGTACCTTTCATTTGGGAGGGCGTACCAAGGTGCTGGACAGTTCTGTAATATCTAATGTCCTGAAGAGTGCTTCTAGAAATGTGATAATCTGCACTTATTTATTAAGAAATCTTGACAGAAAGTTGATCTCCAACGAGCAAAGCAGTGAGACTGGATTAGTGAAGAACAACAGATAAAGGAGACACCAAATATAAACAAGATAAGCAAAATTTGGTGGAAGAAAAAGGAAAGTATTAGCGAGAAAATGATACAGAAAGATAATTAAAGAGAGTGAAAGAGAGAGAGTAATAGGCACAGAAAGGAAGAGGAGAGGAACTTTATTGTCTTTATTCTTTTATAGGAAGGAGAATTGTTCAATGTAATTTATGAGTAGCAACTATATGGGAAAGGTTTGTCAAATATTTTTGGTAAAGATTGTCCTTTTTTAAAGGAAGTTCAAAACAAGAGAGCACCAACTCTTGTGTATAATAGAGAATGTGATGGTGAGAGATGTGATATGCTGTGATGGCTTGGTGTTGGTCCAGTTTGTTGAGATAATCAAATCAAGAAAGTTTGCTGAATCAAATTCAAAGCAATCGCTTCATTGCTTGTGTGGCATTCACACCAGTTTGTTCAGTCAAACCGTGACACTGTTGCTCTGCAGTCCAGGGAATCAACAATCAACATTCATGGTATACACAGATCGTACATCTGACAAGTCTTTGCATGATCTGTTCCCACAAAATGACACTGTGGGAATTTCACCATTTACAGAAAAATAAACACATTGCACTTCTAAATAATAATTCAACAAAGTATTTCTGGCTGTTTCTTTAGAATATCTATGTCAGTTAAGAATGTTTTCAATGCTCCAGTTGATTTATCTTTGCAAGAAGCTCATGATAGGATGATTCAGCTTTAAATACGTTGAGTGGAGCTTTGATGTTCAGTCTTTTATCTTGGTCTAGTTCAGCAAAAGTAAACCCTTAAATGTAAGAGATCAGAATTCTCAATTGTAACAAACACATAAATAGATATATAAATGAAATGTGTCAATGGCTGGTCATACATTATGGATCTCATTCTGCTTTTTTGAAATTAAGCTATTCACCTATAAAATACAGTCACTATACTTCACAGTGTATCCTGTGAAGTGCTCTGAGACAACCTCTTGATGCGAAATATGCTGCATCAAATGCAAGTATTATGATTATTATTATTACTAATTGCAGTGGTTAACAAGGATTTGGCCATGAAACACAAAGCCTTTTGTTGGAGTGTTCCTTTAAAAATCCTTCAATGTGTCAACAATGTTTTTAAAACAAAATACAGACTGGAACCCAAAGGTGTTTGAGGAGAAGTTCCTGAATATCTAAATTTTTTTAATGCTATGATTTTTGGTTGTTTGGTCTCTGGTGTTCAGCTGCAAAAATGAAGATTAGCATCTGTGGGTGTGAAGGTTGCTGAGTAAATTCCTGCACTGATATCACTTGTGTGAAAGTTGAACATTCTGTATCTATAGCAACAACACTGAATGTCTTATTCGGATCCGAATGTCTTTTCTGGAGACCGACTGTTCACAGAATCCACCTGAAGCTCATCTGAAAGGGGGTTGTTGCAGATAGATGTTTAGGCTGGGCATTTCTGTCTTGAACAGGGGGAAAAAACTAGTTAATTCAGAAACGGTCACCTTGCTAAGCGGATTAGCATCACACTGACTGGCGGGAACTGTTCACCGATACAATTCCTTCCCATTATCTTCCAGGCATATCAGAGCAGAGTTCCAGTGGACTAGGTTGTCTCGTGTCCAGGTCTTGCACATCAGTATTTACAAATCCTTGAGATTCCCAATGCATCTCCCACATTTTAAACTCCAGTGGCAGTGTTTGTGTTCTTTCAGTTCTGCCTTCCAACAGTGAGCAATATTCCCTGAAGGATATGGAACAGGTTCCTGGACATCTGGAAGGCACTGCGAGGGGGAGCTCAACAGTGACTCCGACTATCCTTGTGGGCGATCACTGATGCTTGACTTGGTGTCTTTCTCCAGCCTGCGTTGATGAAGCAATTCTGGGAAGCTGCAGGGATGATCAATGTTTTTTCTGGATTACTGAATTTCTAGCGTAGCTGACATACGTTTCCAATCCTACAATGTCTAGTAATATTTGTCATGCTGAGTATTGTTTAAACAATCAGATAGAGGGTCTGCACAGAACTGTACCTGGTTCAGATGATTTTTGTTACATAAAAATAATCAAATTAGGTCACAGCATAGCTCAGTGTAACTGATTCAGCATTTGATAAATTCAGATAAGCAACAGCTCATGGTTTTAGGCAGAAAATACATCAGTGCTTCAAACATTTGACCTAATATAAATTTTAATTAAAAATAGCTTTGTATTTGATATAGCATCTTCCACGTCATAAGAATGCCTCAGTGTACTTCGCAGGATTTCCTGTAAAGTGTGGCAATTGTGTATTTTGTAAGCACATGTGGCAGCCAGTTTGCACTACAATGACCCACAAACAGCCATGAAGTGGATGATTAATTTTATCTGGAAGATTGTAGGCCAGGACAACCTGTTTTGAAATGCCACAATTAGATATTACACAAGCCAATCCAATATCATACAAGCCAATCCACCTTCAACAATGTTTATTTAAATCATTTTAAATATGAGGAGCAACAATGTTAGTAGTTAATTTAAAACCAATAAACCTCTAGGGAGGGGGTAATTAAAAAAAATGTAAATGAGTAGCGCTGATCTGCCCACAGCTCCCCACTTTACCAGCAAGGTAGCATTAGAAAATGCGCAAGGAATCTAGTGGAAGTCCACTTAGAAATTTTTGGCTTGCAGAAATTTTCAAAAAAAAAAAAAAAGTTTTGGACCCAATCAATCGACCCTTCCACGGAGGCCACCCTTACATCTTCGAGTCTCCTGAGCGGTTGCTGAAAACAGATTTGATTGCATCTCTGCTGGTTGTCAGGATCCAACGTGAAATGAG
This sequence comes from Callorhinchus milii, assembly GCF_018977255.1. NCBI lineage: Eukaryota > Metazoa > Chordata > Chondrichthyes > Chimaeriformes > Callorhinchidae > Callorhinchus > Callorhinchus milii. The sequence continues at coordinate 8,790,298 of NW_024704750.1, forward strand.
TTTTGTATGGTCTTCAGCTGCAGCAATCGAGTGAGGGGAGTTCAGGCAGAAAATTAGCATTTTTTTGTAGAACAGGTAATGGCCGGCTGTGGGACACTACCGTGCTCAAAATGGGCTTTTTTGGTCACCTGCAAAATGCACAGTAACAACACTTTACAATGAATTTGTGAAGTGCTTCGAGACATTTTGATAACCTGATAAAGAATTACATCAAATGCAAGAATTATCATTGTTATAATTGCTGTGTACCTGGCATGTTTAACTTGGGTATTGAGAACAAAAGTTACATATTGACTGTGTTACAAAAATGCTTCAGCATATAGTTGGTAACGGGTAGCGGGTTGGCAAATGATGAAGATGTTTGGAAGGTAAATAGGCATTGGTAGATGAGGTTATGGTTTGTGGCAATGTGTCAGACAATGTGTGTGGTCAGTGCAACTTGGCAGTTCAAAAGATTTGGCTCTTTGTAGCAGGAGTTGTGTGTTGGTGAATGAAAGGAGATTGTCGGTCTGGCTGGATTGCAGGGTGTGATGCTCTACTCCTGTTTGTATAATACTGCTCTGTTCAGATAGTGTTAGCACAGTGTTGTAGGCTGCCTGCCTGCCTCCTTACGCAGTCAGAGGGTTTAGCCCCAGAGCTGCCTGCCACTCGAGTCTGCTTGTTTATAGCCGAGAAGTACTATTCAGGCATTCCCGCTAAATGTGCTCTGAGACTCTACCCTGCGTGAAGGGTGTTATATAAATGCATGTTGTTGTAAATGTTTTGCTGTGGTTGGAAGTTGATCTCTGGAGAATAAATGCAGTGGCACGGTTGACTCATTCGCCACAATACCAACAATCTGGTTAAGGGGAGAAACTCCTGCATTGGGAGAAAATAATAATAATAATAATCCTTGCATTTGATATAGCGCTTTTCACGTTGGGAGGACGTCCCAAAGCGCTTCACAGAATATACTGTAAAGTGAATTGACTGTATATTTGTGGGCGAACGCGGCAGCCAATTCCGCACAGCAATGTCCCACAAACAGCCGTAGATTGAAAATGACCAATTTATTATTGTTTTGTTTTTTGGAGGGATTATTATTAGGCTCTGTGTGGAGTAAGGAAACTTGCCCAAGGTTTTGCCCTGCCTGGAATTGAACTCAGGTCTCTCACTTGCAAAGCGAGTGCTCTAACATCTGAGCTACAGAACTACGACCTACCCACATATATTTTGACCTAAAAGAAATTGTTTTGGATTGAAATCATTTTCTGCATCTTAAAAAAAAAAAGCAACAAATGGTAACAGTTGCATTTGATAAATAGCTTTATCGTTTTGCAATGTTTCAAAGTTCACCAAACGGAGGTACTTTTTAATGTTGTATTGCAGGCAAATATGGCAGCTCATGCACACAAAGTAACATGCATGCTCCAGCAATGACATATTGCCCAGGATATTGGGTGAACTTGCTGCTCTTTACAAAATATTGATCTGGATCTTTAACATCCTCCTGAACAGGCAGACAGAGCACCTGCAGTGTCAGCCTGAGATATCAGTTTAAGGCCTGTAGTACAGTCTCTGGAATGCACTAGTTTATTCCTGGAGATCATTACTAAAATGTAAGACAGCTTTGATGCCATACATATTGTAAGTTCTAATTCAGCATTTTTCAAATGTGCAACATTTGGTTTTGCACACATGTGATAGATCACTTCCATCCAGGTCTGCATTTCATCTATGTAGTATTATTAGCATGTCCAGAAATGGGCGAATTCTTAAAATCTAGCCTCAATTTTGAAGCTGGTTTTCTTCAAATTCTTCTGAAAATTACAGACAACTGACTTCAACGTTATGACTGAATTCAACAATTTACAAAGTTCTGCACACTCTAAAATACTGCACAGATACAATAACAACAACTTGGATTTATATAGTGCCCTCCACGCTGGACGGCATCTCAGAGCCGTTTAGGATCCTAGGACCGAGCCAGGGGGAGGGGGGCGGAAGGTGACCAAAGATGCGGTTGCAAAGAAAGGTCTTCAGCAGAGACCTGAAAATGGGAAGGGAGGGAGCGAGATGAAGGGAGCGAGGAAGGGAATTCCAGAGCCTCGGCATAGTGGCTGAAGGAACGGCCGCCAAGGGTGGAGCGGAGGACTCGGGGGATGAGGATGAGGCCAGACCGGGAGGAACGAAGGCAACGGGTACTACTTTGAGGAGAGAGGAGGTCAGAGAGGTAGGGGGTGCAGAGGAGTGCAGGGACTTGAATACAAGGGTGAGGATCTTGAAATCGATCCTCTCTGGGATAGGCAGCCAGTGCAGTCTGGCAAGGACTGGGGTGATCGGGGAGTGGAGTTTTGTGCGGTTGAGAATGCGGGCGTCAGAGTTTTGAATGGTTTGGATTTTATGGATGGTGGATGGGAGACCAGCGAGGGGGGCATTAGAGTAGTCCAGCCGAGAGGTGACAAATAAATATAGACCCAAGTAGAATTTCCCCCCAGTTGTTTTTCAGTTATAAAGTATGACCCAATGCATCACATCATAACGAAATATAGGAACAATATGACTGTATATCAATCAGTTTCAATTTGTTTTTTTAAGTTGATTTTGTTTCATATGGGAATATGGAGAGCAAATATTAGGGGCGGGAATAAAATCTGAGCATGTTATCCTCACCTGATATATGTTCCAGGAAGCAGTAAGCAAGAACTTTGTCTCATTTTTCCCATTCTTCACACTAGAAAAATGAAGCCCCTTCTTTGTTTCCATAGTAGTGTCCCATCCGAAAGAGTAGCCAGCTCAACGGAAACCCAGGATTGAAGCTGGGATCATCTTGGTCAGTGTAAGTCAGTACCGTGTCATATTGTGCACTTATCCACTCAGCCATGTGGAGCCCCATGATAATGCTTTGGCATTATTATCCAATTTGTACTTCAGTCCCTGTTTTGATACTGTACACACCCTCAATTTTCAACATGGGTTAATACTAAAGCTTGCAACTGCTGTTGTAATATTAGGATTTTCACTGCAATTATAGAAAGTAACTGTCTGATTTATAAATGCAGTGGGCTGCGTGTTCAAAGTGCAGTAATATCACTGATGGAATTCTACGGCTTTGATTCATTTTAAATGGGCCAGTGCTTATTGCCAGGAGTATTTCGCAGGAAGCAAAGAATGGCTTTCAACATGATTTGTCGTCCCTTTCTTTCTCAGTTTCCAAAAATGAAATGTGAGATTGTTCCAAGTATTAATGGAACTTCTGAGTCTTGATTATGTCCTGCTTTCGTTGATCTCTTGCAAATATAACCGGTTGATTTCACCAAAGAACAAATATTTGCTGGCTTTATAGTGGTGCCCTTCAGTTCTCCACTTGGAAAGAGGTTGATTTAGACTTGCATTTGCGTTAGAAGATGTGGAAGTCTCCAGAAAGCAGCGAGAAGCTCAGTATCTCCAGAATCAAAAGAAAAATCTGCATCCTTGAAGCCTTGTGTCTTCTACTGTTCTTGATATTGTAATGTTCTATCTTTGAAATGAATGTTGCCTCTTCTACCTGGCAACAGACACCTTTAGAAATGAGGACACTCTCACAAATGCACTTGGTTATATTCAATTTCTGTAGTTTTGAGACTCCTGTGCCCATCACCCATCATCCATACTTAGCACTGATCCATTTGCATGGCTGCCATCACTGGGTGCTGAATGTTGCTTCAATTTAGCAACAGCTGCAGGTGGCAAGAAGTCAGTTGTGGGAGTTGGATAGTGGCGGCAGTGATTGCTTTAGTGGAACATGCAAGCGGCAGCATTCACTAATTCTCTTGCCTTCAGTTATTATATTTTAAGTTTACACATGATGAAACACGATGAGATGCTGCTCGAGGTATATGTGCTCCGTCTGTCATTAAAGTTTTGATGGATTTATAATGCTTTACTTAGCGACAGGCTGGTGCTGTGGTGTTCCTAATTGTCACTAAAAAGATATTGTTCATTAATGAATACCTGAGGTTGTTACTTGATCAATAACCTCCAGAATATGCTAGACGGTTGGACGCAGACAACAGCTGATACCTAGGAGTTATAGCAAAACTGCATTTTATCTTATTAAGGAGTTCAAATAATGCCATTACCGAGCAGTGCAACTGGAGCATTTTATAACGTCCTCTGAATCTTGAGGTGAGGTTATCTTAACAGATTGCTGCAATTAATCTATTTTTTTAAACTGTTTTGTGGAATTGGTGCGCCTTTATTTATTTTTGCTGAGACTAGTTTGACGGCTTGGATTATCTATGCCTGGGTGCAGGTGATATCCTCAATGAGGTTCTAAAGTTGGTTTCCCATTGTTGTTGTGCTTCCAGCACAAAGCAGCAACTAATAGAAATAATAATTAATCCTTGCATTTGATATAGAACCTTTCACGTTGAGAACATGTCCCAAACCCCTTCCTAGGATTTTGTGTGTATTTTGTAGGCAAAAGCAGCAGTCAATTTGTCTACAGGAATGTTCCACAAACAGAAGTAAATAACCAATTTTAACTGGGGAATTGTTGATAGTGACACAGGGACAGACTCCTTTCTCTTTTCGATTAGTGCCACGTGATCTTTGTCTCCCTGAGTAGACAAACGGGACCTCGATTTAATGTCTTATCCAAAGGACAGCAATTCCAACAATACAGTGTCCCTCCTCCAGTAATACATCAGAGTGCAAGCCTAAATTGCATGAATTACATACTAATTGGTATGTATTATATAGCAGTAAATCACTGCTTCAGTCACTGGTGGGGAACAAAACTTTCAAATTGTAGAGAGTGACCAACATCTTCCCGCTGACTAGCACCTTGTCAAGTTAGAATCCTGCAGAAGCCTACACATTTTCGTAACTGCATGTAAGACACTTTTGTAACCTGTAAAATGTCAATCAGCCTATCTGGGTCGAAGGAGAGTATCTGGTGCCACAAGGAAGCTTCTCCTTCTCAATGAAAACGTTTTCTTTGTAGATCAATTTCATTACAGAGGAGTCCTGTAGCTTAGTGATTAGAGCATTTGCCTCGCAAACAAGAGACCTGAGTTCGATTCCCGGCAGGGCGAAACGTCGGGGTATTTTCCTTAGTCCACGTGCCTCTGTTTACCTAGCAGTAAGTAGGAACCCAGTTGTTAGTCGATTGGCAGAATGCTTTTCTGGGGGTAATAATTCCTTAATAAAAATAATTGATCACTTCAATCCACGACTGTTTGTGGGACACTGCTGTGCATAATTGGCTGCCGCGTTTCGCCCACAAAATATGCTGTTAATTCACTTTACAGTATGTTCTGTGAAGCACTTTGAGATATCTTGAAGATGTGATGAGGGACTATATCAAATGCAAGGATTATTATTATTACAATGAGTAGGAGCTGGAGGAGTGCCTTATGGAGGAAGGGGGAGATGGACATAAATTTATTGCAAAAAAAAACCTTTCAATAATCCAGCGGTGGTGATGTCCTTGAAATAACTCTGAAAGTAACAATATAGCTCAGTGGTTAGAGCACTCGCTTTGCAAGTGAGAGACCTGAGGTCAATTCCAGGCAGGGCGAAACCTTGGGCAAGTTTCCTTACTCCACACACCTAATAATAATCCCTCCAAAAACCAAAAACAATAATAAAAATTGGTCATTTTCAATCTATGACTGTTTGTGGGACATTGCTGTGCGCAATTGGCTGCCGCATTCGCCCACAAATAAACAGTCAATTCACTTTACAGTGTGTTCTGTGAAGCGCTTTGGGACGTCCTCCCGACGTGAAAAGCGCTATATCAAATGCAAGGATTATCATTAATAGTGAGGAAGAAGGAAATGGAGACGTTCAAAACGGGGAGAATGTCCATTTATTCTCTCTGCTGGAGATCTATTAATATTTGAAAGCTTACACTGGCCACTACCCTATAAATACTCCAGATTTCCTGCTGAATGCTGTGGTTAAATCTGCAGCACACTCATCCAACCTCTTTCTCTCTCTTCCCCTCTCCAACACAAGCTGTTGCATAATCGCTGCAAGTGGACAACTCATTGCCATGTTTGTCAGGCTCAGGCTCACTGGTGAAGGCTGCCAAGCTCGTCTGCACTTTTGAGCCAACGCTTAGCAATACAATTCACACACTGAGGAATCCTCATTTGCACCAAATTGATGCTCTCTCTACACAGTTTAGCTCCAAATGAAGCCGGCTCTTTGCATTTGTTTGCACAAGTGGTGGCAGGCAGAAGTAACAACATTATCTTTCGTGCTTTAAGTGCCAGTAGTAGAAAATCCGAGATAAAGGGAAACTTTTACATGAAAAAACACAGGCAGTTGTTGCAAATTTTTAATCTGATCTAGCCTGCACTGTATGTGCAAGCTCAGACAAAATACTGTACTGCAGTTCACAATTAGGTGTAATTGTTAAGCAGAAGTGTGGCTTGAGTTGCAATGGTTGATCATGGTGTCTTTGGTTGATATTTTGGTTTGGAGTCCAATTTCTGGGAAATGAGATCAAAAAATGTGTGTAATGTCTGGAATAAGCAGCCTTTAATCCACATTGGGCAACATTCTTCCTCTATTCTTGCAGGCTTGGGTGAACTGAGAATAAAGCAAACTGTGACAGCACAGTAAATGTCATGAAATAGAACCCTGTGATATGTTTTGCCCATAAAATACACAAGTCAATTCACTTTCTGACGTATTCCATGAAATGCTTTGAGACGTCTCAACGATATGATAAGGCGCTATATCAAATGCAAGCGTTATTATTATCTTATGCCATGTTGCCAGTCAGGACCAGTTCAGCTTCCACGGGGAAACTAAATGGGAAGAAATGAATAAGACAGAAGAAAATAGACCGTTTTAAATCGGTAATCGAATCTCCTGATATTTATGCACATTTCAAATGTTGCTCTCACAGTGTGACGTTATCAGAAATGCTTGATTGAATAATTGCATACATTTCGTGGCCAGCCACTTTCATATACGTGAAAGTGCAATCAAAAAATGGCAAAATAATTGTTCAGCAAACTTGAGAAATAATGGACCTAACATGGAAAGATGGCATGACATTCATCGCCTGCATGTGTAAAGGCATTGCAAAAATGAGATCAAACTCTTCTTGATGTAACTAAAATCTTTGAAAGCCGACTGTTGGTATCATTTACTGGCTTGCTTCTTGTAAACATTTCAGCTGATTGATTAGATTTGTTCGGTATATTTACCAAATACAGAACAAAGTCACTGTTGACAAAAGGTGCAACAGGAGAGTAGTCTGTGGATTAGTTGAGTTGCTCTGTATCCATGGATCCACCTAAACAAAGTTCACATTCCTAGAAATGGTTCTTTAAATGGGTACAACGTGTCAGTGTGGGGATGTGCAGGGAGGGGATTGGTTTTATCATGAAAGTTTTTGCTGTCAAGTTGTCATGAAGAGGCAGCATGGATCGCTGAAGGGCTCATGAATATTTGAACTTTCTCAAGACACTGTGACCCACACTTGAACCACTTGAAATCAACTCTTTTGTATTGTCTGTGGGACGGCATGTTTTGACATTTTGGGAAACTGTTGTTAAAGGTAGTAGGGCTGTATTACAAGGTTAGGGTGCTTGCCAAAGATTGCAAATAATACAAGTAACATGAAGTCTCCTGGAAGGGTCTCGAAGTTCTTTATGTCATGTGAAAGTGCAATACCTGTATTATTCTGACTTGTAGTTTGTAGTTAAGCATTGTAGTTGAAACCATGTTGACTACAGCAATTAATAGGGAATTGGATAAATATCTGAACAAGACTATTCTAGGGCATGAGGAGGAGAGAGTAAGCACAGCGTAATGCCTCTTTCTATGTTGTGAACTTTTTCTGCTTCTATAGGATGGAGCTGCAAGCCACATTATTTTAATTTTTAGTTCAAAGTCTTGTAACTTTTTTTTTTGGAGGAAGGAAAAACAATTATCAACAAGGAATGTTGCTAAATGGCAGAGCCAAGCTCAAAACATTGCAATGAAAGGCAGCACGTACTGTAGTTCTTTCACAAATGCCAGGCTTCTTTCTAAATTTGAGTGGCCTTCTGTTTGCTGGCAAAATCAGGTTGAGCATCTGGCTTCATCCCAGGTAGTAGACAGAAAATAGCACGCTGTATGGAATGCATTGCACCAATACAACAAAGAATTGGAATGACTTACTGATGTTCTCTCAACTCAGCTAAGTGCTGCTGCCTTAGAAAACGCTTTGGAATGTGATGTCCTTCGTAATAATTGAGAATTGCTTTTGCTTATAATCACTGTATCCCAGCTTTCATTTCATTTGTTGGTTGGGGTATTATAAGGTGGACGTGGGCAGAAATCTTACCTGATTGTAATTGTACTCCTGTATTAATGTTGCATTTTGGATTGTGCAGAATTTGACAAATTGTTGAATTCAGTTTTATCTTTGAAGCCCATCTTATGCAATGCTTTAGAGCTCATGGGAAAACCGTTAAAAAGTAAAGGCAATCTAAGAATTTGATAATGTATAATCTTATAACTGCTGTACACAACTGGCTGCCGCATTTTGCTCACAAAATACAGTCAATCCACTTAACAGTGTATTCTGTGAAGCACTGTGAAGCCGCTGAAACCCTGGTCCATGCCTTTGTCACCTCTTGGCTGGACTATTCAAATGCCCTCCTCACCGGTCTCCCCTCCACTATCTTCCATAAAATCCAGGTCATACAAAACTCTGCCGCCCGCATTCTTACCCACACCAAACTCCGCTCCCCGATTACCCCAGTCTTTGTCAGACTGCACTGGCTCCCTGTCCCAGAGAGGATTGATTTCAAGATCCTCACCTTTGTCTTCAAATCTCTCCACTCCTCTGCACCCCCCTACCTCTCTGACCTCTCTCCTCACAATAGTGCCCGTTGCCTTCGTTCCACTGGGTCTGGCCTCCTCCTCCTTGTCCCCCGAGTCCTCCACTCCACCATTGGCGGCCGTACCTTCAGCCACTATGCCCCAAGGCTCTGGAACTCCCTTCCTCACTCTCTTCGCCTCGCTCCCTCTCTTCCTATTTTAAGGTCTCTGCTGAAGACCTTTCTTTTCGACTGCGCCTTTCGTCACCTTCCTCCCCTTCCCACTGGCTCGGACCTGGGATCCATTACTGTGAAGCGCTCTGAGACGCCTCCGGCTTGGAGGGCGCTATATAAATCCAAGTTGTTGAGACATCTCAACAAAGTGGTATGCGGCTATATCAAATACAAGTATTACTATGGATGCTCTGAAATGCTACCTTGATAGATAAATCTTGACAGAGGTGGAAATTTTATCCAATTGTAGGCTCCTGCATGTGCACTGCATAATTAGTCCAAAAATGATAATGAGATGCAGTTTATTAATTGAAAACGGGAATGGATTATTGTGACAACTTATTATAAAGCAATGGGGCTCATCTCCGGTAATTGAAAAATCTAGTATCCAGCTCTCTGAATCTTGAAGAAAAAATAATTTAAGCAGTGAATACCTGAAATTATAAATAATTTAAGCAGTGGCAGTTCTTTGCTTTGCAGTCAACCACACTTTTGTCGCGATTGCATGCTCATTAGTTGTTGCTTTAAGTCACGACAGGCAAACACATAAGATGGTTAGCTGATTTCAGATTAGATTCTGCTGTTGGTCTGGAACAGTTGGTAGCATTCTTGCCTCTGAGTCAGAAGATTACAGGTTCACCCCCACATCAGGACTTTGAACTCATAGTCCAGACTGACACCTCCAGTGCAGTGTTGGAGGAGGTGCAGTACATTATTCGGAGGTGCCGTTCTCTGAATAAGACATTAAACCGTTCAGTTGGATGTTAAAAGTCCTATGGCATTATTCAAAAAGAGAAGGGACTTCTTCCCAGTTTTGGCCAATAATTCCCCAAATTAAATTGGTCATTCACTTCATCGCTGTTTGTGGGACATTGTTGTATGCAAATTGGCTGGTGTGTTTGTCTACACTTCATAATAAAATCCTGTGAAGCACTTTGGGGAATCTTGACAACATGATAAAGTGCTGCATCAAATGCAAAATCTTATATAGATTTTTACAGAATCGACCAGTTTAGTTCAGTTTTGAAATGCATCCTGGAACTTGATATCACTTCAAGTGCAACTTACTTCAATACTGTGTCTAAAGAGGTCATAGGTGTATGACTGAGGATCCCCTGATATTGGGTATTGTCAAAAGACGAGGCATAGTATCTTTGAACCACACACATCAGATTGGATGGCTGTATAAGTAGCTCAGTAACAATAAAGCAGCACATGCATTTTGCTTCTCACTGTGTTCTTGTACCCATTATAAGAGTGAGTTCCATTGCAAATTATTTTTAAGGCTTGATAAATAATATATGTTCTATCTGATACTTGCTACTTTCATCCAGTTATATGCCTTGCTCTATTATACTAATTCTTATGTTTAGTTTAAAAAAAATGTTGAGCGAGGTTAGGCCCTGCTCACCCCGTGTAAGCTGAATTTGACAGAAACGCTTTCCTCAAGGGAAGGAGAGTTGTCCCTGCAGACAACCCTTTCCCCCCAAAACTCTCTAGGTTCCAAATCATCAAAGGACAATGTGGATCAGATTCCCGTCTTCACAACCACCTGAGCAAGTCCGGTGATCAAGTGTTGAAGCTAGTTTCGTATTCCAGTATCTCTGCTTCCTCTTTGTGTGGAGGTGGATCAAACTCCTCAGATCGGAAATACTGCAGCACTGATCCCAGCCAACAGTGGGCTGAAGGCATAGCTTCTGCCAGGAGCTCCTCCTCCCATAAATGCAACATGGGAAGATTCGGTCGTGGATTTGTAAACACAAGTGAATCTCACCAGGAGATCTTTCTGGCAGGTGCACATCCTAAAGAAGTAACTGATCAGCATGGATACTCCATTCGATCTGTCAAAATGCTATATCATGTCATTTTATCATGTCATCATCTCTAAGTGCTTCACCTGACACCAGTGCAGTTCACCTGACACCAGGGTTCAGACTTTTCCTGTAAAGTGTAGTAACTTTGTATTTGTTGGTGAACACAGCAACCAGTTTGCTCATGGGCTGCTATTAAATTAATGATCATTTTTTGAAATATGGAGAATTGTTGATTTCATTGAGAGCAGGAGACTGTGGGATTAAAAAACAAAGTGGGAATCTCTGCCCCCTCCTGTGTATGAACTTTCATGTCTTCTCCATTCGTGGAATAAACCAGATGTTCCAGTCTTCCCTGCGGAGAATCCTCCACATAGCAGACTGGCTTTGTTCAAGTGAACTTGGAGTAATGGTCTCTTTAATTGTGGTGATAACCAATATCACTTAATTTAATTGCATAGTAACACTACTGGAGTTTTATTCTTCCACAGGAGGGTGAATTCCTGAGCTCTTGCATGTGTAACTTTGTAAGTACAGTACCTTCCAGCTTTAGTTAAACTGCAATATAACCACATCTGGCCAGGTAAAGGTGCACCACATTGAACAAGCAATTACCTTGAGAAATTAATGACAATGGTTGATGAATTTCTGGAGCAAGGCTTAAAATGTTGCATCCTAATATCAGCCATAGTAACTTACTAACATATCTTGTCACCACCGTCCCCCCACTACTTAATATGAGTTGCATTTGATTCTGAACTTGTTCCTGCACACAGACGCAATACAGTACAAAGTGCATTGAAAATACGCTTCAGGGCAAAGGGACTAAGGTACAATTCCAATAGTATTATTTTGTAGATCTTGGCATTACGAGCAAACTCTTAATACGATAACAGCAACAAAGGCAGAGAAACACCCTCAGCAGAAACTAGGCCTAGCTCAGCTGCTTGTACTGTTGATAATCCTTATTCTGTCCGAAGTTGAGAAGGTGGTGGTTAGCAATTGATCGGCGAGCACAGCTGTTCAGGCGGGGTGTTGTTTCTAAACAAAACAACCACCCCAGAACATTCTGGAAAAGCACAGAAGGTCAAACGGAATCTGAAGGAGACAAGTCAGTTAAGATTTCAGTTGGGCTCCATCTGTTTGCTCAGTCAGCCTGACACATTTCTTATCAGACAACAAAGTGGAATTTTGTGCTCTGCAGGATAACCCGGAGGTCTCCACAATAAGGCTTACATGTGGGCTTTGTATAGGTGGAGGGGAAAACAAATAGTGAACAGTCATACATTCTGGTGATTATATTGTTTTCAGCTTCACAATGTAGAATTTAAAAATGTCCAATTCTATTGATTTTTTTTCACCTTTTTTTTTTGTTGCCAAATTTCTCTTGTTTTCCAAGTGTAGTCTTTTGACGTATTTTTCCTTCTCCAGGGATGGTGTCCCACCAGTCCCAGTCTCTCACATCCAAGTGCCCATTGTTTACATGGAAGCCAGATACCAAACGTGAGCTCTTTCTGGGCTGTAAGGCTCAACAGTTTGGTGAATAAAGTTATTGCGGGAGAAAAAGAGCAGCACAATTGATCTCTGTGTTAAAGTTATAATAATAATAATCCTTGCATTTGGTATAGCACTTGTGTTGTTATCATGTCTGAAGGACATTTCAAAGCGCTTCACAGGATTTACTGTGAAGTGGAATGACTGTGTATTTGTAGGCAAATGTGGCAGCTAGTTTTCCGCGTAGCAAAGTTCCACAAACAGCCATGGAGTGAGAGTAGAATCACACAGTTTTACTGCTCTTGATCTGATGACTTCTCTGAACTTGAAGGGTAGGAGAACATTTTGAGGTGCGGCGATAAAGGCCAAGGACCCTCCCTGCCACCACTACCACCTGCTTAACATGACTCCATAAGCCATCTCAGCAATCCTTGTTTTGAGTCGACGTGAATTGATTAGCTTTAGTCTTTTAGGTGATGCTTTTAAATCTGTCTAATTTGTGTGTCTTGCTTAATTTGCAAAGCAGTTCAGACTATCAATCTGTTCAATTTCATTTTTCATTGGATGCCCACTCTTCATACACTAACTGAGAGGGCAGGCAGCATGCGGTCTGCTCCCAAGTCTCTGCCAATACCAGCATATGTGCCTGCAGGATGACAACATGAGCTCAGGGCAAGGTGACTGACTGTCTACCTCGCTATATCTGCCCACAGGAAGGGCAAATCTTCATTCTTTGTCTGGCACTGACAGTTCAGCTGAAAGCTGGAATTTCCTGTGTGTAGAAAGTCACGTCGACTTGTGTTGTCATTGGCAGTGGCAGATTTCACACTGCTTGTCCTGTTGATCAGGCACATTACAGGTTCTAATATCTTTTGGTAAAGTGGACATGGTGGTGAATAGACATTTATTGGCAGCATGTTCTTCTGACCGTCAGTGTGCTGAACCTCTGGAGTTTGATGGCTTTTTAACCAACGTCTGCTTCTTATGCCGATAAAATGTCATTTGATTAACTCCTATTTGTAACTTTTTGAGACTGTATTTTACATGTTTTTTATGTGATCCCCAGGCAATATATTGTACTCTGAAAGGATATTATTTATTCATGCAATTGGGGCGGGGAAAGATGAGAAATATCTGTCTGTTTTATGTTATAACGTTGAAAGGCTTTGTGCCAGCTTCAGCATTGGTGGGCACTGATCATGTCAGGATTGACTGATGGGAGCTTTTGATACATTGTGCTAATGGACATGGACTCAGACATTGATTGGAAGTGCAGACTACAATGTTTGGCTTAGCTGCTCTGCACAGTAAATTTCACTGGTATTGACATCCTGTCCGAGTGCATTTTGACATCATTTTAACATTTCATTTTGTAATACGCATGTGCGTGCACACCACACACACATTTCACTTCATCTATACCCTACATTCTGTGCTTCATATAAGCTGGACGAAGAGAAAATGTGCTAAAATAGGTGCAACTGCTAATGGAGGCATTGATATTGCTGTACTCTGTGCACTGAATATAGCAGTCAGACCTTGTTAAGAGTTTTCAGGTTAGCTTTATTTTTGGTACAATAAAGTACAGTAATTGCAATGCTAATAGAACTAGATTTGTACTCGGTCTTTTTAAGTACTCCATAGCTGCTTCCTTTTATGCTAACTTTTGTATAGATTATGTGAATTGTGATGAAAATATCTAGAAACAGTATTGTACAGCCGTACAATGAGAAAAATATCAAAGGGAAATTGCTATTTTTCTGGTTGAATGTACTGGAAGATGGGAGATGATTGGGGTGGCCCTATAAAAAGAGTGAATGATGAGAGGAACTCTCTTGCAATGATTTTCATTAGCGATATGTAGAGTTACAGTTATGAAAGAGGGGAGGTTAGAATTGTATTTAAAGATTTGATTGCCTATTAACTAGGTTTAAATGTAATCTAATGCTTGATATCTAACAAGGTCTAAAGCCAAAAAATTGTGTCCAGAACACTCGGAATGCATTCTCTTCCCCACTTCCCCTTCTTGATTATAGCTTGGTTTTCACTTGCAACTCAGTTGATCTAAGATCTCAGACCTTCAACTTGTGCCTCACAAATGCTCAAGATGGACAGTGGAGTAGTGGAGCCATAAGTGATAACAGATCAAAAATGGCATATAGATGTGACAGCTCTAGTGTTGCTGAAGAGACACTGTGTGCCAATATTTGCACTAAGAATTCAATGCTAGAGTTGACATTCACTAAGTGAGGCTTGTAACTGTATGCTGCATTAAGTTAATGAAGCTTGTTGCTGCACTGACAAAATTAGGTTTGTTGGGTGGTACTGATGAGGCTTATTGCTCCATATTTTATCAAATAGATGACTTGGCAGTGAATACTGCATTGATGGGTCTTATTACTGTGTGCAGTATTGACGAACTGAGACATATTACTGCATTATTTGTATGTAGCGTATTTCTTACATTGGTGCATTTATGGGGTTCATTTCTGAATGCAGCATTTTGTGAGACTCATTTGTTCTGCAGTAATGTACACAGTTGTAGAATAATGGTGAATACGGCATCAATCTATGCTATTTTGTTACTTTTATGATTATTTTGTGGCCAACCAAAAAAGTTTGGCCAAAAAGGTTGGCAACCATTGCATTAAGTGAATTAAAAAAATGTTTGCACTATTAAATGGATGAAAACCAGATGAAAATCTAAAAAATAGAGGGAAAGTAAAGCATTAATAGAAGTTTTGCAAACAGCTCTATTGGAATTAAAGGATGGAAGTTTGTATTGAATTCTGGATGGCTGAAAGTGCTATTTTGAAATCAGTTGCTCCCAAGATTATGAGAGAGATCAGATGTGGTGTTTAATATTAATTATGATAACATAACACAGAGTTGCATTGCTTAACCACCTGTAGTGCAATGATAGAGAACTAACTGACCTTTACTTTTTGAGACCCATGCTTGAATTCATTTAGGCTCAAAGAGGTGAGAGATTCTGCTCTCTCCTCTAGGTCAAAGTAAAATGAGCTTTGACTGTTTGAATTCAGGATTTTGCGCATCCATAGCCTGTAACGGCCCAAGCTTTGGTACAAAAGTGACTGTCAGAGATGGCTAGTGTGGATACTTCATTTTGTGATTGCTGGTTATGTTCAGTCCATTCATTTACTCAGTTGGGTGAAAGAAGCAAATACGATTCACCAATTTTATTTGAATGAAAATGCAATTTACTCTCGATATCTTAATTGCAGCGCGTATCAAAGATATTGCACATCTCATGCTTGTGACTGCAGAGTTGATTGAGGTGCAATGCAATTTATGTTAGAATTCAGGTTGGGAAGTTCAAATGAAGGAGCCTTTGCTGATCTTCCTCCACATACACACTTTAAAAATATTGTAAACAATAACAACAACAAGATTACATTTGTATAGCGCCTTTCACATCAGGAGAATGTCTCAAGGCGCCGGACAGTGTACAGCATTTCAGGCCTGAGCTGGGATCAGGGGGGAGAAGGGAGGGGAAGGGGGTTGACCAATGGCATGGTCGAAGAGGAGGATTTTGAGGCGGGAGTTGAAGGAGGCTAAGGGGGGGGGCGAGGTGGAATGATTGGGGGATGGAGTTCCAGAGGTTGGGGGCAGAGTGGCTGAAGGCTCTCCTGCCAATGGTGCGGCGGGTGGGTCGGGGGCCGTGGAGCAGGCCGGAGCTAGCTGAGCGGAAGGAGCGGGCGGGTTGGTAGGGGGTAAGGAGGTCACAGAAGTAGGGTGAGGAGAGACCATTGATGGCTTTGTAGATAATCAGCATGACTTTACAGCTACTTGCTCTGTGCAGATGATTCATTGAGGATTGTTCATTGCAATCCAATCTGAATTGTGATGACAATCTGTAAATACGTATTACCTGTTTGTACAGTATTGCAATGCAAACAAAACATTTGTAAACAACAGAAAGTGCTATGCCATTTGGAATAGGATCCTAAGAGTATCACGATGGAGAAAGTTATAATAATAGATGGGTTTCAGCACTCCAGGATTAACATATCTGGCAAGCTGGCTATCGACAAACTGGAGATCTTATTACCAAACTTTATTTGTGCAGTGCTTGTAATAAGTGTTTACGTATCCACGCATTACGCAAAAGGGAATCGTCAAATGCAATAGAGAGGCAATGCTTCGCTGAATGATTGATGGCATTTGTACCTGGCTGAACATTCCCTGGAAGACGTACAGCAGTTCACTGTGCTTTTTGCAGTGATTGAGAGGTGCTCTCTGAGGCAAAGGGGTCATTGCGATATAAATTGCACTTTGGATACTGAGAGAACTTCTTGCTTTTCTTTGCAGTAGTGCATCTGGACAGGCAGATTGGTCTTCAGTTCATGCCTTATGGGAAGGACAGTACTGTCAACAATTCAGCCCACCCTTATTCCATTCTGACCTGTCCACTCCCTCTGCTCAGTGGACTCTGGTCTGCTCCATATCCTCTGCCCGCCCCACCATTGGCGATCGGGCCTTCAGCGTTTGGATCTACATCCCAAAGTCCCTTCATCACGCTGTTTCCTTGCCTCCTTCAAGGCCTGTTTCAAGACCCTCCTTTTCGACTGTGCCTTCAGTCACCCTCCTACCCACCACCCACTCCTCATGATTCCAACACCCAGATTGTCCCTCGGGTGCAAATCTTTGCCTTGGGATGTCTTCCCAACGTGAAAGGCCCTATACGAATGTAAGTTATTGTTGCCATGTTTTTGATTATGAGCTTAATTCATGGTGTGAGGCTTAAATTAGGTACAGGGTCTATTTAAGTGAGAATTGGACTAAGTTTTGTGCTGTGCACTCACACTTATGTGGGCCTGGGTTTATGCTTCTCAAACTCATTTCACTCCGTCTTGTTTCAGCAAGCTGGAGGAGGGGGGGGGGGGGGACACCTAATAGTTTGGGCAGGAGTGAAAGATGATTCCCAATGGTGAAAGGATGGTGTGGTCACTGCACGTGACACTGTGTTCAACCTCTATCGATATTCCAATAGTGTTGAAACTCTTTTCCCATCAATTAAAATTGAGATTTATTGATCATGCCAGTGGAATTCAGACAGCTACTTTAGGTTACAATCAGGAGGGATTTTGTTGCCATACTAACCAATGGACTCATTCTTAGGATTTTAGCTGAGTACCAACAATTTTGTAAGAAATATATTTTAAGTTCAGCTTTGAAAGATCCAATTGTCTAGCAACCAAAGCCCAGTGCAAAAGAGCTTGACAGTTTCTAACATACTCCCGACTGATGCGTCATTCTTGTGGAGATCTGAGCCATTGCTATGTTTACTGTGATTCAGGTGTAAACATAGATGGCACTCGGTGTGTCAATGATTAAAATGACTATCAAACAGCCACGTTTATATATACTGCTGTCCACCGAGAGCTACATCTGAAACTGTTTTCTCAACCTGATTGTTGATGTTGAGGAAGCATTCCCTTGTGACTCCGAGTCACCATGGTAACTGTCACTCCGACACCACACGAAAGTCTGAGGGTTCCTTCGCCTCGTCCGTGATGTGACTCTGCGAAACATTGTAGCCCGGCCGAGCCTTTTAGAACATACCATACAATTTGTGAAACTTGTTTTAAACCATAAAAATAACTTTTCTCACAGTCGGTTACATATATATTATATATAGTTTACAGCAATATACAGTTGCATAGTTTTGCTTATTTTAACTGAACCCTATCGTCTCTTTGCATTCCTGAGTATAAGCCGAAAAGGTGGCAGATGCACACTGCATACGTTTATTCAATGGGTGGCCCAGATGTCATAATGCCCTCATAACTGCAACTCTTATATATTAGTGAGTTGGTTTCTGTTGGGAGTAATTTATCTTGTTTACCCAGACATCTTGTGGTTTGTGGCTGAGCTGAATGGGAGAAATGGAATATTCTATCCCAAGGAGATGGATGATGCCTTCATTCAGGCTATCTCATCTGGAGGAAGTGGTGCCAAGGGTAGAGTTACATAGTTTGCTAAGAGTCAACTTAACTGGAAGATAGAAAAATGTGTAGGAAAAATTTCAATAAACTATGCTCCAAAGTAGCCAAACACCTTGACTGAACATGGAACAGTAGAATTCCATTATAACCTGCTTTGTTCCAAAACAGTTTCACTTATAGCACAAACTGAGTGTGGATCCCGAGATTTATTCATCAAAGAAATCCAAAGCCAGCAGGCTCAATTGTAAACCGCTTCCTTTTATATTAAAAGAAACTGCTTCCGGGTCATTGGGCAACCTAACTTCACTCCCTGCAAGTTACCACATAGGAAGTGACATTGGTAGTGACCCGATGATCCAGAAGTTGGCCATTTTCAATGCGGGTAGAACACAAAGCTGTCCGGTTTTCTGTGCATTTGCTGACTGGAGATTGTTACTGAGGGTTGGGATTATATAGACTCTGAATACTGCCAAATAATGGGGTTTCACCGTCATTCCCCTGATGGTTTTTGTTATCTAATATGAGAAAACAATCCAATAATTCCAACAGATTGAACGTGTTTTATAACGCAAACCTTTTTACCAGCATTTTTAAAAAAAAACTAAATAAACCGTGATCCTTTGTGGAATCTGTCAATGGTAAATTAGTCACACTTGTGGCAGCCCTCTCTTCTTGGCAGTGTGAGGTGTTGGTTTGATTAATAGTCATGAATTGCAGCCAATAAATTATCAGTTAGTTTGCACTGTGCACATGAACTGTAATCAACGGTGTCACACATAGTCCACAGTGTCTTTCTTTGTAATTCTGAAGGTCCCACTGGAACTCTGAGGCAGATGATGGGAAATATGAATATTCAATTCCTCCACTCAAAGGGTCTCAAAGAAACTTGAGACACAAATACAATGTAGACATTTAACATGGAACACTGATAGATCTTTCCCTGTTATTTGTATGGTTACAAGTGGTTTGAAGACGACAGATGGAATAATTTAAAACCTGAACACAGGAAACGAGACTGCAGCATTATCACAAGCCTCAAATAGCATTATAACCTGTGAGAGCAAATCTGTGAAGGGTTTATAGTGACATCCCATGTGATCCCTAAGATTTGGCTAAAGTTACATTGCTAGTTTACTTGCTATTCTAAATGATGTGTGCGTGTCTCAAGCAGATGTGGCCCAGCCTGTTCTGAGTTTGAATCCCATTGCCACCCATCTCTAAAACAGACTCCCATTCAATTTTGATTTCCTTTTTGTTTAGTTTTCCAGCTTCTTAGTTCCTAGTTTTTACAATCTATACTGGGGTCTGGCTTGCCTTGCTATTTTTATGAGTGTTTTCAGAGACTTGGCCTCGTTTATGAATCATTTACTTCCTCTCCATCTCAGGAGCACACTTTAATTGAGAAAATGCGAGGAATTTGCAGATGTCCTCTGACTAGATCATGCTTTGACTACCAGCAAAGCTTACTTAGCTCTTGTGGGGTTGATCATTTATGATCCTTTATAGCACAGGGATGCTTCAAATAATGTGTGCGTGGCAAGTCTGCTTCGGATTTATCTGAGACAGCCAGCTCTTCGGAATTCAGTTTGTTGACTACCAGGTCATTGCACGGAACACAGTTTCAAAGTTAGGTTGTATAGCTTTTGCCTCTGGTGCAGAGCTGCATAAAGCTCCAGGTAAACTCTGTGCAGGCCATTGCTTGGGGAAAAATAGCAATGGGTGCCACCCTCAACTGGGTGGTGTGTGTGGAAAATCATTGAGTTTTAAATGGACTTCTGCTGTTTGAAACCAGTCACAGCTGCATAACGTAATGTATTAAATGAACAAATGATCTTTCTGATAAATATTTGTAACTTTCCAACTTTGAGTCATTCTGATACTGTTAAATAATGACAAGTCGAAAGTACTTACAAACCCAACCTTCTATCAATTATAGCCCAATAATGAAATGAGCTTTGCACCTGCATTCCTGCCCATAGCAGGTGATGTAACGCTGGACTTTCCGGGTGAGGCCTCAGGTTGAAGTCTTGCAGCAATCGCATGTAACCTAAATTGAACCTTATCTATACACCAGCCGAATTCTGCTTACAATACCTCTCTTCCCCCCTGCCCATCCACTCTACCTCCCTACCACCATTTATCTCTGGTTTTCTTGGAAACTCTTATTGCTACTGTACATTTACAGTTATGCACAAATTGCATCATCTGTTCAATCGTTGTGCAATCACTGTGCAATGATGCAGAATGTTTTATTATTGTCAGCCGAGTGTCTGACCCATCATTGTGCTTAAGAGAATCCAAACCAGACTGAGAGTTCCTCGCATGCCAGCTACATTTGTGAATTCCCATATTTGGGATATGATATGCACTCTTTCCCTGTAAGAATGCAATCTGCTAATTCTGGAGACAAATAGGTGCAATGATTCTAGGTTTCAGAACCCCAGAGTGCGTGCTGCGGTATTGCTGTAGTCTAACCAGCTAAAACCGCACAACTCACCATTGAAAGCACTGGCTTGACAAGCTTTTCACTGGTTGCGCAGCTAGGACCATTCTACTCATTAGTGCTTTGACTGTGATACAGAAAACGTGATCAGACAGTCTTTAATTTTTTTTATTCACTTCACTGCACATGTGGCGTATCTTCCTGCCAGTCTGAGATAATAGAATTGGGTAGGTAACTAAATGGCGGTTGGGAGGCTATGCTGTGTCACACTCCAGTAATGTGGCGTTGGTTCCTGCTACTTGCACCACAGACCACAGAATGTTGCTTCACCATCAAGTATCTTGTGGGTAGTGGAAGAGGCAACCCAGGCGAAGTGTATGGGACCTCAGCTAATTTGGACTTTGATCTTCTCGGCAAGCTTAACCCGCTGCTGCCATAACCTGGCACAAAGTGAAAACACGACCAGACAAAAGTTAGCGGCAGCATCATTGGGAGTGGTAATTATCAATTTTGCAGCCTGCGTTGTATATATGAATAGAAATAAGGTATGTGTAACAGCAGGAATATAACTGAGCACTCCAACAAGTGCCATTGTACTGTTAGTTAACTGTAGAGGATGAGAGTTCATGCTCCTGCCTCTGGGTGAGAATCTGCCTCTGATGGTTAATGATGTAACTGACCACGAGGTGGTGCCTGAGAGCAGTTCTGGGAGATTTCCTCCCAGCAGTTTTCCTCTTTCCTCCCCTCCCCCCCTACCAAGGGCAAGTGTCCGGCTTCTCAATAGCATTTGCTCGCTGTGGCGGGGCTGAGATCAGTAACTCAGCCAGTGAACAAGGGCAGCTCTTAGGTTGCTGCTCCTTGTGGCTGAAAACATTATTTAGTAAAATTTCCCCTCTAAGCCACAAATAATACATATAATAATCCTTGCATTTGATATAGTCCCTGATAACATCTTCGAGACGTCTCAAAGCGCTTCACAGAATATACTGTGAAGTGAATTGACTGTATATTTAGTGGGCGAAATACGGCAGCCAATTGCACATGGATTGAGTGACTTCTTTGACCGAGCCTTCAGCTCCCCTTTCGACTCTCTTCCCCCTCCTCGCTCGCTCCCTTCCCTCCCCTCACCCTGACCATTTCCCCCCTGCTCGGGTCATGACCCAACTGTGCAGCGCCTTGGGACGTCCTCCTGACGTGAAAGGCGCTTTATAAATGGAATCTTGTTGTTGTTGTTGCTGTTGTTCATTTTTAAAAAAATTTATTGCCCCGGAAAAGCGATCCGCTAATTGACTAATAACTG
Source organism: Callorhinchus milii (assembly GCF_018977255.1). Lineage (NCBI taxonomy): Eukaryota > Metazoa > Chordata > Chondrichthyes > Chimaeriformes > Callorhinchidae > Callorhinchus > Callorhinchus milii. The sequence goes on from NW_024704750.1 coordinate 8,812,338, forward strand.
GGTTCCTACTTTCTGCTAGGCGAACAGAGGCATGTGGAGTAAGGAAACTTGCCCAGTGTTTCGCCCTGCCGGGAATCTAATCCAAGTCCTCTTGGTTGAGAGGCGAGCTGTCTAACCAGTAAGCTACAGGACTCCATTACAATGTCCCACAAACAGCCATGAAATGAGTGACCATTTTTTTTATTTGTTACTTTATTAACTATTAAATTAGGAAAATACTTCAACTTGCATTCACTAGTACCAGAGATTATTTTTCAATTGTTTCATAATTAAGGGCCTACATTCTTAAGTATTGGTATGAAAAATAAACGTTGTTGCCATATTTTAAAAATATATATTTTTTGCCAACAAACTCAGTACCAGTTGGTGATGGACATCTAAATTAGGATTAAATTAAGGAGCTCCAGCACAAACTCAACAGGCTGAATGGGCTACCTCTTTTCTATGAAGTTTCTGTGATTGTATTTGAGATTCTGTTTTGCACGTGACACTTTTTGAACCCATGTTTTTTCACACCTTTGGGAGGGAGCAAGGGAAGTTGGTAAATATAGTTATTTGAAAGATCTCTGTAGAGGACAACAGAAGATGAGTTATGAAACACTTCAGATTCCCTGAATTTTTTCCTGTTATTTACATTCCATTCTGTCTCTCTGGGCTCTTGTGTGACATTGTGTGACATATATATATATATATATATAATATATGAAAGCAGTTGAGCAGGACTTATTTTGTGGTCTCTGTGGATGGAACGAAGTGCAGATCTGCCAAATGTTGCTCATTAGGAGTGACAATTACTCATTTTGGTTCAAAATGGGACCTATTTTGATGTACATCACTTTTAATAATAAACTCCACTCCATGTGTTTAAATGGGTTTGCGATCTATGTCACTTTTGAAGATCATAAGTGTCACTCATTGATGTTGAAAGCTTGGTAAGTGGGTCCCAAAGGAGCTTGAGTTTGGAAGAGATAGTGTCAGTGTAAATAATCTGTGATTTTCTTCCCTTACAATTTTCTCACCTCCTTTCTTAAAGGTGCTGATTGGTACTGAGACTGAAGCACAGTTCCATCATTGCTTCACCCAAAGAGCCATTTCTTGTGTGAGACAATCCTGTGAGAATTGGCAAACTGTTTGACAATGGGGGACATTGCAATTGCATCTGATACTATCTTCATGGACATCTATATGCATACTTTCCGGTTCACTGCATAATGATCAGGTGTGGAAATCTTAAATATATTGTCCTCTTCCCACCCCCCCAACCCCATCACTTGCGGGCACTGAGGCTAATTGTGCACTACTGCCCCAGGTGAATTCCATTAACTATATAAACCAATGACCGTACAATCATTGTTCCTCTGTGCCAGAATGATCAATATTTTAAATGGAATTCTAACAGTGCAATTTTTTGGGGACTAGTGTGAATTCTGACCAGTTCTAAAGCATAAAATATCTGAAACTTCTCCAAAATCTCATTGTTTTACAAAATAAGTGGCACTCAGAATTCCTGACAGTTGTGCATCTCTTACTCCTGATTCTTCATACATAATAAATGTGGAATAAAGAAAACTTTGCCTGAGTGGAGTAGTTAAGAGAACGTGAAAGGACTTTCATTTTGATAGCGCCTTATCACATAGAAATTTCTCAAAGTGCCTCACAGGTAATTATTATTGAGTGAAGTTGCTGTTTTTCATAGGCAAATTGAGCAGGGATTTGCACAGAATCCCACAAACAACCCTTGGATGAATGGCCAATTAATTTGAAGAATTTCTGGCAATGACATTCTTATCTTTTTGAATAATGAGATCTTTTGCATCCTTAGTTTCCCAGCCCCAGCCTCTGTAAATTAATGATGCATTATCTGACATCCTGGAAATGTGTGTACCATTGCCACTTTGTCATCAACTGCTGAGCATGGTCCAGGTAACTGATATTTTTGTGGCTTTTGTTCCTCTGTATTGTGCCTGGTATACATGGGGATGGAAGGAGAGGAAAGGAGAATGGGAAGGATTTTGAGGTTAAAATTGGTGTATCATGGAAGTTCATTTGTTTGTGGGGAATCATGGCTGTAAATCTGTTCCAGGATGCATTGAAGCCATTCTTCCATATGTATATGTATATGAATGTATATGCATGTGTGTGTGTGTATATATATATATATATATATGTGTGTGTGTATATATATGCGTGTATATACACACACACATAGTCCATGCTCAGTTACCCCTGAAAGGGAATCTCCCTGCCACACCACCACCTATTAGCTGTATTGCGACTTCTACACAATACTGCATCTTTATTTTCCATTACTCTGTTTGAGAGAAGAAAGCTTGTATTGCTCATTGTCATGAAACAGGTTAAAATATAGAAGATGATCCTCAGAAATGGAAATGCATGGCAAGCCTAATAGAAATCTCTATCCTTTTGCTCTCAATGAAACTCAGACTTCCGATTACAGCCATCAAAGTGGTCAACTCTGATGTCACATCAAATTAGACTGAAATTGGAAATATGTTTTATGATTCCCCTCAAAGCATGTTTAGCAGATGCATTGTGTGATCGTTGATGCTTTTGGATATGATTACATCTTCCCCTGTCTTGCAAGCTGCATACTTAAGTCTTTTTACAAAAGCCATCACGACGTGCATGGCTTACTGATACAATTTGCAATGCATCTGCATAACTATATGTAATGATGCACAAATCAGATGGATTTGGACAACCAGGCTTAATGGACTTTCCCTTGTGGGGAAAGCCCTGTATCAAATGCAAGTGTTAATATAAATGTTTCACCTTTCATTTCTGTCATTTCCCTTCTCTCTCCCTAGCCCCTCCCCCATTCCCTAATTTAGGACATTTCTTGATCTGGTAACTTGCCAAGGCTGCTCTTAAGAAGAATGTAACCAAAGATCACTTCTCCTTTGGAAAACTCAAGTGTTTTCACACTTGGTGCAAACACCTTTCCCGAGAGAAGAAAAATGAGGAATTAGAGAAGGGAATAGTTCAAGCTGGCTTCATCTTAATTTCACCCAAATTCATGCCAGCAGAAATTCCTGTGCTGAGCAAAAAACTGGGTATCTATCTGATTGGAAGAAGTATTGCAGGATGGGTATAGATTGTACTGAGCAAATACTCCACGAGACACAGTGATTTCAAGTCACTGAGATTGAATTGGAGGAGGGATTGGTTCAAAATAACTCTTTTGTAGCGCTTCTGAATTGAAGGAGGTCAGGATTGAATCACAGAAATGTGGGAGTGGCTTTCATTTAGTTTTTTGGGGGGATTCAGAGAGAATCTGCACAATACGGAAGAGTGAATAGATGAAGTGGTTGATTGGTTCTGCATGACTGTGCACAGCTGGCTGAGTGGCCATTTCTCGTTTCGCACTTTACGTTTGCCTGTTGAATCGTGCTCATTAAATCAAAATCAAAAGAAGCGGACAGTTTGCTCGTAGGTCAAATTGACCATTGAACTGGTTTTGGAGCCGCTGAAATGGTTCTGATTGTTGGAACACAAAAGGAATGCAGGAAATGGTTGCTTGCCATGAGAGAGGCAGTAAAATGTATGTTGATTGCACCTCAATCAGAAGGTTTGTTACAGATGATCCTGCGTTTGCTGTTCCCCTGCTCAGAATGAATACATTTAAAACACCTTCAGAGAAACAAAACGTAAAGATGTAAATGTTTAGACTGGCATACACAATTATTCTTCCAATTTTCTCCCATTCTCTTAAATGTTCACTCCGGCTGGCAGCCTTTTGCTAGCTCACCTAAGAGGTTATTTTTCATCTGAGATCCTTGATTGTGAGGAGCTGTTGGCAACTTGAGGAGAGGGGAAGGAAGTATCCCCCTGGCTTGTGTCCGATCATGTCCTTGTCAGACATGTCTAAATCCTGTGATCAATTCCTTCTGAAATTACCTATCGAGTCCTGGATTGTGCTTAGCCCTTATCATATAGTTCTCATTCGCAAGATGAAGCACTACATCAATGGCATGTTTAGAGAGGTACTATCAATCCCAAGTGACATTTCACTCAAAACTTTTTTTAAGAAATATCTGGCTGGATTTTTTTTAGGATGTAAAACCAAATAGAAAATAAGCAAGCCGAGTAAGATGAATAATATATGGAGAGGGCTAACTACTACAGTGACTAATTTGCTTCCAATTTATGCAAAAATCTGAAAATGCACTGATGTTTGAAATAAGTTAATATTTCATGCCCTACTTCACATACAATAGGGAGATTTTAGTTTGAACCTGAGGCACACAGGCATGGTATCAAGGCACAAGAGAACAAAGTGGTCTGGGTTTGTACTGAACAAAGTAATAATAATACTAGCATTTGATATAGCGCCTTATCACATTGTTGAAACGTCTCAAAGCGCTTCACTGAGTATACTGTAAAGTGGAGTGACTGAGTGTTTTCTGGACAAAGCGCGGCAGCCATTGCACACAGTACATTCTTAAAATATAAAAAATAATGTAGTGATCTAAATGGCTTTTTTTAGCCCCACATTTTTTCTTATTTTTCCTAAAGAGTCCAATTACCTTGTTATTTTTCAAATGTATTCAATTGCAGAGTTGTCACAATTATTCAAATAGTGAAATCTTTGCTGATTTTGCATTGCTCTGACATAGTAATTGGTAAATCTCATTTGTAATCTTCAGAGGAGGGTGTTGTGGTTAAAACCCAGTCTTTGTTCCCAAGATGAGGATCAGACTAACTAAATCAATTTTATTCCTGTGTCTTCTTTGTTTTTTTTCCATTTGTGTGGGCAGACAAAGTAAACCTTCCAATATAGATAATTCTGTGGGAGATTTTATTCCAATCTAATGGGGCTTCTTTGTTGCTTCATTAATTATATGATCAAGTCAGTGGTACAAACAATATCTTGTTTTTTTGTACAGCTCGAAAACAATATGAGTGCCGTTTCTTTCTGGGCATTGCAGCCATTATCTGCTCATAGCATCTCATCAGATTTAGAATTGCACAATGACATGTCCTAGTTTTGAAGCTGACTTAATTGTTTATTCTGCAGATCAACCACATCACAAAAATAAATTGATCGCTGCTGTAAACATGCCAGGTCTACTTTCAGTCGCACTCATTCATCTTGTCTCAAAGTGACAATGGCTGAGGCTGACATTCCAATTTGAGAATAATTTCAGTGTAAGCCATTCCTTGAAATATCCTGGACCTGCGGAAATCGCATAGATCTTGAAAAAGCGCTTAATGCTGTGATGGAAGGACAGTAGGGAATGTATTCTGGAAGGATGAGATCAGATGGGTTGAAGGGCCTTCTTCATCCAAACTGATTTTACGATAATAGCTATCTTATCGAATAATAACTGGTCCTCTTCTTTCTCCCCAAAACAATCTTTTGAGAGCTGCAGACTTGACTCTCGAAAGAGTTTTGCACACAAAATATACAGTCAATTCATTTTACAGTATACTGTGAAGCGCTGTGAGACGTCTCAAAGACGTGATAAGGCGCTATTTCAAATGGAAGGATTATTATCAGGGATTCAGACTCTGTAATAGAGTGGGTTTTATTTTTCACAATATCTTGTTTATAAAATGGACCATATCTGTATTTTAAGGCTCGTTTGCCATTCTTGCTTGTTTGATACATAATCATGGTAACGGCTATTAAGCAGTCAACCTGCATAAAGTTGAATGAAACGATAGAAATATTTCAGGTAATGTTGGCTAATGTAAACTTTGCTTCAAGGAGGAAAAGACTTAGTGAGCTCTTTTTTCTGTTTTTGTCCTGTAATATAAAACCTGAAAAATGGAACCAATTCAATTTACACAACATACCAAATAAGTGGCTTCAGTGGTAACGCCTGCAGTTTGCTGTGTATTCTCAGTCTTTACGCTGGGTTTACATATCCTCCTCTGAGAAGTAAGGATGTTACCTTTGCTGCTGAATAATGAATGGATTACTCCTGGGCATCAGAAAGAATTGTGACACCAATTGCTATTTGAAATTCTGGAGAATGTGACAGGCCTATCAAAGGATGGAACTTGTGTATCCTTTGCTAGGAGAATAATGCATCGTGTTGTTAGGTAATCTGTGATTTTCTTTCTGCTCTGAATTAAGAGGCTGAACACTGGTTTTTGAGGTGTTATTGATTCCCAGGATCCTTTCCCCATCCACATTCCACCAATTCCACTCAGTATCCACCGCATTTCACAAACAAAGCAAATTTTAAATAAACCAATAACAAGGAAGCAAGGCGATGTCTTTTTTTGGGGAAGCTATTAACTGGAAATAATTACATAACAAAATCATCTTTCTAACTGAGCGAGTTTGGCCAGTGTTTGGCCTGAAGCCAGTGAAACTTGAACTACCAGTAAAGGACTCCAGGGATGAAATCTCCTCTCTGGTCATTAGCCCCTTATGCCTTCCAACACTTGGCATAACCTCTTGGTTTTGCCCACAAAATTTACAGTTAATTCACTTTACAGTAAATTCTATGAAGCGCTTTGAGACGTCTCAAAGACGTGATAAGGCGCTATATCAAATACAAGGATTATTATTATTATGGGCAGGATTGCTGTGCGGCAGTGAACATTGGAGAACAACTGGTTGCAGCCTCTCCATCTCTTGCTCATCAGTAATTTATTAGAAAATGATGATTCTGAGGTTATGAATAATCCTTGATGAGGCATATGGGTGTTGGAAGCAAAATTAAACTCTTAGGTATTTTAAGCATTGGTAAATATACAGGAAATGTTTTTTTGCAGGTGGTGTGTGATCTCTGCGAATCTAATGTGCTTCTTTTTTAGATCATTGTGTCGTTCAGCTGCTCTCGGCTGAATGGGTAGGTAAGTAGGTAACCAGGCCACACACCTCTGCTGAATCCAGTCTTGATCACAGTGCATGTTACACTTGCAGAACTCCATTTGGCAACAGTGACGCGATATAAATGAGATATTGCGATTAGAGGTGCTTAACATTTGCATGTGGGAGGCATCTTCATCCAACCTCTGGAGATGGCAGCAGCTGGGAAGCAGGATAAATGGCCCCCCTTGCTGGCTACAGGCCCAATAACCACCATGTTTCTCTGGCTGGGCTGGGCTGAGCTGGCCTCTGCCACCAGTCAGTTATTGGAATTGTTGCCCTGCAGAGATCTCACCGAGAAATCAGAAGAGGTCTGGCGAGAAAATTACAGTCATAACTTGGAACAACAGTGTATGCTCGTGCCATGCCAACAATCCCAGTGGTGCTTTGTTATCTGCACCACAGAGTAAACAAGATGTGATCTGGTAGCCTCAGAGAGGTACTTCAGAACTGGTTCTATTTTAACTGGGTCTGAAGCATCCTACAAGATAAATGTGGTTTAAAAGGTGCAAGAGGGTCAATCGGATGAAACGTAACCGGTACGTTTTATATTTAGTGCTGCTGAGTGAAAGTGTTTTGGCCTCAGTTGGGGAAACCCAGAGATGCTGCGGCTGACAATAGGAACTATCGAACAGAGAATTGCTGGGAGTAGAAGATAAAGATCTTGTTTCACCACTCCGCCAGGAACTAACTGCATTTATATACAGTCTTGAAGGCTGCCACAAAATGATAGATTTCTTGTGGCCCCTTATCACTTGTAACTATGTGGGCAGTTAAATATAAGGAGGATAAATCACCTTTAGTAACATGCACCGATTTAAGCAAAAGGGTCAAGGCGTGACAGGGATAGTCGAATGCCGATAAATGCAAGATAATATTTAACAGAGCAAGAACCAGTAACTGTGTACAATTTTAAAAAGAGTGCCCATAAGACAGAGGTGGAGAAAGAAAAGGATTTGAATGCAATTACTGATCATTCACTAAAGGTTTCCAATCAAAGTGAAGCTGATGTCAGCAAAGCTGATCAATTGTTGGATTGGATCTTGAGTGTGTTTGACTATAAGCTGAAATAAGTTATTTAAACCTTGTATGGATCACTAATGAGATAACATTTTCCTGCAGATATTGCAAAATAATAAGGGTTAAAGTGGTGTAAACGCAGGTAGAGATTGAGTTTTTCTGAATGGAAGCTGAATTCTGATGATTAAATAGAACTCCTAATCGATACTGACCTTCCACACGTTCTTGTGTATCTTGCTTTGTTTCCAATGCCAAATCTTGTTGATTCATGATAAGAATGCAAATTAGAGTGCTGGTACTGAAACAAATTGTGAGCCTGCGATTTGGTCAGTGTGAGAGGTAGTTTTCCAGTTGTATCACAAAAGGCGAGGTAAATGAACTCTTAATCATATTTTTCCCCAGAATAGGATGCATATATTAGCAATCAGTAATTTTATTTATATCACTGCATAACCGATATCTATACAGGTGGTAGAAATCATTTCATATTTTCCACCCTAGTCATGGTATGATATAAGCTGGTTGCTGAATGGAAGCTTTCTCTTTAACTGAATTATGTCCATTATTGCAAGACATTCCGAATGCACCAGTATGACTTTCCATTCCTGATCCCAAGAGACCCATCATATCTCGTAGTCTTAATCTTAAGAGAGTCATCCTAAAAGTTTGTAAAATTCTTAAATTCAGCCTTGGTTTTGAAGCTATTTTTCTGCAGTTTGTAGTGTATCCTTGGTAAAATCAGCATTATATCACCCACGATCTTTCCACTATTATAATGAGCCAAGTAAACTTAGGGCCAATGTTTTCAAATGGTGTTCAGTACAAAGTGTGATGGTGAGCTCCAAGGTAACGCTTTTCACATGAGGTCCAAATTGGTGAAAGGCAGATTACAACAGTGCATGCAGTGAGAGGTTATTAGAAAGAGTTATTGTTTGCTTGCTATTTCATTAGTTGATTTCTATAATTAGAATTGAACAGAAACAACCAGCAATGTGGAAAGAAGCCCAATAGATGAATTTGTTGCATATTCACAATGAGATTTGTGAATCAGTTCCCCCACCAACAGCCAAACATTGTACTCAAATTAGCTATCTTGCGTATTAAATTATTATATTTGCTGGAAGAATATAATCAAATTTCAGACACAAAAGATAACTTAGTCCAAATGTAATTGGTTGCACAAATTATACCTGTAGCTTTTAATTATTATGGATAAAATTTTTTTTACCAAACAAGAACACGACCCAGAATGTAATCGTGTTCTTTGGATGAGACGCTAAACCGAGGTCTTGTCTGCCTATTCAGGTGGATTTTAAAGATCCCATGGCACTATTCGAAAAGAGAAGGGAGTTTCTCCCAGTGTCCTGGTCAACAAATCCCCCAAATCAAGTTGGTCACTGACTCCATGGCTGTTTGTGGGAGAATGCTGTGTGCTGCTGTGTTCACCCACAAAATAAACAGTGAACCCACTTTACAGTATATCCTGTGAATAACTTTGAGACATTTCAATGACATGGTAACAAATGCAAAGATTAGTATAAATTTCCGCTTGCTAACCGTAAGCCCATTCCATCTCATTTGAATTTCTGTACTTATTAAAAAAAATTGTGCTTTGTGTTACTATAGATTTGGATATTCCCAGCCATTTGGCCAATCCCTGTACCTTGTTACCATGAACCTGGTGATCAACACTGACTGCACATTGCAGTAGAAATGGTTGGCTGATTGTGGGAGAGGAGTGAAGCTAGTTGTTTCTTTACTATCCTGTTATAATCGGCGGGTAAGTGGACCTATGATCTGCTCTTGTATCACTGCGGTGAGCCTGTATATCAAGGCTTTTGCTGTTTTACTGCGATGCAGGATCAATCAGTCAGTCATAAATATTAGTCTGGCAAAATGTGGCAGATTTGACATTATGTGATGCAAAAGACTAAGTTGCAAGACAGACTGCAATATGGCCTTAAAGCTTTCTCAATGCTTCCCACAGGCCTGCATTAATAGGAAGAAAGTAATAGGTGTTTGCTCCAGGGTGGAGAGCAGTATTAATTCCTTAAATGAACTTGGACTTGATGACGTTAACTGTTCTTGAGGGCAAAATAAGTGTTTTAATGTGATAATATTTTGAGTCTATATTAATATTCCTTGCATTTGATTTATCATGTCAAAATATCTCAAAGTGTTTTTGTGTAGTGTGGCAAATTCTTCCCATGCTCAATGGAAATTGAGCCCTGTCTGTGAACCTCAGTTAATGTCTTCAGAGGCACATAGGTAAAAGATATTACAAATTGAACTTGAACATAATTTGCTTTGAAAATTATTTGACTTTTGGGTCAGAGTTGTCAGCAATGATGTTAGAGCCAAACAGTAAAAATACAGTAGATATTTTGGGAAAAAATTATGTCACACTCTCAGAATAGCTGATGTTTTGACACCAGTGTAGACTGAACACTTACGCAGACGTGCTGGATAATATCTTTTTATAACTCTCAATCAGTGTTTCAGTTCTAAATATTTGTCATAGAACTTTAAGATGCCCTCTTTATGAACTTTAATCCTCTTTGTAGTAAACGTGTGGTGGCATTTGAACAATGATGATTTAAGACCTGTGGTTGTGATTCAGGAAAGATAGCAGTTTCTATGCCCTTGAACCAAAAGACTAAGCTTAATGAGCTGAGAAGTAAGTCAAGTCAGAAAATACTTTTAATACCTGCAAACTGATAATTAATGATCCTCTCATGTCAGTGCAGTCATACAGTCCAACTGCCCAGAGCTCCAGGGCAGAGATTAAAACTTTCCCCCTTGATGAACACAAGCTCTTATATTATCAGCACAAGATGAAGCTATGATGACAACCTGTTATATGAAAATAAGCTTTTGAAGAAAAACACTGATCTGAAATGCCAAATATACCATCAAGCACCAGAAACAGTAGACCACGTATTGTCATCATGTGCCACCTGAGTATCTGAATCAACATAACAATGTAGCTTCATATGTCCACTGAACAATTTGTAAACACTTTGGCATTGATGTAAGGATCAATCATTAACCAGCAAAAGTGTTATCAAAATGTAATGTCCTAATAATCTGGGATTCACAAGTGCATTAGATAGAACAGTAACAAACCAGATATCATCATAAAAACAACTAGATTGTACACGTATCATTGATGTGGCCATTCCAAGTGACTAAAATATAAGGAACTGGAGAAGATCAAGAAGACATACAAATTAACTGTGGACGCATGTGGCATTCAAAATTAGCATAGTTCTTATAATCATTAACAAGACAGTTCAGAAATGGCTTGTCAAGATACCTGGTGCACCAAATGTCCACCTCCCACAGAAAGCAGTTATTTTGGGAAGTTCAAATATACTAAGAAAAGTAGCATCCATTAAAGTGTTCCATGGCAGTCTATTGGTCTGGCTGACCCATCACTAAAAACTACTTAGAAACTAACTCTACGGAGTGATCTAAACTGGACCGACTTTGCAGGTTATTGTCAAGGCGAAGAAGAGAGTGTTTTCCTCTGCATTTGGCCTCCATGTGTCTGATTCTGACGTTGGGTGTGAAATGTTTGGTGATTCATTCTCAGCACTGACACCCTAACTTGAACAAAACAGCTGAGCAATAATATTTTAGGAATGAGATATAGGAAAGGAATGATGCAAGAACCAGTTGGATTTCCTTCTTTCAGGTTGAGATCAAAGGGTATTGACGAAGGCATGTGCATGTACATAGGAAAATGAGATTCTGCCCATTGAGTTCTCATTTCATCAGTATTGGCTGACTAGGGTGTAGTTAAAGAGTATGAAAGAGAGCAACATTCATAAATCTGATGAAAGCTGTTTCCAGGAATATCTGGTACATTACTGATGTGCATGACAATTTATCATGGTCACAGTGTTGCCTCTGTTTGCTTAGTAACAAATCCCCATCGAAATCAATTACCTGTATGAGTGCACTTGTCTCTTTGAAGTTTTATTAATCTTTGTGTTTTCGTATACATTTGTAACTTGGGTGAAATTCTACTGAGTTACATTTGAGAATATGAATTCAAACTATAAATTTTGCATTTGATTTATCTATAGTTGTCCATTAGGAGAAGTGGAAAAGCAAAAGCATTTAATTGGATAACTATTGATTATTTGCTGGAGGTTTCCTGAAACGTGAAGCTGCTGTCAACAAATCTGATCAAATGTTAGATTACAATTTGAAGGCGTTTCACTGTAAGCAGAAAGGCATTCTTCAAAACTTTGTCGAAATTGCTGGTGAAGCTACATTGGGAGTCATTATCCAAAGGGGGAGTAACAACCCATCGTGATCTTCTCCTCGCTCAACATCCCCAAATACAAGCTCTTCACAGTGCGGTGGTCACCAGTTAGCATGGCAGACCAGATAATCCAGGATTGTGTGACACTGCTGTGTAATTGGCTGCAGTGTTTTGCCCACAAAATACAATCAGTTCGCTTTACAGTATATTCTGAAGTGCTTCGAGATGTCTCGAAGACGTGATAAGGCGCAATGTCAAATTATTATTATAAAGTGATGATGTAAATCACATTGAAATGTATGATTTCATTACGTGAGTGTGATGTCCTCACAAAATTTACCCAGTTTCCCTTCCTCTGCTTGATGGAAGCAAGTCTTTGCCAAACATTGTTCATGAAGGCAAGGCCCCTTTAACTAACAATGGTGACATGTTATGGAAGCTTCTTAATTATGCAGTTGATTGTATTAAGAGCAAGCCGAAACTTGCTTATCTTAGCAATCGCTGTATCAGGACTTTCAGTTTCTGTTGCTAATTGGAACTGATACCTGGGGATTAATTGTTTTTAAAAATCAATCCATAATTGTCAAGACTCTCAAAGTCCAAACATTGAGAGGTATTTCATGTGGAGAGAATTTATGCTGCACTCGTACAGTACCTGCGTGCAATTTTTTTTTCAGTCGACTCAGAGGTGAGTAAAGGTCGCTGTTATGAAACAGAAGAGCACACAAAGTGTAGCACAGATGTAGTGCAACTGACATCACTGTACACAGCACTGTCCCCAAATGTGGTACAAGATACTTCATCAGCTGTTAGTACCCCTTGAAGCATTCGACATTCATCAATCCACTTCAGGTATTTTACAGTGGGTGATACCTGTGGCTCAGTCAATCTTTTGAGTGTTTGGGTTCAGTCAGTCCTACCTACGCGATGATCAGATTTAGCACACCGCGACTGAAGCCGCTTGCTGGTGAAAATCCAGCTTGACTTTGAGGTTTCAGGGTGTTGCCGATCGATATTTGTTTTGATGACAAAACATTCATCTGCAGATGTTCATATTGTCTTCACTGGGTGCTTGCGTTTCAGTAAGAGATTAGAAATGTTGCAGGGAGTGTTGTTTAACTTGATATTACTGAAGCAACCACAATGAATTACCACTTTTAATGGCTCACAGAACAGGGGAAAACCTAGGCTACAGATGTGCATTGTCTGTTTTATCCAACCAGAATGATGTCTCCCAGAGTGTTGGTCCCTTTGTTCTGTAGAGCATAATGAGGTGTGTATGGTATTGACTATTTAAGATATTTAAATTCCATTTGATCAAACATAAAGGACACGTTTGCAGTTGTGATTCACTGTGATAGAGCAGCTAATAAAAGGCTTAACATTGTTGAGAACATATTTTGTGAGACTGTAAATCAAATCTTTTAGTGTGAAATATTATGCAGTAATCTAATTATGTATTTATTTCTCTCTTGAAGTGATGTATATTTGTGCTTCAAATTTGGGGGGAATAATGTTGCACCATTTATGAAAGGACTTGATAAGGTGGAAGTTGGTAGGCCGTTTTCACTTGTTTGCGAGTCTACAATTAGAGGGCAAAACCATAAGATAGCTAATGGTAAAAGGAACTTTAGGAGAATCTTCTTCACACGTGGTAAGAATGTGTAACTCGCAGCTGGGAAACTTTGTTGAAGAAATTCGCATAATTTAAGAGAGAACTTGATCCATGTATGAGAGAGAAGGGGTATAGGAGGGGCTGAGATTCGTGTGGAGTATAAACACTATTTGGGTTGAATGGTTTCTGTGCCGTATTACTGTCAGTCACGATGGTGCTTAAAGTGAAAGTTCACATTCAATACTTCACACTCCCATTTCAGATAAATCATTATTGGATTCCAAGGAAACTTGTGCTTCTATACTATTCCCTAACTTCAACCTCGGACGGGCAGCTCTTATGAGTGTTATTTTATTATCAACTGTTCTTTCTACCTCACATCTATGCCATGACCTGTTCTGCCTTTCCACCACCTCCGCAACATTACCTGGCTCCACATTGCCTCACCCCTCGGCCCGCTGAAACCCTCGTCCACTCATTAATCATATCTAGGCTTGACTACACCAACTCCCTGCTTGGCGGCTTCCCAATTCTTTCCTCCACAAGCTGCAGATTATCCAGAACTCTGCAGCTCAGGTCCTCGCCCGCACCAGACTCCGTGACCCCATCACCCCTACCCTCACCTGGCTCCACTGGCTCCCCATCCTCCAGAGGATGAGAGTTCAAACTCCTCGCCTTCAAGGCCCTCCACGGTCTTGCCCCTCTTTACCTCTGCAACCTGCTGACCCCATATCTACCTCTCCGCTCAGCAGGCTCTGGCCTGCGCCATGTCCCATGCTCGGGCCGCTCCACCATCGGCGGCTGGGCCATCAGCCTTTCTGCCCCCACTCTATGGAACTCCAACTCACATTTGCCTCATTCCCTTCCTTGCCTCCTTCGAGGCGCGTCTCAAAACCCTCTTCTTCGAACCATGCCTTCGGCTACGCTCCTTGCCTTCCACCCTCTCCGATCCCAGCTCAGGATGTCATCCCAACATGAAAGGCACTATACAAATGTAATTTTGTATTTATTGTATTAATATGCAAATAATCCGTAAAGGTTTTCTTGACAGAGATTACCAACTATCCAGCTGGTGCAAACTTGGAGACGGTTGTGTTTTTTTAGACGAAGCAGGATTGGCGATCTAACTCTTTTTCAGAGACGACATTCCATCAGTTTACACACTGGATTTGAAGCTAGTTCCCAAAGGGCAGTGTTCTTGCATTGCTCCACAGAACTCCTGAATTTAGTGAATTTATTTTAGTTTTAATTGTTGTCTTCAAGTCAACATATTGAACTTTCCATTTGGAAAATGATGTTAAACTTTGCCTGTCAGTCATGTGTTGTCCCATAAGCCCAACTTGTGGGGAAAATGTCATGTTTCCCTTCTGGCCGTTGCTAACCTTCAATGTGCATAATGGGCTGTTCTGATAGTATGATGTACCAATATTGAGTATTATGTAGCAGCTACAGGCACATAAAGTGATTTTTAAATAATGAAGTGAAAATATGATGATGTTTCGCACTAATGTAGAAAATCACTATTAAAACCGCTTTCCTCCATCTCTGACGATGACTGTAACTCTTGCATTCAGTCGCTTTTAGCTACATACTTTCTATTTTTCTGTTCTCATAGCCAATACATGTTGCTGGTGTTTAGTTTCGGTTCACCAGATCGAGAATCAAGAATCAATAGTGCATCAATGGACAACAGAGGTTTTGCCCAAGAAATAACAAAGTAAAATCAGTTAATTAGCAGATGGCATCATAGCTGTAAGTTGTGCAAGCTTCTGTGTGCAGAAACCTGAATTAGCACAAAAATTAAATGGGAAAACACTGGCTCAAATATCTCTGTACAAAAGCACTAGTTTGTTGTAGCCAAGACAGTGAGAATGAATCAAATATCCAATGGTAAAAGTTGTCATTAGGATTGACACCTCTATCTGTCACTCAATAATAGATGCTCAATAGCCATCTTAATAATTGAGCAACAACAATGATCTCTGGACGTATATATTGGAATAAAATTGGAAATCTGGAGATTTGTGCTTAGCACATTAAGAACAGGTTTTCCATCTTGAACAGATTATTTGATAGAAATGTTGTCCCTGTTGTATATTTGTAGAATTTATCAGTTGTGAAATACTGCCACGTTCAATTGGAATAAAATGTTGTTTCTTTAAAGACCTGTGTAACTGCAGCCACCACCTTTTGTTCTGGGTTTGATTGTTGCCTTTCTACACATTGTGTTCTTTTTTTAAAAAAAGAGTTTTCCTTTTTAAAGAACAAAGAATGATTTACCGAGGTACATGACAGAGGGAAAAATTAAGATTTTTGCGATGGAGTATAATACAGATGTCAATTATTAAAGTGATTGCTTCGGGATAAGAACAGATTTAGTCTGTTTTCCTCGGGCTTCCTTTTAAGACATTCAAGTTCTAATGCAATTGTTTTCAAATTCTGTTTCCATTGTAAATCAAGTAATAAACAAATATGTCAGCAGAACTACAAATGCTTTCTTTAATTCTCATAACATTTCGAATGAGTGAAAATCTGGCACATCTCAAGGTGTATTGTTTCTCATGTTACAAAAAATATTTTTTGTAAATTGTATAATAGAAAGTACTCATGTGGTCCTTGTTTTTCTTTAATCAGGATTATTGATTTGAAACAGAGTTTTGTATATCGGAGCATCATACAGGTACCTGCTTTATATATTTAACTTGGTATATTTTCAATTGAACGATTAAAACTAAAGGTTTTCTTTTTTAAAAAAGCAAACCAAAAAAAAAATAGTTGGAGCTTCTTTCCGGTGATCAAATCTTGTTTGACGCCAGTTCAGTCCTCTTGTCATTACGTAAGAAACAACAATGTGTCCGTGTACTTTAATACCAAGAAAAGTGTTTTATGATTGTACTAAAATTGCATGCATTATTGGAGCAGTAATGTTCCCACTGTGTGTTCATTGCGCTTTGTGGGCTGAGCAGTTACACATGAATAATACAAAAACACTTTCAAGTTCGACATTATATCGCCAGCCATGGATTTTAAGTACTGGTAGGTGTATTGTCGAGATATAATTGATGGCCCAAACACACAAGTGTATAGAGAAAACACTGTTGTAATACCATAATCCATGCAAGTGTTCTCCAACAGTTAATATTTCTGAAATGCATATTTTATACAGCACATTACTTCAGAATATAAACTAGTTTGAATAATTTTCCTTCCTCTTGTAATGTAATGAATTTGCATAAATTTGGCTCAGATCATTTCCTCCTCATTTGTCTTCCTGTAGATCGCTTGTTATCTCTTCCTCTTTTTTTGCAGTCTGAGCTGCTAGTTTCCTCCAGATAAGAATGCAGCCAGCTTCAATAAGCAGGAATCCTAATTTTTTTTAACTGTTTTGTGTGTGGAAAATGTACAGATGCGATGGATTATTCCATCTTTCTCCCACTTCTTCTTTGGATTTAATAATTGCCACACTTCATCTTGGGTTCATGCAGGAACTATTTGACCTGTCTGTATGTTTGTTTCTGATTCAGTAAGGTGCAAAATCCATATCCCAGTAAGGCTGTTATAGACAATAAGTATATTAGTTGGATCCATAATTTAAAGCAGGTTTATGTTGTATTTAATATTATGAAATTATGTTGTGTGACAGATACTTGATGGGATTTGAAAATAATTAACAAAAATGGTATATATGTTGCATTTGTGTTATGTGATGATGCCTCCATACACTGTGTAACCTGACAGTATAATAGTACTTAGCGGACTTCAGTGTGGGACATAAGATACAAGAAAAGCTTGAGAATGTTGAATGGACCAGGTGGAAATGCATGGAGCTGGGGTGGGTGAAGAGAGACAGTATTCTGAAGTCTCGGTGTGCACCCAAAGGATTGGTTGGTTTACCCTCATCAGTTTATTAATTGCTGCAGCACTATTGCTTTGTAGTTGTCACTGCTGAAGTGCCAAGAGCACTTGTTAAATACATGTACATTTCTATCTATTTCACTCTGTTTTTCTGTTCACTGACATTGGATGAACTCTAAACTCCTAGCTCACAAAGAATCTTTCGTGCATTGTTGACTTGTTCCTTTGTGCACCATGTTGATGTGCTTTAATTTTGGACTATTCTTGAGAACTTTAATTTTTACATTTTCTGCCTCCTCCCCCCACCCCCATAGCTATCCTGCATATTTAGGGTTGGGATGCAAATGGTCGCATGTTTGTCACTCATATGTTGCGAGCAATCCGGGCTATTGAGCACGTTTGTATGAATTTACAAAGGAAAAGAAGTTCAACCTCGTTCTGCTGAATGAAACACTGACTTATGCGGTATTGATGCGTATTAACAAGATCTTGTTTCATGTGGCACAGAATCGTGTTTTTAAATAGGTTCTTTATTTTATTCCACTTTATTTGAAAACAAAATAACATAAAAGTAGTCGAATTGGATCTCTGAGTAGCTGGAATAAGGAAAAATAATATCCCCAATTAACAAACATGGAGGAGATTTGAGGGAGATACTATGATTGAAGTTCCTCATGTTTGTGTATATGTTTTTGTGTGCGTGTGTGATTTTGTGTGCGCGTGTGTTGTAGAATGTTTGATAATGAGATTTTTTTTCTTTATGTATAGTGTGTTAGCATGAAGTCAGGTGAAAGCCTGTGTATCACAAATCAAACCTAAGAACCACCACACACACTGCAATCATTCTGCAAAGACCAGGAGCAGCTCGGGACTATTCTGAGAGACTATGTCGGATTTAGAAATGGATTGGGCAGTTTTAATGTTTCATTGTGATCATGAAATCAAAGGTTTCTGAAGTTAATTGATTCCCAGTGAGTTGTTTGTGTATGTTTAGTAGTCAGTGAGGTGCCTTGTTCAGACTGTTGATGCACTGCAATGATTGCTGGGCCAGTAACCTGTGATTTTTAGTGCTGGAGGTAAAGCAGTTTTGGTATTAATGAGACTCTAGAGGACGCAGCCCAGTTCCTGTTGACATGTTCTCCTGAAAGCTGATATGCAAACGGAATGAGAAATGATAGGGAGCTTTGCTATGGGATGGGTTTCGCGTTAATGGTACTTTTTTTTCCAGTAACTGATCTACGATTTGAGGCGCGTGTAATCAATATAGCAGCCAAACTGTCAGACACGTCAAGATGAACGTCTTGGTCTTGATGCATGGCCTTGCAGAATGGTGCAAGGTTAGGATTGGGAGCTGCTTCATGCTGCTCAGTTGGGCTTTGACTTACTTTGGCTGCAACTGTGAAGACTGCAGAAAGAGGAAACCATATTTCTCACCAATATGCACCTTCTACTTTGCAGGAAACAATACAGTACAAATTCAAGCTGGGTCACCGATGCAATAAGGAATCACACTGAGAGTCTCTTAGCAGCTCATGTTGTCTGTGGCAGCACCTTGATTCACAACCTATAAGCAGTATAAATCAACTAAGTCATGGTCTGAAAATTGTCCCTTCAAAGTTCTTGGGCTGTGCATTGAATGACCCAAGAGCTTTTTGAATATTAAGTAGCCAGTTATACAACTTGCCTTTTATAATGCTACTTAGCGAAGCTCTAAGCCATCCCAGCTCCAGAATGTATGAAGAGAATAGAGGCTGCTCTACCTTCTAAAGGACTCCACTCCTGGAGGCAATATCACAACAGAAACTCAACTTCATATTCAAAGCTGCTGTCGGGGAAAAAAAAGTTAAGGGATTAGTTGAAGTAACCACAAGCAAACAGTCAGTGCTACAGAGGAATGCGAGCAGAGTTACATGAAAATCCTTGCCCATGAGCCCAACAGAACTCCATAATTGTTATGTGATAAGTCTATCTCTTTGCCTATTCCCGCAGATCATATCCATAAGGAATTAACAAAGGTGGAAGATGTTTGCTGATGCACTTAGTTTCCCTGGAGATTAGTATTCACACCCTTCAATGTACAAAAATACATGAATCAAATGAATGATAATTCAACAGCAGCTAAGCATATTCCTAGAAATGCACTAGAAATGCTCACAGCATCCCCTTCCCACTCCCCAGCCATTGAGAGACACTCTGGAAAAATACCAAACTTGTACATAGACATGTACTTGCAACTTGAGAGAGGATCATATTTGCAGAGAACTTCAAAAATAGTTCAGAACAGCTGGATTTACTCAGATCTGAATATGTCCTATGGTATATAATACATATTAATTTACACACTTCCTAAACCCCAGCAGTGATGGAGTTAGGGATGCAAGCACCTGCAACTGCAGTACAGTTTTAATATTGAACCTTCCTTGATGCTTGTAAGAGATGACACTTTAACTGGACCTATATACAGTGAGGGCTTAGGGTGGGGCGGGAATGGTATTTCATTGATGTCTTCACGAGATGGGGCAATTCCATACTGTGTGGATTCAAGTCATTAATTGAATGGAGACGTACAAATTTATGGACAAGGGTTATTAGGCAGACTCAGTACAATTGACAGATGGCCCCTTCCTGTATAAAGTGATCACGGCATGAAAGGTTTTCATGTATTATACTTTTTAGAGTTGGAAGTTTGCTGACAAAAGGGTTAATTCTTACAAGGGAGGAAGCCTGTGTTAACTGATGATTAAGTTCAAAGTCAGTGAATCTACTGCTTATTTCGTTTAAGGTTAATCTGTGGAAGTAAAGACTATAAAAAATTTCAAAACTATAAGTGAACTTTGTTTAGAAAGTTGATGATCACTCCAGTGGATGAAAGCTGAAAACTCCAGCCGAATTCATAAGATGTACTGAGCAGAGGGGAGTCTTGTGCAATGGAAAGAAAATTATCTTGGGTTTTGATTCCCAGAACTTGTACAATTTTGTGGTATTGAGATCCACACCTACATGTTTGACCAATCTGTAAATATGAGCTGTGAAATGACTGATTGTTGAGTAAATGCTTATTTTCTCCTGCCAGTTCTATTGCCTTGAGTTATGCTAATTCAGTACAGACTGAGATTTGAATCTGCGATTTTATCATCTTTATGGTCTGGATGCCTTAACGCATCAGATCACTGGGGAGAGAAAATGTGGATGAGTAAATTGTCTTAAACGTGGAATAAATGCATCTGCAATTTTGATTCTTCAATTGAAAAATTAACTCTTTCTTTGAAAAATAATAAACAGCGATGGACTAAAACAACCTCATGGCTTCCCTTAACAGATGCCAGCAATTTTCATTCTGGGAAAGTATACTTGTGGTTGTGTTCATGATTTTTAAAGTCTAGTTCTGGGGAATTTTGTGCTCAAAGTGAAAGTTATTAATGCTGGGAAATAGGACTTTTAACATCTTAGGCACCAGGTTTGGTCAGCTGCAGACATGCAGGTGTAACCTGGTCTGATAGATAGTAACGTTCTTTCTGCTCTGAATGAAACTCCACAATCCCTACTTCATTAATGTGGTGGCATTTTTCATTTTTGCACCTCAAGTCTTGTGGCCTCTCTGAGTGAGAGTGCTAAATTAAGATGTTTTGTGCTATGAGACCATGTATGCTAAGAAATAGGCCTAGATTACCCAAACTCATTTTGTGGAGGACCCTTCATCCAAGAGGCAAAGGAGACTTTATTATCATTTGTAGCTAGAATCACAAGTCACCACCCCCCAAGAAGTTGAAAGGACAATATGCCAATCCACTCTATCCTTTGTTGGTCATTGTTCTTGCATGGATGCATAAAAGTTTCACACTATAATGCATAGCTTGAAAATCTCAAAATGCCTATAAAGGCCTTATCCTTGAATGTAGCAAATGAAAAGTCCACCCTAGGCAGAATGTCAGTTTGACACAGAAAACAAAATAACTGTGAAAAATTTAGAGAAGCAGATCGAGTTAAAGAAATAAATCGTCAAGATGTATAATGAAAAATACTAGATCTTGCAGTTAAAACAGAAAGTAATAAGATCTGATAAATATTTTATGTTGCATGATGTATCATCTTGCCCTGACCTGACACTTTGATGAAAGACCCATTTTTACAACCAATAAACCAAAGTGCAAAAAAAGTAAATTGATGCTCAGTATTTCTCATTGATTTTAATGAGGCTCCATTAGCAGGCAGCATGGTGAATAAATTGGGCTCTGGTGTTCACCAAGTTTACTTTGGTCACTTGATCAAATTGCATCAATTTTATGAATGCTACTTTTTTTAAAAAAAAGTCTTTCAGAAAGACTGAGCCTGATCCCCACCCCCCAATACCAAAGAGCAATGACTGGTGATATTTTCGTCTGAAGTGCATCCACTCAGACCTATTAAAATTCAGGTTTGCAAAGTTAGAAATTCAAATTTCGTCTGACCCAGTTTGTGTTGAGATATTTTTTCAAGGGTAATATGAATCTCGGTTGGATGCTTTTCCCTGATGAAGATATTTGGACCTTTTTTTAAAAAAAAGTGGGTCCACGAATCATCCAAAGACGACCAGCCCACTTGGATAATGATAATTCTGGAAGCCCGAGGGTGTGTGGAAATTTGATGGGAAACTAAAAATACTGCATTGGCAGATTCCCCCAGTGTAAACCTTTGATGGAGACTTTTGTGATTGGAAGTGCAGTTCACTGTGGCCAACCTAAATAAATGTATGTCATCTCCAAAACCCAAGCGATAGTCACATTAGCATCAAGGCTGCCATCGGGTAACATAAAATTAATGTCCTACATTCCATTTAGAAAACTGAACAAATTTTACATATCTGGAAGGTACAAATAAACTCTCATATGAAAATATAATCATCCTGCTCCTTTAGAAATAAGTGTTCTGCCCTGTTTTTAGTATACAAATTCTCTGATTAACCAGAAAACCTGTAAACGCTTTTGCAGAATTGACCATCATCAGCCATTTCATGTGAAAATAACAAATAATGATCGGCTCTGAGATCTTTAATTTACTTATTGTTTGAATATAAGGCATGGAGTGTCAAGGCAGCCACAAACATCCATCTCATGCTGTCGTTGGCTATTCTGTGTGAAGGGCACTATATGAATGCATGTTGTTGTTATCATTTAATGCCAATTAATAATAATAATCTTTGCATTTAATATAGCACTTTACCACGTCTTCGAGATGCCGCAAAGTGTTTCACAGAATATATTGTAAAGTGAATTGACTGTTTATTTTGTGGGCAAAACGCGGTAGCCAATTGCGCACAGCAGTGTCCCATAAACAATCATGGATTGAGTAACCTAATAATTATTATTTTATTTTTAAAATTTATTTTGAAGGAATTATTACCCCCGAAAATATGATCCGCCAATCGACTTAACAACCAGGTTCTTACTTGCTGCTAGGTAAACAGAGGTGTGTGGAGTAAGGAAGCTTGCCCAACATTTGGCCCTGCCCAAGAATCCAACCGAGGTCTTCTCGCTTGTGAGGCGAGTGCTCTAACCACTAAGATGCAGGACTCCATTTACTCCATTAGGATGCAGTGGAGCAGTCCTGATGTTCAAAAGTTATTGCTTTATCTAATAGTTGCTGGATCAAAACTATGAACCAGTGAGGATTGAAATACTGCACAGATATCGATGGGCAGACTCTTTGGATTTATCCTAGTAATAAGTGAATGAAACCTTTGTTTGAAAATGGTTTTGATCGATCTGAGTTTCTACAAAAACTAACGTGAGATTAGGGAAGAGCCAGTTACAGATATGAAATCAGCTCATCTCCTTTTGATTGATCATCACATCAGTGACATAGTTATTTTGCTTCAATCCCTTCTCTCTTCTTGGTCCCATTTGGCTTTCCCCGTTAAGTTCTTCTGCAAGTCTATCACCCTTTGCTTTGTTTCCCCAAAAAACTTTTGACTGTCTAACCTCCTTGCTGTTAGCTTCATCATTTTTACCTTGCTAGGTAAACAGAGTTTGAGTCCTTAATTTCCCTTGATTAGCTTTGCCAATACCCTTTCGCAATCTTAAATTGTAATTGGGTCACCTTGAAGTATCTTTCCAAGGAGAATAAGACCAGTTTAAACTTTCCTCATAACCTGGATTTCTGATACCTAGCATCACTTTGGTTCCTCATCGACTTAACATTATACTACCGGTCAATTTTGCACTCCATGCCATAGAATACAAGAACAGCCAAGTGATTTTTATTTTCTTCTTGAATAATTTTTCTTCCCTGAAATACATCTTAATGTTAATCTTGGTCTTTGTTTGTCAAAACATAGTTTTTTGATCACCAAAATCTTTATTTTTTAATTTTTCACGTGAAGTACCTATGTTTTAAGTAAAGTTTACGAAAGTGAATATATTCACTGAAATTGTCATTCCTGTTTTGGACCCTGGCAGATGTTAGAAATGCTTATCTTGCTTAACCTCCTCTGGGAACACATGACTATCAAAATGACAACAATTACTTTAATATTTGATCTTTATTGAGGCCCGAGAAAAATCATTTAACATCTGTGCACATTACTGCACAGGGACAGAACAGGAATTGTTTCACTTTGTTTTACCAAATGACTCGATAAATGAGGATTGTAATATCTGACGAGCAGAATAATTATGTCTCAGGGAATCTGGATTGCATGCATGGGGGAAAAATGCTGCAAAGCGGGCAAGAATACTGGAAAATGGAGCAACACCCACTGCTTTGCTGTGTCTAGCTGGGTCTTGTTGCATAGCAGCATAAATTGGCAAGTTGCTTGATGTCGCAGAACATGGAGTGTGATCGGAATTTCACAGAGATCTGGAGGATGTTTTGATGCTCTTCCTCAATCCATATGTCATGCTGGAGTGAGGAATCCATGTTGTATGCTGTCCCAGACCTTGACATTAGCTCTTGTTTTAGTTCGCAGCCTATTATGGACAAGCTGATTCAATATTTGAAATGCAGAGTTTACTCGAAAGTAACCCAGATTTTTCTTAAAAGTATTGCAATTGGCTCAAATTGAAGTAGATCCAAAAGTGCTTTTATAACTTTTTGTCAAATGCAATGCTTATTATTATTATATCATCTGCTATTTTCCCGTGCGTTGTGATATTTCCATCATTAATAGAAATGTTCAGCCTTGTCACGGTTGTCAGGAATGCCTGCCTAAAGAAAAATAAATCTGGTTTTGATATGTTTAGAAAAGCCTGGTAATATTTCACTGAATTTTTTTCGATAAACATTTGCTCACACGTTTTACCCCCCTGCCTCCTTGATTTTCTTGTGCTTCCTGCGTTACCAAGGATAGCGGATGGATGATTTTGCAACCTCTTGGATCTGTAAGATTATTGTTTGGACGACTTCTAAGAGATCTACTTTCATCAGCTGAGGTGTTGTGGCATGAGAGGAGGAGTAGAGTGGACCCTGCTGAGACCTCTCACCATTTCGGAAGTGCCTGAACTTGGTGCACAGAACACACAACGCTGTCTGACTCACCTGCGGGTGGTTTGCATTTGATCACTTTTCTGTGAGACTCTTGAAAGCACTGAACCTTTCAGCTGCTCTGTTTGTTCTGAGACATCTCCTGGATGGAGAGCCACTCCAGTTATCAGTGCTCAAGCATGTTTGTAAAGAGCCCTCCTTTTAAGAACTGACTTGATTTCTGTTGAGTTGGAGTCCCTTATGAAGTTTGGATGCTTGACAGATTGTTACTCAATGGCTGTTAACCTTAAACGAAGGGTCATAAAGGCAATTTGCTGTTGAAATCTAAAAGTTCAAGTGACAAAGTACTTGACTTTTGTTTCAAGAATAAGCTTCAAGGTATGACAACTGACACTTCGTTCATTTTCACTAGGTTCTGTCATTTAATTGTTGATGCTGCTCATTGTGCCTGGAACTGCATTGGTTTCTGTGATCTGTATTTTGTTGCTCTGCTATCACTGATTTGTAGCCTGGCCTTTCTCCTGCCAGGGCATTTACATGGAGTAAATGTGTGAATGTTACCTCTAGAAAAGACAAATATTTAAGGGAATGGATGATAACTGTTTGGATGCATGTGTATCATACGGTATCAGTTTACCAGACTACAGCAATAGATACCCAAGAGTGATTATAAGGCACTCTTTTCAATGAAGGAACACGATGATGTTGCTGTTGTGTTTTATTACCATCATCTGAACTTCAGGATGAAGTCACAGCTTTGAAATCCGTGTTGTTTTTTTTGGCATTGACCACTGTCTCTATGTATTTGAACATGAGGGCATTCACACAGAAAGATTGTTTGCTATGTAATTGCTGTGTTCCTGTCAAGCAAACATTGGCAGTCGATTGCTGGCAAGCAACATCAATGGTGTGTATACTACACTGTTTCTTCTGTGCCTGATAGTGGTACCAGTCAGGCAGCAGCAGTCTAACACAGGCTGCATGCCGTCTGCTATCTTCAATGATAATAATAATAATCCTTACATTTGATGTAGCACGTTATCACGACTTTGAGATGTCTCAAAGCGCTTCATAGAATATACTGCAAAGTGTATTGACTGTATATTTGGTGGGCGAAATGCGGCAGCCAATTGTGCACAGTAGTGTCCCATGAACAGTTGTGGATTAAAGTGACCAATTTATTATTATTATTTTTTAAGGAATTCTAACCCCTGGAAAAGCGATCCACTAATAGCCGGGTTGCAAATTACTGCTAGGTAAACAGAGGCGTGTGGAGTAAGGAAACTTACTCAACATTTCGCCCTGCTGGGAATCAAACCCAGATTTCTCGTTTGCAAGGTGACTGCTCTAACCACTAAGCTACAGGACTCCACCATGTGGAATAAGTAAGAAAATGAATCCCTTTTAAGAAGTACGCTGGAATGACTATTGAGTATGTGTTATGCTTGGATTGCAAATGCACTATCAGATTCTAAAGTGAGCTGCCAGCTACTGATTACAGTCCCTTTTCTCTGCCTATCCACTCAGAAGCAAGGAACAAATGGCCAGATGGAAGAATAAAAATGAATCCAGACACTATCCTGCACTGAGGGAAAGGAATGCTAAGTTAAACCAATGCCTCGAGCCAAGTTGAGCTACAACAGACCTGGGAGATGCCAGGTGTGACCCCAAGTCTTGGCTGTTCTCAGTTAGTACAGCAGTTGGGGCTACAATTAGCCTCAGGGCCTGGATTGGGAGGAAAAAATGTAACAAAAGTTTCTGATTATATCCAGTATCCCTGCTGCCTGCTCATGCCCCACTCTTCTGACTGCTCAGCTAACACAGCCTAACTGTGCCATCATCGATCGCAATGCGCCTAATCTCTGGAATTTCCTGCCTCAATCCCTCCACCTCAATCTATCTTTAACTCAGAAAATGCAGTATTAATGAAGTCTGGGGGTGGAATACACTTTATAGCAGAACTGTACTCTAGCATCAAATGTATATTCTGGGTTCCAAGTGCAATTTTTTTTTGTTATTATCAAAATAAGACCTTTCTGTGAGGAGTCCATATTTTCAGCATTGCTCTATTATGAGGCTGACACTGACTGTGCTGCTGAAAGCGATATTCATTTTGAATTCCTCTACTCTGTATGCTAATTACAAATCACGGTTTCCCGGCAGCGATGCAATACAATGTGATAGCAGCACATTTTTAATTATGAATATTATCAGTTGAGTGAACTTGAGAACAGGGGAACAGTATTGGTGGTGTCATTTGAATTCAAAACAGTGCCACAAAGTTGGTGGCAATGGTGAGTTTGAACGGAACTCTTTGATCTCACGGATCTGGGTTTGAGTCAAGCCTACACTGAAGATTGTAAGTTTTCTATTCTTCTCTGTCATTCTCCATGTGCGGTTTTCACTTTTTCTTTCTTCCAATCTCTCTCTGTCTTTCTGTTACTTGCTCTTGCTATCTCTTTTTCCCTCATTGGCAGCCATTAATATCTTGCCTTACAACAGTGTTGGTGAACTCAATTATTGCTGGTTTCCTTGTAAAACAGGCCATGAAAGATTTACCTGCTGCTGTGCCATGCTTACTAAATTCTCAAAAGCACATCTGCCAAGTAAAGCAATTGAACTAAACCAAACGCTCTTGAAAAAAGAAACCCTTCTGATTTGATGAAACCCAATGCAAGGAGGTTTGGGTTGAGGCAAGTTGGGCCTGCAAAATGTTCTTGATCTCCATGCATTCTCCCATAGAGCTGATAGGTCAACAGCCATGTTAACAGCAGGCTATAATGGCGCACATCCTAATAGGCAGGTTGCAGAGTAATATTGTCAGGGCCTGGCTCCAGCTGTTCAATTAGACTCACTTAAATGAAAACTGCTCCGGTAAGATTCCCACTCTCAGTTAGTCATGTATTTGGTCATCATTGGAGCGAGAGAGTTACTCCCCCCCCCCCCCCCCATGGCATCAGTATTCTTGGACAATTAGTTTTTCTTCAAAGGACTAAGTCTGAAAGCTCATCCAGAATTAGCACTGTGCAAATGTCTACAATGGCAAGACACAGATGGACTAAATTGACTTTCAAATCAAAAAACACATTGCACTTCAAATAAATGCATCAAGGCAATCAAACCTGACAAATTTTCATATCTTGTTTTTGACATTGTTGTGGATCCTTGAAAAAGCAATTTACATTTTTCAGTATGTTTCGCACAAGTGGCTTCTCACCTGTGTTCGATCTCTCGTAATGGCAGCCATGCATTCAGCCACAGTCTCTGATGTAAACACACACCACACATACACACACAATCTCACTGGCCTGCTGGTTGATTTTTGTCCTGCAGATGAACAGTAAGACAGAAATGCAAGGAAAGCAGTTACAGTATTATGTATTTGCTGCAGTTGGTGGGAATGTATTTTTTAAAATCCAATGTACTCAATTATTTAATGTACTCTGACAATAATTTGTGTTCACCTACAATTACACATTCACTACACTTTACAGAAATTCTATGAAACACTTTGAGATGTTTCAATAATGTCATAAGGCTCTATGTCAAATGCAGGGATTGTTGTATTATTATTAATATTCTCTCTTCCCCTTCTCTACTGGATTTCTGGGTTAGTGGGGGTGAATTTATTTTCTTGAAGTGGCGGCACAGATACTGTCAAGGTCTTACCTGACTGTGACAATCACATCATTGATCAATGGGGAACACGCAGTGAATGAAATATTCCACTCTCAATTTGTTAGGACTTGTGTTCTCAGTGCTTCAATAAATGGTGTGTTCTCCTCTTTAATAAGCATGGGAGATTGATGAGCAGATTTTGTTACTGACCATTATGCTATTTCAGGTAAGTGCAGAACAAGAGTTTGATGGACAGTACCTGTTGTTGCTGGGAGAACCAGTTGCACCACACTGTAATTTTGGTTCTGACTTTGGATCCAGTTGGAAAAAAGATGTGTTCTGTTTTTTGAAAGTTGAAGTTTGGTTGTACCCTTGCCCCTGAAAATGCTGAAACCTTGTTTGCATCTGAGTTAGAGCCATTTGGTATATAAATCATCTTTGCAAGCAGCATCATTTAATGGCGACCTTTGGCTTCTATGATGATTCATTCATTCTCCACAAGACAGTAATCGATACAAAATACAGCATCTTGGTTTCCAACGGATGAAAATGAAAGTGATACATTGTGCTTAAATCGATTTAAAATGTGCACCAGCTCTTGAGAAACTGTCCTAACCTGTCAGCAGGACCAAATTGCTCTCTTTTCAACAGCTTTGCTGCTTTAGGAAGGAATTCTGCTAAGGCTGCAATGACATTTAATTGACACAAGCAGCAACTCGTCTTTGCTTTGCCTTCAATTCCGCTGGCAGTAGCCAAGACCGGCAGCATCTCTGTGATACTGTCAGCTTTCCAATCTCTTCTTCTTTCCTTGCACTTGTGATGAGGTGCGAGCTGGAGGGTGGACAGATTGGCGTCGTGTTTGGCATATGTCCTGTAGGATGCACAATTCCCGAAATATGAATCTTGTGTTTGGATTTTTCCATCGGAACATTCAGCAAAATGGCTTCCATTGCATCAAAACCATTTATCTCCTGTCTTCCATTAGTATTTCGAAAGCTTTGTAAGAAGCATTGGTTTGTAGACTTTGAGTTCCAGATCACCACAGAACAATTTTATTTTCTCAACTTTCTGTGCTGAAAGCATTGTCTTGTGTTGCCAAGCAGAGCATTTTAAAATACCATCCAAGGAGAAAGGACAGAACAGTTAAAATTTAGTTGAAAGTATTGTTAAAGTTAATATCAAATATAAAACTCTGAGAATGGGAAGGATGGGGGTGAAGAGAAATAAAATACAATTGTGTTTTTACTGTTGGGTTACATAGAATTCATTTTGCAATAATAACCTCGCTTCTGATAACTTGAGCAACATTATCACTGCAGAGGAAACGTTTGCTTCAGAGTCCTACAGCTTTCGTAAGGTAGAAAAATGATTTGATAATGGAGACATGGATTTCCTACAGGATTCAAGGGTCATTGACTACTATTTCTAACTTGGCATTTGGTTGAAACCATTATTGGCAAATCTAGCGGGTCACTGTTTGCAGCCAGCGACATAGACATGATCCCCCAGGATTGTTGCTGAGACCAAAAGTATTCACCAGAATGAGCAGTGCATGTCAATTCCTTTGCTTAAAACCATAGAACCAACTAAAGGAAGATCACACATAGCATTTAGAACTGTGATCTCTGACGTGAATCAATAGGGCTGTTAAGGGAGATGCCCTTTGCAATGATTGTAATGACTATTACTGTGGGCAACTTGTATTTGTGCCATTTCTGCTGGGAAGAACCCACAATTGGGACGAGTGAGAGTTTTCACCTCTAGATCTGCCTGTGAAAAACAGACACTTGGGTGGGATACTGAAAGGGTATTGCCACCCATCAAGCTGAACTCCACCAGGAATTACAGCAGAAAAAAGTGAGACAACCCAGGAAAGTAGACAGAAACATTTCAGTGAACCATGAAATAGGACAACCGAGCCTCATAATCTCGCATATTATCGTATTGGGACATTGATCCATGAATTGACGAAGAATAAATTCTAAATTCAGAAGGAATTGCTTACAAACCCATTGCTGGTCCATGGCTAATACTAATTTGTACAAGATATTAAAGACTCTGTCATCGGATTGCTCATTAAGACGATGGCTAACTAGATTGTAAGTACCAATGTTAATCTCTGGCTCACACTCTGCTGGAGATTTGATGGCATTTACCATCACTATTGATCATGGTTTTAGTTAATTTAATGACTGTTCCACTGTGAAGGAAAAAAGCCCTCCTGTGCCAAAGTGTTGATGAACTATTGGCAAATACAACACGATGTGATACAAGATTGTTTTGTTGCCATTTGCATATGGCTGGCTGCTTCTTGGGACTGAAGTCTAAGTTTCTCCATTTGGGGTGAGAGAAAATGAAGTCGGTCAGGAGTAGGATTTGAACAAAATCTGTAATATAAGGACAAGTTATGGTATTTTGTCTGCATTTATTTCCAACCAATGTTTATAATTTTATTTTCTATCATGGAAATTTAAGAAAGGAATGTTTTCTTTGTGTTGTTTTGCCTGCCTGCCTGCACGTTGTGGTCTAACCTTCTTACAGAACTGAATCGTAATTCGCAACGGCCACTTGGCAAGAGAGGCTGCTACATTGGATATTTTCATTATAAAATTATCCTCTCGAAAGGGATTTTTTTTCTCCCCTTTGCTTCCCTTTTTCAGAGCTCTATGCATCACAAGTCAACGTGTTTTCCGACTGCTTTTTCATGTACATTTTCAGCTGTACATGCAAGCAGGAATATACTAAGAAACTATTGAAACAATACTTTAGTACATTTTCCCTGGAAAACATTTGATCCAAGGATATATCAAATATTTATTATTATCTGCTATTTTTTCTCTTGTCTCAAGCTTCTGTTTTTAATTTCTGTTTCTTTGTTTCATCCTCCACCTCCCCCCTACCCACCCCCCACCCCTTTCTCTTTTGTAAAATGGCTTCTAAGACATTTAGAATTTTGTTGCCCATATTTAATAATACTAATGAATCTTGCATTTGATATTGTGCTTATCACATCATCAACTTATGTAAGCATTTCACAAGATATGTGACAGTTTTTTTGTGGATGACCGCAGCAGCCCATTTGCACACAGCAAATTGTGGTCCCACAAACAGCTGTGGAGAGAGTGACCAATACAAATGTATTCTTCAGTGCTGTCAGCTATACCAGCAGCAAATGTTACAGCAGCTGGATTTTAAAGTTGTTTTGTTTTTGCTGATCCCTCTATATCCTAGATATGCAGGTAGGATGCCTTTGTTATTGATACGGAAGCAAGTAGGAGTGTTTTTACCAAACAGTGGCTTTTTTATGTGTCTCTGCATTTGCTTTACCATTTTTCTTCCCGATTTATTTCCTCAAGGATTTGTTCACTTTCTCACTTGTTTCTTCTCTACAAAACTGACCTTATCCGTTCCTTTATCGATTATTTCACAATGCTTTCATCAACTGCCTTCAGGCTGTACACTTTCTCCCTCTTTCTCTTTCTCTCTTTGTGTGCATATGTCTACATGTCCACATATTCCATCTTTCTCCATATCACTCACTCTCATATATACACACACACACACACTCACTGGATGTTTGCACACACATGTTTTATCATTTTATATAATGTTCACACAAACACTATTTTAGAATATATGATATATAAGTTTAATAGTATTATTAAATATAAGTTTAATAATACTAATAATCCTTGCATTTGATATAGCGCCTTATCACGTCCTCTAGATATCTCAAAGCACTTCACAGAATATACTCTAAAGTGAATTGACTGTATGTTTTGTGAGCGAAAAGCGGCTGACAATTACGCACAGCAGTGTCCCACGAACAGTCATGATTAAGTGATCGATAACTCTGTGCCCTTAAGTGGAATAACTTTATGACCTTTAATGATTGCTCCTGTGAAGAATTCTCTCGTTTCCTCTGAGTTCCAGATATGCTGTCCTTTATGTTCCTTCTCTGCATCGTTATTGTGTTGACATAAATACTCATCACGCATTCTATTCTGCTCTTTCTTTGTACCTCAAAAGTGCGGAATTCCTTACCTGCCTCAGCTTTCCCTCAGTAATGCCCATGATTTTAAACTCCGGTCTTGGTTCCACCTCACCACTTCTTGAATTGTCATGATATTCTCCAATATTTTCAAGTTTGGTGGTTCAATTTAATGAGGGCCTCGGCCCTTCACCTTGATTTTGTAATGTAAAGAAAATTACTTTGCACATTTGTTTCTCTTGTGTGTGCCAGTAGCCACAAACATAGAATATAAATGAGTTATCAGTCTGATTTATGTCACCAGAGGGAAGAATATCGACCATTTGTCTTTCTTTATCAAGAAATCAAACAGCATTTGACATTGTACATCACAAAGCTGTCTGTGACTTGCTCAGATGTTCTTCTTGCTGTTTAAGGAGGGCAACTCCAGGCTATTAAACCATGATTTGGAAAGAGAAACAACTAAAACAAATTGACTAATCATGACGAATATGCAATGGAATTTAAGCATCTTTCATGCAGATTAAAAAGATTGTTTTCATACTGTTCATCTATATTCATCGGAACGTCCCAGGTAATTGTCACTCTGCTCAAGGAGACTTGAGGCAAGAATGTTTGGTTCTTTATGGTAAAGCTCATTCATCGCAAATTATAGTTTTTTTTAAAAAAAGGAGAGGAAAGTTTACAAATAAGCCAATACCTTAGAAACTAAATTTGGAAGAGGTCATCTTTGAAAACCGAACTGTGAAGTTTCAAAAGTTAAGGAGGTTCAAATAAAAAATACTCCTCTACCACATGCCCTGAAATCAGCTATGGAGACATCATGGCTTGAAATGTTGCATTCTTTTTTTTTAACATCCTGTCAGCATGATAGAATCATAGATTATTTAGAGCATTTGGCCCATCATGTCTATCATGGAGTTGGCTCCCCGCCCCTCCCCTTCAACTTTTTTCTCATTCCCTGTGCTTTTCCCGTGCATCTTAATACACTTCCTGCGCCCCCATCTCTTTATCCACTTAGTTTCTCAGAAAGCCTTGCATCCTGCGAAAGTTAATGTGATTGTAACTAAACTGCTTGTGCTCATAACAACCTTCCAAAAAAACTTGGCTTGTGAAAAAATGAAAACGTATTTCTTTTTGAACCAGAGCTCTGTGGGAAGTTTTCTCGCACAGCGAGCAGAGAGGCCTCAATGAAGTTACTGTCCTCAGAATATAGTGTAGGAAAGAGCAGTGTTCCATTTGCTCATCCGCCAAGTGATGAAAATTTGTTTCTGCAGCACTTGGCAGCATTGGTTAGGCGTGTCGAAATGAAAATATTTTAAGAAAGGGTTTACTCGTAATACAGTATTAAGGAGCTTGCAAATAAGTCACTTTCCAAACCACCTTTGATTTTTATGAACCAAGAGTAAATTGTTCACATATTTAACATTGCAGGATTGTAAATTACACCAATTTCCACCTTCAGCAATGACTTCCTTTCCGAACTTGTATAATTGAGCTTTGTGAACACGGCTTGTCATTCTTGGTTAAAGACATCTAGCATTTTGGCTACATTCTTGAGGACTTGGCCTTCATTAAGGGAGAGCGATGTGCAAATTGAAGCCCCGAGCAATCTAAAAACTGCAACACTGTCACAGCATCTATTCGTGGTTCACTGCTGTGGAATAGAGGTGATGACAGATCCTCTTTCTGTGTTTTGTATTAGGAGAAGAGTATAAACAGCTGAGAGAGATCCTTGTGTTGCTGGAAAGGTCCAGAAGCAATGCAAAAATTACTTCTTTGTATGTGTTTTCTTTTGCTTTTTTTTTCATCAGTTTTTTGCTTTTTCGGCTCCACTTAAATTCAACTTGACTCCATCTCAAAGCTGTAACATTTTACAATGTTTTTTATTGCACTCAGTTTACCGAGGTTCGTGATTTAGGAACATTGCAGGCAACACAGAAGGAAATG
Source organism: Callorhinchus milii (assembly GCF_018977255.1). NCBI lineage: Eukaryota > Metazoa > Chordata > Chondrichthyes > Chimaeriformes > Callorhinchidae > Callorhinchus > Callorhinchus milii. The sequence goes on from NW_024704750.1 coordinate 8,846,965, forward strand.
TTTGGTATTGAGTTCGTTGATTTCAAGTTCTTTGCAATCTAGGTTTTATTTTAAAATGGGGCAATTCTAAAACCTTTGAAGTAATCTATGTGGGAACAAATGGTCATTCATTTCATGGCTGTTTGTGGGACATTGCTGTGTGCAATTTGGCTGCCGTATTATTGCCCAAAAAGCACAGTCACTCCACTTTACAGTATAACTTGTGAAGCGTTTTGAGATGTCATCCTGATGTGAATTGTGCTATATCAAATGTAAGTATTATTATTATTATAAGAGCGTTGCTGGGATTTAGTTGCAGAGAGGGAGAAAACTAATCTGACAATAGGTCTGATGTCTCGTGCTGCTTTATCTTGTTGAAGTGTATCACATGCTCCATTTAACAGTCTGAAGCTGTGCCCTCTGTGTGCTAATATGATTGAGAGCAAGTGCTTATTATCCAGCTTTAGCACTCAGTGCATCAACTCTGACCAAAACTTAAAAACAAAAGAACTCTGAAATTTCTTGGGAAGTTACGCAGCACAGAAACACAGTTGGGACTAGAGAAGATGACCATCTGTTGCCAGAATGCATTACAGGGAAGCAAATGAGTGGGATCCTTCTGCTGCTTAAAATATATGCAACAGCAGAAGTGAAGCACAGAACATTTGCCCATCACAAGCCAAATATTTAGCCAAAGGTTCAGTTTGTTTGTTGGAGCATGTGGTTGTCAGAATCTTATATTCCAGTTACAGGGCTGGTCTCACTATTTCTTGGAAACCAACTTTGAATTGAGAGAGAGAAAAAAATCTTTGTTCTTGAAGTAATAGTAAATAAAGACCCAGTGTGGTGAAGAATTATGGGGTAAACTTTTTTTTCCTGATAGAAAGAAGAACCTGTGAACAAATGACACATTGATGTATTGTGAGGAAATCTAGTTGATGACATTGTGTGAACAGAATGGCATGGAAGCGAACAGAAAACTAAGGAACCCAAACAATTGCATACATTTCCCGAGAAAGGCAGGATTGATGAATTTGTTGAGAAGGAGGGAAGGGAACTTGGAGATTATTCAGCTTTTTCATGAAGAAGTGCCCCTTTAACATAGCTACTGTGAGGGGGAAACAGAAGATTTTTGACTTCATTAAGTAACTGAATTTCATTGTGTGCTTCACTTCTTTTTGTCTACCCTGGTCTTTGGTGGAGTGCTCCTGGTAGCCTCATTAAACTATTGCAGCACACCATTTGTATTGAAGATTTCTGGTGCCTTCTGAAATGGGTCTTACTGACAAACCAAATGGTTTGTTTCCACTTCTACATTTGACAACGGTTTGGAACTGATCATAAAAGTAGGATAATTCAACTCCTAGTTATAGAATCATAAATCGTTACAGTACAGAAACAGACCATTCGCCCATCAAATCTGCTTTGATGTTTTTTGTCCACATTCTTCACCCTGTGGACATGAGTCACCTCACTTTTTCGGGGAATATGGTGATAATGCTTTAGTTGATGCTGTGACTCTGCTGATGAAGATATATTGATCCTAAAAATAATAATCTTTATCACTGAATCTTTATAACTGGAAATTCCATTTTAAAAAAATCCAGCACATCCCCCCCCTTCCTCCCACACCACAATTATTTTCAGCAACTTAAGTGCATTGGACCTCACTGTCCCTATTTCAAAATGGAAAATCCTATGGCCAAAATCCACATCTTTTGGTTAATCTCTAATCAACCCCATTTACAATCCAATCCAAAATTACATTTGTATAGTGCCTTTCACGTTGGGAGGATGTTCCAAGGCGCTGGCACTTCTTGCCTTCCAGCCATAAATCTTTAATGCCTTTCCTGCGGAAAGTCTTTCGGACACATAATAATAATTATCGCCCATAAAATATACAGTATCATTACAGTATCTTCTGTGAAGCGCTTTGAGACATCTAGAAGATGTGATAAGGTGCTGTATCAAGTGCAAGGATTATTATTCTACTGTACCACATTCAACCCTCCCATGTGTAATGCTATATTGAAAAAAAGGTAAACATCAAGAATAGTGAATATCTGACATGACTTTGAATGACACCGAATGCTTTATCAGCAGAGGCCCCATACTATGTTAGTTTTAAGAAACTAAAGCATTGGGTGTCATTCAAACCTATGTCAGATATTTGCTATTCACGTTGTTTACCTTTTTTTTTGCTGATAAAGTATTGGGTGTCACTCAAACCTATGGGTTGAAATAGTGTCTCGTCATGTGCTAACTGTCTCCAGGAGCACAGTGTGCAGTGGCTTGGCTCTTCTCTGTTGCAGGGGATAAGCATTTTTTTCGTACATTAAGTGTGAGGTCACCGCATGTTCCAACTGTTTCAAAGGAAACTTTGCCTCCAGAGAATTAGGGATGAAAATTACCATGAAATTTTGATTTCAGAGAATGTTCTACAATTTAGTAAATGTACAGGAGTTGTATTCTTCTGTATAGTTTGATGTGTGTTATTGAGGCTTTGAGATGTACACATTTGAATCCAAATCCTAATTTTTATTCAGGCCTCCAAAGTTTTGTTGCTTGAAGGACATTTTTGCTGCATAAATTGCTGCATGTTTTCAATCGTTCCCAACTCTGAGATGGGAGAGGGAGAACCATGCCAGGAGGATGTGGTTGGATAGAAAGCTTTACGCTTTTTAAGTGAGACTGACTAAATTTTTATTAATACTGCATTTAAAAAAAGACAAAATGTGATTGCAGTGACTTCTGGTGGGGAGGAAGGAGCAAGTTTTGTTTTTCTAATGATGATCGTGCATTTGACGCAATTTACCACATTGTAGTGTGTTTGTAACTAATTACAAGGCTTGACTAACACCATTCATTAAGATATTGACCTCTTAACATCCTTACTCTCCAATAGCATCGCTAAAAATGTTGTTGCTAATACCTTATGTTTATTTGGGTGTTTTCATCGGAGAAAACTGTGTGGTGTCACAACTCAGTAAAATCTTTGGTTTAATAGCTGGTTTGTCTGGTTGGCTGGTTTCATTGGATCAGTGGTGGAGGAGACTTAGATACCCAAGGTACACACTTCTAGTCTTTATGCAATGATCCTGAGGATAGGGTGAGATTGTCTATTGATGCACACTTTCTGAGCTCAAACAGAAAGAATGGTCAATTGGACATAACACTGAAGAGTTGTAGCATCCATAGAACTGAGGAATGAGTCAGTGCCTACAGGAGTGGGGATGTATAACACTGCAGTTTCCTTTCTGTAATGTTTTTTCTTTTGTTCCTGTTTTTGGTTAGGGCGCCACAAGGCGATTATGATAACTAGTTCATGTGGCTGTATTTATTTGATTAATGCCCACATTTAATCCTCCCTATTTGAATCTTTTTGTAATCCAGGCTCAAATTATATAGATTAAAGGGCACTGGCCCAAATCACAGCTTATCTGTTTAAAACCTGGCATTTGCTGTCAGAATGCTATCCATAAGTGCACGACCATTCTTAACATGCTGCAGTTTTCTGCCCACACTTTGTATGCTGGTATTAAAGCCAAGTAAACTTTAATGATTTAGTGCTCTAACCATGCCTCAATCATCTATGTTAAATGGTTCCCCTTTTTAACCCATAATTTTTTTTAATTGAAAAATTCTATTTATTGATCTGATCATTTTGCTACTTTGCTCAGCTAAAGACTTTGTCAGCTAAAGATCTTGTGGGTAGTATTAAAAAAAACAGAGAAGGGCCTTGGCCAACAATCCTCAGGTTAACTACCGGCCATTGCAGTGGGTGTTGTCATTGCATAGCACACAGGGATGACGTGTTTAGATTATTTTACTCTGTGTCCCTCTCTGTCTCCTGCGCAACAACAGATGTTGCTTATTCTAAGTCCATGTGGAGAATTTAAACTAAATGCTCAATTACGCCTTGTTTTTTTTTAAAAAAAGTCTTCCCTGTTAAAATGACAACTTACAATTACCGAAAGTGAATGGCCAACGAGTCCAGATACTCAATTCCAGTCAGTTTAGCTCATTTTATCAGGCTCTAACTTTAGGAAGTTTAAGAACTATGAAGCCTTTGATGGAAAATGTATCTTTCCATTGATTGGCCTCAGAGAATAAATATTGAAGTTACATGTCTTAGCTGGAAGTGTATTGATTTGCTATTATCAACCCTTCTCTATATGTCTATGCTTTGACTTGGTGGTTTGTGCTTCCGTTCATTTGACTGATGTGCTTTTGTGTTTTGACTTTCCCATTTAACCTTGTGAGTTTTGCTGTTGAATTTGTTCATAACAGAGTTGTAATCTGAAATGATTGATTGCGTCCAGCTATTGATTTCACTCTCTGATATTAGAAGGCTGTAAAAGGGTCCAGGGTTGGCAGGAAAGGCTGGAGCCTTCGGTTTTGCTTGCCTTGGGTTCACTTTTTTTTAAAAAAACGTGTTTACAGCTCTCTGATATTAAAGGCATAATTAAATGACACTGGCTCAATACTCAATAAAATGTTTGGCGCTCTTTATTCAGAAGAATGAGTGGAAGTTGTACTTAGTGGACCATTATCTACTTAACTGACCTGCTCAGTCACACTGCTTTAGACAGTCTAATAGTGCTGAGTAACATGACGTTTACTTAAAGGAAAATGAATAGTTATCTATTCCTTTAGTTTCATGTAAACCTGTGGATGCCTCTCAGTCCACCTTTGTTTTAAACAGCCAGATTGCAGGATGAATGTCGCCAAGAGAAGAAAGACTCTGCCATCCTCTGCTCATTGATGTTGCCTACAATGGCATTATGAAGTTGAGAGAGTTGTCTCTGTTAATAATGTCATGGTGAAGTGAGTTGTCTGCCCCCAGGCCTTGCTCCATCAATCACTTCCTGCTTCTAGTTTTGACAACTTTTATCCTTTTCCAATCTCAAACCTCCATTTGTTGCTAAATCCAGGATTGACTTCGTTTAACTCAGTGTCTGAAATGAGTTCACATCCAGTGTGCAAGGTGACAGCCTACTGTATTACATTTTTATCTGCCTGATATCACAGAGGTGATCATGTTCCACTCTCGATGTGCCGAGTAATTCCTCCGTATTCTGCGATGTGCTGTTTCAGGAATTCATAATTGGCAGCCACAGACCAATTGCTCATTCACCGTAAGTTCATTATAGTTTAATGTGAGAAAGTTTAACTTCTGTAACTAAATAGGGGCTTTCATAGCATCCACTTGACTCATTGTATGGCTTTATATAAGTAAACACAGTATAGAAATTGATATAACTGCACAGAATTCAAATTGACACATAAACTCTAAAAATGCAAGGTCTTCCTTTTCATGAAGATATCCCGCACAAACAGTACATTACTTGAGCCTTTTCCCCAAAGAAAGACCGAGCATCAAAATAACCAGAGTTGGCTAGAGCAGGTAAAAATGAGTTGGAGCAAGAAGATCCAGCATTAATTTTCACAAGACCATCTCATCAATGGAAATGGAGCGCTTTGATGTTCAACCACCGGATACATTTTATCCCACAAGTGAGGGTGTTTCTCATGCCAATATGGTATAATGATCATAATGATTGATCCTTACATTTGATAAGTGACTTTAACAATGGGAGGAATGTTTCAGAGTACTTCACAGGATATAAAGTGTAGTGACTGTGTATTTTGTAAGCAAATGAGAGGTGCTTTCGTGGATGTTAGAAACGAGAATACAGTTTACACCCTCCTTATTTTGAATTCCATTTAAACACTTTGGTGCTTATTTGGGGAATTTCACTGGTGGAAATAAATGTCTAAAATTATGGCTTTGCTGCTCCCAATAAAATGAACAACAAATCATTTTATCCAGGGTTTATTTTAAACCATTCAATTTTGGAGAAATATAAATAACCACAAGTGACAAGGACACCCTCCCTGCTTCATTTTCTTCCTGACCTCTTGCATGTGAAGTATATTTTCAGCCAGAATTTCAGTGAATCTTAGATAGAAATATAGACCCACAACAGTTTATTAAAATATGCTGTTGTTGGATTATTTACGAAGGATATTCTGAGACTATGTGGGAGTTGTAAAAATTAAGATCTATCTTCCTCCTGAATAAATGATGCAAATCAGAAACCGTTGAATAATAAATGTCTTCATCAGTCTGAACCATAATCTAAGTCTGTAGAAATGTCATCCTATAATTCAAGGATCTGGTGAGTGCAGGATTCTCTCACTGATACTTGTGTAATGTGGGGCAATGCTGTCCTTCAACTAAGGTGGCCTGGTACACAGTTGCTTGTCGTGTCTATGCATCAGGTGTTGTTTGAATGATGCTGCATGTGTGACCGATATTAACATAGAGACGTTTGTGTGAACGTTTGTACATGTGTACATCTGTACATTTGTGTGACTCCAGGGACTGGAGTCTTGTTTAAATGATTTGTTCCTGTAGAGGCTCTCTTCTAATCGTCGCACAGTATGAGGTTTATGCAACTATGACTCTGGTTCCTCTACCCATTAACAAATGAGCGCTGACCCTAGGGTGGTGGACCTGCCCTGTGGCTGCTGCATCTGAACTGACCGAAACTTCGGTCAGAATGTAGACTCCACCTCAATGTTTCTTTTTGATTGCAATGTTGATTGCAAATCAGCCAAGCTACAAGCATACCATTTAATCCTCTAAATCAGGAATGGCCAACTTGGGGGTTGCATTATGTATGCGTAAAATAGTCATGCAAGTTTACCATTCCTGCTCTAATTGTTGAAAGACTGTTTTATTCATGTGCATGAAGTAATGAAGTAGGATTAGAAGGCGTTCCTGTTTCATTTGAATGCATGACATTACAAATAATGTTGTAAGCATAGTTCCCCACCCCCTCCCATCACTTCATTATTTATTATCTTGTTGTTTGTTCCTGTGATACAAAATTAGGTCTTGTAGTCTACATGGATAGAGAAGAGCATTGTCAGACAAAGTAAAATCATTGCAATCCTGAATCTGACAGTCTGTGTTACCGAAACATTCATTAGTTAGTGTACTCTGACAAGGCATTCTGATTTTTGATTTCCTCAAAAAATTCACTACACTTTAACATTGCTCTCTTGTTTAGTGCTTTGAGATGTTTTGACATGATAATATACAACATTAAATAGGAGTGTTATTTATTGTTAAACAGAATTCACTATATTTTATTTATAAGCCATCAAATCAATTCACTTTATCAATTTATAATTCAATTTATAAGTTAATTCACTTTACAGTATATTCTGTGAAGTGCTTTGAGATGTCTTGAAGATGTGATAAGGCACTATATGAAATGCAAGGATTATTATTAAACACGATATTGTGATTTACAGGATTCTAAAATCTTCTATTCTCATGGGCGGCAGATTTGAAGGGAGTTTAAGAATGTGCCTTTTATGACCACATCCCCGCTGGCATTCCAGGGCATCCTGGATGGATGCCACAAGGGCCAAGTAAAGGATGGTTCTACACTAACCTTGCTCAGAGCTATGGTATTCCACATCCCGTTTCAGCGAATAGAGTTGTAGCTCCCTTCTCTTTCTGTCAGCAAAACTGAAAGTCTGCAAGATTTGTTTTCACAAGATTTGTAGACACAGAAGCAATGATTCAGATTCATAATTCGTAGCAGAAAATAATTATTTCAGGATCTGGGGTGACCTAGTGGATGAAAATATTTTCCTTTTACTCGCGGACTTCTATTAAATGCAGGTCAAATTGATGGTTGCATCAAAAGTTGCTGTGCAGTCGCACAGTATCCAAACACCATCGGATCCTTGTTTGACTGCACAAGGCAGTGCAATTCTGATTCAGTCAGGAGCTACAACAGTGGGTTTTCATGGCATATTTATTTTCAGCACAAACCTACACAGTGTAATTCAGCACCAACAACAGTAATAGCACGGACACCCTAGGGGTACAGCAGCAGGGCATCATTTTCCCAGCACAAATTTGCAGAATCTTAGGCATTTTTCCCAACACGAATCCTGGGTAGAGTTGCTCAGAAGCAATAGATGCTATTCATTCTCCCCCACAGACATGATTGATTGATTGATTAATGTAGCTGTGATGTACGACTAACGTTGATTTGTAGCCACTTGACACTCCCCGCAACCTAAACTGACAAGTGGGTGGTCAGAAAGAGTAAAGCGAGGTATGCTGCCTTAATTGGATGTTGATCACAGTGGGAGATCAGCTACTGACCCAGTAAAGCAGTACAATTTTATATTTTTCAACGCAAATCATTTATGATGAACAAAATCTTCTTATACTTCGACGGACACACAGCCTTCGTTTTAACATGTACCTTTAGAACGGAATGGCACGGTAGTCATTTACAGCAGTTTCTGGCTTTGAGGACCTTGTCACTTGCTCAGTTTCTCTGAATATTGTACTGAAGCCTTTGTGTCCCTACTATGTCCCTTTCATTACATTTCTGTAATCTGGGAAAGTGAATTGGAAATCACAGTTGACAGTGCGTTTGCTTATATATTGCAGTTTCAATGAAAATAAGACTTGTATAAATTAAATATAATAAATTATCAAAGCTATATATATATAGTGTGTGTGTGTTGTGTAAATATAGCCCTTTTTCCCTCACACGTTCGAGAATATATTTCTGCTATCAATCTTCTCTGAGAAAAAAGGCAGAGAATCTGAGGTGGTGCCCGATGGCAAACGAAGCAGCCAGTGAGACATAGGCAGCAAGATCAAAAGGATTGACATGGTGAAAATTGCTTTCAAATTCCCTTCTGTTTAGGAAGGGAGAGGAGCCAGACGCATTAAGAACCATTTGCTTTTGGGTTAGTGCCATGACCAAGTGACTAACTGATTATTTTCAGCACTTTTCCACAGAGATGATATCTATTTTCTTGTGCGGATTTCTTAGGTCTGCACGAGCTTCATAGATGAATTTTTTTTTAATGAGCAGAAAGAGAGATAAAGGCAAAAAGAATGTGTAGAAGTCCATAGGTTCCCCACAAAATAGCAGAATACTGGAAGAGTTGGTATCAAACCCTAACATTTGGCTCATCTCAAAAGTTCTCACTTTGTTTTCCCCAAGTGTATTTAATGTCGATGTGACATCTGCTTACAACATCAATTTCTGGGTGCTTTTTGAGGATACAAAGTTACAGTACAGATTCTTTGGACTCTTTTTTTTCCCCCCTCCTTTTCTCCACTTAGTTTCCTCCTCCATGTCATTTTCTTTGTTTTTTTAAAAAAAAATGTTTTCCTTTGGCTTCTACTGCCTTCAATCCAGTCAACCAGACTCTGGAATCTATAACATACAAAAAAGGCATGCTGCATAATTGCTGTGAAAAAGCTTGAGGTATTACATTTCTACAGGATATCTTGCCCACATAGGGTACACCTCATAATCTTTGGGAAATAAGGTGTGAAATAGCCAACGCTATGCTTGATATTTTTCAGGATCTCTGTAAGTACAGGGATTGTATCTGATGATTGAACTGTGATTCATGCCACGCTAGTATTCAAAAGGCATGAATCAAGAAATTGCAGACCATTTAGCCTTAACAAGTGTGTTGCGTAAAATGCTTCAGAGCATTTTATGAGGTGATGTCAGTCTTCATCTAAAAAAGCAGAGACCTTAAGAAGAGGTCAATATAGGTTTTGAAACAATAGGTCATGCTTCACAAAACATTTGGATTTCTTGAGGTGATGACGAAATGAATGGAGTAGAGTATTCAGTGCCTGAAATGGTATTGGGCATTCAAACCATTATTCAGTAAGGTTCCAGGTTGGAGGCTATTAAATAACATGAAGGCACACTTTATTAAATGTAATATTTAGCTGGATTGAAAAGATGATGATGAATGAACAAGGCACTTTCTGATGAGAAGTGTCCATTTTTCTGCAAGGTTCAATTTTTGTACAGCCTCCTCTTTATAGGAATATGACAAATACATTTAATCAAGTGCATGAATTTATTGTGAAGGCTTTTGGTTCTAAGTCTAACATTTTATTTTAACACATTATAATTGATTGGTAGCACAGTATTTGGGCTAGTGTGTTCAACACTTGGCCCATCATCTTCAAAGGGAGATTGTTTTGTTGGACAAGGTTCAGAAAAGAGCAGCCACAGTGATCTAAGACTCAAAATACTACATTTGTCTAAGAGATGGAATTGGAGAAATAAAAATTGAGAGAAGCATGATTAATTTTAAAATATCAAGAGTGTACATTTTATGATGTAAACCATTGTGATTCTAAGTCAAGAAGATCTAAAAATAAACTGGCAACTTCAAAATTAATAGTAAAGATGAGATTTCTTTTCTGCAATGAGTTGAAGATGGGAATTGGATGCCTGTTTATAAAACAGGTTTGAAGGTTCAGAGATCAGTATAAATATAGAAGATCAAATATAATATGGAGTGCTGTGACTCCAGACTTGGTACCCAATGCGTGGCATGATCAATTCACCCAGCAAGATTGAATAATATTAAATTGCTATTCTTTTGGCAGTTTTTGCTTGGTTTCCTCATTTGATCCAGAAGACATTTCATAGCATTTATTAACTGCCGTTATTTGTCTCCCTCAGGAAATGGAATAAATGAGTTTGAAACCATTATTATGTTTTGTTCATTGGAAGGGAAATGAGATTGCAGATCAGTGAGTTCAGCTGATGTCGACGATTTCTGTGGATGAATCAGAATTCCATATCTGCTGGTTTGCCAATCTGTCCAACATATTTGTTTGGGTCGATTTCCTTATTAATATTGTCGGTAGGAGGACAATAACTCACAAAAATGATAATCTTCAATCACACACATTGAAGGGAAGGGGATGTCAATAATTCTCCTCCCAATAATATGCATTTTGTACATATGACTAGTTGAGGAGACTTAATAAAAATGCAAAGCTCTGATAATTTCTTTCCCCTTCTCATTTGATATATTGATTTTCTTTCTTGAATATGGTGACTAATTTCCACGAGTGTTTCCAATCCATTAGTAGAGTACTATTATTATAGTAACCATTGTTCATGTGTGAGTCAATATCTTGAATGTTCAATTCATTGATGGAAAGAATGCACCAAACGCGAGCCTTATCCTAACTTTTTTTTCTTACGCTGCAATAATGCCCACACAATGCATAGTCAATCCACTTTACAGTAAATCTAGCCTGTGAAGCGCTTTGAGATGCCGCGATGATGTGATCAGGCACAGAATTAAATAGAAGGATTATTATTACTATTGTTATTATTCACACATGAGTTTTCAATTCTGGGACATTAGACAGCAGAAATCTGGAATAGATTGGATCAATACTTATTCCCCATCTTACCCTCCATATCTCAGATTGGAACAAAGTCTGTTTGTAGGACTCGTCACGGCCCGCCTGACATCGGCAAGCTCATCTCAGACTAAAGATCAATCTCAACTTCTCAAACTTTAATTAAAATCCCACTTGTCCATTTACAATCCCTCTTCTCTTCCATCCCTCTGTCCCTTGTTGCGTTCAATCAAGCCACACTTGTGAATTTATGCTTTAGAGCTTGGTGTGAGGCAATTAAGTGAATCTCAAAACGCTAAATATGGGTTTTGTTATTGCAACCCCAGGCAACAAGAGTATCATGTTTAAAATACTTCACACATTGCTGAACCTGAATCTCCACCCCCCCCCCACCCACCAATTTTTATTTGTTAGCCATTTATAAAAAAAACAAGGTCACCCTAAAAAGTTCAGAGATAAAACTGATAGCACAATTTAGTTTTATTTGCAGTTAGTGCAATTAAGAAGCGAATGAATTACAATTCGATGTACTGCCTGTCAGAAATAAGATAAGTGAAAAATCTGAATAAGTTATCAATTTTGAATGAAACAAACCATTTGATTTGATCAGCTTGATATCAACGGAGCTGTCAATGGGAGTTACAAAGGTTAACCTTTCTGGTCAATGCTTTTCGTCAGCTTGTTACTGAGAGAAGCACAAAATAAATATGGGACCACCATATGGGTTGAAGCAAGCTCCTGTCACGCAATGTTTTTGTGCTGTTGCCATCACTTGGATGAGATGTTAAACTGAAATCCCAACTGCCTGTTCAGGTCGACGTTAAAGATCCCATGGCACTACTTGAAAATGGAAAGTAGTTTCTCCTGGTATCCTCGCCAGCAATCCCCAGATAAAATTGATCATTCATGTTATAGTTGTTTGTGGCTCATCGCTATATCAAATGCAAGAATTACTATTGTATTATAGTGGGGGATGTTGGGCTTCTGTTTGTGTGGGAGCTCCTTGGGGTTATGAAGTCGTATAGCTGGAGTAATCAATTGCCATTACATCAGTGAGTCTTGTAGAAAGGGTGTAATTCGGAAGTAGTGGAACAGATCTAACTGGAATTAGGAAGAGCAGGTTATATAGGAGGGTTGGAAGAAAGGTTTTGTGCATTTGTTGTAAAAGTTAGGATTATTCAGAGTCAGGTAACCTGATAGTTGTGTCTCTGATAAACAAAAGGCAAGATACTGCAGATGCTGGAAATCTGAAATAAAAACAGAAGTCGCTGGGAACACTCAACAGGTCAGACAGCATCTATGGAGAGAGGAAAATGAGTTAATGTTTCAGGTCGATGACCTTCTGTCAGAGTTGTGTCTCTAGTTGGATAGGTTAATCTCTTTCCCTTGTTTAGGGAATTGCAGATGTTTGAGCATTTGTGCTTCTCGCCCCACAGGTGAAAATATGACATTGTGCTTGCCCATGTTCCACAGGAGTAGCAATGAGACTTTGCCTTCCAGCAAGCGAAGGGGGTGGAAGAAGGAAGGGGTCAGAGCTTCACTTCAAGCAATTAACTTGAATGGTGACCTACTCTCAGAACCTTATTTAATTGTTAACATTTTATGCAAATTCATGAGTCATCGTAATTCAGGAGGTCATAGATGCCACAGTAATTCACCACTGTGCCTTCTCTTTTGCCAGCTTCATTATTGTTACTACTGTTAATTCAGGTCTTGCTACGCACTACTATTACCTTTCTCTTGAATTCACACATTAAGATTCAAAGGATTTTAGTGACCTTGAGTTCAGTGATCTTCAAAGGGATTACTTTGAGGATGCTTGAGCCTTGGAGCGGAATTGGCCATTCCCTTGAGCATTCAAGGGAATTAAGCGCTCTGAGATGCTACCCTATGTGGCAGGTACTATATAAGTGCAAGTTATTGTTGTTCTTCAAGCCTCAAACTGCATGCTGTGCATACATGTTTTTTGTTAGTTCTGTTCAATTCATAAACATGGTTGTTCTATTGCCACTCTTACAGCTTCTGTGTTTTTCAGGAGTGTTGAAATGATGAGCTTTGTCAACCTGTTTTCTATAAAAGCTACAAGAGTGAGTGATGTTTCAGAATAATGCCTGTGGTATAGTTGCACAGTAATAAAAATAATAATCCTTAAAATAATTCTTGCATTTGATATAACGCTTTATCACATCTTCAAGACCTCTCATCGCGCTTCACAGAATATACTGTCATGTGAATTGACTCTATATTTTGAGGGTGAAACATGCAACCAATTGTGCACAGCAGTGTCCCACAAACAGTCATGGATTGAGTGATCAAATCATTATTTTTAAAAAAAATTGAAAGGAATATTACCCACGGAAAGCGAAAACGCAATCTAGTCTTTACATTATTTGAAGGATCTATGAGCATTAACCATCAAATTTCATGGAGTGCCAGTGGCAGAGATTTCATACATCATTATCGTTGCCTTTGGAATGCTCCCAGTGCCATTGCATAGATCTCTACCCCTTGTAGTTCAAAACCAGAACAAGTCATCTTGCTGAAACGTGCTGTGCCCTCGTTATCAGAAGCCCAGTACAATTACTCCCAGTCATTCTGTGGTCTCAAAGCATTCTGGGGTCAATTTGATGGGAAATGTACCCTCAGCACAGTTGCATCCAGTTATCATACCACCCAAAAATCAAAGGAAAAGAGTAGCCCCTCCAGACTGCAGAATCTTTCATCCTTAGTCAAAAAAAGCACAGTGATTGAGATTCAATAATGTGATAGATACTGTAGATTAATCAGTTTCCTTGACAAACTGATTACAAGAGATCTGAGGGTGGGGGGGAAAGATGTAAGTAAGATTAACACAGAAGATGCCATAAAAGATAGTCGGAAACTGTTATAATACAATTTGGAGGTCAGTGTTTATGAATAAGTCTTGAAATTAATTGCTGCTGATCATTTGTGGCGGAAGGATCATGTGTTGAATTAAGTTTCATACCCATTGACTATTGTGTAATTTAATTGTCAAAAAAATAAGCAAAGTGTGAAACTAAATCAATCAATGAAGACTTTGGGGATTGTGTTGCAGCATAAGAATCACAATATGGCCTGAGTTTCTATATCTTTCTAGTTAACCAATTTTCTTTTTTCTTCAAGACACATTGGTACTCAGAGGAGAGGGTGGGAGGGGTTGTAGTCATAGAAATAGATATATTTTCAGCACAGAAGGAACCCAAATATGCTTGTCCCACTGCTATCTCTTCACAGGTCACATTATACCATGCTTCGATATAACCACGGATCTGTCTTTAACACAGGTGTACTTGAACGATTGGTATGACAATGCTGGATACCTTTTCCCTCTAGTCCCTGATCATCTGACAAATGAGGTGAAATCTTTGCTCGGGGCCCTTAGAGAAATTAATTAGTCCCATATATAAAACGATATTCATGTGAAATGTGTTTTTTTGTTGAAATCTGTAGAAATTGTATGTAGTAGAACGGCGGATCTCTGTTCTGACCAGTCCTCATGAGGCCTTGCTTGTGGATCTGGATCCCAAAGCGTCCGTGTCTGCTAAGTTTGTGACCAACCTGAGTGAGCGCTTTTTATGGGGGCAGTCAGTAGTGGCCAGGATGACAAGTGTGAAAGAACTGATAGAAACGTTGGATTAATTCTTCGGAATGTGGGATAGCACATGGAGCACGTCTGTGTATGTTATATCAATGTATATTCGTATAACATCCTTGCTTTATTGTAAACATATATTTGATGATATGATGGATACGTGTTATTTGGAATGTGCTAATGAGGGCAAAAAGTTTTTTATGAAAGTCGATGCATGGAATTCTGGTTAAAAGGAGATATCAGAAGGTTTTAGGACTTCAAGTGTTGAAGTAAAGTAACAATGTGTTTCCTCAGGAATATGCTTCTGTTTCATTTAGTTGGTTACGAATAAGGGAGCTCTGGGTTCTCAGAGTGTGAATGAGTGACTTCACATCTTTCTGGTATAGAAAGTGAATTGTCAGAAGGTAGTGAACTGAAATACATAGGAATTCTGAAATTTAATGGGCCTCCATCGGAGGTACTTTTAAATCTTTCAAGCATTAAATAACGTCATTTGCCTGATGAAATTAATTAATGGTTTCCCATTCAGTTGTAAAACCATGTCCTTGATCTAATTAATAACTTTTCAAAAATATATATTTGAGAGAAATATTGAACAGTGGTGAGCAAAAAACAGAAACCTGGTCCAGCAATTGTATGGTAATATTGTGATGTGTGTGTGCATCCCCATTCTATTCTTGATTTCTGTCCTGTTGAGACACGTGTGATCTGAATTCATGCTACAACTTGTACAATTATACATATATAATGGTAGAATATGATGTAGATAGCTGGAAGAATAATTGGCATTTTTCTTGATATGGTGCTGAGGGAGTGGTGGGATACGGCGCTCTGGGGATGGTGGGGTAGCTTGCTGGGGAGAGTTTGCATGCAATCCAATTGGGGAGTGTGAGTAGCGTAGCAGAGAGTGAGTGTTTTTTTAACCTTTGTTTCTAATTTGCAATTCACATTTTTTTGAGGCAGACATCTGGGTGTCATTGATACAGAACCTTTCACAAAAACAGAACTTGTTGTCGCGCTGAAGGCATCTATGTTAGCAAGCCTGAGCAAGGAATAGGTTCAATATCTCAGTCATTAAATTATGCTCTTTCTTGCAGTGCAATAATAGTAATAATCCTTGCATTTGATATAGCACTTTTTACGTCTTCTAGACGTTTCAAAGCGCTTCATAGAATCGACTGTAAAGTGAATTGACTGTATATTTGTGGGCGAAATGCGGAAGCCAATTACGTACAGCAGTGTCCCACAAACAGTCGTGGTTTGAAGTGACCAATTTATTATTGTTTTATTTTCTTGAGGGATTATTATCAGGTGTGTGGAGTAAGGAAACTGGCCCAAGGTTTCACCCTGCCGGGAATCGAACCCAGGTCTCTCACTTGCAAAGCGCGTACTCTCACCACTGAGTACAATGTAACCACATATTTGGAAATGATTTCTCTGGAACCCTGTTTACAGTAATGAGACAAACGTCGAGTGTAAAGTGTGATCGAGTGGGAAGCATAGAGCAGTTAATGAGCTTGATCGTTTCAGCTACTGTAATGTGGGCTCTGATCCAGCACAGCAAGACTGGACCCTCTGGCAACTGTGAAGGGTTCCACTGGCTTGTATTCTGCTACCGCCCCTATCTAGATTTTGAAAATATTGAATGCAATAAAGTAGATGTGTACAATACAATTATTGAAGTTACTACATTATTTTTTATCATGCCCTGTTATCGCCAGGGCTGGGACATTGCAATCATAATAATAATAATAATAATAATAATCCTTGCATTTGCTTTAGCACTTTTCATGTCTTCACGATGTCTCAAAGCGCTTCACAGAATATACTGTGAAGTGAATAGACTGCATATTTTGTAGGTGTAAATATAATCATCGAGGCACAATAATTTGCCTTATGTGCAAAAACATAATTTGCAAATTTGCATAACAGATGTGCCCACTCTGGATCGAGTTGAAGATCAATATCTCCAGTTTAAACAAAAGGTTGCACTCATTTAAAAATAAAAAGAGATATCAAAAGCACATCTTGCATTTGCAAACGGCATGTTGTATGTGCCATTCTGGATTATCTTCCCAGCACAGTTTGGGAGCCAAATGAGAATTCTTATCTGAAACAGGTATTTTGAAACAATAGATAGGAATTGCGTGAGCAGGCTGTGAGCGTCAACTACATTAAAATCCAGTGTAATAATAACCATTTCCATTATGTCCTGCAGCAAGTTTCACAGTATTAGACATGCATTGTTGCTTCTAAAATATTAAAGATGTTAAAGAACAGCAGCCGTGAAAATTCCTCCCTGCGGAACCAGTGATGTTAACAATACTATAGTTGGCTAATGCACAGAGTGGAGCAGACAAACACTTGGGAACACATATATTAGTTTAAGTACACATTTTGATTGAATCATTTCTCAGGCACAGTGTTGAAATCATTCTCACAAAGCTGATATAAGGAACCCACTAGGTGGAAACGGAACTGTTGATTGTTATGAATAGGAGATGTCATTATATTGATGTATTGCTCTTCTTCCGGCTTGCTATTGTTTTGGATTTACATTAGCCTCTGCGGTGAAAATAGGCATTGAAACCACACACAACACTTTTAAAAGAGCTCACATTATTCCATTCCATGTTTCATTTTTTTTCCTCTGGGGGAAAAAAAAAAGCTGTGTGTGTTGCAATACTTTTGGTGTCGGCCCTTCATTCCCATGCCTCAAGTGACATTCTTTTGATGAATGAGCCATGAAAGAAAGGTGCGTATGTAGCAAACCTTTGTGGTCCTTTGATGAACACATGTTCAAATACTTTGCAGTATAGTGGGTGAGCACAATGGATTAATTTCTTTTCAACCACTTTGTACAGAGTGGGTACTTGAAACCAGGTAGTCAAAGGCGAAGGGGGTGGAGAGGGTTGTGGAATAACTCAACTGTAATCCTGGAAGGCTGCCTTGTCCCAGATGGTGCAGTGGTAAGATGTGTTCAATCTCTGTTGGTCCAGTGGCTTGTAATTATGGGGCTGCTGAATGCCAACTAAAGCTGAGCAGTAATGTTTCAAATGCAGTGCTTTTTGCAGAATCCTCCCGAGTATCTCCGATGGTAAAGACTGCCTACCGTGATTCATAGACAATATGGTAATCATTCCCACTATGTGCCTGCTGTATTAATGTGAAGTTCCATGAATCTGTCAGTTTATTTGGAAATTTCCTTTTATCTGCTAAACACAATCGTAAACCCCTTCAAAAAAAAAAGTTTGACGATGTACAACTTCATGACTTATGATTTATAATTATCATAAGTGATAAAATTGCTGACAGTACAATTTATGAATAGATTTCACTCCACACAATCCACATGATCACCAGTTACTTGTTCCACTGTGATGTTTTGCGGTATCCATATTCTTGTATGTAATAATAGCTCAGCAAGTCATTTAAACCTTTTCCTAAATCCTTCCTGAAAGGAATGGCCTTTTCTGGGTTGACTTAGGAAATGAACAGTTTGAATTAGCGGCTGCCAGGAAAGTTTGTAGAGGCAGGTGCGGGACTCATTTAAGAAACTGCTTGATGTAGTACAGTGGGGAGCCAATTATCTGCACTAATTGGAACCAGCCCGATTGTGGAAAAGCAAATAATGTGGATTATTGGACATCATGCAAATACAACTTGGATAAAATGTTAATTTAAAAATTCACACAGAATAAGACTGTCAATAATATTGTGCCAGCCCTGGAAATGATTGATGGTGAGAAATGGTACAGTGGACTGGGGAACTAATGAAGGATTTACCCCATTTCCCTGTATTACTGAATATCACACTGTTCCAGGGAGGTGATGAACAAGGCGTGTATTCGGAAGGTGCTGGAAAAATTGTCTGTGGAGTAGTAGGTATTTCTCTTCTCTCCAGCTTCCAGCCAAGAGTGCATTGATATTTGCTTCTGAACAGTTTGCCTGTCCTTTCCTTTGTGACCTAGGAGGAAACACTGAAGTACAAAAGGAATCAAAGGTGAAATACCTTCAAGGCTGGCAACCTCTATCAAATTTCAATCTCTAATCCTAATTCTGATCATATACTGTTTAAAATTCCAGTCACAAAGGGGCACTTCCACCAAACACTGTGTCCAGTGAATAATCAATTGCAGCAAAATTGAAAAATGTGAATATAAAATCCTGCAATCAAAGTGCTATTCAGTACCTTGTTCTGGTTTTCATCAAAATCTTCATCAAATAAGGCACCTGGTCGGGATAAAATTCATTACAAATTGGGGAATGGGGATTTCAGTCCCCTTTGTTTTACAGAGCACTGACTGAAATTTAATATCTTTCACCTGGGAAAAGTTGTCAAAGTCATTCCGACATGCGAAGTGGGCTCAGCAAGCCAATATTGGTCCATTTGCTTCTGCCTGGAATATGCTAAAAACAGAGAGAGGATGTAGAAAGGATGGGGGAAACAATTCTGTGATTGTCTGTAGTTTACATTGAGTCACACTTGCCAGCAAGATTTCATCGTGGGCAAACAAGCGCCATAGCTTTACAGGGCTGATAATAGATCACTGTGGGGGCATACACTGGTTTCATTCATATTGGGACAACTGGCATCAAAGGTTTGCATTTTTAAAACACAATGCTGGATTTAAGTCCTGTAAAAATCTGAGTCCCTTGGGGAGTTTGCTTTAAGACTGTTCCTATGTGTTTTCATAGTAATTATCTCCCTGAGGTATGTTCTCACATAAAACTCATTATGTGCTGATAATGCAGCCTGGATTTTCTTGCATGCATCTTCTGAGCCTGCAGAGGAGCTATTAAAGGAGCATTGTCATTAGGTTTGCCAAAATATTTGGCTTGTTTGGGAAGTGCAGACAACACGTTGATGCCGTGGTAAAGTAACATTTCATTGCACTTTAAAATAAAATTTGTAATGAGTTTGCAAATAGGTGAAGAAGCCTTCTGAAGTATTTTATTCCAGAGTCTCACAACCTTCAAGACCCATCTCAAGACCCTTCTCTTCGACCGTGCTTTCGATCACCCTGCTTCACCCCTCCCCGACTCCCAGCTCGGAATCTGAAAACCATGTCTGTCCAGTGCCTTGGGACGTCCTCCCGACATGAAAGGCACTGTATAAATGTAATTTTGTTGTTGTTGTGAAGAAAGAGATTTCATTTTTGACTTTTAGTTCTCGTTTCAAGGTTATATGTAACCATTATTCTAGATCTCTTTACCAGGGACAAGAGTCATTTCCTATCTACTTGTCAATTCCCTTAATTATTTCAAACACCTCAATCAGATCAACTCTTAGCCTCCTCAACTCAACTGAATAATAGATTATCCAGATTATCCAGCGTTTCATCACAGCAAAGCAAATGACTGCAGATAATTCAAGACACTCCTCCTTTAACTAAGGAGAAAGTTTGAAAGAAGTTGGATGCCAGCAGCTCTCCTCCTCAGCATAAAAAACAACAAATAATTTTTATTTTGACCATTGTAATGGCAGATGGAATTCCTTAGCAATGGACAGAAATGATAATAGCCTTGAGACTGTGCAGCTAAAATTTCACACTGAATGTGTGCCCTCTTATTCTGCGACTTCGGCAGCAAGGTGACCACGGGTAACCCTACCATGTTTTCCTTCCGGTTATTGTACTTTATTCCTCTAACAGCAGTGAACAACAGTGTACCATATTTACCCATATTAAATGAATCATCCAACCTTGCACAGCGAAACAGACATCACCCAGTGTTACTGACAACCCAGAAATACTGCTCACATCAATCCCAACCAAATAAGTAATGATTTTCACTGTCAATTTGCCACTGAAAGGAGAACTGCTATTAGCTACAGACTAATCATCTAAGTGAGGCAGTATTGTTGGGTGATGGAGGTAGTGCGCAGCAGCTCAGGTTTAACCTGGCCCTGACAATGCTAATATGAACCCAAACGCAGGATTGTTATCAGAAGTAGACTTGGCCATGTTTTCTTTTTGCCCTTTGTCTTTCACATTGACGTAGTTGAAGCTCTGTGCCCTCTTCTTTATTCTCTGCTTCAATTTCTTGCAAGTAATGTGCACTGAAGGGAAAGGAGTTTATACTGTAATAACACGGATTGCATTTTTCATGGTGACAGGCTGCTTCCCCGAGCTGACTACTCCCCTCAGGCGCTCTGTTCAAGGACAAACGAACATCGGACACAGGGCATCAGCTGTAAAATATTTGCCTGGATGGGATGGGATCTGACCTTCTGCGCATGTGACCAAGCTAGAAGCATTCCAGTATCTGCAACTTAACGCTGGCTTAAACCCATCCCATTTCATTATAGTATTGAAATAATCAGGATTACACTCCCTATTTCTATTAATTATTTTAGCTATGTGGTAGGTATATGTGATTATGTTTGTGAAGATTAAATTGTGGAGTTTGTGTCCATTTCAAACACCATATTTGTCAATTATTGCAAATTATAATAGTTATAATTTGCAATTATAATTACCAAGTATATAGTACTGTCTACTGTTATCCATGTAGCTGTTTAAACCCCCATAACCGGCTTTTGCTCCTTGTCCCGAAGGGGAAGACTTGTCCTTGGGGTGTTCTAAAGACCTTGGCAGCCCTCTGATGTCTTACCAAGTTGTGTTCCTCATGTTGAGCTCATAATGTATCAATGGGTTGTTGGTGGGAATGAAAATTGAAAACCATGTTCAGCCCCGGCCTGAGTAGACATTTACACAGGCGCACTTTGCATTTATGTTTTCAATCTTTACAAAGGTCTTGTAGTTTCAGCTGCTCAAAAATGCACATGAAATACGGCGAAGGCTCATTGGGGGTGTCAGCACACTCATGCTGGCATGTATTAACTTATTATTTGGACAAGTGGGAGTTGGACCATTAAATCTTTTAAATTGCAGCCAGCTGTTATGGGCTTCACATGAACATTGTTTGGACTCTGCAGAATCAACAAAATGCCAAAAGCTTCTCATCAACTAAAGGGTCCTTTTGCAGTCCACGTGCATTGTATACTATTGAGATATCAACCAGCTGCTGATTCAAGCAAATTGGAGTCAAGACTCCAAAGCACCACGGCTGACCCAAGCTTCTGAGCAGTTGAAACTGCGAGTGGAGCTTTGTTCCGATTGAAATGATTTATTAGCCTGGTTGTCCTTTTTTTTCTAAACAGTAGCCGTTTGTGCCGTGTGCTTGCTGGCTCTGATGGACGTCCTGTTTCTTGCAGCCAGAGGTACATTGTTAGCACAAAATTCCGAAAGGTGCATGTGAGAGGCAATGACTTTTGGTGGAGAAAGGTGAATGATGGATTCTGGGAGCAACTGTGGGCAAGTGAGCACAAAGGTAATAGGCAAACAGCAGAGGCAGAGTGAGAACAGGAGTGAAAATCAGGAAAGAAGGATAATTTAGGAGGATGGTTGTCCAGAACATTTCTGAAAAGGTACGAGTAATGTGATGTATTTTCGCTCCGGGATGCTACCCTGTGTGAAGGGCACTATGTAAATGCAAGTTGTTGTTGTATTTTGGTATATTCTTGACTCACAGAATTGATAAATTGCACATATTCCAGTATCAGAGATCCTGAGCTCTAAGGCCATTTCCTATTCCTTCAAATGGAACTACTTAATATTTGAGCACGGGTATACCCCCCAGCCATTCTGATACATTAATTGTACAGTGGATGAGAAATAATGAGTCAGCAGTGGTATATAGTTGATGTCATCAACATTTATAATTTTGGAAATAGTTAGGGACTGAAATATTAAAGTATATTTAACTTTTAAACACAATATAGTGAGTTCCATCTAAAAAAAACTCTTAATCTGAATACCTATAAACTAGTGAAGCTTAAAGTATAATTACTTTCCTTGGAAGAAAGCTTATCATCGTGGATACCATCAGAATATTGGTTAACTATGCAGTAATATATTTTTCTTCATGTAACAAACTCCGAGCAATTATTCAATCTGTTTGATTGGCTTTAACTACCAGAAGTAGAATTTTTTTATCCATTAGGTTGCCTCTATAGCCCCAAAATTCCACCTAGTCTTGGTCTATAAAATGATTCTGTCGGAAAACATAAGGTTGTTCAGAATAATGGAAACTCCTTAAATCTTATCTTTAAAATAAGATTTCAAATCTTAATTTGAAATCTTATTTTAAAAATAAAAAGATTAATGAGTTTTCATAATTCTGTGCAATCTTTAACATTTTAAGACAAAGTAGTCTTTCAGGCTAAGACCAAGTGGAATTTCAGGCCCAATGTTTCTTCAGCATCTTACCACTTATCTCACCTGCTCCTTTCCACCTTGCCCATAAAATGTAAACCACAGACTGGACCAATTACTTGTTGGACACTTCGACCTGCACACTCACATTATCTTGCTGCTGAGTAATTATATTGAAGACCTCAATTTAAAGTTGCCTTGTGACTGATCAAACGCTCCACAGGTTACAATGGTTCCTATGTATTTTAGATTAGAGAGGGAGAAGGAGCAGGCTCAATAGGCTTAATGACTTTCTTGTGTTTAACCAAGGGAATTGGTGACCCTGGTTGACATTGAACCAATACTTCAGATTGTACAAGATTGCATTCAAAGAAATTAGCAATCCAATCTTGGGTCTTTGTTTGCTGAAATGATATACATCAGTTGCTTGCATTGTGAACTGAAGATTTATAATAACCTACTATAATAGCAACAGATGGTGGTAGTGAAAGTTTACTTCATTTCTCAAATTACTGGTGGAAATGTTCTTCCTTCCTGCTGACTGAATAGTAATGTTGCTTTTTAATGACACCATTTTAGTTCAAAGCATTCCAATTCAGGCCAAATTCTGTTGCAGGCTAGAGGAACACAAAGGATAATTAAAATCCAGTTAATAGACTTTCCCAATAGAATTGAGATGAGTAAACAAAATATCAGTTAATTTGTGGCAAAAGATTTAAAAAGTTTAATTCCAGATAGACCAAATAAAATGATCAGGAAAGTATTTATTGTAGTTGGCATGGTGACCATTATATGAAGTTGCGTTTAATGAGCATATTGTTTAATTGTGATCTTCAGCAAAAAGTGAATTTCTACAATGTTCTGCCATAAAACTATGGGTTGTAAACTAGTTTACTAACTAAACTGTTTATTTCTAAGAATGTAAGTGTTCTGGATTAGTGCAAGGTTATAAAAGGATTACTCTATAAAGACAGGCATGCTCTATAGCAAGACATAAATTGGTCCATTGGTCTTTAGTACATGAAAGGTTTTCTATATCACTATATTGTGTAGAGGTTTCATTGAAAAGTGTTTATTTTAAACTGGCTTTGATCTTAGTAATCCAGTTTCTGAGGCAGGTGGGTTTGTAGTATTCCAGGGCAAAGCTGGACTATGGGAACTCTCTCTTCGCCGGCCTTCCCTCCACAAGCTGCAGGTCATTCAGAACTCTGCAGCTCATGTACTGTCCCGCACCAGGCTTCGCGACCACATCACTCCCACCCTCGCTCGCCTCCACTGGCTTCCCATCCCCCAGAGGATCGAATTCAAGATCCTCATCCTCACCTACAAGGCCATTCATGGCCTTGCTCCCGCCTACCTCTCTGACCTACTATCCCCCTACGTACCTGCCCGTACCTTCCGTTCCTCTGGCTCCGGTCTGCTCCACATCCCCCGCCCCAACCGCCCTACCATCGGTGGCCAGGCCTTCAGCCTCTCAGCCCCCAGGCTCTGGAACTCCATCCCACAGTGCCTTCGCCGCTTCCTCCCTTTCCTCCTTCAAGGCCGGTCTCAAGACCTTTCTCTTTGACTGTGCCTTCAGCTCCCCTCTCGACTCTCTAACCCCTCCTCGCTCCCTCCCTTCCCTCCTCTCACCCTGACCATTTCTCCCTTGCTCGGGTCCTGACCCAATTGTCCAGCGCCTTGGGACGTCCTCTCGACGTGAAAGGCGCTCTATAAATGAAATCTTGTTGTTGTTGTCCAAGTCCTGCCAATGTTAATGTTAGCTGTAATGTTAATGTTAGCTGGTTAAACTCTAGCAGTACCTCAACACACACTCTGGATCCCAAAGCCTTGCCTCTAGCCAACCTGCAGCTAATACTCTCCCAAATTTGGTCGGCAGGGTGTGTCCCTCCAGAAAGAGAATACCCTTTCCATTTTAGATATGGAAATTACCAGGTGTCAGTGACATACATATGTAAAACTCTATCTGGTACGGATACTCTTTAAGCATGGTCATTTGTTTCCACGTGTCCAAGACCTGGCTAATCCAAAAAAATACAGAATACACTGGTTTGTTTGAGAGAGAGAGTAAAAGTATGAGAGGTGGTGATTTTTCTGAGTGTTCTAGCAGGGGTTTTACTTTTAAAAGTACATGACAAACCTCTACCTTTTGTGCATGGGTTGTTTCAGATCTTATTTCAGTATGCAAACATGAACCTTTTGCAGGCAGTCCATTATGCCTGTGTGTAATTCTGCATTTTTATATTGCTTTCATTCTTGTTTTATAATACCAATCTTTGCATTTGACATAGGGCCTTATCACGTCTTCGAGACATCTCAAATACACTGTAAAGTGAATTGACTGAATATTTTGTGGGCGAAAATAATGCTTTAGAAAGTAATGCTTCCTATATAGGAAAGATTTTACATTGCACCAAGCATTTACTTCAGCTTAATGCGGTACTGCTTCTGTTAAATAGAATGGGAGCTTCAAATTGAAACGATAGACTTTCCAGAATATGCTGTGGCTCTCTTGATGTACTTCACCAATTTCGGGGAAACGTACTTCGACTTTGTCACCCTGGGTAATGGTTTGTATCCACTTCTACTTGCAGATGAACAGAATATTCAATGCCAATTGAGAATTCATAGTGGTAAAGGATGTACCAGGGCAAAATCGTTTCTCTTATTACTACACTGAGTTCCAAACACAGTGCAACCCCTCAGTCACCACTTTCAGTGCATCACTGTGATGTCTGTAAGGTAATGAATCTTACAGTCACATTTTAGTCAACAACGATAATTCAATAGGACATCATTCATAGTTGGGTCAGAGGGTGGTAATGCTATTTGGGAGTAGCAGTTTCAGAAAGCACTTACGCAGCAGAATTTTCTTATGAAAGGAAGACATTTCAAATGAATTACATGCAGAGAATCTTTGATGCCACACGTGGAAGAGGTTGGTATGGTGATGTAAAGGATTCTGTCACCCGGGTGTAATTACTATATAAGTCTGCATGAATAAACCCAATAATCATTGAACACTGGTTTCAGCTATGAAGAAGGGCTGGAAATGCCTGTGTGTGGCTGTTTACAGACACAAATGTAAGAGGATTGTGCGAAAGAGTTTAATCATTCTCATGGGCTTTATTTGCTGAGCTCTTAAATCGGGGAAATAAAAACAGATAACTTAACAGATTGAAGTTGCTGATAATGAACCAGAGAGTAAGACTGCTTATTTTATGATTGCTGCCAAAGCTGTCAAATTAGTTCGGAGGCTGCTAAAAATAAAATCGGTTTCAGGCCTTTATTAACACATTGAATACTCAATATATTCGGTCGGCACCAATAGCAAGGTTGGGAGTGAAAACTTGCCAGCAGCATTTGGTGTATAAATACACCGCTATCTTTTTGTTTCTTTCCCCTATTATTTTCAATTCTTTATCATACGACAGCAAGAATTGCTGAAACAAGGATTGACAGTGCATGATTGAGTCTCATGAGTGACATTTCCACTAGGCAACATTCTAGAAAGTAGCAAATGACGACTGGCAGATACACATAGAACTACTGTTTATGAGCAAAGGAATGATGCAGAGATTCATTCAGCACAGTCGATGATGGATTCGTATATCCAGAAGCAGTGACATTCAGTAGACTTGCTTGCAGATTGTCTTCCCTGGAGGTATGAGTTTTCTTATTCCACTAGGTCAATTCTCAGTGCTTTTACAATCCTACAGCCAGTTTTTCTGTACTGTATTCACCAACCACACAAATTGATATCTCTGTGTCAGTGTCCTGCCTTCACTGACTCCCTGCAGATCACTCCCAGTGCCACTGTCCTTCATTTATTTGCCAACAGCCTACATTTCACTTTGAGTGAGTGGCAGTGACTGCTTTCACCCATTGGGTATAGATTACTCTTAGTTCAGCCAGGGTCCATCTGATTTGAATTCCATCTTGACCTTTTCGAATAATCTCATCAGATTTTTTTTGGTGGAAAAAGAAAGTATTAGAGCCACAAAAAAAAGGCTTGGGTAATTTCAAAAGGGGAAAAAAGTGTAACCTTTGAAATACAATTTTCATGCAAAAATACCACTACATTGTTTAAGAAATCAAATAGGAGACAATATACATAGGGGAATAGAAGAGAAAGTATCAAAATTGCACAAATGTGTTTCTGAAATTTTCCACTGTTCAAATGCTCTGCAAACAATATGCTTCAAAGTCATTTTCTATGCGAATTGCCTGGCAGGTTTCTAAGTGTCAGATCTGAAGTCAACAATTGGACAAATAGTATATTCTTAATACAATTGCAGAATGCTGTCAAATGCATTCTGTCCTTTTGAAAATCGTAGCAGGCGACTGCACAAATACATTTTTTGCCTTTGGAGTTCTATTTCAGAGGTCCTGTTGCAAATGAATTCTTTATATCTTTTATTTGCCCAAATTATATGGATTGTCAAAAACAAGCTCAACAATTCCGTTTCTTCGCTGGTTTTGCGTAATGCACGCTCTTTCAGTCAAGACTGCCAAAGCGATGGAAGCTCTGCTGGTTGCAGTGGCTGTCAAACCTCTTTGTGTTTTGTTTGGATTGCTTTTGTATGTAGCTGAGGTGAGTGAGCCTGTTTACCATCCCCCCTTTCCCCCAGAGTTGGACAGATCTCCCATTGAACGCAATGTCATCTTATAGTTGAACTTTTAACAATTTCTGTAACTCATCTTTGGCTTAAGTGGTGACGTTGTTTTTTTTTTTATCCGATGATAATAATCCTTGCATTTGATGTGGCATTGTATCATGTTGTCATCAAGGGTTTCGAAGCACTTCAGGATTTTCCATAAAGTGTAGTGACTGTGTATTTGTGGCTGAATGTGGTGGCCAATTAGCGCAACAGTTCCACAAAAAACAGCCATGAAGCGAATGCCAATTTTATCTGGAGGATTGTTGGTGAGGATACCAGGAGAAACTCTCTTTTCTTTTCAAATTGTGTCATGTGACGACCATCAGGCAGACAGAATCTCAGTTTGATCGCATCTAAAGAACGACATCTCCGACATTGCAGCACTCCCCCAGCACTGGACTGGAGCATCAACCTAGAATACTACGAACCTACAACTTTCTAATTGAAGAAGTTTACTGAATATGATTGGGTGGTACTAATGAGAATTTAAGGTCGAGTTACCAAAAAGACCCATGTTTCAATCCAGTCAGAATTTATGGAGTACACATTGCTTCTTGCAAAAGATGTGTTGTAAATTGAATGAATTTGTTCAGCCTTATCCCAGTTCTGCAGTTCAACCTTGTCCATAATTCAGCATTAATTGGTAATCTGTGAATTTTAGTAATAATCCTTACATTTGACATAGTGCTTTTTATGTCTGGGGGATGTCTCAAAATGTTTCATAGGATTTTGTTTCACAGTAAAGTGTAGTAACTGTATTTGTGGGTGAACATGGCAAACATGCACAGCAGTATGACATAAAGCCAATGACCAATTTTGGGGTTTTGTTGGCCAGGACACTGGAAGAAACTCCCTTCTCTTATCGAGTGGTGCCATGGGATCTTTGACATACACCCAAACAAATAGAAACTCTGTTTAGCACCTCAGCACTACAGTATTTTGATACTGCAGTATTTAGGTTTGATTTCAAAGGAGAAGAAAAAAGTCTAAAACATAAAGGAAACATGCATTTGAAAGCTCCTCTGAATTCTTTTATTCCATGCCAGCATTTCTCTTTGATTAAAAAGTGATATCAGCCCCAGATATAAAGCCTGAAGATATAAGAGCAAAATGTTTCACCCCTGGTCTAATTGACAGAAACAGAGAGCTGTTTATTTAAAATTCTAAATGTTTTTTCTTGATATACAGTGACCTTGAGATCTCAGGATTATACAGTTTTAGTAGCCTCTGAAATAACAGTTCGGATTTGTTTGTATGGCACTTTGTTGTAAATATGAAAGTCTGATTTGTTTGTGATTTGCCGATAAGAGAAAGATAACAACAGTTGTCTTCGATATTTATTAGTGCTTTTATTAATATTTCGCCCACAAATATTCAGTCAATTCACTATACAGCATATTCTGTGAAGCGCTTTGAGACGTCTAGAAGATGTGAAAAGTGCTATATCAAATGCAAGGATTATTATTACACTGCATTCTTTGCAAAATTATCGGGTGTTTTGTCGGACAAGTATGTGAAGGAGCTCAATGGTGTCCCTTTTGAAAGCGACTTGTAATTGCTTGTAAAAGGGATATGTTTCTGATACCCATGTTGAGGGTCACTTTTTGGTTTGTTTGCAGAAAGGGCTGCAGCCCTGCCTTACCTGAATAAAATCAGAATTCTATTCCTACAGGATGTACCTGACCCAGGGAGAATGCTCTTGTAATGAACTGCAAGTCTGTTATTTGCAAAGATTGTCCATTTAATGCATAGTGATTAGCTCGATCTGACAAGTGTTGAGTGGACTATCAGAGGTCCTAGTGCATTACACTAATCAAGGCCAATATTCCCTCTGAACAGCAGGAGAGATTCCACAATGCTCTTTGCTCCTTTTAAGATTATTAATCAGCATTATTAATACAATACAGTGTATAGTACAGCAGGGATTAGAGTTGCTCTCAATACTAATAGACTGTGCTGTCTGTTCTGCATGATTCACTCAGCAGTACAATGGTCTTATGTTTCATCCCATCTTATAGCTTGCGATGCGGTTTTGATTTGCTATTAAGTTAGTGGAAAGAAACGGTAATGGTTTTAATTTTGTTGGTGCACAGGGTGAATAATGTTTGCTCAAGGAAGTCTTGAGGCAAATAGCTTCAAATAGTACAAAGTGAGGAATGTGTTATATTTCGATGCTTTGAAATTTTGCAATATTGGCTGTATCAGGGCATTGTTTTGGAAAGATTCCTCAACGCGCAAGAAGCACAGCCTGGAACAATACGGTAGGTCATTACTGCATACGTCCAATCGAGCTATTCTTTAGTAATGCATCCTAGTACAATGCTAAAATTTACAATTGCATTTCAGTATTTGTGTGCTCATTAAAATGAGGTATGATGTGGCTGGAAAATGGAACATTTTTATTGTCGGAAGGTAGTGCAGAGCAATGTGATTGTAGCATTTCCAAGGCGGCCTAAAGTGGAACATACTTCCTTAGATTCAGGGATACAGCTCAGGGTGTGCTGAGATGACTGTAAACTGTTACTGCACTAAGTTTGGGACTAGTTCACAAATTTGGTGTCTGAGTTGCTGCATTTCACCCACAAAATATACAGTTAATAGATGTATAGTATATCCTATGAAGTGCTTTGAGACATCTCAACAACATGATAAGGCGCTATATCAGATTCAAGGATTATTATTATTATTAGTAGTATTGCAACATTTCATGATCTCAGGATATTGTAAAATAGAAATTTCAGGATGGCTGCAAAAGAATGAGCAGATTTCTCGTGATCCAATTGAAATGAGGGACACAAGACATGGTATGGAAAATTGACCGGTGTGTAACACGGGGAGGGGGAGTGTTAACTTTCTTAGTGATTGTTATGAGAGCATTTCACTGTTAGAACAATAACAGGGAGGGGGAGCAGAATGGATGAAATGGTGGGACGAAGCTGTGAAGAAATTTGACCATCATTACCAGTGCATTAGCTCAAACTGTCAGCACAGCAGGCTTTCCAGCACCTTAGGGTATCCTCCTGACCTGAAAGGCGCTGTACAAATGTAATTTTGTTGTTGTAATATACATATTTGAATATCTAGAACTGCTTAGTTTCATTCTACTTTGCAGCACCCATTGTCCAGCTTAAGTTCTGAGCACTTTCAAATAAGATGATAGCCGGCCAAATGTTGACCACAGGGGCAATTTGTTGAGCCAATGAAATAGTGTAGATTTAAGTATTGAGATGGTCATAAACCTTGGAATTTTCTGAGCATAAGCTCCATATCAGTATCACATAAAGCATTCAAAGGGTCAATGTGAAGATCTGTTGAGTGCCTTCATTGAGGATGTTGGTTATGTGTATGTTTGGCGGATGATTCCCTTGCAATCTATTCATTACACATTTAGAAGTTTTGTAAAAATAGAAGCTCACTTCACTGCAGTGAATATTTGTTTTGATCTGGCTCATGGTTCTTTACCGTGACTACAGCAAAAGTGAAAACACAACCTAAAAATGTGAGCCTTGCATTAGCATTGGTGTGCCACTTGGATGACAGAAGTTATATAGTTTAAAAGCAGGAGCTGCATCTGCCAGCCTCAACAGCTTTGCTCTCGAACTTCAATATTCCAATAATATAAAAGCAAATCTGACATTTCTAGGTTAACAAATGTGGCCCAAGCTATTTCCCCCAGCTTGCTGTTCACAACAAACAAGAAAACAATCCCTTCAAGTGCTCAGGTAACATTTATGTTATTGATGTCCCCCTTTGATTGTCCAGTTCCCAGTGAAAGCTATTGACTGAATCCGTACGGCATCCACCTCCTTAATAACCTGCTTCTCACGCAGGGACAGGCAGCCTCTAAATAGCCTTCTGGAGTTTAGACTTGAATGAGTGGCATCTATTTACTAACTTCAATCTTATCACTGAGAATGGCAATCCCTTTATGAAGCCCTGATGGCTGTTTGATAGATGGAATATTACTTGAAATTATGTGGCATTCAGTTAAGCATTTAATGCAGCAGTTTCTCTTCGCTGCTCAACATAGTCATTTGCTTTTAAAAGCAACAGCATTCTGTATGTCCTATATACTAAAGATTTCAAAGTGTTTTGAATGAATAGAGATTGTCATTAACAACCCATTTCTGCAGCAATGCACGGTGCAAGTAAGCTGTGTCACAGGATTCCAGTATTTGCAACAGAGACAGACAACATCCTTAACAAAGGCACTCGTCATCTTTTCATGTTGTACACCTATAATATTCTCAGACTAGAGTAAATTATGTAACCTTGCTGCCATGGTCCTTTATGGTTAATCCTCAAGTGTTTTGGGGGTTAGCTGGGTGTCTGACACATGGGAAAACCCATCGCTGTACTTACAAGTATCCAAACCAAACTGAGAATTGCATGGGTCCCACATACACATGGAAATTCCAGAGATAGACTGTTGGAATGGAATGCACACTCTCCCTGGAGGCACACATCCTGCTTACCCAATTCCGGAAAGTATTAGGTACAGGTCGGCAAGAGCCAAGGCATGGGGATGCCAGAGTGTGTGTTGGGGGTACTGCTGGAGTTTAACCAGCTAAAACTGCATAGATTGCTATTGGTATCGCTGTCTCGCAAGCTTTCTCGCTGCTTGTCCAGCTAGGATCACGTTACCCATTAGGGCTTTGGCTGAGTGGGATGACTCCCTGCCTCCAATCTCTCCACAGTGTTGGATGAATATTGCTTTAATTATTTGCCAACTACTTCAAAATTGCGATTCAATTTGTGTTTAATTGCAGGACAAAATGATAATGCAATAAAACTGATATATGGTTGCTCCATGTTTTCTCCCTCCTCTCACTATAAAGTCTATACTTTATAGTGATTTCCATTTGCTAGCATGCAGTTAAATGTTCAGTGTATAGCAGTTGAAATGTGGCTGAATTATAACTTGGTTGAATGGGTAAGCTTTGTTTAAGCCTCTCTCCAGTGTTAAATCAACATTTTTTTATTACAAGTGTCCTTCAGTTAAAATTGCTCTATTTCCAGCACATGTGGTGTAGTGTTCAGGATACATTCAACAATTGTTCTTCAGTTACGATATAATAGTTCAGCAGTTTACAGTGTTTAACGTATTGTGCGAAGTGGTTTGAGATGTTTTGACAAATGCATGTATTACAGTATTATAATGTACAAGTATTATTACAGTGCACGTGTTGCAGTCTCGCTGAGCAAGCTCCACAGTGTAGCTTGTCGAGAGTGGTTGTTTTCTAGTGTGTGATAGAGCATTTGGTATGTACTGTTGTATACCTGTTTGATGGCTAAGGCTGGGCCATCACAGCTCTCTGCATTTTCATATTCCAGTGTCATGAATATCTTTTTGTGTATAGTTCTGGGCTATTTGTCAAGTGATAAGGTTCCAGCCAGTCACTGCAGTAGGCCAACAATGGGGAACAGACACTGAAGATTTTCTCTTAAGTCCCAATGAATGTATTCTTCTTATTCAGACTGGGCTCTTTTCCAAACTTGCCTTGATTCACATTAAACAGTGAGGGTGTCCTCTTGCTGCTTAGCTACAGTAGTAGGAATCCAAAGAGTTTACTAAATCACCATTGTATAGCCCTTGGGTGAAGTTTATTTAAGACTTATTTTATAATATACTGCTTACGTTTATATATTCCAGCACGAATGCAGTTTTGGAACTGTCTGCTGTTTCTCCTTTCCTTTTATGCCTCTTGGCTTTTTTTCTTCTGTTGTTTCTTATTTCTCAGCTGCTATTTTTCATTCTGTCACCTCTTCGTATTTGTTCTGGCAGCTTATTTCCATCCCAATGTTTTGCTCGCCATGTTTTCCTCCCTATGAACCATATTCCCCACACTCAATCACGTGAGGCAAGATATTTATGTGACATGGCTCAACCCCCCCACACCACCCTCTGCTGAATGCAGATACAGTATGGTGTGAAGCCACTGTTAATATTAAATGTCAATTAGTTCCCAGCCAAAACTTCTCTATATTTAAGTGGATTCTGCTCCAGCCTCAGCCTCCAGCACCAGCCCTGAGAAATCAACTTTGTGTCTTTTTTGTCGCAGTGAACTCGGTGTCGTAATGAGTTTTAACTTGGACAAGAAATTCTTAACCTTTTGTCAAAAGGTTCTCATTTTGCAGCTTTAAGTCCAGGAGCATCATAGGTCTCTGAGTTTTATTGCCAATAAGAGTTTCTCTGCTTGAGATGTCTCAAATGCCCTCCACTGACTGGAGCTAATGATTATATATATAACAATATATAAAACCTCACTTTCTGATACCATTTGAAATTATATTCTGCATTTCTTCTCCCTGCCAAATGTCAGCCTGGCTCAATTGTTAGCACTCTCGTTTCTGAGTCCAAAGGTTGTGGGTTCAAACCCCACGTTGGGGATTCATATTGTCCAGGCTGACACTCCAGATGAGTGCTGAGGGAGTGTAGGGTTGTTGGCGATGCTATTCTTTTAGATCAGTGGTGGACAACCTTTTGGGTCGGCCAATTAATTAAATATTCTTGATTGAATATTTCTTGATTGATGGCCGCACTATAAACATCGCACCTCAGTAGTTATTGGAAACTAAACATTAGGAGCGCAGCTGGCAGTACCATTGTGCCCCACTGTTAAAAATTACAGTCACTGTTTATCCTGAGAAGCGCTTTGAGACATCCTCCTGACGTGAAAGGCGTTATATCAAATGCAAGGATTATTTATTTATTCCTCTGTACATTAATAGCTGACTGGAATCACTAAAATGGAATCACATCACAGTGACACCACTGGTTCCTCATTCCATTTCAGCCTGTCCAAGCAGCAGGTTTTTGCAACACCTGATGCACACAGTGATAATCATTAGCTAAGTAATTATTATTTTAAATGTTGGAAGATTTAAAAGGCTATCTCTCTTATCACTTGAATTGTGTGTCAAGCAGGTGCCACTGTATTTAAAAAGCTAAGGCTTGAACTAATGAAGGAGAGCAGCTGGCAGTACCATTATGCCCCACTGTTAGTGTCGCATCCCTGTGAAGGTAAGTCTGACTGCATTATCAGATCACTGCTGCAGCTAGAAAACATAAAGGGGAACCACCTGGAAATGGCAATCGTATTTCGGACTGTCGAGCACAACACAAATCATAATAAAGCTGCAAACTTTTGTGGTGAAAAGTCAATGAGTGAAGATATGAATTCGGTTCATCAGAGGTTACTAGTGGGGTACTTCGTTTGAATTGTTGTGGTGTAGCACAGCTTACTGAAAGGCTGTGCAGTAGATTTAAAACTAAGATATCAGAGGTTGACTAAAACAACCATGTTACCTTCACACCGAGGGATCCATGCACCACCAACTGAGTAATTTCCCATGGCAGGAATCCATTGGGGAAGTGACACTTCAGATTGTTTAAAAGCTCCCCGCAAAAGGACTATTTAAGTGTTGTGGAGGTTGAAGAGAGAACAAGCAGGATTATTGCAAGACATAAATGCTGGGCTCACAGCCCCTCAGTGATTGATTAACCAGAGAAGACCATTTTCCAAATGCACTTCAAACTTACTTAATGGGCTCAGAGCTGAACCTATTAACATTGGAAAACATAAGATGGGGAACAACATTCAGGTCTTAAACAATGTGAGATCTAGACAATGTTGATGTAAGCAGGCTATTTGGCTACTTGTATCATGAGAACAAAACTAAAGAGCAGAGTTTGAACTTAACAGGCTTAGAGGGTATTTCCTGTATAGTCCTGGATATGTGGCACACAAGTAAGCTTCAGAGCAGTATTAAAGGATTAGGTTTTGACTTTAGACTGGGATAAACTAGTATTTAATGGGTACAATGATTTCTGTGCTGCTGGCAAACAGAGAGGAATGCTGCCTGGAGGAAAGGAATCCCAGGTTCTGCAATAGGAATAGATGAATATTTGAGTCTCGGAAGAAAGGTTTTTGAGGTTTGATCTTGTCCACACCCCACATTTACAGAGAGGCGTTTTCCAATCAGTACAACTGGATAATGAGTAAGAGCTGTAACCCTGGCTGAATTTTCCTTTTCTAGTGCAATAAGCCTTCAGAGGAGTCTGT
Organism: Callorhinchus milii; assembly: GCF_018977255.1. Lineage (NCBI taxonomy): Eukaryota > Metazoa > Chordata > Chondrichthyes > Chimaeriformes > Callorhinchidae > Callorhinchus > Callorhinchus milii. The sequence continues at coordinate 8,882,748 of NW_024704750.1, forward strand.
TTAACTTTTGAAACGTTCTATAAACTAATGGCAATACTTGACAGTCATTATTCATTTTAAATAATGGTAACACGTGAAAATGCAATAATTCTGCACTCTGGAGACCAGATGTGCCCAACATTGAACACAGAGAAAAAAATCACTGTTGAGGTAAACTGGAACCAAATTTATTTTCCAGTTATTATTGACTGTTTGTCCTCTTTAGAAATATTGCTTATTGATACCGAGTCTAATAATCTATGCCTTCAGGTGAAATATTATTTAATTGATCACTGTAGGTTTGGGCCGCTCAGCAGGATATCGACTAAAAGGTATCTTGTTGTATGATCAGTGGGCACAACCAGCAAACTCAATATCCTCTTGATCGGAAACCTTTCTCAGTGTGGAGCAAAGCTTCCACTTGCAATTTCCTCCACTAAGTATTAAGATGATTCAAGAGGCAGCCTTTTGTAAATGGAACTTTGTCCAGTATCAAGCACTGTTAAACCTGTGACTATTTATATCAGCAAAGGTAAATTTTGTAACAAAGGTCTGATTTATTGAATGCATCGTCACGTGAAGTTTGTGAGCTGTTCAGAGATTTGTTTTGCCTCATAATTACGAGAATTCTGAAGTACAGTTGGAAATGTCTTTGGTTGATTTCTGAGGAGTTGTCTGTGGGGTTCGCCTGGCACACGATCGAATCCACGGATTTGATTAAATGCTTAAAACCTTTTGAAATTACAAAATTCTCACAGGATTAATGGTGGTCCCATTCTAATGTCAGATTGTCATTTGCTGAATTATTATTGTATTAATTCGACCACTTTTGTTTTAGAGAAACTAATCAGTTGATTCCATGGTCTTTGAATACATAAAAACGTTGTTTGTTCACATGGTGAGCCTGACATCCTGGAAATGAGCCAATGTGGGAAGCTGTGACTAACCTATCCTGGTCCTGTTACTCTTGTTGCTCCACAAATCCACAAAGTTTATTTCTGCAGCTACCCATATTCCTGACATTGAGATGTACGGAACTGTTTGGATTGAGAATTAAGGGTGTTACATTACAAATTTTTGCAGTGAATTTTTTTTAAACAAATGACTATAGAATGCTATTGAGGATTACTAATTTGACTGGATTTTTGCAGGACTGTCTTTTAAGAGTTATTGATTTTTGTTCACAGTTATGAATTAATGTGTCAAATATTTATCCTTTAAATAAAAATATCTTTACATCTGCTGGACCTCTCATTTGGTGTAATGCTGACTCATAACAGTCAGCTCGTAATCATTCAGTCTCTTGGGCGGAACATAGAAAGGGTGCCCCTTGTTATCTCAACAGCCTGACGAGTCTGAATAAAAGTGACCACGAGACCAATTCAAGCCACATGAGCACCAAATATTGTCAATTAAATGCACCAAACTATTTGCCTGTGCAATATGTGTCTTGCTGACATGGTTGCATCCAACCTGTCGAAAGATGACTTTCAGCAACATTTCTGTATCAGTAATAGCAATGAGAACAACAAAGTGATCTGTTAATAGTGGAGCTTTCTGTCTGCTTTGAAAAAAATACTTCCTCTTTCACTTAGTGTGTTCTGTCTGACGGTCATATATCAGACACATGCCATGTTGGGTTTGAAGAAAGTTGTGAATTTGATACGGAAGATTTTCATTTTTATTTTACTTATTGAAAGGGAGAAGACAACTGTATTAACTCTGAATTACAATATTACTTTGTATTTCAAATAACCAAAAGGCAGGAAGTCACTGGGCTTTGGCTGGACTGTTGTCAGGGCAAGTTTAACAACGACAAAAAAATTACATTGGTAATTGGCTTTAGGAGGATGTCCCAAGTCAGAGTTTCAGACCCGAGCTGAGTGTCGGGATTGGGAAGGGTGGAGGGCAGGGGGGAAAGCAGGGTGATCGAAAGTGCGGTCGAAGAGGAGAGTCTTGAGATGGGTCTTGAAGGAGGGAAGCGAGGGGGCAAGGGGGAAGAACTGCGGGATGGAGTTCCAGAGGGTGGGGGCAGAGTGGCAATGGTGTGGATGAGTTCTGGATGATCTGCAGTCTATGGAAGGAGGAGCTGGGGAGGCCGATGAGCAAAGAGTTTGCATAGTCAAGCCTTGATGTAATGAAAACGTGTGTGAGGGTTTTGGCGGCCTGTGGTGGGAGACAGTTGCAGAGCCAGGCGACATTGCGGAGGAGCGGGTCATGGCACAGATGTGGGTTAGAAAGGATATGTTGAGGGTCAAACAAGATGCCAAGGTTCCGGACTGGCTTAGTAAGGTGGAGTGTGCATCCACGGATGGTGATGCTGTCAGCACTAATTAAAAGATAGCTCCATCATGTGATTGAGTCCTCCTCAATTTTGTTTCCATGAAAACAAGTTTAGCTCTGCTGCTTCTCACAACTGAGTCCTAACTCCCAGAATCATCCTAGTTGTTCTTATTCCAGCCCTTTACAGTGCCTCAAATTCCTTTTGAAAGTACAAAGCACAATATTTAAAATGTGGCTTCCTCTGCTAGGTTAGAATAACACTGCCAGTTGACTCCCAAAAACCCTTGAGATGCAACGAAATATTTTATCTTTGTTGAATTTTGAGAATGCAAGTACGTTATATCTGCTTGTTAGACCTCATTCACTAATTTAATCACTTCCTCACAGAATTTCAGTAGATGCATGTGGCATAAGCTATTGTTTCTAAATCCTTTTGACTCCATCTGTGCTCTTCAGATGAAAACAGATATAGCTCTAAATTTTACCTGCAACAGATGTTAGGCTCACTGTTCTATCAATACTAAACTCAAGTCTCACTTGTTATATGAATGCTGAGATCATATTTGCCATCTTCCAGTCCTTGGGGACAGGGTCAGTGTTTATGAAACACCTAAAAATGTTAACCAGAGTCTTGTCTATTTCCTCTCAGGTTTGGTACAGTTGCCCAGGAGACATTAAATTCTTTGCATTTCATAATAACATACTTTATACTGAACATCTATATCTGACAAAAATCCCAGAGTCAAAATATCTCAATTCCAAATGTAATAACTTGACTCGCACATTTGTGCAACTCTTTCTAACTTCCCCCTAAGATGGCACAACTGATGCTTAACACACTATCTCATGTTAGCACAGCTTAACATGTCTTTGGATTTCTCTTGCAGTCTTACTTTTTTTTAAGGTAACCTCAACTGCCTTTTGTAATGCTGCCAGTTGTCACTACCCTTTGTTTCTTTGTAGCTTGCAAATGATTTTTTTCTTATTTCTCTTAAAATGGTACTAAATAATTTCATTTTCCTCATTTTCCTGCTCCCCTTTCCACTTAATTCTTCCTGGAGCTCTATCCTAGCTCTGAAGTTTGTATTTGACTATTATTATTGGTTTGTTTTTAACATTATACAATATCCTATTTAACTGTACACTGATCACTGAAGAATGCCCATGATTGCCAACAAGCTTCCATCTTGTGCTGTTTGCAAAATACCTACGGTTGTGAGGTTCTGATTCTGTCAGCGCAGCTGCACTTACACTTTTTTTTCCTGAAAACTGGCAAATACGTTTGTACTTTATTCATATTTCCACATTGGCAGTGTGTCGATTTAAACTGCTGAATTCTGGCTTCTGGGATGCTTTTTTTTGAAGCGCTTTATTGCTTTGTTCATTAAATGGTGATTAATGGGAGCAGACTTAGTTCGAGGGCTCTGTAGATGTGCAGGAATATTGATTGTGTAAAAACCAATGGAAAAATGAGCCAGTGCCTCAAAACCGGTTAATGGGAGTTGAAAGCATCGGCTTGCTGCAAATCTGAATTTAAGTTTATGAATCATCTTGTCACGACCAGCAAGTGATTTTGTAACCGTACCAATGTGAAGCAACCTTTTGGCGGTGGTGGGTTTCAGCGTAGATCAGATACCCACGAAAAAGGCACAGGCTTAGCGGAAAAACATTGTGTATCATTTCCATCGGGGTTATATAAATTGCAAGTGATGCTGTGATATAACATTAAGCTCTATACCTTGTAAAAAAAATATTTTTTTATTAATGCCGTTTTTAAGACCGTGCCTTTTAAAGAGCAAGTGTAAACCTGGTTGCCCTGAATTACTCCACACTGAGCCTGTTGATTGCTCAGGCAATGATGTGCTGATGCATTTCTCAGTTACTTCAGATAATGATGATAACCTCTGAAATTGCTGTGACTGTTGAAACTCCATCCAAAAGTCCTTCTGATTTGCCCCCTCCTTCCCCACTTTCAAAGCCTGTCTCAAGCCTTGCCTTTTTGACAATTCTTTCCCCTCATCACCCTCTTCAGCTTTCACTCTTCTCCCCCTCCCCCCCCCACCACCAAGTTGGGGTACCCCAGCCAGCAGTGTTAAGCACTTTGAGACGTTCTCTTTACATGAAAGACGCTATATAAACTGTACTGGATGAACTGTGGATGTAAAAAATCTATTTTGTGGCCAGTTCGAGGGAGGAGGATGGTGGGGGAGCACATGTGACAATGGGTTTGGCTTAGTTTAACTGGAGGTCTGCTGTTTGCTGAGCAGTTCAATCTTCTGCCACCATTAATGCACTCTGCCTTTTTTTATTCCTGCAGAGATAGAGCGACGTGTCTCAAGGGAGGCGTCTGAGTTCTCTGCAACTGAACGTATCCCAGGAATAAAAGGTAAAGCTCATTCTCGGAGGGAAGCTCTCAGTAAAACTTGGGCGGGTTCTGTATTTTTTTTCAACTGAATTAACAATGTTCTTCAGTCTCCCTGGAACTGGTGTTAATGACTGAAGGTGCAGTTTCCATTTATGGACTTTTTAGTAGGCTTATTTTGGAAAAAAAAAGCAATGGAACTCTGACGGCTATAAAAACCTGAATGCATTGTAGCTGCAGTGTTTGCTGTGAAATGTTATCTCAAATACAAGTTGGAGTTAAAGTACATGATCGTAAATGATGCCGTATATACTTTCTACTGCAGTTCCTTGTTTCTCTTCATGAGCCCAGATCCCTGCTGTGCTACCTGGGGGAGTGGGGTGAGTGGAACCCATCAATAGAAAAAGTAAGGAGAACTTGTCACCTCACCTCCTTGCTTTCATACACTTAAAGGTTATTTCACAGTACAGAGTGATGTATGATGTGGGGAAGGGAGGGTCGAAAACATAAAGGCAATGTTTGTGCTTATCTCCACCTAGCGACGAATTGTATGAAGTATAACGACTGATGTGATCCTGGTGTCTTCTTGGACTGGAACCCTGTACGTTAGTACTATGAAGCCATATCTCGCAACCTAAATGCAACGGATGTGAACAATGTCGCATTCAAGAACTGTGTTCTCTCTTGACGCTGACCTCTTCCGTGGCAACATGAACATTTTCATTGCAGGCAGCGTGGGGACGTGAACTGCAACTTCCAACATCTGTTTAGTTTTTCTTTATCAGCTGCGTGTGCGTGATTAAAAGTTGTTTAACTTTCCTTCTCATAAATGATAACAATGTCAAACAACTTCCATTTATATATGAGCCTGCACCTTGAATAAAACCTCGGAATGCTTTGCAGTGCCGGGGTTGAACACTGAGTGAGGGAGGAGGGGGAGATGAGCATTGGTGCAGTTGAAGAGGAAGGTTTTAAGGTGGAATTTAAAGATGGAGAGAAAAGGGGTGAGGCGGAGGGATAGAGGCAGGGTGTATCCTGGTTTAGGGGTGTTGTGACTGAAGGTTCAAAAAAACACGATAAGGGGGACAAAAAACAGTACAAAGGGACCAGGTGGTTGTGTTTTTTTTAATTAATGAGATTGACATTCGGGCCTGATAGAAAAAGGGATATTGCAGCTTAAATTGTTATTAATTTTCAGAACACTCCATGTTTCTGCAAGATTAAGGGGTGAGTTTGGATTTGAGCCATCTCTTCTTTAAAACTCTTAAATTGTGGCATTTGGTAACATTTTACAAGAGGCTTTAGCAGGGACAAAATGCAGCGAATTGATTCTGAAGATGCTTAATAGGCTTTTGCTGTCTCGGTTGGAGTGGTTGATGCAATAACAATAATAGGTTAGAACAGCTTAAGCCGTTAGACACACACGCACAGAGTGTATATAGAGTGCAGCCCTCAGAGCTGAACCTGAATGGGTCAAATGAGTCAAAGGTGCCAGCAGAAAATTGGAGTCAGCTGGGATATCTCTAACAACGGATGCTTGACACTTTGAAAAGTGGGCTCTTTGTGCACTCTGAAAGCTTTTCTGGAAGTCTTTGCGAGGGCCCTCTCCAAAGATCCTGAATTAGTAAGTAACTATAGAATGTGTAACAGTGCACACTGCCAATTTTGGTGGGGGGGGCGGGAGCTAAAGAGAGGGCATGGTATAATAGTACTTTTCAGGGCTGGACACATACGAGAATCAGAGGGTGCTGTTACAAATAGGAAGGGTAAAATTAAGATCTCAGACAGTAAAATATTCAGACAGTCAACAAAATTTACATTACATGCCTCCTGTGCATGATCAGAATGCAACCACAAAGCAGTTTTCATGTGTATCATTTGTTCTCTATAGCTTACTGGAACCACACCAACTCAATGAAGTTTGCTGGTACTTTCCAATGCCTCTCTGTGGGGATTTTGCCAGACTTAATCTGAGTTGCATGTTTGAGTATAAACATGTAGTTTATACGTTAAACCTGGATAGTAACATTGCATTCACATCTGGAGAAGGTACAGCTGTAGTGTGTGTGCGCGTGTGTGTTTGCATGTGTGTTTGATTTTGTGAGTGTGTGGTGCACATTCTAAAGTTGTACTGCCATTGATGCTTGGTGAGTTTCCGACTTTTTCCTCTTTTCCATTGGTACCACCAGCAATCCTTAGCCAATGGCGGAACAGGCTCAATGGGCTGAATCGCCTACTCCTGTTCCTATGCTTCTATGGTTGTGTATCCACACACTTGATACAGAAGCAGCTTAGAGTAAGCGATCCTCCAGATTTTTTTCTCTCCTTGGAGGAAAGCAGTTAACATCTGCTCAGGGTTTCATTTCTTGACTGTAAAAGCCAAGATCAGAAGCTTGGCAAACGGGAACAAGGCCCGGTATTTTATCACTGTAATTTGGTACAGTCACTTCATCCAACTGGACAGTCCAGACACAACTTCACTCGCTCTGATGATCTTTGTCGGATTAAATTTGTGCTGGTGAAACAGCGCAATTGTAAATCAATGATCCCGTGAGGGGGATTGAGATTCAGTGTACAAGCAGGTTATTTTACTTGGATTTTTAAGCTCAATACTGGAAGCTGGTAATGTGCATTCCATTTCAGATGTGGGGAAAATTCCCTGCAGCGGTGACCAATATAGGACGAATAAGGCAAAGAAAAAAAGGTCTTCTGTTTAATTTACGATTTTCACAAAAGCTTCCCTAGTTTGAATTTACCCTGTGACGCGTAATGTTTTCGATAATCTGTGTAATGTGCAATAATCTGTGGGCTTGATGGACTAAGTACCTCTTTCTAATTCTTAATTAGACCTTAATTCTAGGAGCAGGAGTAGGCCATTTGGCCCGTCGAGCCTGCCCCGCCTTTCGATAAGGTCATGGCTGATCTTCAGACTTAACTCTAATTACCTGCCCTATCCCCATATCCCCTCAACCCTCTTTTTAAAAAATCTATCAGTCTCAGCCTTGAAGATGTTCAAGGACTGAGCATCTACAGCCTTCTGGGGTAGTGAATTCCATAAATTCACTACCCCAGAAGGCTGTAGATGCTCAGTCCTTGAACATCTTCAAGGAGAATTCCATAAATTCACTATCCTCTGAGTGAAAAAATGTTTCCTCAACTCTGTTCTAAAACTCTTCATTTTAAGACTGTGACCCCTGGTTATAGATTCTCCTACCAGGGGAAACAGACCCTCAGTGTCTACTTTATCCAGCCCTTTATGAATTTTATATGGTTCAATAAGATCTAATTCTTCTGTACTCTCGAGAATATAGCCCTAGTTTATTCAGCCTATCCTCACAGGTCAGTCCCCTCATCCCAGGAAATAATCTAGTGAATCTACGCTGCACCCCCTCTAGGGCAAGTATGTCCTTTTTTAAATAAGGAGACCAAAACTGCACACAGTACTCTAGGTGCGGTCTCACCGAGGCCCTATACAGTTGCAGCAAGACTTCCCTACTCTTGTACTCTAAACCTTTTGCAATGAACGTTAACATGCCGTTCGCCTTCTTAGTTGATTGCTGCACTTGCAAACTAACATTTTGAGACTGGTGTACAAGGACACCCAAATCCCTCTGAACATTAACACTATCTAATCTCTCCCCTTCTAGAAAATAATCTGTTTTTCTATTTTTTCTACCTAGGTGAATAACTTCACACTTTCCCACATTATATTCCATCTGCCACCTACTTGCCCACTCCCCGAGGCTATCTATATCCCATTGCAATCTTTTTACATCATCCTCAGAGCTTACTCTCCCACCTAGTTTAGTGTCATCCGCGAATTTAGATACGTTACATTCAATGTTCTCGTCTAGATCATTGATGTAAATTGTAAATAGCTGAGGCCCAAGCACTGATCCTTGTGGCACTCCACTAGTCACATCCTGCCAATTCGAGAATGACCCATTTATCCCTACTCTCTGTTTTCTACCCGTTAGCCACTCTTCAATCCATGCTAATATGTTCCCATTAATCCCGTGGGCCTTAACCTTGTGCAATAGCCTTTTGTGTGGCACTTTGTCAAATGCCTTTTTAAAATCTAAATATACTACATCTACTGGTTCCCCCCTATCTAACCTGCTAGATACATCTTCAAAAAACTCTAAAAGATTAGTTAAGCATGACTTCCCTTTTGTAAAGCCATGTTGACTCTGCCTAATCTTGTTATGGTCTTCCAGGAATCCCATAACGACATCTTTAATTAAGGACTCAAGAATTTTCCCTACCACTGATGTCAGACTAACTGGTCTATAGTTCCCCATCTTTTCTCTCCCACCCTTCTTAAATAGTGGTGTTACGTTTGCAATCTTCCAATCAATGGGAACCGTTCCAGAATCCAGAGAATTTTGGAAGATCAAAGACAAGCCATCCACTATCTCAGTAGCCACCTCTTTTAAAACCCTAGGATGTAGGCCATCAGGTCCAGGAGATTTATCAGTTTTAAGACCTGACAATTTACCTAAAACCATTTCTTTACTAATATTAATTCCCCCAAGTTGCTCGCTAACATTGTCTTCTTGGTTCCCCTCTATTCTTGGTAGGTTTTCAGTGTCTTCTAAGGTGAAAACAGTAGCAAAGTACTTGTTCAATGACTCTGCCATGTCTTTGTCCCCTACTATAATTCCCCCCGTCTCTGCCTGTAGGGGACCCACATTTATCTTTGACAGCCTCTTCCTCTTTATATTAATCAAAACTCTTGCAGTCTGTATTTACGTTCTTCGCTAGTTTGCCCTCATATTCCATTTTCTCCCTCTTAATCACTTTTTTGGTTCTCCTTTGTTGATCCCTAAAGTTCTCCCAATCCTCGGGTTTACTACTCATCTTAGCTGTTCTATATGCTTCTTCCTTTAACTTTATACTTTCCCTAACTACTCTAGTTAGCCACGGTTGGGCCACCTTTCCCGTGGCATTCTTATTCCTCAAAGGAATACGTGCTGCCCCTTGTTGTTACGTACCTCTACCCATACTGACTCCACTTCCTGCTTTTCTGATTTAAAATCTTTCCTCTCTACTGTTTTTATCCCATCCTTTATTAGCAGGGCCACCCCCCTCCTCATTTACCACATTGCCTATCTTTTCTATACACCATATACCCTGGAATATTTAGCTCCCACCCTTGATCTCCCTGTAACCATGTCTCGGTGATGGCTACCAGATCATACCCATTTGATTCTATTTGTGCATTTAACTCATCTATCTTGTTTTAAATGCTTCAGATATAACACCTTTAATTCTGACTTCAAGCTATTAGTCCTATTCACCAGTAAGTACCCTATCCTTGGGCTTCCTTTCCCTGCTTGACACACTTTGCTCATCTCCCTGGTTAATCTGCTCTCCCACTTTCATCGGTCCTAATTTTAACTGTGACGAATTATATGTGATTGAATTTACCCCCCACTCCTTAGTAGTTTAAAGCCCCGTCGACCTCCCTATTTATTCATGGTGCCAGGACATTTATTCCAGCCCAGTTTAGGTGTAGTCCATTCCTTTGGAATAGCTCCCGTCTCAGAACTCAGGTCATTCAGAACTCTGCAGCTCGTGTACTGTCCCGCACCAGGCTTCGGAACCACATCACTCCCACCCTCGCTCGCCTCCACTGGCTCCCCATCCCCCAGAGGATCGAATTTAAGATCCTCACCTACAAGGCCATTCACGGTCTTGCACCCTCCTACCTCTCTGACCTACTATCCCCCTACTTACCTACCATTACCCTCCATTCCTCCACATCCCCCGCCCTAACCGCCCTACCATCGGTGGCCGGGCTTTCAGCCCCTAGGCTCTGGAACTCCATCTCCCAGTGCCTTCGCCTTGCTTACTCCCTTTCCACCTTCAAGGCCGGTCTCAAGACCTTTCTTTTCTACCGTGCCTTCAGCTCCCCTCTCGACTCTCTACCACCTCCTCACTCCCTCCCTTCCCTCCCCCCACCCTGACCATTTCCCCCCTGCTCGGGTCCTGACCCAACTGTCCAGCACCTTGGGACGTCCTCCCGACTTGAAAGGCGCTCTATAAATGCAATCTTGTTGTTGTCTCCCCCAATACTGGTGCCAGTGGCCTATAAAGTGAAACCCCTGCCCTCCGCACCATTCTTTTAGCCAGGTATTCAGTTCTTTAATTTTTTTTTTGCCTCTACCAATTTGCCCCTGGCTCAAGTAATAATCCCGATATTAATACCCTCGAAGTTCTACTCTTTAGCTTAACTCCCAATTCCCGGAACTTGCTTCTCAACTCATCCCTACCTGTCCTACCTACATCATTGGTTCCTATGCGAATCATAACTATTGGATCCACTCCCTCCTGCTTCAAATTTTTCTCCAGCCCAGAAGTGATGTTCTTCACCCTGGCCCCAGGAAGGCAACAGAGTCTTTTGTCTCCCTGCTACGGCTGCAGAAAAGTCCATCAGTCTTCCTGACTGTCTCATCCCCAATTACCACTATATTCCTTTTGACTATTCCCAGTGTGGCCTGTGGCCTCCTGTATAGAGGTGTTGGGGTAAGTTTGCCCATCTTTCTCACAGACGTCCTTGTCCGCACAGGTTGCAAGTATTTCATACCTTTTGGACAAGCTTAAAGCCTGGGGTTCATCTGCCCCTTTTTTTCGGGTCCCCTTACTTGCCTGTCTGACCGTCACCCAGTCCTGTCCGTGGCTGGCAATGGAATGTTCCCTGGAACTCGTGGGAGTATCTGGCTCCAGGATAAAACTTTCCAGGAAGCTCTCCCCATCTCTAATGCTGCACAGTGTCTCCACCTGAGACTCCAGCTCAGCTATTCTAACCTGGAGCTTCCTCAGTTGCAGACATTTGCTGCAGATGAAGTCGCCTAGGCTCAGGTTGCCCTCCATCAATTCCCACATACCACATTCCTCATACATCACCTGCCAGGTCATTCTCTCACTCTATTTATCTCTATATTATCGTTAGAAGATATACTTCCCCCTCTGCACCTAATTCCCACTCTCACCCAATTCCTTCTCACTCTGGCCTCGCCTCCCTCCAGACGTAGCTCACTCTGGGCTCTCTGCTCCAAATACCTATCCTACCATCTTCCCATCAAGCTGTTTTTTTTTAAAAAAAAAAGAATTCAGCAGCCTGCCTCAGCCTGGCTACCTGATCCAGTCATTATACAGAATGATCAGAAGTTTCTCAAAGATGGTTTAAAAATGCAATCTAACTTCTTGTTAAAATTCAGCTCTGAGCAAAATACCAGTTTCAAATTGCAACAGGAAGAATAAACATGACCCTAGGTATGACTTGCACAGCTAAAAATGAAAGAGAAGGCAATTGGTATTAGAAGAGTTAGCACCAATAGATTAAGAAGTTATGGTGGATGGGCTGAATGGCTTTTGTGCTACGATTCTACTATCTTTCTCTGCTATCTCTGTTCAGTGCGCCTTTGGGATACAAACCCACTGCCAGTTTTTCTGATGTTTGTTCCAGAAGAATCATTACAAGGTCCAAGTGGAGCCTGTATAAACCATCAGGACAACAATCTAGATAAATATCTGATATAACTTAAAATTAATACCTGAGGCAGAATGTTAGCTACTTTATCACCACATTTTGTGGATCATTTTGACAACTTGGAAGAAAGATCAAATCTCTTCATGCCTGGCACCTCCCTATATCTCAGATGTTTGATCGTGATATTTTGAATGGTTCATACTTCATTGGTACATGGTGGGAAGAAACTCGTGAAACAAGTTCATCAAAGAACTATGTAGCATTTAGGTTTTATCACAATGCATTGTTTTATTGTATTTTCTTCCATCTCTGCTCTTTCTCCTTGTGGGCATGTTGGAAAATACAATCCTGGATCCTAATTTACTCTAATTAACCGTTACAAAGAAAAACAACTGCTGTCAGTAAGGATTCCTCTTATCTTATATCAAATTGATGAACCCACACTTCAAGTACCAAATTCAAACTCGTTATATATTGAGAGCTGAATACTACAGCACTGACCTGTATTGGCCTGAACCTTTCAGCAGTGCCCACATCTCCCTGGAGAAGAGTAAAGAGTTTCCAGGTAATCACCAGGACACTTTTGATGAACAATGAGACATATCTCAAAGATACAAGTAAGGTGATAGAAGGTGTCTATTAAGAATCTGCATTGAGTTTCAGGCTCACAGCCCCTATAGAGAGAAAAGCTTTGTGATTCTGTGATTTTTATTAAAAACATCACTCACCGTTACTAGGACTTTTGGCAAATTTTAATTTGGGGCAATTCATTTTTCGTTCAAACTGATGTCAGGCTAAGTACAATAAATATCTATTTCATACATTCCATACACATTGCACATCCCTTGCTATGGTTGTTACTGTTGAAATTAAGATCACAGTAATTTGGTACAGTCTCTAGCAGGTCGCGGTTGTCGCTGCGTTGTGTCCTTTCAGATGAAATTGATAGCAAAGAGGAAAGAACTTGCATGTTTGTAAAGATATTACACGACTTCAGGCTCATTCAGCTGCCAAATCTCAGAAATCAATACAATTCAGAAAGTTGGCTAAAGTTTAAATCTGAATGCACTTATTTTTCCTTCCAAAGAGCACATCAAATATTTTGTTGTCGGGTATGTTGGATAGGGAGCTGAAATAGAGCTCCTCTAATGCTCCTTTTAATTTGTGATGATTGAGAGATTGATGCACAAAAGAAAGAAACGGTATCCTATGCTGTGATCCAAAGAGATTTTGTTTACAGTTTTCCCCTATTCCTGTTGACTTGATCAATCGACAGTCTCTAAACTCAGACTGCAAATGTACCCATTCAACCGGCTTGGGAGAAATCTACACCGGAGCAGATTTAGCTAATTTACCTGATTCACGCTGTCGATCACCTGCTGCCAAACAGAAGGCATGGACAAGTTGCCATCACTGAGCCGAGGTATAACTTGCACAGCTAAACATCTCACATAGCTCAGTGTTGTGTGGCTGAAGTTGCTGGTGGCAGAGAGAACTGTATTGGAAATGGAAAGACTTGGGGTGGCGACATTTGGGCAATATCTGCACTGTATAATCTTCCTTGTTGTATGTTCAAAGGGCATTGGGAACCAAACGTATATCAAGCGAGAAGTGTGCAGAGTTCAGTGATGGGATTGTTCAGTAAGAGAGCTCATTATTGAAGGTGGTCAGGGAGTAGCATGGAACTGCCTGCTGGATGGTGATGGACAAGACTAAATGATTGATTTTTCAGTCAGCGCCAGAACTAACATTCTGCGGAACAAGTGGCAAGACAGGCTTTGAAATTAATTCAGTCTGCATCCTATCTCTCTCTCAATGCAGGCAGACCCTGTGAGGCAATTGTTAAACTGAGATTGTTTCCAAGAGAAATTGTAGGAAGGGGAAAAAAACATTCTTGGAGGGTTTTATTACATGGGCCATCTGCATTGTAGAGATAATAAAGAAGATAAATTAGAAATTCATTTGTGAGTGTTCATTTTCCATGCAGTCAAGCGGAGGGTGAAACAAGCCTTGACCAATTTAAGGGCTGTTAAATGCTCGTACAAGTAACAGTTTTAACGTTATACAGCTGTATCGTGTTTGAGGCGTCTGGCAACCTTGTCACTTTCAGCTATAAATGTCAATAAATATTTGCATATATAGTAGTCAACCACTTAGCAAAATAATGCAACTGTGCTCAGCAGTATTAGTGACATGGATATAAATCCAGCCGGAAAGCACACTTCACTTCTTGAATTATTTAGCAGGAGATGAAGGAGGTGATTTCAGGATAGTATTGCTACAATTTATTAAGAAGGTACCGTTATTGGAAGGTAAGCAGTGTGACATGAGTGATTTAAAGCTTTTCACTAACGTGAAAGCCAGGCAGGACATTGTGTTTTTGTGGGGCTGCCGGACAGTGGACAATCAACAGCATAATAACACTGTGAGGTTCAGAAATACAAACCCACTTGAATTCTCCAACTTCCCACACCTCCGCCCCTCCAGAGGTCCTGGGTGGCGTTATTGATGCATTGCATCCATCAGTTATTAATCGTCTTCTCCTAACCACATTACTGTTCTATTGATTTGGCATTACCACTGGAAGATGCTAGTGAATGTTGAAATTAAAATAGACCAGTGAATCAGGCTTGGTGCTGCCAGTTATAGCTTGGGCAAGATTATGATTTGTTCAAGTGACTTTTGTGTTTCAACATGGCGTATTTAATCTGGACAAGCTTCTTTTGGGAACAAAAACTAACATTCTGCACTATTCTGCAGAATGTACTATCGCATTGTTAGTAAGGTGTAGTGCTTCACTTTGTGGTGTTGCCAAGTGTGTGAATGACTGGATCAAATCAATTTCAAATGTTTTCCCAAACTACCATGATCACTGTTCTACTAAGCTAAACACTATAGTTGAACTGCTATTTTCATACTGTGTGTATCTGCATTTGTGTTCCTTTTCTACTTCGTAGGCTTAGAGAGAATGCCCTCAGCAAGTAATTTTCTATCTCTTCGCATAAGTTTACATCTCAAAGTGTTTCAGAGCATATTCTGCAGAGTGTGGTGACTGTGTATTTGTTAGCAAACGTGGCAGTCAATTTGTGCACAGCAATGTCTCACAAACAGCTATGTAGTGAATGATGTTTTTAATCTGAGAAATTGTTGGCCAAGTCCAGGGGAGAAACTGAGCTGGGCTGATACCTGTATGAAAGATTTCTTTTTGAAGATGTGTACCCTTGCTTTGATATGACTTGATTTCCTGGATTACATGTTATTTGAATATTCTAGCAGTATCACTTTAGCAGGAGCAGATTGCTTTGGCAGCGTAGCATAATTTGCACATATTCAATGCTAATTATCATTGAATTCAAATTGTGCTGTAATGTCCACAGTGAAATAGTGCATCATTAAAAAGACAGATGTCTTGTCACCAGAAAAATGCGTTTCATTTCCTGATATGGTTTGGCAGGAATATATGATTCTTATTGCACGTGACCCTTGGCTTTCTGAGGTGTTAGGTATTAATTTTCAACCCTATTACAATGTAAAATACGGAGGCAGCTGACTGAGTGAACTATTGCCATCCACTGTTAACAAATTGATCCCAATTTACTTTGCGTTTGATGTGAATGGAAAGTTTGACAGTTGTCATAAAACCAATGGTGTCTGTGTTGCTTCTTTGTCAGCTGCAGAGGTGGAAAGCTCTGCCTGGTTGGTTTTTCAAGGATGAAATTAACATGAAGATTATTGGGGTGGAGCAGTTTTGATTTACCATTTCATTTCCACTTCATCCATTTCTGATGCTTATTCAATCTGGATTTAATTTGTCCTCCAAATGAAACGGCACTTGAGAAGCATCCATTTAAGACCCTATAAAATCAAGTGTTTTTTTAGAAAAAATACTCCGAGTGCTAAAAATGATTAACGTTCCCAATATGATTCATAATAAATTGCATCGACACCCACCAAGATTACATTGATGTCCTCACTTTTAATTATCTTTTGCCAGTGCAGTCTGGGGTTGTTGGGGCTCAAGAGAGAATTGCTATTAACTAGTGGCTGACCCAGAATTCTGCCTCGAACCCTCCCCTTGCTCATTTATCCTTTGTCTCAATGTGTTTGTTACCCTGAGGCTCTGTTTTGTTTCAAACTTACTTGCGTAAGACTGCTGTCTAACTGGGGCCTTTTGAATAGATTGGTCAAGCTTCAATGTGGAATTGAGTTTGTTTCCCTCTCTTTCGCCACCCCCACCTCTTTTGGTTAGAATTTTTTTTTGGTTACTTATGTACTGTGAAATTAATCAGTATTCAGCGCATCTCACTGTCAGTTCTTCTCACTTTATGCACAACACCCAAAACAAATAGCACACACACCAATTCATATTGTTTCTTGTGAGGAAGTACTGTAATTCCTTGCTATTCAGTCAATTAAGGCCTTGGAGTCCTGTAGCTCAGTGGTTAGAGCACTCGCTTTGCAAGTGAGAGACCTGAGTTCAATTCCAGGCAGAGGGCAAAACCTTGGGCAAGTTTCCTTACTCCACACAGAGCCTAATAATAATCCCTCCAAAACCAAAAACAATAATAAATTGGTCATTTTCAATCCATGACTGTTTGTGGGACATTGCTGTGCGCAATTGGCTGCCGCGTTCCCCCACAAATATACAGTCAATTCACTTTACAGTGTGTTCTGTGAAGCGCTTTGGGACGTCCTCCCGACGTGAAAAGCGCTATATCAAATGCAAGGATTATTATTATTATTATTATTATTTTATTCGCAGAAAATTTTGATTCTCTTGGAACGACCAATGCTCAGAGAAATTCCCGTTTGGCTGTTTTGAGGAAAAATACAAGCACTGTAAAGATGAATAAATGAATTATGGGTTACTGTTGTAAACAATGTTTAGATGACAAAATAATCAGCTGTTCTGTAATGTTTTTCTTGTCGAATAAGCTTAAAGTATTACGTTACTCAAACATTCAAAGATTTGGAATGTTTTACAATCTCAAATCATGTAGATTTCAGTAAGTTCTTAGCAAAGTGAAGCCCTGTAGCATAGTGGTTAGCGTGCTCCCCTCACAAGTGAGAGGACCTTGGTTTGATTCCCGGCAGAGCGAAACCTTAGGCAAGTTTCCTTAACCCACACACTTCTGTTTAGTTAGCAGTAAGTAGGAATCTGTTGTTAGTTGATCGGCGGATCATTTTTCCGAGGGTAATAATCCTTTTTTTAATTAAAAAAAAGTGGTCACTCAATCCACGACAGTTTGTGGGGCACTGCTGCGCGCAATCAGCTGCTGCGTTTCGCCTACAAAATATACAGTAAATTCACTTTACAGTATACTCTGTGAAGTGCTTTGAGACGTCTCGAAGACATGATAAGGCGCTATATCAAATGCAAGGATTATTATTAATTTGGGAGCTTTTTTTTGGTAGTTCTGTAATTACAGTAATTATTATTGGGTGTAGTGATTGTTTTTGTAAGCAAATGTGATGAGACATTGTGCACATCAAGCGCCCCCAAAGAGCCATGTTGTGAATGGCCAATTTAGCTGGAGAAGTTAATTTGAGTCCTGCAGACTGGTGCCTTGGCATGCCTAGCCACCAAAATTCAGTATCATGACCATACTGTGAGAGGGTGAAACATTTGGTGGAGCTGTCCTCCCAGGCCATGGGATCTTTAACATCCACCTAACAGGCAGAAAGGTCCTTGGTTTGCAGTCTCAACCCAAAGTGGCTCCTCCGACAATGCAACCCTCCTCCAGCACTACATTGGAGTGTCAGCCGAGGTGTTCAATTTTTATTGCCTCCCCTGAGGTAATTGTTACCTCAGCTAGTGTTATTGGTGTGGGTTTTTTTCTTACAGCTGTTAACGGATGCAGCGATGTGCAGGAGCATGCCCTCGCGAACAGTGGCTTCCCTGAATGTTTTCAACAATGAACATTAAGAAATTAGAGGTACTTGAGAAATGTATTCATAGAACAAGCATTTTTAATAAGCTTTGTAACACACTTTCAATTGAAATGTCACCTAGGCCTTTGATGGTGCAGTGTCAGTCTTGAGATTTTTAAATGAGATCCACGCAATGCCAGCTGCACTCTATAACTTGATTGTTCTATCTGTAAAAGCATCACTTTGGCTCCTCCACAGTGACTGAGGGCATCCCTTCTCTTTTGTACCTGACTCCTGTTGTGCTGTCGCAGGCTGAACTGCAGCAGCCTCAGCTTGAAGCTCACTTGAGCAAGAAATCCTTGCTGACAAGTGCCACTCGTGCAGGGTCCAAACCCCTTGTAGAGAAAGTTACTTTCACAATAAGAATGTTGAAGCCAAGCAGATCAAATCCACCAACATTAACAGAGGTTCAAACACTCCCAGTGGAATCCTCCACACAGTGAGACACTTCAAAATGGCGTTTAATGCACAACGTATAGCAACTTCTGTACTCACTATGTCCAACATTGCTTCAGGTGAGATGCTAAATTGAAGTTGCAACTACCTGTTCAAGTGGATGCTAAACATCTCATGGTACTACTCGAAAAGTGTAGGAGTTTCTCCTGGTATCCTGGGCAACAATCCTCCAAATGAAATTGTCATTCACTTTATGGCTGTTTGTGGGACATTCCTGTGTACGAATTGGCTCCCATGTTCATCTACAAATACAGTCGCAACACTTTACAGTATATCCTCTAAAGTGCTTTGAAGCATGCTCCTGACATGAAAGGCGCTATATCAAATGTAAGTATTATTATATTATTATACTATTGCTGGTGTATGGATGATATTTAGCAATATCAATATTTAACGTATATCTGAAGAATATGTGTTCCTTTGTAGTGGTACTCTCTTTACTTTTTGCCTTTAACATACATTTTCTTCTTCGTTAGGGAAGCAAAGAGTATGAAGGGAATTTCACAACAATGCCTTCACAATGTGCAACCAAAGCAAAAATCTCAGTTGGGGACTGAGTCATGGAGATGGCTGTAGATTTGATTATTGCTCAGTGCTACATCATCTGATCTCAACAATGTAGATTTAGAGGCATTGCAATTGGCCTTAAGCATCTGTGCCCTGTAGTTGGGATAGGTGGTTTGAGTGTTGATCAATGACTTTCTGCTGAAAACAATGTGTGTGTGTGTGTGTGTGTGTGTGTAGGACATCTGGCGAGGGCTTATCTTGGCTGCCCCACAGACATAGCCTGTAAACACTCCACTGTTGCACACAAAACAAATGGCGACTTGATTTGACTTTGACTTAGAACCTTGGGCACTAACTATCCGACTTAACACAACTATCTGACTTTGTGGGGGGGAAAAAAATGTGTTTTCTATTGGCCCATGTTCAGAGCAGTAAATATAATAATAATCCTTGCTTTTGATATAGTGCCTTATCATGTCTTTGAGACATCTCAAAGCGCTTCACAGAATATGCTGTAAAATGGATTGGCTGTATATTTTGTGTCAGAAATCACAATAACATTTACAGGCCATTGGTCACTTTGCCGAGTAGAGGAAAATGTACAAAGAAGAAAAATATCAATTACAAACTAACTGAACATTCATCCAAGCTCAAAGTGGATTACAGAGAAATTATTGTCGTTGGGAGCTTGTCCATGGTCCTGCTTCTTTAATTTGCAGTAGGATTACAGACAAAGGTGCTGTGTGAAATATCCTGCGTGATTAATGAGCAAACCTGTGCCCAAGGTCAGACAGATTTAATATTACATTTTCTGCAGCCTTCCTCATTAGTTTATGAATGTCTTATGTTAAGAAGAGTGAGGGCTTGCTTCAGGATGTTCTTGCTTCTTGAATGTTCCCGTCTTATTTAAATTTAAAGCTGTGCTGTTTCGTACATCAGTGCTGTTAAAGAAACAAAAGGGATTGAAGATTCTGTACAGGTTCAGAAAAGACCAACATAGTGTCTTAAATGACCACATGGATCAAGGAACACAGATGCTACCCTGTGTGAAGGGTGCTATACAAATGCAAAGTTGTTGTTTTATCACCGCCAGATTTGTTTTACTATAGAGGCAACCTGTCAACAAATAGCTGCCTGCCTACAGAGCCCATAGTAAGAGTTGATGAACCCCAATTATAACTCTTGATGCATCTTTCTCTCCTTTGTGTGGCAACATCCCCACAGAAGTTATCAACTGACCTTCATTGCTCCCAGACATCTTCAACCCACTGTGCTCTTGGTATGACTCTTAAAGGTGCTGAGGGTGATTGAGTACTCCCTCACCAGTGGGGAGGTTTTTAGCCCTATTTGCGCATTCTTCTGTCAATGACAGAGCTCCTTCCCTCACTTTGTTCAATGTCCATCTCAAGACGTACTTCCCTGATGGTTCTTTCGGGCATCTCTCTCCCTCTCCACCCACTTCGGCTCTCAACCTTAACTCGGGTGCCCAGCCAGCAGTGTTAAGCACTTTAAGATATCCTGCCAACATGAGTCACTGTACAAATATACATTATACTGTATCAGAAATTGACATGCTGAAAGTCCCAGGCATTCACCTTTGTTTTTTGTGAATCATCACGTTCCCACACTGTCCCATTGTGTCATTGCAGGAAACATAGGTTTGAACAATAAATAAACTCTACAATAATATATCGCAGCAGCACATCAGAGGTGACGAACATGTGGTGAATCGGTCCCAAACCTACATCTCCCTCTTCATTTAGTTGAGTAAAATTGATGTATTGCTTGCTCAGTAAGGCGTACTTGGTGTTTAATGTTCAAACCTGTCAATTTTATTCCTGTGCACCATTATTAATGAACCTCCTCAACCAGAACAATATGTCATCTGTTTTATTAAACAGGCTGCACAAATTTCTGTGAACATACTTCAGGGTAATTAGCTCTGTTGTCTGTGAGCATGCCTTTTGAAAGCCATTGCAGGTTGTAAATCAGAATGTACCTGAATGAATGGACTGTCCCATGCGTTGCCGCACTGGCTGCCTTTTAATGGTCTTTGGAGTCTATTGATGGTCAAAAGTGTTCCCTAGGGCATATTTGCACCTCTTGAAACCTCAGAAGCAGCCTTCCTGTTAACTCGGTAGTTTAAATCATTGGGAAATATTACTCTCGGAGCAGAAGGGAGGTGCGTGAGAAAATAAATGGAGGGGGATGTAGAGAAGAAATTTCCTGAAGTATTGTACATCATTGAATGTGACAAATATATGAAATTAAGATAGAAATCCTGACTTCTTGTGAAATACAGCAAATGAGAGATTTGGTTTGACAAGTAAAACCAGGGAATCAGTTGAATATGTCAGGGCCAAGAATCCTATGCAGTAAACCTCTGAGAAGGAAACTGGACCGAATATGTTATGTCAAGTGTGGAAAAGTTGTGGATTACTAATCGTTTCATTAGTCACTTCTTGTATAAAGATAATTGCCGCATCATGTTGCTTGGTTGTCCGTGACATTTCTGTTTACAGTACTCAGAGTGCATTAGTTTGGCAGCTCAGTCTTGAAGCTTGTGTGAAGGCTTTGCTGTTTATGGCACATTGACATTTTTGTCAGTGTTTTAACAGGAGGATATTAGCCAAAGCAGTTTTGTGTTGAGGCTTCTTTGCAGTCCTGAGATCAATATCTATGGAAAGATGATTTTTGCATTTCACTGGAAATTCCTCACACTGTGTGTTCTGAAAGACCTTGTCATTTAGAGTATTGGCTTAATAAACAGGCATTTAATTCTTGTTAGAACCTTCCCGTCCCCTCCATTCTCCCCGCCCTGACCCCAGCTCGGGTCTGAAATGCTGTACACTGTCCAGCGCCTTGGGACATCCTCCCGACGTGAAAGGAGTTATACAAATGCAATCTTGTTGCTGTCGTTGACACTGAGGATGTGACCTTTTCAAACAAAACAAATCTAGCAGTGACCCTGCTGAGTAGTGGTTTTTTTATAAAATAATTCTGCTTCAATTCTGTAGTTTTGTAAGCATTCTTTTTTCCTGTCAGTTAAGGATGAGTCTCTATCAATAATTATCATGTTCTCAATTTGACACTTTTTATCCCACTGTGCTCGTAAATTTCCTGTCTCTCTGTTTCCTTTAGCCCACGCTGCTGAGGTGATGGGCAAATGCTGATCTCAACTGATGCATGTGTCCCAGTCCCCCAGGATACCACACTTGACGTACAATCTCCATACAGCTATTCTCTCTGTGTGTCTGTCCCTCAGTTCCTGCAAAGCGGAAATTGGAAATGAAATGAGTGACGCTATATCCGGATACTACACAAGCTATAGATTAACCTTCCTCCGCCACTGACTTACTGCCTTTGTTTTTGCTTATCAAAGCGAAGAATATCAGTAAACGCAGAAATATGGGAAATGCAAAGCAGGTAAATAAGCACCTGAAAGAAAGGGGAAAAAAAGCTGAGCATTATGGGTGTGACCTTTGATCAGGACCTTTTAAAGGGTAGATATTGAAATTTGCTTTGCCAGATGTTGAGAATGTCCAGCATTTCTGGTTTGTTGTTCAGTTGCTCAGTCTTAACTTTTTCTTTGAGGGATGTTAATGGCTTTCTGAACTCCCTAGTTCTGTACTAACACAATTGGATGCACAGTTGGAGTGCTGTCTACTCTGCTTGAACAAAATATCTCGGCGCCTCTACTAAACCAGCATATTTTCAGCTTCACACAGAAACCATCCCAGTGGCCTTCCCAAGTTAGAATAAGACCTATCAATGCCACTAAGTAGGATTGGCAGCATAGGGTGAATGGTAATCAGCAAACATATGCTGGAAATCATATGTCATTTGTTACATAATGGAAAACCTTGTCTGACTTTGTACTGTGACCCCCGTAGTGTGGTATTACTAACCTGAAACACTGTTAAAATTAGGCAATTATCTCTGTTTCAGCTTTACATTTCAAAAATTGTTTCAGGGATATAAATTCTGAATGCAATCTCACAAAGCTTTTGTATTCTGTGCAGATTGGTGCATTTATATGAATATGCAGTCTGGAGGGTACTATAATAATTGGGTAATGAGGTGATGTGAATATCATTCCACGACATTATAAATTCAGAGACTGAAAAGCCAAAAGGTGAGCGGTTTATGAAAATGTTAACTGCGGCAGACAATTGAACAGAGAAACGGGCATCTTTGTTCTACTTCATTTGCTGTGTGGTACGGAGCCATCGGGGACATCAGCCACACCAACAGAACGTGAAGAACAGAATCAGCTGGCTGGTAGTCTTGACAAAAGGAGAGGGGAGCAGATCATACAGGCTATTGCAACTACTATATCCTTCGATATAGGTGCTTTGTCTGAAGGTTCAGCACTGTAAAACAGGAACTGAGAAAGATGAATACAAAGTAATTTCTAGTCTTATCCTTTTCAAACATTTTATTTTTCAGAAAGCTGCCTTTTTTGTGATAAAGTACACACTTAATGCTCCCTCCTCATTCTGTAATTTATTCTCTCTGATCACCTGAAGATTCCTTCCTGTATCCCCGAGCTGTGCATCATTCTGCAATTGAAACTTGCTCTCTGGCCTGTTCCTGATGATGCTTTTAGACTGATTGGTAGGAAGCGCAGCATGTCTTATCACAGCCTGCTTCCTTAGGGAAGCATCTTGTCCTCTTATTTAATGAAGTGTCTGTCTTGTCCTCTTACCTAAATATAGAAACACGTCCAACTCAGCCACAGCTGCTGACGCTAACATTGGGAAGACTGCATTGAAATCTTGGCCATGTGGGTGCTCATAGCACTTGATCTTAAGGTGAAACAAACCTGAGGTTTGTTGGAAAGAGTAACAATGCAGAATAATTCAAATTTACATTGGTAACTTTCAGGTTTAAATTCAGAAAAAAAAGTTTTATTTCAACCTTTCTTACCCCATCTCCCTCCCTCTCCTGCCCAGATTCTCCACATCACAATCATATTCTTTATATGTTCTGATAATACAGGAACATGAGGGGGCCATTCACCCGATCAAGTCAATTCTGCAGTTTCATAGATCAGGGAAGCTTTCAATACTTTTATAATCCAATTTCTCTGACTTTTCTCCATAAACTTTAATATCCTTCCTTTCCCAAGTGTTTGCCTGTCTCCCTTTTTAAATCTCTTGTTCGATTCTGTATTATTGGCCTGAGCCAGTACATTCCAAGGATTTTTTTTATTTTTTATTATATTCCACATTCTCCAGCCTAATGTGTGAAAAATAATTTTCTGATTTCACTTTCAATGTATATTCTCCAAGTTCTGTCCTTGTCCTTCAACAACTCTTTGTAAATTTCTCCTCAGCCAAGACCTCGTCTCTGGAGATGGGAAAAGTAACTTGCTTGTTCTCTTTACTGCTAACAATTCTGAAGAATTCCTCCCCTATTGGCTTACTCTATTATATGCGCATAGATTCTGCTGTATAAGGCATACTTGTGTTTTGGTGGTCAGGCAGATTATGGTAATCGGGAAAAGGAAAAGAAACTAAACAGGTAAATAAAGTGTGAACAATCGTTGAAACTGAACCAAGTTTTTTTTCATTTTTTTGTTTTTTACACACTGTCACACACACTGCTTCCTTTTGTGGCTATTTGAGCAGAGCAAAGGGAAGTTTAATTGCAGCACTAATAAATGCAGGCACTGTTAGAGCAAGAGACAATGCTGCTTCTGCAGGATGGTGTTCATGAAGGATTCCTTTGTGATTCTCAGAAAGCACCAGGGCTCGCTGGAGGCACTTGTCGGCTGTGTCACTGCACAGAACACTTCAAACGCAGGAGGTACAAGTGGAACGATAGCTGACATCTCCAGGCTGTGGGCTGCAGCGCGACTTCAAGCCAATCTGTGATTCATGCCACAGAAATGTGAAACGGAGCAAAGAGGGAACAACTCAATGCAAGGTCCACATTTGGATCAATTGATAAGGTAAGTCTTACAGAGCAGGCCATTGGTCAGTAATAATGGTCAAGAGTCCATATGCTTGTGTCAAGACAGACAAGAGTACAGCACTGCTCCTCATCTAGTGATGATTGCTTAGTGTCCGATCCCATATCTATACAGCTCTCCGAGATGCTATCATGCATGAAGGGTGATATGTAAATATTGTTGTTGTATAATTCAGTAGGCACAGGTATGTCGCATATCGCAGAGTCAATAAATTACTTCTCTTGAGTTGTACAAATTTACACATTTTCATTACATGCAAATTTGCACACATAATTCAAACCAACTGATTAGTTTTTTTTAATCTCTTTCAAAATAGTTTTGAACATAAACGTTTCCCAAGGTTCATTTATGAAATTATTTTGAACAACAACATAAAAATTACATTGATAGAGCGCCTTTCACGTCGGGAGGACGTCCCAAGGCGCTGGGCAGTCAGGGGTCAGGACCTGAGCATAGGGGAGAGGTGGGGTAGGGGTGAGGGAAAGGAATTAAATTGGAAATCTAAATCAACAATTTAGTAAAGACCAGAATGTATCAGAAAACAAATGCTTGTTTGTAAAACATGTTTACTTGTTTAGGAGTCTGAAGAGCTAATATTTTTACGATAATGGTTTATATTATAAGTTAACATAACGTACTGTTTAAGAAGCTCTTTGAATGTAAAGGACAGCCTTCATATGTCCTAGTTTTTATTTTGTCCTTACGCCATCAGTATTTGAAGGTCTACTGAAGTGTCCTGGAGACATGAGTGAAGGGAGTAAGGCAGGCAGTTTTCAATGACTCCAACATCCCATTGTCCACATCAATATCAAACTTCAACTAAATCTCCAGTGAAATTCTTACCAAAAGTTTTTGGTGGGGGTGGGGGGCAGTCCACCATTGGATGCAAACATGAAGAGAACGGAGAAGAGTGGCATGCGGGAGGCTAGGGAGGTTAGGAGACTTGTGTGGAATATAAACACTGGCACAGATTAGTTGGGCCTAAAGTTCTATTTCGGTGCTGTAGGGTCTCTGTAATTTTATATGTAATTTGGTAGATGTTCAACAAGAAGATTAAGAAGAAAAAAGTGAAAAAAAACTGAATTTAGAAGTTCTTTTTTAAAATTATTCCATTACACAGCTTCCATATCTTTCTGGAAAACTGCACGCGCGTGTGTGTGTATGTGCTTCGCAATTCAACAGCAAACGAGGCATTCCATTTGTCATTCCGTCAGTGACAAATGTTTGATATGGGTTGTGTTAAAAAATGCCGAACCTGCTAATTCAATTTTTAAGTCACTTAAAGGTCATGCTAAGCGAGCCATTAATAATTTAACAACATAGGATCATACCAATTAAAATCAGGCAATCTATTCTAATTCAGAGTTTAACACTGAGATTGCATGACCACATTTTGTTTGAATAAAATATTTTCCTTATTTTTCCTGAGACCTACTATCTGAGGCTTTCAGAATAGCTTAATGTCAGGCAACGAATTAAGCACTTCTGCATTTTAAGTTGGAGAAACTGAACTCCGTTTAAGTGTGTTATATTTACTGGGATGCGTGTGACTTGCTCTGAGAGCTGGTGGGATTCGTGCCATCAAAGGTTGAAGCAACAGGTTAAAATTGCCATAGCGAAGTTGGAGCTTTGGAACTTGAAAGTACAGATTTTAATCCACAGGTTTCATATTTCCAAACTCAGCACTACCAACACTGGCATGGATCCATCTTGAATCCTCTTATTTTCAACCTTAGTAGCGTCCTGCACTTGAAGCGTTCATCCAGGGTTTCCCAACATAAAACCTGCCAGATTCCTGAGTGAATGTTTCTGCGGAATGTATTAGTTTGGTTCATTTGATTGATGAAGTCTGCCAAAGCTACACAATTTTCGAAAGTGAGATGTGAACTCTTTACTGCTCATTAAAATCTTTAGTTTTATCGAGCATTAACGGAGAACATTTGCTCCATTTCAAGTGCTCCCTGTTGCTTGGAGTTGTGGTCTGACTGACAGTCTTCTATAAGTATGTGTAATATAGAACATCAGCCACTTGAAACAAACTGTGAGACTAAGTGATTCAATAACCTCATAAAAGCTCGATTTAGCAATTTTCCTAGGCTGTTTGGTTTGCGTGTTACTCTGTTAGGGCTTGTTACTCCCAAATAAGACTGAAGGCACACTACTACCATCTCGTTTGTTTATAATTTGCTTCCAAAAGTTATTGCAATATTCTACATATATTATTTCTAACCAGTTTTAAATAAAACTAAACACAAAAAATTGCTAAACAATGTTAGAGACATTCCAAATTTTACTTTTATGCAGTTTCATTGTTAATTTCTGCAGTCTCATTGTGAATAAAACTGACAATTGGCTACCGCTCCAAATTGGTTGGCAGTGCGACTGACTTGTTTTGACTGAGCAATGACAACAAGGAATTATGTAGCAGGTGTTTAGGAATGTTCTATCTTATTTTATTGAAGGATAATATAGCTTGTAAGAAGCTCAAGGTGAGAGAACTGTTGCAATGAAAGCAAATAAGGTGAGATAGCATCAAAAGAGAGGCGTTGCATTATTAAGTGGGGACAAAGTACATAATGGAATCATTTGTTGGTGTCGATTGAAAAACTGGCGATTCATTTTTGATTTATGAAGGTGACAATTTTGTCTTCGGAGAATGAGAAAATGGGTGTCAGGGCCTCCGACAAATCCGCATTCATAATGAGGAAAGTTTCTGCTAAAAGGAGGTCACTTGGAAAGTTTGGTTCTGTTCAGTAGGAATAATTTAGAATTGTCTTTGCAGCATGTCTTACAGGTTTACAGTGTCCTGTCAGTGAAAAACGTTTTAATTATTTGAGAGCTTCCTTTAAGGTTGAGATCTTTATGATTTTAAAATAAACACAGTTGAATGCTCGATGCTGTTGCAAATATAACATCTGCTCTAGGTCAAACTTTTCTGGGCAACATGACTGCTCTGAAGCAGAGAGTTAAGGGCCAAATTGTACATGACGTTTAGGCTGAATGGGCACTCCACCAGCCCATGTCAATGCCTTGACCATACAAAAGGGGGCCAAGTTGGTGGTTGTGGATGAATAGACCAAAATGTGTTCCAAGATGTACAATAATTTTGAATGGAGACTGTTGTCAGTGGTCAAGTATTCATGATGGAGGTGGGGCAATATATTTCACTGATCAGTTTACTGCAAGTAGATTTTTGTTTTCTTCTTGTCCAGTTCTGCATCTATCCTGCTTCTTTGTGTAGAAACTCCCTCATTTATAATAATAATATTAATAATCATTGTATTTTATAGTACCTTTCACATCACGTGGGGGTGGGGGAGGGGAAACATCTCAAAGTTCTTCACAGGAATTACTGTAAAGTTTAGTGACTGTCTTTATGTTGCCAGATAGTTTCCACAGCAGCTGGACAACATGTAGAAAATGGGAGAAGGGAGAGGTGTTGGGAAGAACTTTGGTGTCGATCCAGTTTCCATTACCATGGGGGGGGGGGTGCAATAGAGAGAAACCAGCTCTTCTGATAAGTGTCAAAATCTCCAGAGCAATGCCATTTGCCTGCCTTTAGTCCTGGGATCCAGTATGTTATCCAGTTTGCGAATTCTTCATTTGTGTCCTAAGGGAATAAATGTGAATGGACTTTTTGACCATGAAAACCATTACAGTTAAGCCATTTGCTTGAACATCTGGACATTTCAGCAGGGTTTATTGGATATGGATCAGGACCCAGAAAAGTGTCTGTTTTTATCACACCCTAGCCTCAGCACACACCACAAAATGATACCAGCAGCCTTCTGATCCAAGGGCATTAATGTTGTCATTTGAGTTGTGCTTTTACCACCAGTGTGTTTTTGCTCTATGTGTGTGTGTACACCTGTGTATGTGGGTCTCCCTTTCTGTATCAGTCTCTTTACCGCAATTGTCACATAGTGAAGTGAGAGTTATTTAAAAATTTTGCAATGAGAATTTGTTGCATTGTTGCTCTTCCAGTGTATATTGGACTAGTTTGCTGAGAAAGAAAATCGCATAAATGATTGTGTCATTGATTCACTTCTTTACAATTCATGATGTTGGAAATTCCAAAGTTATGGATTAAAGATGGGATATCTCAGACTTATAGCCCAAAAATAGCGGTACTTGTTTTTTTTAAAAAACATTAATTTTTAAATTTAACTTAATATGTATAGTTGTATCTAATTTTTTTTAGAAAGAATATAGTCAGCCTCTGGCACATTGAGGATTGTTACAACTATCATGATAACATGTTTGGAATGAAATGTTGGACATATTGGAATGAGATGGATACTGTAATAATTGTTCCACAACCTAATATAAACCATATAATCTCAATGATCCGAGAGCCAAGTCTCAGTGGTCTTATTACTGAGGTTGGGTTACAATCCAGAACAATCATTCAAAGGAAGTCGACATGACTCTGCATTGGATCTTGTTCCAAATTTGTTTTGTTTTTGCTTTTTTTGATGTTTGAAGGATGCATAAATCTGCTCAGAGGCACAAACGGCACAGCACGGCTGCTGTTTATAAATAAATGGTTTGATGATATAAAGCAGCTGTTTTCTTGCTTGAGGCAAATACTATCAACTTACATCATTTTTGATGTGAATTGAGATCAGTCTGATTGAATCATTTCTCTGGGTGAATTGAAATGTGATGACTTTCTCCAACTGTCTTTTTAGGCATCTTGGTGGTTACTGTACTTGAAGGATCAATGGAGAGGCTGTGCATATCTGTTTGCAGAGAATATCAGGCAAATGTAGTTTGCTTGATTTCTTACATTCTTTGTATCAGTGCTCTGAGACACTGTATAACTGCATGTTTTTGTATTTATTTTTCAAATTATTTTTTTCCATTAGCTTCTCCCTTCTTCTCTCCTGAATTCAAGGTTGGGAAGCCAAGAGCTCATTCCTCACATGTGAGCCTAGGGTTTGGAGATATTATTATAAAATGAATGCATACTTGTTTAAAGAAAGCTTATAACTGCAATGCCATAATCTACTACTACCAGCCCTTAAATATGTGAAGTCACATAACTTGGATACAGATACAAAGACCCGAAGCCTAATACAGAGCTAAGAACATCAAGAGTGACAATTGTGATTATTTATTTATTTTATTTATTTAATTATTGTGTGTGCACTTTTAAAAGTAACGTGTATCAGAATGGGACAATTTTTTAAATGAACCTGAATGGTTGTCACTTCGAATGGGTCACGCTTGACCGATCCGCCAGTTCAAGGAAGTATAAATGCACTTTTAGTTTTGTCTACCCCCAGCAAAATATTTCAGTAAGTGAGTACACAAACACTGAATGTCTTCACCCTACATTGTTGAGAGGAAGATCCTGAAGCTGTATTGAATTGACTGGTTCCAGAGCAGAAAACATGCCCAAGATCTTTGGTATTATAAGAGCATCTTCATCACTGCTGCTCAGTACTGGCCCTCCAGCCAAAGCTTCCAGGAGGGGAATGTGAGTTAGGAATTATTGGACTCTTATTCATCAGAATTCATCTGACCCAGAAGAAGAGACTGGTGTGGTTAGAGGAAAGAGTCACACTCCTGAATTTCATGCTGTTGCACCTCCATTGCTTTCCCAATTTCTTGTGCGCTCAATAGAAAGTGGGAGATTGTGACACATCGCATTGTCAGATTTTTACAGGAGAAATCATGTGTGTGATGGGTACCATTGGGTAGAATTGTGGAACGTACATCTCATGTCACATTTCACAAACTGGTAGCTCAACCGACTGGTGTGACATCCCTGCCTCAAGCCACACCCACCTATTAGACTCGCCCCTTGCTGAGCATAATAAGCTCATTTAGATTTGAATGGCAAGTTGGAAAAGTGCATTAATCCTTACAGGCCTTTACTTCCAAAGAAGGTAATTATTTTCAGTATATATTGGTCTTTCAGATCAAACTAGAGATATCCCACCATTATGTTATGGTATTGGTGCATGAGTTATGTGGAGATGAGGTTCAATATGATTGGATTTCAATTTAGTTTGTGTTCAACCGAGTTCAGTACCTTATCAAACTGTTCCTAACTTAATGCGGACCTCTTTCCTATTGCTGCGCTAGCAAAACCCGCACTGAAGGTTGCATCCGAAGAAAGATCAAGCAACACATCAGAGACTGTTTGGTCTTTGCTTGTTCCACTACTCACCATCTGGCCTATAGGCATTCAGCTCTTGTAGACGTCAGCCTGTGAGCCAACAGGGAAGACAGATGCAGGGAAAACACAAAAGATATATTGCGCCAGCAGCAAGACTTTGACACATCACTCGTAGTTTGCCAATGAGCATGAATATAAAGTCACCGTTAGATTGCCTACAGGGAGGAATTCTGATGATGACTTACTCTTGGCCACTCCATCAACTTCCTGCTTAATGGCAGAATGACAGAGCCCTGAGAGCATGATTGTACCCCATCCTTGGGGATGTGTGATATAATGCAAATCAACATTTCAAAATCAATTGCAAAGAAAACAATTTTCTCTGTTTAAAAAAAATAATAAATAATCTGCATTGACCACTTCTACAGTTTTACAGAATGTGATTTTTGTTGCTCATTCTATGAAGCTGTGCTGCACTTAGCATTACAGATAACAATTTTGAATTTTCATTAAAAAAATGCTTGTCTGCATATTGGGGCAAGGGGTGGGGGATAGAAAAGATTAAAGAACTGGGACTTGGCATTTATTTCAGTATGTAACGTGCTGCTTTGCCTTTTCTGAATAATGACTAAACACCAAAAAACAGATTTTGCATGTTGTTGGTAATAGCGAATGAGACGAAAGGGAAGCACAATGTGCAATTAAAGTTTACTGCGAAAAATCCAATTAGATCAAAACATTGAAAATATTTCAGCTGAGCCCGAGATTAGCTTCCCGAGCGCAATTAACCTTATTTTTTGAGCTGCCTAATTTATGGTGAAGTTGAAACGTCTAACATTTCTGACTCGTTGTGTGACTTTTTGAACAAGCAAGAACTACAATTGTCTGGATTGTTTTGATTTCAGTCCAAG
Source organism: Callorhinchus milii (assembly GCF_018977255.1). Lineage (NCBI taxonomy): Eukaryota > Metazoa > Chordata > Chondrichthyes > Chimaeriformes > Callorhinchidae > Callorhinchus > Callorhinchus milii. The sequence goes on from NW_024704750.1 coordinate 8,914,776, forward strand.
GGGGCAAAAAAATGGGCTTGCGTTCCTGGAAGACATACATAGAGGGCTTCATGATGGTATTACATTACCCCCTGAAATTTCATGAAAATTACCACAATATTTTTTCATGGCTGTATGTGGGACATTGCTATGTGTAAGTTGGCTATCACATTCGCCCATAAAACACACAGTAACTATACTTTAGATTTTATATATATATATATAGTTTATTATATAGATGACACCCAACTCTATCTTTCTGCCTCCACTCTCAACTCCAGGACCACTGCCGTCCTGACAGACTGTCTGTCAGACATCAAGTCCTGGATGAGGGCAAATTTCCTACAGTTGAATGTGAACAAGACTGAGGCCCTCCTGATTGGCTCACGCCAGTGCCTCTGCACCTCAGGCTCTGGCAGCATCAACCTCCATGGTTGCACACTTCAACTAACCAAGCCAGTCAGGAACCTAGGTGTCTTCTTCCCCACATTCAAGCCATGACCCGCTCTGCTTTCCCTCACCTCCGTAACATCACCCGACTCCGCCACTACCTCACCCCTCAGGCCACTGAAACTTTTGTTTATGCCATCATCACCTCCAGGCTCGACTATGCAAATGCCCTGCTTGTCGGCCTTCCCAACTCCGCCCTCCACAGGCTGCAGATAATCCAGAATTCTGCAGCCCGTGTCCTTTCCCGCACCAAACTCTGTGACCCCCATTCCCATCTGACTCCATTGGCTCCCTATCCATCAGAGGATCCAGTTCAAGATCCTGGTCTCACATACAAAGCCCTCCATGGCCTTGCCCCACCTTACCTCTGCGACCTGATAACCCCCTATCAACCCGCCCGATCCCTCCGCTCAGCCGGCTCCGACCTGCTCCATGTCACCCGACCCACCCACCCCACCATTGGCGGGAAAGCCTTCAGCCCCTCTGCCCCCAACCTCTGGAATTTCATCCCCCAGTCACTCTGCCTTGTCCCCTCCTTAGCCTCCTTCAAGTCCCGCCTCAAAACCTTCCTCTTCGACCATGCCGTCGGTCACCTCCCTTCCCCTCCCTTCTCCCCCCTGATCCCAGCTCGGGTCTAAAATGCTGTACTCTGTCCAGCGCCTTGGGACATCCTCCCGACGTGAAAGGCGCTATACAAAAGTAATCTTGTTGTTGTATAGCCTTTGAAGCCTTTTGAGACATCTTCCCGACATGAAAGTCACTGTATCAAATGCAAGCATTATTATAAATAATGAATAATACAGTTTGGGTATAATTTAGATTGTATAATGAGGTTTGCAGAGTAAACTGGCCATCTGAATATTGACTGAATTAATGGGTACAAATTATTGGGGTCACAAGAAGAAAGAGTTGATTTTTATGCAGAGCCTTTGTTCAGTGGTGTACAATAAATTGTACCTATTTCCTTCTGCAAAAGAAGAACATAAGTGTACCTTTATCATAGAAGCTGTTGGGTCATTATATAGGATCTGCTCTATCCAATTTTATCATGGTTAGTGACATTGGTAAGATAATAAGGAAAATAGATAATAAATACTTTGGGGATTATACCTTAGTCTATTATTACTGAAAAACCTTTGGACATGATCCAAATATTTACATATGTTTACAATGCTAATAAATTACATAAAAACATAAAATAACAGCAATGTAATGCAAACAGTTAGTACAAGTGACCATGAACACTGCTACCAATTCTTTTAGCAATGATTTGCTGATGGGGAATGATTGTATTCTACATTGAAACTGTGCTTTTAGTCTTGAGAGAAATGGTGCAAACTGAGCTGAATGATATGAATGAGAGGAAGGTTTCTACCTAAGGCCAAATTGCAATGAAGAATCGCATAACTGATAATGCAGCACATCAGGCATTGTCCAATAAAGTGACAGCGTTTGCTGATTAATCCAACAACTCATTTCCGCCTTTTTAAAAAAAAACAACTCCACTAGATCATAATATCATCACTGCGATCTTGTGATCAATTGAAGTTACATTTTAGAAGGTGGAAATTGGAAGTAAGATTTATTAGGACATGCTGTCACTTCATTCGATAATGTCTGTCTCCTTCATCTGTGTGATTCTTTGTGTGCGTGTGTCTATTTGTGTGTGTGTGTGTGTGTGTATCTGTGTAAAATTAAACACATGAGCAGCAAATGCACATATACCATCACAAGCCATTAAAGGGCCAGTTTACATCCATCATACTTTATGTGCTTTGAATTCCTGGACCTTTCTGGTGTCACGTGGTCTGTTTGTGTTGCTTTATTCTTTAATGTTCTTCCTGGTCTGTGGCAATGAAAATGTCAGCGATCACCATTATTGAAACAGAAGTAATGAAAAACAGTGCCTGAGCTCCATGAATGGAACTTTTGATACATGTCCAAGAATGTTTACAGTTGTGTGGAAGGAGATGTAGTAGAAATTCTGGGGAGGATTTCTAAACCCGTCTTCTGTCCATCACTTTTGTTAATTTCTGTTTCATGAATTCAGTTCACATCTGAATGTGCATCTGAAAACAGACTCCAATTGATGGTATTTTTAGTGTGAGGCCTTGTAGGGAGCTTTGCCAAATTGAGGATAAACTGGGTATTTGGATTTTTTTAAAAAAATCTGTAGCAGTGTAATTCAAAATCAACTCTACCTGTATCATCATTGGTTTAGGATGGTTTATTGCTAACTTCATATTGAGAAATAAAAGATTCACTTGATTATGCAGAGCTAGGCCAATGTTGTTATTGCCTAATTATTTTTTACCTTTTCCAAAGAAGATCCAGATAAAGGGCGTAAAACACAGTTCAGTAAAAGTTAATTAATTGCTTGTAAACTGAAGGTAGCAGCACGGGATCCTGGTAAGCAATTTGTAACTGATAAGACATGTCGGAAAATCTACATTATAGTGCTTTTATGCCAATAAAATGTCTCTTGAGGGAAATAGTTAGATTTTGCTTTAAATAACCCAGATCAGATCTTATAACCAAATGAAAGGAGCTGAGTGTTACTGGGATTGCAATACAGCACTTAATTACATCCTGCTGAGGTGCTGAGCAGATAAAAGATACAAATTTAATAAGCCATGGGATTTGATTGTATCTGTGGCCAATTTCTAAACCTTTCAGGACTCAAAATGTTGCACTGAAAAACGATTCAGAAGACGTTTCGCTTTCATTTTTGATTTCACGTTTACTTTTTTTTGTTGCCTGTTTTGATGTGGTTCAGATTGAATATTATCAACGTGAATTCACATTTAATTGATACCTGTTGCTGAAAAATGTGTGGACCAGCCTAAAGCTACATCTAAAGGCACCAGTGATGCCGAAACGCACAGTTGCTGTACAACGCAAGATAAATATGGTAATGTTTCTCAGTTTACTTTCTTGCTGTGAGAATGTAGGAACCGTTGTTGCTATCCATGTAAACAGTATCCTGACACTGTATCATAGAGGACAAGTTTGGACGTGTTTGCACAGGCACCACAGTCAAGTGTTCCAGAAAAACCACAACTCTTCAAAATCTGCATTATACAGTAGCACTGTGGTAAATTAGCTAAAGTCTGGTTAAAGAAACATACAAAAGTAAGAGGTTTTGAAGGGAATGATGTTATTGTACAAAGGGTTAAACTCATAACTTTTTTTTGTTTTCTTAGGATAACCGCTTAAACCTTGAATGAAAAGCTCCATCTAAAGTAGGGGTGGGCAAAAGACAGCCCGCGGGCCATATCCGGTCTGCCAAATGATTCTAACCGGCCCCTCATTGTGTCTAGCTGTAGAAAAAAATTATAGTTTGTTCAGTCCCAGAAAGTTGCACAAATTTTGCATTTGAATCTGACTGGGAACATCAGCCAATTACACTGCTTAGTTGTACGCACGCTCCCTTAAGTACGGATCGGCAAATTTTCAAAAACACATACGCGTGGCAACAACGGCAATACTTTTCAGCGAAACGGACGCTAAATCGAAATGAGTTTATCAAAGAAGCGGAAAATGGACCCTGAAAGCCAAACATTCCACAAAGAATGAACTTCTAAATATTTTTTTNGACCAGTGTGGGTGGAAAAGCTGTGTTCTTAATTTGCAAAGAAAGTGTGGCAGTGCTCAAAGACTACAACTTGAATCGCCATTTTGAGAGCAAACATGCTTGCAAATATAAGAACGTTTCTGTCGAAGAAAAAGGAAAGAAAACTGATGAGATGGTTGTTCGAATGCAAAAATAGCAAAGTATTTTCACAAAACAATTTGCGTCCCAGTATGGGATTACAAGAGTGAGTTACGTGATTGCACACAAAATCGCCAAGAATAGCAAAACATTCTCTGAAGGAGAATTTATAAAGAAATGTATGGTTAACTCTGTCTCGATTTTATGCCCAGTTAAGAACAAACAGTTTGAGAACATCAGCTTGTCAAGGCGAACTATAATGAGACGTGTCGAGGATATCTTTGAGAACCTGGATCTTCAGTTACAAAATAAAGTAAGCAATCTTGCATCTTTTTCAATGGCACTCACTGAGTTGTGATGTCAAAGACATGGCCCAGTTGATAATTTTTATTTGAGGTATCACCAAACATTTTGAGCTCACAGAAGAATTGGTATCAATGCAGTCAATGAAAGATACGAAAACTGGAGAAGACTTTTTGGAGGTAGTAAATAAATGTATCTTAAAATGTGGAGTGAAAAAAATTGGTGAATGTGACCACCGATGGAAGCCGAAATCTGACAGGCAAAAATGTTGGGTTACTGAAAAGAATTCAAGATCAAATCAAAGAAACAAATCCGGAACAGATTGTTTTTATAGACTGCATTATCCACCAAGAAGTTCTCTGTAACAGTGTTCTAAAACTAAGCAATGTCATGGACACAGTTACGAAAGTGGTCAACTACATTCGAGCAAGAGGATTCAATAGATCAAAACATAGGTCTGTGATGACTGATGACCACCTTGCAGCAGTACTCCGCATTGCAACAACGGAGAAATTGCCTGATTTCAATTGTCCGGTTAATGCACATCAGTGATTTCAGTCTTCCCATTGAGTGAGCTTCTCACATTCGCATCAATGTGTGAATAAATATTGAATAAATGTCTGCTTAATGAGTTATTTTATTTAACCTAATTTTAATCGAAGTCAATTATATAAACTTTATTTTATGTGTGTACACATATAAGACTTGATTTTGAGCTATTATTAAGCATTTGCATCTATATTAAGTTTGTGGCCCGTGAAGCTTACCAAAACTCGTGAAGTGGCCCGTCGGCCAAAATAATTGCCCACCCCTGATCTAAAGTGTCTGAAATAAGGTAAGATTGGAGTTGTCACCCCAAATATGAAGTCTGAATACAAGTAAGGACTGCACAATGCTCACATTTATTTGCTAGGCAACCATGTTGAGCTGGTAGCTTCATGCTCCAATTCCAAAATGATGTACTTGACTGGTAAAACAAATCCAGAACTGTAGACAAGATGGCAGCTTTGGTGCTGTAAAGGAAACACAGTTAGATTCGTATTTCGCAAGATTGAGATCAAATGGGTCGATGTTTGAACAGATTTTGTGATTGTTTTAATATTTCTGTTGTGTTGGTTGGTATCAATTACTGATTTTTATATTCGCAGCTTGTAAGATAAATGATCGTTGTCATTATTACTTTTTTCCCCCCCTTTACTGCTGTATCCTTTTGTATCAGGGAAATGACTTCTGGTCTTACTGCACACAATGTGCCGATGGGCATGAGATGGTTTGATCTTGAACTTTTCTGATCTTCTCGCGGGCGAGACTTCAATTGGAACGTTCAGCATTTGTTCTACTATGAGCCTCTGGTGCAATGTCATTTTAGTTGAAAGTCATTTGTGTCCAGAAGCAAAGTGATGTTTTTTGGGATTGGTGGGAGGAAAGAAGTAAAATAAAATCCATAAATTAATACAGAGGCAAAGAAAGATTCTGTGTAGCTGTCAGGCTAACAGTAGAATGTGTTTTTGCCAGGATCATTAATGAAGCAGAAAGCAAGAGCTGCTCAAAGCAAATTACTGTTTGTGAGGCTTTGAAATCGAAATGAACGAATGCAACATTTTTTTTGTTTTCTAGCATCAAATGCAATATCCTGGAGTGTCCCTGTCTTCCTTTAAGGAACTGTCAACTGACAATTGATTTCCCTTGGCATGAGGAGCTTAGCTGCCTTCTCTTTATATTACTTTTGCAGCTCCCAATGCAGTTAGTCACAGCAATTCAGTCTCCCATACCCTGAAAATAGCTTCTGCCTGCGAAGCAGTGCAACTCGTTGTTGCAGCTGTGCATTTTTTTGGATGTAATATATTTATATTTCATATATAAATCCTCCCTTTAGAAACTTGGGTTGAGCACAAAAATGAAATAAAAACTCTGAAATGTTACACTCGCTAGCTAGGCCTTTCTGTTCAAAAGAACAGAACTACCTGGGATTTACAGAGTGAAATATGTAAACCCAGGTTGGGTTGGCTGACCCAGTACAGCACTGCATACGAACAGGGACAGAAATGTTCCTCTCCTTTCAAATGGTTTAAATGTCTTCTCGGGTTCATCAGCATAGAAGTAATGGTTGCTGTTGGAGCTACAAACAACTAAGATATGTTTTAAATATAATTGTTACATCATCAGTGATAATAAGAGTGCGATTTGAGGGTTAAAGTGCTTTGAGATGTCGCAAAGACGCGATAAGGTGCTATATCAAATGCAAGGATTATTATAATTATTATAAAGTGTATTTGCTGCTTTCATTATTTCGTTTTGCTTAATGCAGAGATTGAGACTTGTGCCTCAATTTACTTGATTGCCAGCAGAGAAAATGGTAGACATGTGACACCTCTGGACAGTTATGGAACTGTAACATTAACGAGAACATTTCAAATTCTTTCTGCTATACCTCTCTCTCCGGCTGACCAGCAGTAGAGGTGAGACACCGTGGAAGTAGAATCACATCATAAAACAAGTTAAAAGAATGGAGAATTGTTTCTCTTGCAATTGGAAGAAAAAACAGTATTAGCTTGATGATTTTTACAAAACAATGCATGAGCATAACTTGATAAAATAATCCTTGCATTTTATATCACTGACGTCATTGAGACATCTCAAAGCACTTCACATGATGTTACTGTATTTGTAGATAATGTAGCAGCCAATTTGTAGATATCAAGTAACCAGTTTTATTTGAGGGTGATTATTTGGAAGAGATTTTTAATTTATGTCCTACTTATTCCAGTAAATTCATTTTAATCCCCAAAGTAAATTAATCAATCGGATTTAGCACTTCAGGTGACAACAGAAGAAGTTATTAACACCAATGACCAATGTCAAAAATTCTGGAAGCTCCTGTTTAACTAGAGGAAACTGAGCAAAATATTTTTGTTTAAGCCTCTTCCTCCACTACCCATCATTGTTCTAGCTTTCATTCTACTGACTGTGAAGTGGAGATATTAATGCAAAGCATAGGAAGAATTGACTGTTTTCCATAAGCTTACTGAAAGTCCAGTCTGGAGAAAAGGCAAAACCCCAATACTGAACTGGTTGGTGAGTTTTGTCTATCAGAAAACGTAGCATCCGTCATGAAGACAGAGATTTGCACAAAGCAGGAAATGATTTCTGATTTACTGAACAGCTCATGGAGAGCTGAGTGCTAATATATGCAAGCCAATAATTCCTCATGTTCCTAAAGGCTTCCAAGACTGTTAGAAAAGGAGTCGGTTGGTTGCTGATGAGCTTGTTTAACAGGAATTCACTCAAGTTAATTAAAATGTTTGTCTTATCTACTTGGACAAGCTTTTCTTACTCAACATCTTGCAACCCATTGAATTATCAATCACAGATGGATCTCACTCTTTACTGGCAGAATTTTGCAGGCAGCTTTTTCCTGCCCCAGGCCTAATGGCTGGTGATAATTTGGAGACTCTTGTGTTTTCCAGCCACCGATAATGCAAAGAAGCACACACAGCGATTCGAGCTTGATGTCCCATAGAGAATTTTAAGATGTTTGCATAAAATTCAAATCCTTAAATTTGGTTCGGTGCCTTTCATGTCAGGTGGGTGTCTCAAGGTGCTTCACAGAATATACTGTAAAGTGGAGTGATTATATTTTTCTAAATGGCTTTTTTTTAAAAAAAGGTAATTTCATAGAACATTTCAGCACAAAATTGTGTCTATTCCAGAATCTGAATCATTCATATAAATGGAGAAAAGCAGTTGTCTTACCAGGGCAGCTCATACTTGATATTCAAATCTGTCTTAAAACATTTGTCAAACATCAAGTCCTGTTTGAGGCTTACCTTCTTTTAACTGAACATTATTATTATTATTATATCAGCACCTTCTTGCCTTTGACTGTGGCTGACTCACTAACTGAATTTGTGTGTCAAAATGGCATTTTATTGACTGCCAGCTCTGTTTCAAAGGCTTGGCTATGACCCCCTTCTTTCATCTCTAGCTTATTGCCTTCTTATGTCCCTATCTTATTCTCTCAGCATCCGAAACCCTCATCCATGGTTTTATCTTCTGAAGCCTGCATTTCTTCACCACTCTCATTGACCTCTCACGTTCTATTCTCCATAAGTAGCCACTCATCCAAAACACAGTAGTCCATATTCTCTCCCAGACCAGACTCCACACAATCCCATATCCACATACACCATTAGTGGTTGAACTTTCAGCCGCTATTCCCTTGGCTCTCTGGAACCACTCTCATACCTCCCTTCCTCCTTTCCTTTCGCTTCTTGCTTTAAACCTATCTAAAAGGTCAACATGCTCAGAATGCTCAGAATTCTCTTTCACTTTATTTACCAATTTTATTTTTTCAGATAAATGGTTTTGGATATCTGGGCCCTGGCTTGTTCTTGGAGTTGAATTCATGCCTCCCCCCCCCAATTATAAATGTTTCCTCCCTCATTCTGATGAAATTCGTAGTGAGATTATATTCCGTGCTTTACCCAGCGAGGAATCGATGCCTGCAGTCAAATATTTGTGCAGGCAAAGCCATAAAACTTTTTTAAAAAAAACTCTTGAACAAGAGGTCGATCTCATTAACATTACCTCCCTGCTCTTTGGCTGGGAGAGAGGTTAACTGTCGTCAACTAAGTGTAAGCACCTCAGCAGAAGTCATTTTGCAAAGGCTGGAATCAATAGCGTTTTATTTCTAACATCATTTACAGAGGATTTCTGTCCTGTGGACACAAGACAAGTGACTAGAGAAACCTTATTTGCTGCTTATTTCATTAAAACCAGGCTAACGACTGCTGTGCAATATAAGTATCTGAAAGAGATGGCTGCCTTCAGCCTCTGGGAATGATTGGCTTCTGAGAAGCATAGTGGAGTGCCACTTAATTTTCTCTTTCCCTTTGTATTGTCTGAATCAAAGAATATGACCCATTCCTTGAGAGCTTCAAGAAGTCTCTCCCTGCTGTATGACTTAGGCATTTTTTTAGAGAATATACATGAAATGCATTTTCTTAAAAAAAAGATTGGAACGTAATGGAAAACTACAGGTGAAACAATTGATTCTTGAGGAAATTCACTAGTTTCTGTTCTTAACAGAAGGAATTGCTTGGCCAGAACCAATCCCAAGCTCTGATGAGCTACTATTTTACTTGTGCAAGTTCCATTAAACACACTGTGGAAACGTGAACCCTCAAAGGGAAGGTTGTGTGTCACCTGGTAGCGGTGTAAGGAGAAGCAATTCTGCACTTGAGGTCTGTCCCACTATTCAATAGAGGTGGACTTCATGGAAACTTAATGATCAGGGCAGCTTGCTATCATCCAAGCCTTATTTCAGTCTTTTTAGTTGAATCTAAAGATGACCAAAATCCCACTCTCAGCATTGAGGGAGGAAACCTCACAAGTCAGGATAAAATAGCCCCGTTTGTAATAATAATAATGCTTGCATTTGATATAGCACCTTGTTGAGGCGTTTCAAAGCGCTTCACAGAATATGCTGTAAAATTAATTGAATATATATCTTGTGGGCGAAATTTTATTGATTGACCCCAATAGCAAGGTTCCTCTGTACTTCTGCGTAATTGTAAACATCCACAGGAGCATACTGTGAGGATCAACCTGGTCAGTATATGTACCTTGTCAAATATGAGATGTCTAGAAGACGTGAAAAGCGCTATATCAAATGCAAGGATTATTATTATCTGAAAAGATCATATTTTGTCTTTGACATTCAGAGTCCACATGTATCAGATCTACAGCACCTCTTATGTTTTGTTTCCCTATTCGGAATGACTTGATATAATTTTTTCTGTGTATTTTTACGTTGAGCCAAACCAAGACAGAAAAGAATGAACTTCTTTCCCTCCAAGGAAATCTTCAATTTTGAAGTCTGCAGTTCCAGTCACTGATGTTGGTGTTTGCACGTAAATCAGCGATGCTGTCTAGTTTTAACTTGTCATCTGATAAAAGCTAAATGAGAAAGAAAATGACAACATCCATACAGATCATGCTTCGAAAGATAAGGATCCTATCACACAACAATGTTTAAGTCTCAGGGTGTTGTGAAGTTTATTTAGGGATTTGCTGCCTGGATGAATGCGGATATGAAACAAGAGATAAGAGAATGAGGATCTGCAATAAACCAATATTTATTAATTGCATCACTGAATTATTACAAATACTGTGTTTCATCAACCAGATGGTGAGGGTAATTGCACCTGTACATTTTATATAAAGAATCTGACTCCTAAAAGAGGAACTTTAATTGGAATATCTTTAGGACAATTTGAGAAAATGGTCAATTCAGATTACCAAAAATATTCCAAGCTTTACTCAGTCATGATCTCTTCATCAGAAGACGTTCCTGTCAAGTATGTTGAACTTGAAGGATTCAACGATGCAATGGATTTATTCTGTGTCACTCCAACTGAGACCTCCGGGCATCAAAGTATCCCTTTGATTTTGGTTCAAATACAAATAGTTCATTGCGTCCTTGGAAAATGCCTTTGCATCATTTTTGTGTGTATTTCACAAGTATTTCACAAAGTGGCACATCTCGTTTGCATTAAGTGCGATTTCTTGAAGCATGCTAAAAGGCTTTCTTGAAGGAATTTGGGAAGCTTGGTCGCAAAATATTTCCCAAAGTACTATACAGTACATTGTAAAATGTTTGTTGTTCTGCTGTTTGATTTTTTTTTTAAATGATTGTTTTATAGAGTCGACATGAAGGAAGCAAACTTTCAAGTAGAGTGTCTTAGATCCAAATAGAGTGGTAGTTGGACTTGCATCAGCACAAGTAGGTTTGTGTGCTGTTACCAAGGCAACAGTGTATTGCAATTGCACGTGAGCATGTCAGAATTGAACTGAGTTTCATGGATTCTATTAAAAGGTCACAACGCTCCCACCCATCTCAGAACACACTTGGAAGCAGAGCCTGATTTGAATAATTTTCTACTGCTAATGACTGAGAGTTAATGACACAAATTGCATTGAAATGCATCACATTTTAACTAAAGTATCATCACCTCACTTGTTCATGATTCCATCGCAATTAAAATATGTTGCCGACTCCATTCCACTCGTTGTCAGGCTCAAACAACAGAAAAGTAACTCGGAATCGTGGGCACAATGCAGTAGAAATATATTTTTTCCTGTGAAATGATACTCAGAATAGCGGCTACTGATAGTGTGTGTGATGTGGGTATGAAACAGTTGTAATGATTAATACCGTCGCACCAAAAATACGCAAACACTTTCAGAAATATAGAAACAGGAGTGGGCTATTCAGCCCCTTGAGCCTCTTCCGCCATTTTATAACATCATGGTAGGTCTGTACCTCAAGTCCAGTTACCCGCCCTTGTCCTATATCCCTTAATACCCTGATCCAGTCCCTGACCTTTTGTTTAGTTTGGAATGCAATTGCCGACCCCAATTGCACATTTTCGTCTGTTAGCCATTCATGCTCCTGCTGACTTCCCTTTCTTTAAGGTCCCAGAGTTTTGCTGAGTCTCCAAATTCTTCTTTTACCATTAAACCCTGTCTTTCATCTTGCTTGGGAGTAATATGTCACATTATTTTTCACTTACTATAATTTTATTAATGATTGTGCTAATTACTCCACTGTTCAGATAATGAAACCGCTTTCATTCCGTCCAATAATAAGCTACTTGCCAGAGCTTCCTAGATCACCATGCTGATTACTGGAGCTTTTTGTTAAGCGAACCAGAATTTGTTTCTTCTCTAGTGTAACATTATCAAGCATAATTAATTTATAACATCATGGAATGCGATGTCTATCGGGAAACAGTTAAAGGGGAAGTATGACTTCTGCTGGCTGTTATAACAAGATGCAAAACTCGTCATTTGGACTGTTCCATAATTACTCAGTATAAAACCAATTTGAAGAAAAAATATTGGCGTTACAGATGTGCCATTGCTTTGAGGTTTATGTAATGGTAAATGTTTTCGGTATCACAGTACCGTTTTACTGTCAGAGAACTCCCAGTTCAGATGGATCAGGGTAACAAGTTGAGTCGAGGCACTTTCTGACAAAGAAAGAGAAACATTATCAAAGCAAGGTGAAGGGGAAGCACCAATCCGGGTGATTCTCGTACACCAACTCAATCCATTCTTAACCAGATATTTACCCCCAGCCCTTTCCTGAAAACATTTCAAGCAATATAGGATGTGCTGCTTTACCTGAGGGTTAAATTGAACCACTGCAGCCAGTGATTTCCAGCAAAGGCTTGAAACATGGCCATACACCAAATTCAGCCCATTCCTTTCCTCCACAATTAAGGTGCAACTACCCCAGCATGGACTTTCCCTGGTTACTCATTTAAGTTTCGACTAGAGAGTTCCCTATACTCCTTCACTAACACACTTCAATGTAATTGAGCAGAGGATCAAAATATCTAGCCATCCTCCATACCTAGACCTTCACCTCTGGTTTGTACCTTGCACTAGTCTCAGGAGTAAGGAGCTTCCAGTATTCCTGATTTCCAAAAACGGCTTATCCTCCAGCCCCCGCACCGTCAAGTGTGGCGTCTCTCAGGGCTCTGTCCTTTGCCCTCTCCTTTTCAATATCGATATGCTCCCTCTTGGTGATATCATCCTTAGACATGGGGTCAACTTTCATATGTATCCGGATGGCACCCAACTCTACCTCTCTGCCACCACCCTCGATTCCAGGACCACTGCTGTCCTCGCAGACTGCCTGTCAGACATCAAGTCCTGGATGAGAGCTAACTTCCTGCCGTTGAATTTCAACAAGACCGAGGTCCTCTTGCTTAGCTCCCTGCAGTGCCTCCATACCTCTGGCGCTGATAGCATCACCCTCCATGGAGGCACTCTACATCTCACAGAACCCCAGCGTCCTGTTCGACCCTCAACCGTTCCTCATACTCCACATCCGTGCCATGACCAGCCTTTCTCCACTTCCGCAACATCGCCCAGCTTTGCCACTCTCACACCGCAGGCTGCCGAAGCCCTCATAACATTCAGACTTGACTATGCAAACTCCCTGCTTGTCGGCCTCTCCAACTCCTCCCTCCACAAGCTGCAGATGATCCGAAACTCTGAGCCCGTGTCCTCTCCCGCACCAGGCTCCACGAACCTCTCACCCCCATCCTCGCCCAACTCCACTGGCTTCCCATCACACAGAAGATACAATTCAAGATCCTGATCCTCACTTTCAAAGCCCTCCATGCCTTTGCTCCCCCCTACCTCTGTGATCTCCTAACGCCTTACCAACCTGTCCGTTTCCTCCACTCAGTGGGCTCCAACCTGTTTCATGTCTCCCATCTCGCCCGCCCCACCATTGGTGGGCAGGCCTTCATCCACTCTGCCCCCACCGTCTTCAGTGGGCCGTTCTAGAGTGGAAACATTAAGCACAGCAGTGGAACGTGCACTCCTGACTGCTGCCAGCAGCAAGCTGTTCAGCACAGACTGTTTTAAGGAACCCTGCTGTCGGAAAGAATCTACAAATCTGTTTGAGATCCTGGCTTAGATTGTCTGATTACCTTACGTTTGAAAAAGGACTTGCTATAGTTGAGCTTTTATGAAAAAATAATTCTTATTTGAAACACTTAAAGTTAGTTTGATAACTTCTGTTTGCAGTTTCTCGCGACACTTCTCAATTGACAGGAATACCAGTTTCCTTTTTTTTATGTTAAATCTTGTCGACCGTGTTAAGACTTATATTGAATCAGGCACCTAACAAACTGAAGTTGAAAGCACTGCTCCAATGAACCTTCCTCCGCAGTTCTGTATCTTCATTGAATTGCTCCAGTAGCTTGCGTGCCTTGACCTAATAAACATGTCTTTGAATGCATCTGCTGCTGTTAAGATATCGACATGTAGTTTCACACAGGATTGAGACAGTTGAGAATATCAATGATCCACAATGTTTGCAATGTTTGGTATTTTTTAAAAGGCGGGTGGTTGAAAAGTAGGGGATTTTTTTGGGTCAGCCAGGTGTTTGACAAATGTAAAAACCCATCACCAGGCTTAAGAGTATCCAAACCAGATTGACAGTTTCACATTGGCAGTTCATCTACACACCAAAATTCTCCTTTGTCTGGAATGGAGTGTGCACTACCTCGCTGAAGATTAGTTAGGGAGGGTGGGAGTGGTTGATGCAATATATGAAGCATTAATTGGAAGAGCAAAGGATTTTCTTTGATATTGTAGCTATGAAGCATAAGAGTGCTCACTTGGGTATTTTACATCATGGTGTGATTTAGTGCCATAAATTATTGAGGTCAGAATAAATTTTAGCGGAAAGCTGGCCCTGCCTGCATCAATGCTGCTCACCTGACTGGCTCAGCAAACCTCTAGCCTCTTTCGATTTGTTCTGTTATTTAGCAGCCACAGGTGTTCGCGTTGGACATGTTCCAACCATTCAGCTTTACAAAGATTGGCAAGGCTGAGGGAATGCAATTACAAGCAACACAAATTTTACTGTAATGTTTTATTGTTTTTAAGGTTATTTTTCATCGTGAATCAGGATTCTTTCAGGAGGAGTGTAGAAGCAATTATAATATTTGACACACCCACCCTCCCCCATTTTAGACAGTATTTAGTCTTCTGATTCTGTGCAGAAGAGCTTCTAAAGAGGCAGAAGACAGGAGGAAATTCTTTTCCCCATCTTCTAATATTTCCTGATGATCTGTCAGTTCAAAATGACATACAATAATCTTAACAAATCGTTTTATAAGAATAGAATGACCTCTTATCAAGATAATTGCAACTTTGACTGACAGTTGATGGAAATTCATCAGCGCTTATGGCTTGGCTAAGTTTACATGCACACGCTGCATGCTAAGGCTACTTTAGGGTGTTGGCTAGTTGTGGAGGCGATATGAACATGCTTCAGAATCTCAGAGAGAAGGTTATCTTCAATTTCATTGGCTTTTGGATACAGTCATTATCAGTGCCGGACAGTGCAGAAACATTCCAAATGCCGACATCTTGAGTTCTTTGGAAACATTGTTTGTGTTAGAGGTGAACAGCCCACTTAGAAGCTGCAGCCACTTTTATCTACACGTTGCTGGGAGGTATTTTGTAGAAAGACGACAAGCTTCTTTGATTCACTCTAGGGAAGTACAAGGAAAACTGAATCCCTTCCCTCTGCGAGAGCTTCTATCACTGACAACCCCTGCCTAATATCAGGAACTCTCTATTGGGGATTTAAGGCTACACTTTCTGTTGTATAGCTTCAGAGCGTGATTTGTTGCAAAACATTATTGTTTTGTGTATATCTGTAGATAGAATTTTGTTGTATCTGGTAACGCATAGGTAGGAAAGGCAGGTATGAATGTTTCGACTCATTCCAGCATTCAATAAAAAAATCACTAAACACAGATTTTCATTGGATTTGCAATGTTCCAGAATCGATTTTTTTCCACAGTTCTATAAGGATAAGAAATTGAGAAAGAAATTAATTAAAACCCAGTTGGAATGTTAGAAAAGATTTGTTGAGGGATCAGTGATCAACAAGGGGGAGCCTTCCAATGAGAGCCTGGGGTAAGGGTGTCTGAATGTGCAGTTGGAGTCCACATCATGGGCTTTCACTGAGGCTGCAGTTTTAACCTTTTGTTCTTTTTTTGTGCGAAGTGTGACAATTGTCATCATAAAAATCATTTTAAAAATAACCCAATATCCGACAAGTCGGAAAAAAATCCAAATAGATTTGTACCAACCCTATCCGCAGTTACTATTCTAACTAAGCTGCAACTGAAAACAGCTACCATCTTTGTCCATTAAATGCTGCCTGTAATCTCCTGTATTACAGCAAAACTTGCACTTATATAGAACCCTCCATGCAGGGTAGCGTCTCAGAGCACATTACTCGGCTTTTACTTAAGGGAAAAAAGTGGGAGGCTATTTTAGCAGAGACCATGTACCACAGGAGACTGAATTTGTTGTGATCTTGATCTACATGCAAAACTTGTGTTTCACTTTGGGTGCTATTAATGAAACGAAAGAATATTTTGTTCTGTCTTTAAACTAATTAAAGTAACTTTATCTTGCTGTTAATAACTGCCCATGTTTTCTGGTTTGGATGCGCTTAACAACAACAACAACTTGGAATTATATAGTGCCCTCCACGCCGGACGGTGTCTCAGAGCGCTTTACAGTAATGGATTCCGAGGCCGAGCCAAGGGGAGGGGGAGGAAGGTGACCAAAGGCACGGTCGAAAAGAAAGGTCTTCAGCAGAGACCTGAAAATAGGAAGAGAGGGAGCGAGGCGAAGGGAGTGAGGAAGGGAGTTCCAGAGCCTCGGGGCATAGTGGCTGAAGGCATAGCAGCTGAGGGTGGAGCGGAGGACTCAGGGGACAAGGAGGAGGCCAGACCCGGAGGAACAAAGGTAACAGGCACTGTTTTGAGGACAGAGGAGGTCAGAGAGGTAGGGGGGGGGGTGCAGAGGAGTAGAGGGGTTTGAAGACAAGAGTGAGGATCTTGAAGTCGATCCTCTCTGGGTCAGGCAGCCAGTGCAGCCTGGCAAGAACTGGGGTAATCGGGAAAGTAAGCATAGTTCTGGATTTTTGCATGTATCAGACACCTGACTGACCCCCCCCCCCCCCCCCCCCCGCCACCCAAAAAACGTGTAATATGTGCAGTTTCACACGTGCCCACAACTGAATTTCACAATTCAGTGTTCGTGGATTCTCCAATCTGTGAATTGATTTTTGCAAATGTGCGAGGTAGTATTGGTTACCAGGTGAACAAAGTAAGATGCTTCCCCACGTGAAAAGTATATGCTATATAATTGCAAGTTGTCAGTGGCATTATTAATGGTATTATTGTTTAGATATCTGCACTTTCATGTGTAACTTTGTGAATGCACACAACTGGAATTTTGTGTAAAAGTGTGAGAGGGAGAGCGAAAATCATGCAAATAGACAGAAATTTCTCCCCCTCCAAATTTTCTCCTTTTTTGGGCACCAAAAATCGACCTGAACCCTACCTTCCCCCCACCCCACCCAAAAAAAGTTTTATTAATGATGTGGATACAAATGTCTTTAGTCCTTGAATATAATGCATGCCTGTAGCAATTCTAAGCTTAGAATTCTAAGTTCCTTCCTTGATACTTCTGCGAATTGCCTTGTGTCACCCTCTGTTCAGGCAGCAGCTTACACCCTCAGTCAGCATGGTGCTGATATAACATGTTATATATATTTTAGAACTCTGCATTTTGCCCTGGAAATCTAAATGTTTCTGACCCCGCAAAACGAGATAAATGATAGATTCACAACAATCTAATCTTGGGCTTGCTTCAGCATGTGCTTAAACTTCACAATCCAATTGCTATTTAGTTACTTATAAAAAAAATGGCTCGACACAGCAACACCTATGTACAGTAATTTGTTTTAGACACAGTTTATAAGGCTGAGACGTTGCAATGAAATTGGTTACACGGGTCATGAATGTAACCTTGGCCAGAGAGAGTTCAAGCAGCGTTTTGAGTGTAACTACACAGGAAGCGGTGGAAACCTTCTTGCTGGTATGATTAGCACCACACTTCCTTTAGAAACAGTAGGCTGAAGCGTGGAGCTCTCTGAGAAAAGTGGTTGAAGCAATAAGGTAGGCTATTTCCAGTAAATCAATTAAAAATACATTCGCAGTCTGACTTGCTGAAATATTTTTAATGTTCTGATAAATATTGTCAATGAGGAAGCACGTGGTGTCTAAACTGTTGTGCCAATAGATCGAGCTCAAAGCTTATGTTGTTTTTTGTTGGCCTATGCGTTTTCAGTCTGTCTTTATGCTGAGAACTTTTTTACTTCTCCGAATCATAAACTATAAATAATCGTTGAATTGCGAAAGGAAGCCAGAACGACAAGAGCTGTACTTGCGGATTCGGACATATGCTCTGAAGCCATGAGAAAAAATGGACCCTTTTACTAACTGGTCTGCTGTGAGCTGGAGCTTTTTGTAATACCTCCTATGGTATTTTGTTCAACCCTGGTGGCTGAAGGAACAGAATAATGATCAGAACCAGAATAATTCTCCAAAGTGTGATGTACAGAGCCAGTTGTTTTCTAAAGGCAGCTTAACAGCATGTTTCCAACTCCAATCTATTTTTAAAGTGACTTTCTAAGTAGCAGTTTGCAAAATGGTTTGGATTCATCAGGTCCTCACCATGCTGCACCATTTGCTGACAGTGTTGCTTTAATGCTTCCTGCTGATTTTCACATTCATCTTAAACAACGTTACTCAGGGGTATAGTAGAGGTAATAGATTAAAACATTGAATGCAATTTTGAGTTTAAGGATGGGGGATGGATTACGTCCAGAGACTCTCGTGCGCATAAAACAATATTTGCAGAGAGGCTGCATGGGAGATCTAGTGGTTGTGCGATCGATTTTCAAATAGATAGATGTGGAGATGTCTTAGATCAGTAAAGAATGATACCATCAGTCATGTTGCCTGTCTTGAGTTTGACAAGGCATTGCACATATAGTCTATTATTGCTGTAGAAACACATTCCAAGGATTTTCAGTGCCAACATTGCATTATCTCCCTTCAACAGAAAAGGTTTTTGTATAGCTGAGAGAAGATGTGCTTATTGAAGCTTGGGGGTTTCTGCTTCAAAGCACCCACAGATGTGAATCAGTTTGGTCATACTCCCTAACCTGACTTTACGCAAAGCAGTATTGAGGGCCAACAACTTAAAAGAATATTCCAGGGAAAACTCACCAAAAGCTTCAGATTTATGAGTTTCCTCTTACACCTTACAGCTTCTTAAATAAATAACCTGAGCTAATTTTCCATGTGGGCTCTTTTATAGAACGTGCAGAAATAACAGGATGAATTAGGAGTGCCAGATGCCAAGCCCAGTAATCTCTCCAAAGTGTTGTACTGAGTTCTGGCAGACAATATTGTACAAGAGTACTGCCCTGGCAGCAGGCAGTCATTTAACATCATAATAATCCTTGCATCACTGAACTCAGAGCTTTTCCAGTTTCGGAATCATACGGAACAAATTCAGTAATTCTACTCATGGAGAGCAAGAATTGTGTATAATAACAATAATCCTTGTATTTGATATAGCACCTTATCACGTCTTTGAGATGTCTCAAAGCGCTGCACAGAATATACTGTAATGTGAATTGACTGTATAGTTTGTGGGTGAAACGTGGCAGCCAATTGCACAAGGTGTGCCCCACAAACAGTTATACATGGAAGTGACCAATATCCTCATTAGTCTATCCTGATGCACCATTTAAAGATCTAGTGTTGTACATTTTTGCAAGATTTCAGCAACAAGAGAAACTTTTTTTGTGGTTCCAGGCATAAGAAGCATCTTACCTCCAGGTCAGCTAGATGTTAATCTGAAAACAATTATTTTGTCCTTTTAAAAAGATTGACTGAAAGATTGTACAATTGGAGCTGTGGTCGACATTATTTCAGATTTTATTATCCATTCACTCGATTACTGATGGTCTTAACTAAATCTAATTAACTTTATTTTTATTTGCCTGATCTCTCATCGTGTAAACACGTCATAATTGAGAGATTTTTTTTAAAAAACTGAGCGATCCAAGGACATGGAGTTATTGAGGTGAAACGTGGAGTATCGGTGAAATGTAACATTGAACTAACCAGTGTAAAAGAAAGCTGCACTTAGTAGAGTCTGGGGAGGTTATTGTGACAAGCAATGGTGTAAGTGTCAATAGAGTAAAGCAGCAGGGTTGTTGGAAGACAGTTTTATGTTCTGTTCTAATTGAATACTTCTGTCAGTTTGGAGTTGCTCATAGAACCTGAGAGTACACTGGAGTCTTCAGCATTCTTCTATAAGTGTAAGATGTCAAGCAATAAATTTCATTCACAATTAAGTTTTTATAATTGCATTTTCTTTTCCAGTTTTCAGCATCCTACTGTTAACATAATGGTGTGCTACTCACTCCATGGCTGTTTGCTGTGTCCAACAGGTTGCTGAGTTTTGCCCACAAAATACATGGTCAATCCACTTTACAGTGAATCACTTTGAGTCGTCTCAATGATGTCATCTCAAATGCAAGGATTATTATTATTATAACTCTGCAGTTGGTGACTGAGCTTAAACTATATTTACTACAAAGTTGCCCCAATGCCTTTGGGCCTAATGTGCCAATCCCTTTATTTAATAAATTATACAAAGTAAATGTAAGTTTAAACAAAATTGCATTTGGTGTAGCATCTTTCATGTTGGGAGGATGTCTCAAAGTGCTTCAAGAATGTGATCGTGATGCAGGGAATTTAGAAAATTGCTTTGATAAATCCCTTTCATTGGTTGTTAATTTCGTAACAAAGAGCACAGGTATGCCAACCCATATTTTAGGTAGTTCATTACCAGAATTGCACATTTGGACTTGTACTGATAAGCTGCAGTGCTGAAGGGATTCCTCTTGTGTGTGAGATTGCTTCATTAGGACAATAAAAATGTTGGCTTGATTGTGTTTGAAGTGCTTTTAATGCTTTTAAGTGCTTGATGCAATGCACTGTGTACTGCTCTGAGGAAGATGGAAATGCAAATCAAAGTAACCATTCCCAGGGCTGACAGTGAGGTGGTGGCACAGCTATAGCTTCTCCCTACCTCCAGCACAGCCCTTGTTTGTGATCACAAGAGAAATACAGAGGAAGAAAGAACTTGGGCCCTTTGATATGATACTTCCAAACATGCCTCCCACAATCTTCCTATTACAGCATCAAGTGGCTCGCTCACGGTTGAAAAGCCTGCAGATCACTTCTAAATCTCCTTAAAATAAAAAGAACACCTTTAGGACAAATATCAGGAGGAAAAGACTTTACGTAAATAGTGTTATCAGTTTTGAATAAGACCGAGCAAAGTAATAGAAGCAAAATCAGTGTTGTTTCTGGTGTGATCATTGTACGTTTTATCTGCTTCTTTCTGGGAAGGTGTCTCATTTCTGCCTGGAATGTCCCCATGAATGCATTGGCTGAGGACAAAAAATCACATCAAACAACCTCGTGTCTTTCCATTCCATTGTTTGTTATGCTGGTCTGTAAAAGCACTGCCCAGCAGTTGCCTGGCTCTCGATTATCAATGAAACACAAACTTTATTGCAGAGCCTGGGTGGCTTTTAAAGACACATTTATGAGGCAGATTGCTAGAGCTGATTAATTGGAATGCGGACTCTGAATTATACTCAACGATATTAGACGACCGCTGAAGAAAGACTGTAATCTAAAGTACCCCACAATTCCATTCCATAGGTTTTATGGAGATGTGGGGAATGCATCTGACCCTGGCTTAGGTTGATAGGTCATGACAGGCACAGTACTCTATCTGCTTCTGATTCTAGTACAGCTTGGCACTTGCAGCAGTGAGTAATTATTCTGATTCCACTTGATAATTACTGTATCAGAAGATTCCACTTGATACAGCTAAGTGTTACATCTCCATACAAAAACATTTTGTTAAAACAAACAGCATTTCCAGAAATAGTAAATTATTATGTGATCACTTTCAGACCCAGCTTTCAAACAAGCGTTTGCGCTGAAATGCTGCAGCAGATAAAATCATTGTTAACGGGATACCATACGCACGAACAAATGTTCACCTTTTATGTAGGGAGTGAATCATCACAACATTGACATATAAAGTCATCGTAACATTTTAAAAATGATCCAACAACAACTTGCATTTATATTATACAGACATTTGAAAGGGAACCTTATGGAGATGTTTAAAATTATAAAATGGTTCAATAAGGTTAGCACAAATAGGCTGTTCCCACTAATTGGAAAGTCCATAATCAAGGATACAGTTGTATGATTGTGAATAGGGTATCTAAAAGAGGATTTAGGAGGAACTGTCTTCATACGGAGAGAGGTTAGTGAGAATGTGGAACTCGCTGCATGAATTGTGGAGTCCTGTAGCTCAGTGGTTAGAGCACTCGCTTTGCAAGTGAGAGACCTGAGTTCAATTCCAGGCAGGGCGAAACCTTGGGCAAGTTTCCTTACTCCACACGCCTAATAATAATCCCTCCAAAACCAAAAACAATAATTAAATTGGTCATTTTCAATCTACGACTGTTTGTGGGACATTGCTGTGCGCAATTGGCTGCCGCGTTCGCCCACAAATATACAGTCAATTCACTTTACAGTGTGTTCTGTGAAGCGCTTTGGGACGTCCTCCTGACGTGAAAAGCGCTATATCAAATGCAAGGATTATTATTATTATTATTAATTGGTGATTGAATCAGATAGTATAGAGGCATTGAAGAATAGGTTAGATACATGTATGAGAAATGAGGGAATAGCAAGTTAAGGAAGGGAGTAAGGAGTGGGTGGAGAATCATTTGAACTGTCACTGGGTGTGGCTGCCTGTTTATTTTACAATAACTTTACATAGTGTTGTGGCATGATCTTAATCGAAAGCCTTCACTTTGGGATTGAGTCATGTGTCTTTCAGTTGTGAAACTTAATCTAGTCAGAACCGAGGGAGCAGTTCAAGGCTTTGATTCCCATAAATTTGACATTTTGGAATAATTGAATCACTATAGTTTGCACACATTATGGGTAGGGCAAGTAGGTAAGAGGGGAATTGCTGTCGACTAGTTAATGAAATATGATGCACATTAGCTAGGTTAGTCAAATGTGGCACCATTAAAGCAGTGTTTATTGCTGCTTCATTGTGTTTCAGAAAGCTTTAAGTACTGTTTATAAAGGGAGTGCTGGGTCTTTATTACTGTAGTTGTGTTTATTTCAACTCAAATCATTAAAGATATCTGGCATATTGAATGATGTTACTTTATTTTTAAAAAACATTGTGTTTTCATTGCTGGAACAGTGGGAGAAGAATTTTAGAGATGGATATCTGTTTTGTTTTACATTTCTATTGCGTTTGTTATCAGATCTAGTATGTGACGCTTCTGGCGCTAAAGTGGAGAATACCATTTCCTGTGTCATAAAATTTTAGTTTAACATTCAAAGTACAAAGAGCAGTGTCGATCTGGCAACTATTGCATTGCACAGATCACGACAAAATGCTGCTGGATTTTTCAGCAGCAGCGTTTGTTATCATTGTCATTGATGAATGCTATTAAGTAGTGCAATTAATAGTAATGTGTCGTTGTCAGATCTTCCTGACTGACAGTCCTTGGATGTGTGTAAGAGTTGCCTAATTCTGTTTTTATCTGTGGTATTGTAAATTCAGGACGAGGGTTAGTTTGTCTTCAGTTTGAATGAACCGGAAGGAAAGTATGTTTTTTACCATTGAAAGGACTCAGCAGAATTTGGCACAGAGATTACTTTTTTTAAATAAAAACTCCTTTGAGAAGTTTGACTGTTGTTCACTTGATGCATGCCATATGCAATGAAACATTTGATTATGCATTTTGCGTGCGCTGAGGATTATATTGCAAACTGTTGAGATATTTCCAGTAGTTAAATGATCAATGTTGTGGTTTACGGAGAGAAAAATATTGATTGAAGTGTGCTTCACTCGTTGGTAGTCTTATGGATTTTTGGGAAAAAAATAAAAAAAATCCCAAGGTGTCTTCTGGATAGTACTCAGTAGAAAACCTGTGCATTTTAGACATTGTAAGAGGCGTTTCAGACTCTGATGTTTACTGAAGGCTACCTCGTTCGAGTACCATGAAGAAGTGGCAAGTCACATGAAACAATAGAGCTTAAAGGGACACTGTCTTCATAAAAAAGAAGAGGGAAAGAAGACCGAAAGTGCAGTCAAAGAGGTAGGCCTGAGACGGACCTTAGGAACTTGGGGAAACTAAATGTGAAATCGGACAATGAGTTGTCTGGGAAAATTGACCATTTGGTGAAAAAAATTGTGTTCATATTTAATTTTTTGTTTTTGGTCAGCCAGGTGTTTGACACACGTGGAAACCCATCAGCACGCTTAATCTTATCCAAATCAAACTGAGAGTTCTATGCATCCCACTTATACATGGAAATTCCAGAGATATCTAATCCATATTTAATACGAGCCAAAGAACTTTTTATAATCAAATACATGATTTGTCTTCATGAATGTCAAGCCTATTTAACAAGATGATATAAGTTCGACTGATTCATGCTAATTGCTAAAGAAAATTGATGAAACCAAGGCAAGTCGAGATGCTTGATTTGAGTGGCTCTTCAGAAGGCGAACTCCAGCATTACAGGGGATGTGTACAGGGGAGGCTGACTTAACGACTTACTGCATCGGGTTAAGTATCTCTGCTCCAGTGAGTTATGTGGTCATTTTCAAAATAAATGTGTTGGAACAGTCTTTTGGGGATTTTTTTTAATCCACATTTTGACAATAATGCTTTAACTTTAACAGCAGCTTAAAGGATCATTTTGTGATGTCAAGGAGAAAATGTTTGGCAACTAATGCTTTGCTTGAGAAACGGGAAGCTTTATGGTTGCGTGTTGCACTTTGTAAGATTTTAAATCCTGGTGTAAGCAAGGCAAGGAGAAGTTTGTCAAATTCTTTTTGTATAGTGATGGCGGCCTCTTTAAGAGGAGCTATGTGTATCACAATTGTACTGAATGAGATGAAGCTGAATGTTTGGACATTCTGCAGCTTTATGACTGTTCAGATTAAGTTTATTGATGGAAGTGAATTTTATAATGCAAAGATGAACATGGCATAAAACTCCCTCTAAGATTGGAAGCTTAGGGATTTGATGCCAGAAAAGATCATTGGTTTCATCGTTTTCAACCAGATTATCACAATAAAATGGTCTGATTCAGAGCATAGTTATTCACTCTATAACTATGCTCTGAATAGAGCAGCAGGCTACTTGTTAACGCCCATTTAACTAGGCAGCTGTCTCCGCAGAAGAAAATTAATAATGTTAATTAATAATCTGGGAAAAATATTTCTTCAAATGCAGCTGAAATTCTGTTTGTGCTAATCTGAAAGTGATGGATTCCTTTTTAAAATGTGAACTTTAGCAGTGAATAATAATATCCTCTAATAATCCTTAAATTGGTATAGTGCTTTTCACATCAGAACATCTCAAAGCGCTTCCCAGGGGATTCTGTAAAGTGAAGTGACTGAGTCTTGTCAGCAGTAATCCAAAAACTGAATCTCTGTATTTAAGTTATGATCTGGTTTGGATTTGGACAAGGTGCCCACGCCTAGCATGATTAGCTGACAAGTACACAGTCACTACACTTGACAGGAAAATCCAGTGAAGCGCTTTGAGACATCTCTACCACTTGTGTCCTACATTGCCGAAGCTTCATGTTGCATAACCTGACGGATTAGCGGCTGTTTAATGAGTAAAGCATTGAGGTACTGTGGGAAATAACACTGGAAAGTCCATACTCGGATCTGCTTATTTTCAGATAATTCCTTCAGGCTTTGGGAGATGTACAATTCGCACATTATGCCTTTCTCTTTTCAAACTCCTTCCTCCCCCACTATTGCTATTTTACTCAAAGTTTGCTGATTAAAATATTTCCTTTAATTAATCTTTTTAGGCCTGATGGGTTCCTTTTACTGAATGCAGTTCACATCAGGCAGTCTAAAAAGAAGAGAAAAATGTTGTATGAAAAAAACAGTTTAAACAAGATAAAAGGAATCTTTGTTTTCAATGTTTTGTGCTCTGATTATGTATTTCTTGTGTCAATGGGAGTGATGGACTGTTTCAGGTAAATCTCCATCACCCCTCTGCCAACAATGATCTGTTAATAATAATAATAATCCTTGCATTTGATATAGCGCTTTTCACGTCGGGAGGACGTCCCAAAGCGCTCCACAGAACACACTGTAAAGTGAATTGACTGTATATTTGTGGACGAACGCGGCAGCCAATTGCGCACAGCAATGTCCCACAAACAGTCGTAGATTGAAAATGACCAATTTATTATTGTTTTTGGTTTTGGAGGGATTATTATTAGGCGTGTGGAGTAAGGAAACTTGCCCAAGGTTTCGCCCTCTGCCTGGAATTGAACTCGGGTCTCTCGCTTGCAAAGCGAGTGCTCTAACCATTGAGCTACAGGACTGTTGGTTGAGTTTTTGTTGAAATTGGAATTGTTTTTATTTAAAATGCCCCATTAGTGTTTAAAGGGTTAATGAACTCCCTTGAATTTTAAGCATTGAATAAATATTAAATTAATATACTAATTAGTTTTGTTCTTGAGACAAATTCTCATTCTGGTTTATTATCTGAAGTTTGTTTTCCCCTTGCATGAAAACTTTCTTGTATTAGTTTACCACAGGTTTCAAATGACCTGTAACCTGAATCACATTCCTCCTCATCCAAAGCACATTACAGGGCTTCATCAAGCTGCATTCTGAAAGCTCAACAGGCTAAAATTCAGGAATATTAATTCTGATTGCAGTCGGAGTTTCTGTTTTGATTTTCAAACCATTTAAAGATGAAATCTGTATCAGATGTTTAGTACTGTTCAATTATTGTTAAAGGTACAGGACAGTCAGTGAATGGTACAGTTTGTTGAAACAGCACTATTTGATTTGATAATAATAATAATCCTTACATTTGATGTAGCGTGATCTGTTTGTTTATTGAACAATGGAATTCATTTGTGTCCAACAGCTCTGTGATAGTAAGAGTATATCACTATCTCTGATTTTAAGTAATTCTACTTTGGAAACACAGTAGTATTTTGACCTCACTGTAATTTTGCCACGTGTAGATCAATCCATGTTTGTACGAGTGAACAGTTACATTTCCTGAAACTTCAGTTTTACTTTGGTGTGAGGTTGTACTGCAGACTTCAAAAGTCTCAACAGTTTTGTAGCACCCCAATGTATCTTAAGGGACTTAAAAATGCTTGGAATCAGGATCACTGATGAATTTTTTCACATTTAATATACAGCACAAGAGAGCATAGCATTGTTCTGTTACCAAGAAGAGACTGATATAGTGTTTTGGATAAGTGTTCAGCTGTAATTAGCAATCTATACCTTTTGTCTTCTATATACTTTAAAAAGAGTAGATTTTCCAATTCTGTTTCATTATTTTGTCATTTACGATAATCTTTAAATAATTCTGAGTACCCAGAGCTGAAATGAGGTGCACTCTATCTCACTTCAACAGGCTTCCATATCAGTGACAACGCATTACCATCCCAGCTTGATTCAGACTGAGGTGAATGTTCGTTGCTGTGTTTATCTAGAACCATTTTTTAATATGCTCTGTGTAATTAGCCACATCAACTGAGGAGACTTACCTCTTGGAGTTCAGATTTCTGGCACACTGATGCCACAGTGTCGAGACTTTCACTGTAATTGCTGTCAAATGTAAATCATTATCTGTAAACCATATGATTAATCCAATTAAATTTCCTTTTCTTTTCCTGCAGAGTGCCAGGACGTGAGGCTTTGAAATAGAGTGAATTCGCTGGTTGTCAAATCAAGGGGGAGCCTCATCAGTTGGGGGAAAAAAAAGGTCTGCAAGAAATTCGGCAAGATATGCCGAGTACCGCCACAATGTGCTGAGGGAGAGGAAGACAAGAGAGTCATTCATCCCAGTACGGGTTCTGAAAGCATGCCAGTCACTGACCTGTGAGTAGATACAGTGGAGCGCAGAGTGACTTGACCAGCTGAAAATGCGGCCATGGACTGGTTCCTGGCGATGGATTATGCTGATCCTTCTTGCCTGGGGGACTTTATTATTCTATATAGGTGGGCATTTAGTTCGAGACAATGACCAGCCAGATCGTTCCAGCAAAGAACTGTCAAAGATACTTGCAAAACTCGAGCGCTTGAAACAGCAGAATGAAGACCTGCGGAGAATGGCGGAGTCGCTGAGGTAAGCTTAAAGACTCGTTATAGTTAGGTTGCAGGTTCCCTAGCGCTTCGTTGACTTGTGTGAAAGAGCTCTGCAACAAAAACTGTCAATGTGTTGCAAACGTCTAGCAAAAAACAACTCTCTTCAATGGGAAATAGGATACAGTCAGTTTGTTTCACAATTATGTTCATTGATACATTTGAGAACAGGAAAATTCTTCTCTCCTGAGGGACACTCAGTGACACTGAGTGTGAATTGAACAGACAATGTAACCATTAACATGAACAAATGTCTTCACTAATTGTACCAAATGTATACTTGGTGAATGTCATTTGTCTATGGGGAAACCAATTTAAAAATTACATTAACCAGCCGCAAAGAAACTGACTGAGCCAGTATATTTGAACTTGAGATAATTGGACTGCTCCAATGACTTGAAACAGATGAGTAAGTAAAGATGGCAGAACTATGCAAAGGAATGATTACTCTGACTTCTTTGATGTTTCACATATACCAGGATTACAATAATACAACATAGCATGCCACAATACAATGCATTTATGATACCAGATTACAAAAATACAGGATGATGCCACAATCACAAATCAATTATGTTATTCCGCAAGTGGTTAATTGCTAGATTTCTGGAAGATGAAATCAGTATTTCAGGGCTGCTTTGTTGAAATTTACCAGGTCGTAAATATCAGTTAATGTAAATCTAGAGACTTAAGCAATCTCTTCTTGGCAATTTATTGCAACTTCAATGAAACCATTTGAAAATGGTACTAAGCCTCTCAAAAACCAGTTTAATTTTTATTTCATTAAAGGCTACCATTGTTATTCACAAGCTGAGTTATTTGAAAAAAGAGAGATTTAATTATAATGGAAAATGTTTGTCAAATACGTTCTTCCCATCTATCTTGCAATTCAATTTAATTCTTAAGTCTGAATATTATTAGTGAACTTAGACTGAAGGCACTTAAAAGGGACTATAAATGTACCATATGGAAGCTGGGCTGTGGAACAGTAATGGGGAATTGCAAATAATATATGCTGCAAACAGATGATGGAGAAGAAGGGATAAACACATTGAAGTATTCTACAAGCCAGTAACCTCCTTTGTTCACCACCAAAACTGGAAAGTCCTGTAGCTCAATGGTTAGAGCACTCGCCTTGCAAGCGAGATACCTGGATTCAATTCCAGGCACAGGGCGAAACCTTGGGCAAGTTTCCTTACTCTACACCCACCTAATAATAATCCCTCCAAAAAAAACCAAAATAAATTGGTCATTCTCAATCCACGACTGTTTGTGGGACACTGCTGTGCACAATTGGTTGCCGCATTTCGCCGACACATGTATGGTCAATTCACTTTACAGTCTATTCTGTGAAGTGCTTTGAGACATCTAGAAGACTTGAAAAGCGTTATATCAAATGCAAGGATTATTATTATTAAATTATTATAAATACCTTGCCTTGGCCAGTTGTAAAGAGTTTGTTTTCTACCATTGCCAGAAGTTAGCAGCTTGCAGTTTATTGAGCGTTGACCTTTTAAGCCTTTTTCCATTGGGAGACTTTGGATTAGCTTTGAGAGAGAGAGAAAGAGAGAGCACAATGTGGACTTGAGCCTGTGGAAGACTGTTTGTATTGTGAATTCTACATTGTGTGTATTTATCATAAAAACTGAATGGTGGATGTTTCTATTGTCCCTTCCTTGTCCATGTATTGCCTCTTCTGATTTTGGAGTGCCTTCACATCAGTTTGCAGTGGAGACTCAATACATGAAGGTACATTCAAACCCTTCTTGAAGGTGATGATGGAAGATTTGATTCTAAAGAATATTTCTTGTTATCCTACAGATTTATACTAAATCGGAGTGAACCTAAAAGCATTTTCATTGCATTAAATTTCACCAGATGCAGTGCATGGCCATAAATACAAATATTGTTCTGGAGTCTTTTCAATTTCAACTATAGTGACTATTTGTTGATTTAAAAAAAAGGTTGATGTAATTTCCACAAAACTGCATATTCGGATAGGGGGAAAAATGCACAGACCTCATTTCATTGTGGATCACAAATCTTACTGCATAAACAGTTTACGAGGTACTGTTGCTGCTGCTTAATTTTGAATTGATTAGTAGCTGGATGGGGTGCAGAGATGTTGAATTCTGACCTACTGTTTACATGTCAAGGCAGCTCAGGCTTCGACTGAAAACTCACGTGAATTGTTGAGCTTCCTCCGCACCTCACCAGAGCTTCCTCTGGACTTTTTTCTCGGGGTATTCATCAAACATTGGGACTGGTTTCCACTTGACAGAACCAGTTTGGTTTTGCATGGTGATCATTTTTTCTATCGATCTCTTTGCAAACACTTTGTCTCGTAAATCAACAGGATTTGTGTTTCCGTATCAAATGTATACAAAACCATTTCATCTTATTGGACTCTTGAGCGGTTTCTTGTAAGAAAATACCTCGCTAGGAATTAGATTAACAGACTGGCATTTCATCTTGGTATCTGGGTCGAAACCCACCTCTGCTTTGCTAAATGTTTCTCTCTCTAATGGCTATGTAAAGGAAACGAGTTTGACCTACATACATTTGCTGCAGGGCCACATGATGGAACTTTCATAATTAGGCCCAATTCTATTCAAAACTGGTAACTTTGCTCAGAGTGGCTTCAGGTATATCTGGAAAGCAGAACCGTTCCTTACACTGATTCTTTTTGCTACATTTTTGGAGCAGAGAAAGGTTACTCTGGCCCTTGGGAAAGCTTAATCCTGGTTTTGGTTTGACCAAAATGGGAAAGGTTTCAACCAGGGGCTCTCTGCAAATCCACATTGCTCTGGGACACTATCCTATGTCAAGAGCTCTATATAACTGCTGCTGCTGTTGTAGCTGTGAGGCTTAAGGATAGTGAAAAGCACTCAGGGATGCTGCCCTGTGTGAAGGGCAAGTTGTTGTTAAACTCAAAAAATATAACAGCAAAACAAGGAGAAGGCATGACTGGTATAAAATGCATTTCCATCAATTGCTGTTAATACCTTTTGTGGTTTCTCCTTGTGTGTGGAGAATGTTATCTCTACACTAAATGAATTGATTTGTTAGTCATTTGAAAGCAATTTTGGTGAACTTTCAGGCTGCTTTTTTTTCAGCAGAAATCAGACTTGTCTCTTGAGACGTTGCATAACACTCTGGCATTAGTGAAGTGGAGCTGATTATAATCTGATTGAAAAGAAAATCAAGTTGGTAGACGATTAGCTGCTCTCCTGTAATTGCTGAAATACAGTGGCCAGGTTCTACCGCTTTACTTTCAGTGCTGTTCTCTCATTCCATCGTTGATGTTTGAGCCCTCCATACTGTCAAATGCACAGTCATTGACTATTTATGGGACACTGCTGTGTGGAATTGGCTGCCGCGTTTCACCCATAAGATATACATACAGTCCATTCACTTTACAGTATATTTTGTGAAGCGCTTTGAGACATCTCAATGATGTGATTAGGCATTGTAACAAATGCAAGGATAATTATTATTATTAATTAACTGCAACTGTATTGGAGCTCAGGAGAAACTCGGCAAGGTACAGTATTTGCTTCATCGGTACTGCTGTTGTTTGTGATCCCAGCATGGGCTGAGCCATTGAAAACAATTGAACCCAAGATAAATCTGTAGCATTAACCTTCAGGACATTGTTTCAGGTGTCTCGGTTTCCTGCAGCAACAGACCGAACAATGCCAGTTTGTTCTGCAACTGCTGCAAGGAGCAGAGAGTGTAGCAAAAGAGATGGTAGTTGCAAAAACAATTGACCTAATGCACCCCCCACCCCACCCCCACCACCACACACACACTTTCAATATAACAAATGTCTAATTCTCTGCATCGAATTCGCTGGTAGTCTTCTTCATGAGGGATAGTGTACATTAAAGATAGATACTGAATGTGCATTTTGCCTGTTCGTATCTGAGTCCGATAATGACTCGTTGCTGTAAGTCCATCTGATCCTCGTATCCTAGACCTTTCATTGCATAGTGGAAACTTGAATTCATTGTCATGTTCTGCAAAAGATCAAAGAAAAGCCTAAGTGCGATGATCAAAGCGCTCTGTGTTTTCATTTTCTAAGCCTGACAGCATATTCAGCTTGAGGGGCAATTTATAGAGTGGGCTAGTTTTAGAGTTGAAAGCTCTTTCATTTTGTGTTTGTTTCTTTGGGGAAACTACTGAGAACAAAAGCCCAATTTGCAGTAAAATGCAATGGTAATATCTCACCTGGATGAATGAATGACATCTGTACAAACACAGAAGTCGCTGGGAACACTCAGCAGGTCAAGCAGCATCCATGGAGAAAGGAAAGTGAGTCAACGTTTCGGGTCCACAACCCTTCGTCAGAACCCTTCATCTGTTCAGTTGTTTGTTGATTTGGACACAATAAAACCATCTTCAAATGACACTGTTAATTAGAGTTTTGTAGACACAGCGTGGGTATGAACCTCATGTGCTTGCAGTTATTGTGACTTTTGTGTACAGCTGTTTCCTCACATTTTCCCCCATTGAAATCCCCCACCCACACACACACACTCATGCATTGAAAATGAAGTGGGGTGATGTTATTTTAGCATTGTAATTTGTTGCATTGTACACGTTGGCTCCAATAATGAAAATCATATGTAATATCACTGAAAAAAACATGATCTTCAAAACTACTATACTCTTTCAGTTGATGGCACAGAAGTATGGATTTATTCTTTTTTCCCCCCACTTCAGTACTGCATTGTGTTTCATTTTTTGCTCAGTGTCATAAACACGGTCTATAAGCCTTCAATTGACTCACACACCGGATCTGTTATTAGGTCTCAAGTCTTCTAATTTGTATCCCCAGTTGGTGGCAGCCTTTGTTTGGAAAAACAAGTTTGTAGCTATTTTTTGTAACAGTTCTCCCATAGATGGACAGGATCTAACTGTTGAATCTGATGCCAAATATGCCAATCATTGTGTTTGGTGGTTCCCGGTTTCCAGTTTCTTTCCTTACTTTTTGTCAACTCCCATCAAATTGCCATTTCATTTCCCTATTATTCAACTTACCTGTTTATTTCATTTTCTGAGTGTAACTCTGTTATTTTCCTCTTTTAAAAAAACATAGGTCTAGAGAGGGATTTCAAGTGATGGAATGGACTTGGGACAGGACAGAAATGCAGCTGCAGACAGTCAAACCTTGGTATTCTTGAAGCTTATTTTTTAAGTCCCTGGTAAAAATGAATTTGCCCTCATACATCAGGGTCTCTCTATAGTACTGAGTCCTCTTAAGATTATGTCAACTGATTACATCATTAGTCATTGCTCGCTGTTCTGCTGAAGCTGTCAGTGTCTCATCATTATTTTATTACAATCAGCTCACTTGGGAAAATAAGTAGCTCCGTAAAATCAGAATGCAACTCCACTTACCCATGTTTAACATTTTAAATTGATGTTCTACAGAATTAATTGTAAGTCTTTTTTATGTTTGTGCCTCCCACAGTCACATCGGTATTAGGACCAATGCTCTATCGGTATTAGGACCACTGCCCTTCTTAATGTACATAAATGATCTGGACTTGGGTATAGCAAGCACCATTTCCAAGTTTGCGGACGACACAAAGTTAGGTAGGGTGGTAAACAGTGAGAAGGATAGTAGCCAACTGCAGGAAGACATAGACAGAATGGTAAAATGGGCAGACACATGGCAGATGAGTTAAAATGTAGAGAAATGCGAAGTAATGCATTTTGGTAGAAAGAATGAGGGGAATACAGGCTGGTAATACAATCTTAAGGGTGGTAAAAGAACAGAGTGCAGGTAAGTGAATCCTTGAAGGGGCAGGACAGGTAGATAAGGCTGTAAAAAGGGCAAATGGGATTCTAGGCTTTATAAATAGGGGCACAGAGTACAAGAGTTAGGAGGTTATGATTAACCTATATAAAACACTGGTTAGGCCTCAGTTAGAATACTGCGCCCAGTTCTGGGAGATTTACAAGGATGGTACCAGGAATGAGGGACCTTGATTCTGAGGAAAGGCTAGAGAGGCTGGGATTATTCTCATTGGAGCAGAGAAGGTTACAAGGAGATCTAATAGAGGCTTTCAAAATCATGAGGGGATTTGATAGGTTAGAAAGGGAAAAACTGTTTCCACTGGTGGGTGTGTCAGTGACCGTGGTCACAGATTCAAAATAGTATCTAAAAGAAGCAGGGGGGAGGTGAGAAGAAACTTTTTCATGCAGCGAGTTGTTCGAATCTGGAACTCATTGCCTGAAAGGGTGGTGGAGGCCGATTCGATAACTACTTTTAAAAACGCGGTGGATGGGTATTTGAGGAGCACGGGTTTGCAGGGTTATGGGGAAAGGGCTGGGGAGTGGGATTGACATTAATTGCTCTATTCAAAGAGCCGGCACAAAATTGATGGGCCGAATGGCCTCTTTTTTGTGCTGTACAATTCTATGATTTGTCAATCATTTCACTGAATAGAAGGGGATTAAGGAGCAACCAAAACATAAATTCTGTATTCCTTCTATAATTGTACAATATGGGTGGTCTTGGAGAGAATAAATTACTGCTGCAAATTCTCTGAGAGAAGAGATTCTTTTCATGAAAGTTCTGTCCCGCTTTGTGGAGCTTTGTCAGCGCTTCAAGACACCGCCATGTGTGAAGGTGCTATATAAATGCAAGTTGTTGGTGGTGGTAGTATCTTTAGTTCAGGGCAATAAAATTCAGTGCTTTTGATTCTTTGCACAGGCATGGAAAAACATGAGGCTGTGTCATACAGCTGGACATAGTTATCTCTTTCAAGGCTCCATCCTTCAAGGATAACAACAACTTGCATTTATATATCGCCCTTCATGAGGGGTAGCACCCCGGAATGATAATATTTATTATCTGGCAAAAGTTGCTTTCATAAATTCACTTAACAATGGACTTTTTCCTATATTTTTTGATTAAAAGTTCACATTTAAAGTGGGACTATTTTTCTTTACTTTTTAAAACATATTATTTTATTATGTGAGCATTTAGTTCAAAGCATATTGTTTAATGTTCTGATGCAACTCAAATAACCCATTTTCATGCATACTGGTCGATTATCTGCATGCTGTGACCTTCTGAGCAAATTCCTATTATAAGCAAATGCCACCAAGTTTAATAAATGTAATCACGATTAGAGAATAGCCTTTCCAGTACTGAGTGAACCATTAACTTCCAACTGCTTCAGCTAACGGATCACAGTGTTTCCTAAAATGGCACTTTAATGCACTTTCTCCCCAATGTTTCTAGCATTTTTGAGTTGATGTTAAGTTCTCCCATCAGCTGTGTGCACAAGCCTCAGTTTGTTCTGGTGCAGGTATTTCTATTGTGCATCAGTGTAGTTTGAACCACCATGCACTGAGCTGAGGCTTTTATAATCTAATTTTGCAACAGGGTGAACATTCCATGTGTTGTTTTGTTACGTTTTTTTGATCTAAAGTTTATAACACAGAGGTCGTTCAGCAGGTTAACATGGAGTGGTATGTGATGGTGGGGGAGAGAGGAAAGAGAGAGAGTAATTAAGGGAAGACTCCAGCAGCACACCTTGTCCGAATACCATAACAATGTGCTGCTGTGTGGCAGATGGAGTGGGATATAATTCATTCCTGTAGAGAATGAGAACGTGGAGTCCTGTAGCTCAGTGGTTAGAGCACTCGCTTTGCAAGCGAGAGACCTGAGTTCAATTCCAGGCAGGGCGAAACCTTGGGCAAGTTTCCTTACTCCACACGCCTAATAATAATCCCTTCAAAAACCAAAAACAATAATAAATTGGTCATTTTCAATCCATGACTGTTTGTGGGACATTGCTGTGCGCAATTGGCTGCCGCGTTCGCCCACAAATATACAGTCAATTCACTTTACAGTGTGTTCTGTGAAGCGCTTTGGGACGTCCTCCCGACGTGAAAAGCGCTATATCAAATGCAAGGATTATTATTATTATTATTATTATTCCTGTAATAATGATAGACATCGCAGTGTATTGGAATGATAGTCTTGGGTTCAGCTTGTATCAGTGGGACTGGCTGTACTGTACTATACTTTACCGAATGGACTGGTCCAATAAATGGGATTTTCTTTCTCAAAGGTTTGCGGTTTTACTGAGATTTTGGACTCGCTTTGCTTGGTTTCAATTTTACCCAGACCTTCTGAAATGCTTTCTGTGCAATGATTCTGTTGTCGTTATTTGGACAATTTGTGTCCTGCAGATATAAAGATATTTGAAAGTTCAAGTCTTTGTAAGGGTTGACGACTTTCATTGTAATGCAGTGCAACACCAATCATTAATTGACATAAGGAACATTTTAATTAGTGTAGAAAGAGTTTCCGTGAGCAGTCAGCTCAAGCCCTGCTCCAAGGCTACCAGGTTTGGCATGGAGAAAAATGGCATGTCATCTTAGCTGCGATACCAAATTTGTGGTCTTTTTATACTTTTGTAATTTGTGTAAGAATTATCAGGGGAGTCGTGTTTATATGAAGATAATGCATTTGTCACACCTTTTACCTTCAGATCTACTAAAGTGACTTGCAAAAGAAAGCATTTGTTGACTATTCCCATTTCAAATTAAGGAACATTAATTGAAACTGACATTACAAGTGGCATCAGTTAAGTCAAATTTGTTGCAGAAGTGTGTTACTCAGATAGGTGCAAGGCTACAAAAATGCATAATCTTAATTATTAAGGTAAGCGCTCTGAGATGCTACCCGGCGTGGAGGGCGCTATATAAGTGCTAGTTGATGAAGTTGTTGTTAGTTAAGTATTCAAATAAACACTTACCTGGAGCACAAATACATTTGTTGACAGGTCTCTTGAGCTTCAATGCAATATTATGTTAATGACGTTAGCTCTTTTTGATGGCTTTTCTTCAGCTGTGATTTAATAACTATGCAAATCTGTACAATTTACCTTGTAACATTCAAGAGCACTTGCAGCATTTCTTTAAAATTTAATTTGGGTGCCCAGAATTTATTTTGCTGCAAAATAAAGGCAGCATTTAATTTATGCTGTGTTCTTCCACCCCCTTAGAATATATTCACTTAAAATACTGTCAAGCTTCAGAGGCAATGGGTGAATGATGTATTTAATATGCGGATTGACTGCAGTCTAACAAGAGAGATGCAGTGTTTGTTTTTTATATTGATTACAATAGGAGGTTGACTTTCAAATTGTTTTCTGAGCCTAATCTTCAGCCCATCAATCACAGCAAGGCTGGCCAGCCCAGGCTCGACATCTGAAGGCCACTTTAGCAAACCAGCGGTGAAGCATAAATTGAATATTCTCCCCCTTGGGATGGCTTTATCACACACTGGACCAGACAGATCACCTGAGTCTAAATTATCTTCATAACTGTGAACCATCGCATATCACGTTATTCATTAAATTCAGAATGAAACACAGCTGCAACTACAACAAGAAGTATCTGTCCCTGGGAAAGCAGTTCTGGACAGCAATGCATTTTAAGGTGCATATAAAGTTTCACTTCTTACAATTTTTTTTACATTTACAGGGTTGAGAGTACCAGGGAGAATGTGAAGAATGTTCTTTACTACTCCAGTTATCTCCATCAAAGTACACATGTGCTTTGATCAACACTGAAATCATTTTCTCTTTGCGCTCCATGTGTTGCTTTAGCATCATCAGTGTTTGTTTGCTCTCACCTCTCAGTGTCAGAATTATAAAACTGAATGGCAGCCCTATAGTTGAATTTCAATAAAACCATCACCAAGCTTCTCGAATGGTTCACTGCTTGAAGCCAATTTTATGCAGCTTATTACAAAGCATATAGGTTTAGAAATGTAGCCATGTAGGGTCAATCCTTGCTCTGATTTCAGAGGAGACAGAACTAGCCAGGGCTCCAATATCTGATCACTACCAGTAATCCCACCCCTCTTCGAATCAAATTAAAAATTCTCGTGCTGGAGAGATACTGTACTGGAGAGCTATTGTGCTATCAATAATGTTTCAAGCAGATGTCAAACTTTGAAACTTGTTTTTCACCCTTAGAGATAAAAAGGGATTGTTTTGTTAGGAAGCAGAACACTTTCATAATATGGGTTGGTTTTGAGCATTCGCAAGCCAGGTTTAGTGCAGTCAGGTACAGAGCTGAGGCCCCTCAATAATCTACCCCGGCCTTAAATGAACATTCTCTACCTGTACAACACCATCATATATTTTTTGCTTTCCTCATTTGCCTCTGCAGCTTCTGAAGATGATACTGCTAATTTTGTTCCGAAATGTAAGTTGTTGTGTCCCAATAGCTGTGGAAAGCAAGAGTTTTATTCAGACTGCCTGAAACTCATTTCAGCACTAATCATCTAATAGATAGATTAGATTTTGATTCCATCAGCCTGGCTACATTTAAACCAGAGCTAACAGGATAGTTTACTTGGCCTACTGCACAGCTAAGACCCAAATAGCAGCAGCTTTAAGATCAAGTTTGTACTGGAAAATTTGAATAAGAAAGAAATCCAAAACAAAGTGTTGGCAATGGGCAACACAATGTTCTTTCACTGGAGCCTGTATTGAAATCTGACTGATAGATAGGATGACTATTAGCTTTCAGCGATTCTGTATTAAAATGAATTTGGCAGACTCTGGCTTTTGCCTCACAGCTACAAATCCATAACACTCTCAATTTTCCCAATAATTAGATTTGGCAAATAAAAGAGAGAGAGGTCAGAGGGGTAAAGCGAGCGGCAAATAGAACTTAATACAAGGTAGTACTTTCTTGAGGTGTGGTTAGGGAGGGAGGTGGGGTGGTTGAGGCTCGTAATGTATAATCCCCCATACACTTGAATAGAAAGCATCTGCTCTGTCCCTGTCGTTCTTTTTGTTGTTTTCAATAAATCTAAAAGAGAATGCAGAATACGGCTGCAAGTAAAGAAAAGTACAGACAGTCAATTTCTAAAACTATCCGCACTAATTGTTCAACACCAGCTGCTATTTCCCTTTTTCTCATCGAATTCTGAGGCATTTGACACATCTTAACCTTTTACGATTTTGCAGGCACTGGGGCTGCCCTCCATTACTTCGCCCAGGGCATCAGTGAGAGCTGTTCTTACAAACGTAGCAACAACAACAACAAGATTCCATTTATAAAGCGCCTTTCACGTCAGGAGGACGTCCCAAGGCGCTGCACAGTTGGGTCATGACCCGAGCAGGGGGGAAATGGTCAGGGTGAGGGGAGGGAAGGGAGGGAGCAAGAAGGGGGGAAATGGTCAGGGTGAGGGGAGGGAAGGGAGGGAGCGAGGAGGGGAAAGAGAGTCGAGAGGGGGGGGGAGTAGCAGGTGTTCTCACTCACTTTACACACTTTCCAGTTGGAAGCTCTGGATGCCAAGGTTCAGATTGGCTCAAATAAAATTAGTCATTCACTTATTGGCTGTTTGTGGAACAATGCTGTGTGCAAATTCACTGCCATGTTTGTCTATAAAATACACAGTTTATTTATGCTTTATGCTACATTCTGTGAAGGGCTTTGAGATCTCTCAAAAACATGATGAGGCACAATATCAAATGCAAGGATTATTGTTATTATCTTTAGCCTCTGCAGCTCCTGATTTGGTTGGTTGTTTTGATATTCACTGCCAAGTGTGAAAGTGAAGAGAATGATCTACAAATTCTGATTGATGTGTAAATTTGATAAACGGCTGGTCTGACTTGGCAAAATGAATTAGCAGATTCTCTAGAGGAAGTGGCAAAGGGAAATAAAACATTGAAGCTGTGGTTGAGGGTTTTCGCAAATTGGAAATGAAGTGGGGATGGAAGTGGGCAGTGTTGCAGACATAGAAGGAGGTGGGCGTGATCGATAACCAGATGCAAGACTTTAAAAGGAGACCTGAGGGTTGAAAAATCGTCCAGGTGAATGCAAAGTGATGTGAAACCAGGATATCAAGTTATTGTGTGTCCACAGCCACAGTAGTTTGTGTGAATTATCATCTTGAGAAGACTTAATATTCTGGTTTTGGACCAGCAATTTCAGATTGCTAATTAATAATTATTAATAACAGTTAATAATCTGGCGTTTGATCAGATCTGTGACCCCCAGGATGCATAGGCTCAATGAAAGGAGATCTTATTCCTTGCTATTCAGCGAGATTAAATCATAGGTCATTCATAACTCATTTGACAGTATTATCTCACAGAACCCTGTAGAAATCCTGCTGTAGTCCGCGAAAGGTTAATGTATTATTTTACGACTTGAATTTTGAAGGTCAAAATTGCAGTGCTTCTCGCGTTCTCTTTCTACGAAATTGGTTATGATTATAAACCACTTACTTCCCTTTAGGATTCTAAAGGTCAAAATTTGAACTAACATCAATCTTTGTCTGCTGCAATCAAAGAGCACCAACACACTTGTCCAGCAATGTCTTCATCTTAAAGAGAACAGCTTGTAATGGGTAAATTATGGGCATTTACACTCATGTCGGTAGCAAATGATTCATCCTATTCTTTGCGCTTCTGTTTTGAATGTGTTGATGTTCTAACACCATTTTCAGTTCCTAGTAGTTTGACTGAGAATTTTAGCTAGAAAATAGGTCAATGATCTTGTCATGGTGAAAGTGACAAATGACATTCTGTCCATCTGCGACCAGGGCTCCCTCTGCCTCCTCATCCTCCTTGACCTCTGCTGCTTTCGACACCGTCGACCACTCTATCCTCATCCACCATCTCTACTCTCACCTCAACCTCCACGGCGCTAACCCTGATTGGTTCAGATCGTACCTCTCACACCGCCTGCACTTAATCTCCTCAAACGGTTTCTCCTCTAGCCCCTGGACCATCTTGTGCGGTGTTCCTCCGGGTTCTGTCCTTGGTCCTCTCCTCTTCAATATCTATATGCTCCCTCTTGGTGACATCATCCGCAGACATGGGATCAACTTCCACATGTATGTGGATGACACCCAACTCTACCTCTCTGCCTCCACTCTTGACTCTAGGACCACTGCTGTGCTGACAAATTGTCAGTCAGACATCAAGTCCTGGATGAGAGTTAACTTTCTTCAATTGAATGTCAACACGACTGAGGTTCTCCTGATTGGCTCCCGTCAGTGTCTTCTCACTTCAGATGCTGATAACATCACCATCCATGGTTGCACACTCCATCTTGCTAAGCTAGTCCAGAACCTTGGGGTCTTGTTTGATCCTCAACTATCCTTTCCCATCTGCGCCATGACCCATGCTGGCTTCCCCCACCTCTGCAACGTCTCCCGGCTCTGACTCTGTCTCATACCGCAGGCCTCCGAAACCCTCATACACTCCTTCATTACATTGAGACTCGACTGTGCAAACTCACTGCTTGTCGGCCTTCCCCAACTCCTCCCTCCACAGGCTGCAGATCATCCAGAACTCTGCAGCCCGTGTCCTCTCCCGCACTAGGCTCCATGACCCTATCACCTCCATCCTTGCCCAACTCCACTGGCTTCCCGTCACTCAGAGGATACAGTTCAAGATCCTGGTCCTCACCTTCAAAGCTCTCCACGGTCTTGCTCTCTCCAACCTCCTAACCCCCTACCACCCTGTTCGCTCCCTCTGCTCAGCGGGTTCCGGCCTGCTTCACGTCCCCCGCCTTGCTCGCCCCACTATGAGCGGGCAGGGGCTTCTCCCACTCTGCCCCCACCCTCTGGAACTCCATCCTGCAATTCCTCTGTCTCGCCCCCTTCCTCATCACTTTCAAGACCCATATCAAGACCCTTCTCTTTGACAGTGCTTCTGATCTCCTTGCTTCCCACCTCTCGCCCACTCC
Source organism: Callorhinchus milii (assembly GCF_018977255.1). Taxonomy (NCBI): domain Eukaryota; kingdom Metazoa; phylum Chordata; class Chondrichthyes; order Chimaeriformes; family Callorhinchidae; genus Callorhinchus; species Callorhinchus milii. Next base: position 8,956,714 of record NW_024704750.1, read on the forward strand.
AGCCCTCAGGACAGGTCCGTAACTCTGTCTGTCCAGCGCCTTGGGACATCCTCCCGGCGTGAAAAGGCTATACAAATGTAATTTTGTTGTTGTTGTTGTAGAACCACTCGTTTTCTATTAACCTAGCAAACCAAATCCCTTATGGGTTGGGTGGCCCTTGCTGGACAAGCAGTGGAAAGATGGTCAGATAGAACAACATTCACAAAATTTATCATTTCATTCTGCAAAGTGCCTTGAGTTGTTTGTTTACATGACCTATCCACTTTACAGTATATCCCGTGAAGCCTTTAAGATGTCTCGACAACGTGATGTAAAATGTAAGGATTATTAAGTGCTGTGCATATATAAATCCTTACAGAAGAACGAACGGTTGAAATCTGATCTGAAACAAATCTGCACCAAGTAGGATGCACAGAGTTGATCACTGGCAAATGTTCAATGTGGACAAATTCAAGAAATTGCATTATTAAAAGTAGAAGGGAGATGCACTTCATGGTTGGGACACCAAATGCCAGGGGACAATTTGAGAGAGTCTGAGCACAAATGATTCCAATCAGTTTGTCAAGCCACAAGTGGATTACAGCACATCCTTTCCTGTCTTTACAGTATAAAGAGGTAGATGAGGCTTGAGTATTAGTGCAATTTAATAGTGAATTGAAACAACGTTTTGAATTCTTAATATTAACCTTTATAACTTCATAGTTAATGCTAGATGATGCACTGAGGGTGTTTCAGTTACTCTCTACAGAGCACAGTACTCCCACGCTATTGACTGTGCCGTGTTCCGTCTCCCTGAAAAGTTCTTGAAGCACTGTGATATGCGTGGGACTGATCTTTCAGCTTGACGGGTGTTCCGCTTAATGTGAAATTGAGTGAATGAGCATGAATCCATTCTGCTTTCCTCGGCAGAAAGAAGCAGTGTGGCCTCAACAGTGTCTTGGCTCATTTGGCCAGGCAAATAGTTAGATCTTTAGATCCTTGAAAAGATTTTTGCCTTTACAAAAGATTGTGTTTCCCCTTTGCTGCCAATCAGTCACTGAAGTGTGTCTGTGAGAAAGTGGATGTAACTTGAACCTCCTACTTCATCCAGGTAGATGGCACTGGCTTGAGCATGGCATAACCTGGCTTTAATTTTCCAAAGTCCTGAATGTTCATCTTCTATTATCTTCAATTACTGGTGGATTGAAATGATTTCTCTCATTGAAATATATTTGTTGCTTTTCATTTCTTTATTATTTATTTTATTTTTCTTTATAATTATTATTATAAACTTTATTATTCAAAATCTGGACTGTTAAGAATTATAAAGGAAGTTTCTCCCAGTGTCCCAGCTAACAATCTTCCAGACACGGTTGGTCATTCACCAATAGCCTTTTGAGGGACATTGTTATGAACAAATTGGCTGCAAATGCACAGTCGCTACACTTCTGTGTGTACAGTAAATTCTGTGAAGCTCTTTGAAACATTCTAACGACATAAAAAGGTGCGGATTAATATAAAGCATACATGGCAAAAATGAGCCTGTAGTTGTAACGCAGCACACGGGCAGTCCTCTGAGTCCACGAAGGGCATTTTAACAATTCAAAATGTATTGAGACAAATTAAGGACATGCAGTTAAAATAGATCACGAGGAGGTCTAATGGCACTGGCACAGTAGGTGCCAGTGCCAGTTCGAATTCAAATTGGAACCATCTAGAAATCCTTCTAACTGCTTCAAACATGCAAGGTTTCATTTGGGTTGCTTCAGATCTTCTGAGATTTATGTATCAGACCAGACACACAGAAATGTCCATACATAGGTTTGCTTGCAAATGTAGAACTCTGCCTGCTTCCTGGATGCCCTTAAAGCCTGGTGACGGGTTTCCATGTGTGTCAGACACCAGGCTGACCCCCAAAAAGTGCTTCAGATCGTCTGGGATTGAATGCAGTTTGTTGCCCTGATATATGATGAAACTCTCAGCACGATTCTAATGCCCAAAGTGCAATACCACAACCAAGCAACTTCCAAGAGTGTACAAGCAGCCACAACAAAACACAACTTGTCAATTAGTTCAGTCTCCCTTCTCGGGTTTTACGTTGCCATGGAAACTGGAGCAGGCCAATTTTTAACAAACCATTTCTTGAGTGGTTTTCAGAATTCATCAACAAACACTGTGATCCTGTGACCAAATTGCAATGAGGCTGCCCTGCAGATTCGTACAGACTGACCTAGTGAGATGGTTGAGACCCATCAATGGCAACTTCGCATTAAATTGAATCTCAGAGAGGGGGAAGATTGCCCCATTGTTACAATAAGAATGTTCCATTTTGGGAAAATAGAGTTTTTTTTTGAAGTGGCTCCTTTTCTAAAATCTTTCAGTGAATACTGATAACGCTTGGTGTCGGTGGACTTATTCCCTGGTTGGGTCTGCACAAGATTCCAGTAATGAGGTTTAATTGGGGACTGTTATCAGTCTGTAATTTTTTTCCGCTGCTTTACAGCAATACCAATCAGAAGCACATCTTCTATTAGGAGATGCAGTGAGATGAAAAAAGCAATTGGTGTGATTTGTGGAAATCCAGGAAAGAAATGTAATGATTGTTGGAGTCTCTGATTTATCTTTTGCCCATTTCATTATGCATTGTGGATCTGAATAGTAATTAACATTGCCAAAGTATGTCACTGTACTAGCTGAAACCATTTACTCTGTCTAACGTGATGCTGTTAAAATATATAGGTTTTCTTAAATAAAAGCCAAGGTCACGTTGCCAAAAAGAAAGTTTGCATGACTGCTGTCACATTTTATTATAAGAGATCAGCCAGTTTGACTTTTAGAAATATGTTTCTCAACACCATGGTCTATCTCAGAGTGCAATTTGTACAGGGATAAAGTGTCTACCATCCATTTGTTGCCATTATAACTTCATGCAAACTGCATTGGAAAGTCAAGTTTGAAGAAGGTGCGGAAAATTGAACTAATTTTAATTTGGTAAAGTTATCTGATATGAATTTGGATTCTCATATATCCCACGTTGTGAAATTAGCATTGTTGATTTTTATACAGTGTATTTTAATTGAGGTCAATATCTTTTAGCCTGAAAATTCTAGTTCTCTGGCAGTATCTGCTATTCGAGGTAAGTTTGGCATCACGGTATATGATCAAATCCAGAACTGTATGGGAATAGCAAAGAGTACAGGAGTAAACATCTGTGCAGATGCCCTGTTGAAATATACTTGAAAGAATTCAACCTGTTGTTTTTACTCATAACAATGACAGTCGGGTGCGCTAGAAAGAAGAAGGCATTTTATAATGCTATCAGAATGCTGCACCGTTTAGCATCAGTGTTGAGAGAAAACCTTCACTGTACCAGCACGAAAAGTGCAACATTGATACATGCAACATCAGTCATATTCTGACATTCTTGTCTCAAACCAGTGGCAGAATGGCAGCCTTGTGAAGCCTTTTAGTGACTCTTTCAAATTGTGCCATTGCTGGCTGCTGCTCTCTACTTTCAACGGTTGAAGAGATCTACCTGGCCATCTGCTGTCTTTTGTCAACAACCATGTCATTGCTAGTATACGAGACTGATTTGTAGCTGTGTGCGTTACACAGTGTGTGCACACAAAGAGCTCTGCCACCAGCCCTACTGTGAAATTAGGCAGTATTGCAACAGTATCAGACACTGACAACCTTCACGTGCACACATACTGCATCACACACCGTTGTTCAAATCCTGTCAGTACTTATTCAGGTTTCATTGTACAGTGATGCTATACAAGTCAAAACAATTTTAAAACACTTCATTCTCCCACTCTATCTGAAGGTTGGGTTGTTCTACTTTTGCAAAGTTTGTTTGTACGCCTACTCGGAAGTTCAGATACGAGCAGAAGTCATAGCTTGTGCTGCTAAGGAACCGTCATAGAAGGGACTTTCTTTTCTTTACTTGGACAGACTCTGAGTTTGAAATTAATGGAGCCATGCGCCAAAGGCTGGCACCCACCCTTCTCCACATAAACATTTGCAAGCCAAGGGAGAAATGGCACACAAAGACTAATGCTCCCACTCAGAGTAATAAGATCTGATAGAATTACAGGCAAGATTGTCTTGGTATGAGATTAGCTGTCATTAGGTGGCTCAGCACATTTAGAATTTGGAAGGGCCTTAATGACTCTTCAAACCATAGCACTTGATTTCAGGGTTAAATGAACCAGTTCCATTTTATATAAAAGACTTTCAGTGTTCAACTGATGAATGTGACTCGGTGCTCCTTTGTTTTAATGGTTAGGTTTTAATGGCATATTTAAATGGTGCCTGAGCAATATCAACATTATTTTTCTATTAGAACAACATGTGTCTCACGAGTCTCTGCTTTGCTGGATATTTGTGTGGTGTTTGCTTTCATACCTTTTAAAGAATAATTTTTATCAATATTTTATTTCCACAGTAACAGTGTGCTTAATTTTCCTCCAAAATGTACCCTCTTTTTTTCTTGCATGCTCAGTCTCTTACCACATTTCATTCTTTCTCAGGACCTTTACACTGTGGGACATGTTGCTTCTCCCCTACAAGGGGAAAAATCCTTACCGTGTTTAAATCTCAGTTTATCACTGCTTGACTTTGCCACTTCTTGATTTATTTTCTCTGCTGCCTATTTCAACTTTGGTGGTATATCATTGTTGTGTGTGGAGTGGAAGATACGCCCTTTGTTTTCCTCTTTAATCGGTGCCTTGCACGTCCTTCTGACATGAAAGGTGCTATATAAATGTAATTTTGTTCTTGTTTTTCCTGTCTCATTGATGTATACTGTTCATTTGTAAAGAGTAATGCAACTATTTCATAACATGAAAGGCTAGTTACTGACAACTGGTTCTGTATTCCTCTCATTGCTCATCCTTCCTGCTTTGTTTGTGGTCCTCATCACCTTTAGCAGTAAATTCCTTTTCATGTTGAAGCATTACATGTAAATAAGTTTATATACATAATTTTTTCCCATGTTCAGAATGTCAGAACATGTCTGTTGCATTTATAGAGTTTAAACTTGCTTGCTTTGTTGGTTGAAAATCTGGAATAAAATTCCGTCAGTTTGAGAAAAAATTAATACACAACAGAAAAGACCCAGTTGAAGTAAAAAGCGATGCATTTTTCTGTTGGGTGTCGTTTTAATAACTTTTCATAAAATAGATTGCAATTTTATGCAATGAACAGTCAAGTTTCATTAACACCACTCTTCAATAAATGTGGTACGTTTATGCTTCCATTATCCCAGTCGTAGAGCATTATTTGTCAGTCAATGGGTAGTAAAATTCCTTTTGGTATTATCTCCTGACCTCCATCACACTGAGTACATGATAAGCATAGGAAAGAGTAAGATAAATAAACAATGGAGTTGTAACCGGATGGTTGAGGGAAATTAAATAGAATATACAAACTTACATTTCATATACTTTTCACTAATTTTAGTGCTCCTCTCGAGTGTTCAACGGTGCACAGTGCTGAGCTGGTGCAAGACACTAACCATTCCGGCTCTGAAATTGGTGAGAGGTTGACATAAGCCGCAAGCGAGACCTCATTGATTTACTTCTTTCCTATGGGTAGCGGCTTACCTTATGTTTTACATTTTTGCCTCCTTTGAAATAAACAAGATTGTGAACTCATAGCATGGGGAAACGATAAGCACAAATGCTCAAGTTCCTTTCCCACGGCGTGTGGCTAAAAATCCAGTGTTTTCTCACATTATTTAATCTGTATGTGCATACTAAGAATATTTTTTGAGGCATCTGTTAGATAATTTACTATAAATGTGCAAGATCTGTTGTAATGAGTTGGCGCACAGACACTGTGGTGGTTTGATTGTGGGTAAAAAATTTTATTTAAACCCAGTCTTTCTTTATTCAGGATTCCTGAAGGCCCCATTGATCAGGGAACTGCAGCCGCTGGAAGAATACGTGCATTAGAAGAACAGCTCACAAAGGCCAAAGCGCAGATAGAAAGCTACAAGAAGCGTCCAGGCTACGGTAGGTGGTGTTTGCTCTGTTGTCGAGTCTCCAGCAGGGTGGGGGGGGGGGGAATGATGTGTTGAGGCCAACAATTGACCTTACTCATTCCCCCGGAGAATAGTGAGGGGAAAAGATCAACTAGAATACTCACTCCTGTTTGCTATCCAGTGATCTCTGCTGGACTTCACCGCAGACTGAGGATTGAACCAAGGACATTTCAGGTTTGTTTGTATGGGGCAGATTAACACTACCTCTGCAGTTACTTTATCAACTGAGCCTTGTGGAAGAATTAATTTAATTGTTAATGTTGAGCTGCATGGAGACCAGGCGCATTGGATTCCCCATGACCTTTGGACTGGTACCAGTTATGACTCGATCTAAAGGGAATCCTGTTCACTAACCTGACTCTAAATAGAGAAGTGACTCGCAGCGTCATTAAAAATGTGACTTTTTGTTGCAGATTTTTATATAATTTTGTATATTTAAATACCAGGTGTCTGACACACGTGGAAAGTCAATCACCAAGTTTAAGAGTATCCAAACCAGACTGGGTTCTGCACATTTATATCACCTGCACATCAAGTATACATAATGTAAAAGGCAGAAGCAGTTGTGATGGTCAGGCAGTCAGAATCAAATACTATCAATGAAATCGTGATGCTTTGAAAATGCCTTGGCCAGCAGTCAGGTAATCGTATTACGTGGTATCACAGGTCCTGGGAAGCAACATGAGGAGCTACGGCGTAAGATTGAAAATGGAGTGAAGGAACTGTGGTTCTTTATACAGAATGAAGTGAAGAAACTGAAGCATTTGGAAGTAGAAGAAGCACAGCTGCGAGCGGATGCACTGCTTGAGAACTTTGGTCACCATGAAAGGTACGCTACACGTTACCTGGCACCATAACACAGCAATCCTGGCACCATAACACAGCAATCCTGTAGCTCAGTGGTTAGAGCACTCACTTTGCAAGCGAGACACCTGGGTTCAATTCCAGGCACAGGGCGAAACCTTGGGCAAGTTTCCTTACTCCACACGCCTAATAATAAATCCCTCCAAAACAAAATAATAATAAATTGGTCGTTTTCAATTCACCACTGTTTGTGGGACACTGCTGTGCGCAATAGGCTGCTGCGTTTCGCCCACAAATATACAGTCAATTTACTTTACAGCATATTCTGTGAAGCGCTTTGAGACGTCTAGAAGACGTGAAAAGCGCTATATCAAATGCAAGGATTATTATTATTATTATACTTTGCACTAAGCCTGTTGTGGCTCATTGTTTTTTTCAAAGTGCTTTCCAGACAGTGGTGGTGATTCAGTGGGGGAAAAAATAAATGCATTTGTTTCACTTCATTCCTTTCTAACAAATATTTATTGTAAATCTAAAAAAATGAGCTTTCACGTAATCTGTTATTGAAGAAATCATTACTGTAAGTGCCTTTATGTGAAAGCACACATTCAGTTTCTTAATCCTATTCAAAAATACAGCTTAGTTCATCTCTTTACCCATTTTCTAACATTGCATTTTCATCTTCAAAGCCTTCCCACTACACAGACTGACTGCGGGAACACATCACGCCAGTAATAAAAGAAGGTTCACTCTCATGCACATTAGAAAACATAACCAATGCCTCTAAATGAATTTAAGGCACTAAATCCAATCTTAAGGCTCAGGCACCATTCATAAAGCATACGAATGTTGTCTTGCACTGGCTGATGTTCTCTGAGCCCCTGGATTGGATTACTGCCTTGTAATTTACTCAGAGCTGTCAATTTTTCTCTGTATTGAAACAAACCTCTGTATCTTGACTGCCCTGAAAGTTTTTTCAGAATGCAATTCATCATAATAGGTAGGATTTCTAAACTAGTCTAGTTCAGTGTGCTGTACCAGATTTAGTCTTGATAATAAATAAATTCATTGCCCAACAGTTTTGTGCTTTACAATATTTTCAACTCTTTGTGTGGGCACTGTCCTTTCAAGGCTTTCACAAGCATATCAGTAGGATGGAACTCAGGGCAGGATAAGGGAACTTTATTTTTCGTTTTACACATAGTGACTGTGTCTGGCACGACTGGTTCAGACATACAGTTAGCCAGAAGCATTTGAGAGTTCCTTGTACATCAGCCTGATAATGCGCCATGACCACAGATTCTCTGCTGCCTGTTCCCTGTGACTGGGCTTGCTTAAGTAGAACAAAGTCGTGCTGTGAACAGCTTTGTGCAGTCTGCTTGCCTGAACTTTGAGCTGGAGAATTCTTAAATTCAGTTAATGTGGAACATGTTGCCAGCAGCTGAGGGAAGAGACCTTCTTCCCATCTGTTCATTACATCTCTGATTCCAACAATGAAAGGGCATCGATGTGACATTCTGCATCCCCCACTTCCCTCTTTGTTACCGCAAGCTACACAAACTTTGAGCAGTGCTCAAGTCATTGAGCAATTCATGTTTGGTCAAGATGTTATGATCTGGATGTCGTATTGGGTGAGATGTGTGGGCTCGCTGCCAGTGGAAGCAAATCGTTGTTGATCGCCAATTCTCTTTGAGTAGGCATGTTTTCTGTTGATACGTTTGCCCAGCTCTTATGGCTACAATGAAGAATGTGCATTGCCAGAGATCGAGGGAGAATGTCTGCAGTCACCACGTGTGGACCAGATGGGGGCAAACTCAAAATATTTTATTAAATGCTCTAAATGTCACTCAGAAACGTTGCTGAAAACTTGCCCCACTTAGAATACTATTTGACCCTATCTGTGAGACATGTAGTTGAAGTGTTTGAATAATTAGAAATCATTGCACTCCTATAGATGCAATTCCCAGTTCTCTGCTCTGCCAATGCTCCGAGCATTTGCAACTCGATTTCCTTCCTTTATTCTTTATCTCCCCCACACACACACACGCAAAACTACATCACTGAGCATAGTTTCTGATAATACGAATGCTCATGACAGCATGTTATATATGATGATAATAATAATAATCCTCACATTTGATATAGCCATTTTCATGTCTTCTAGACGTCTCAAAACACTTCACAGAATATACTGTAAAGTGAATTGACTGTATATTTGTGGGCAAAACATGGCAGCCAATTGCGCACAACAGTGTCCCACAAACAGTTGTGCATTGAAGTGACCAATTTTTTTTAAGTGACCAATGTTCTTCCAGGAAAAGTTGTGCGAACAAAAGAAAGTGAGGGTGCACTTTTTGGCTATACAGGATTTGAGTTCGTAAGTGTAAAGAAGCTTTACTATGTACAGCATTAATAATATCACATTTGCCTTAATCTTGTGGCACAGTTTATTTTCACAAATGTTTTCATCCAAATATGTTGACAGTTTACTTCTGGATTTGATTTTATAACTTCAGTAAGAAAATCCACTTCTCCTGTAAAATTAAATCAATGTGTGATGCATTAATCGATTGGCAGATCACTTTTCTAGGGTAATAATTCCTTCAAAAAAATAATAATAAATTGGTCACTCAATCTATGACTGTTTGTGGGACACTGCAGGTGTGCCACTTTTCATCCACAAAATATACAGTCAATTCAATTTACAGTATATCTGTGAAATGCTTTGAGATGTCTCGGAGACCTGATAAGGTGCTATATCAAATGCAAGGATTATTATTATCTACAAATAGATGGTAGAAAGAACAATTGGGAACTCCTGCCTGGATATAACCCGACTCTTCTCATAATGATAAATGTGCAGCAGTTCTTTCCTGACAGGAGTCGGATTCTTCATGTCACTTTGCACCTTCAACCACTGCTCACCTTGTGCCCTCCATCCCAGATGGCATTGTATGCCATCAAATCCAGACAAGTGTAGGATGCCCTCATGTGGCCCTGTCTGAAAGTGCAGCATCGCTGAGTTTCCCCAAACATGGGGTCAAATGCCAAAAAAAAAAGCATGTTAATTCTATCCACTCTGGTGATTGACGAGGGTTCTGCATTGAACCAGGTTACCAACAAAAATTGTTGCATGAGGATTTACCACCTGGCTGCCTCTGAACCTTGGGCTGGCAACAGTCTGTAGCCGTGCATAGAGATGTACAAACACTTCAAAATGCACTCATCTCATTGAAGCTACAGCTGAGTAGCCATAGGAGATGCGCAGTCAGGTGCGAGCAGTAATTGAGAGACAGAATGATTGAAGGGTGAGAGGGTTGAAAGCACACCCACTGTGCACACACACAGACCTCCTTTATTCTTCACTTTTCATGCCACTTTTGTTTCGCACCATCTATGTGAGACTTGCAAATGAAAAAGGCAGCACAGAGCTGAATAGTGGGACAAGATTCACATTTGCACATCTCAGTAAAGCGGGTTTGCATCTTTCCTAGGTAAATTGCTCTCAAGATCTGCTTGAATGTAAAGAGAAAGGAAAGCTGCTTTAGAAATCTGGCCTGCACTTTTTGACAATTTCTAGTGTCATAGTTACATTGTAAACAAACTGCAAGCTTGCTAAAAGGCTAACCAGATATGCGGTTATCAAATATGCTGCTGTAATTTAATAACTGGATGCAGACCTAGCACTTTATGCATGTATTTTCTTCATCTTGGCCTCATTTGGCAGCATTACTTCATTTTGGGCAGTTGTGACAACTGCCATTTTCACTTTTCGTGTTTTCTCCCCTAGTCTCGTCTTCTTCCTCATGTTGGGATCAGTTCCAGTTTGGCCTTAAATACCTCAAATACCCAATGAACAAGTACATTGTGGACTGCATTCAATTATCCCCATGAAAATTATATTATTCAGCACAGACGTGAGACTATTCTTCTCCATACAATTCATGCTATTCAGGCATAGTATTATTGTAAAGTTTGCCACTTTGGTTAGGCATTTTGCAAAGCTCTCCCCTCCTTTGCCAAATCTTAGTTTCAAATTGGAACTCTTACTGTGACAATTGACTATACCGTGGCCAAAACCTGTGTAAGATCCAGATTTAAATTGTATATTGAAAGATTGGAGGAACTGTGAAGCTATGGAATCCAGTCTCCTGGAATCAAGACTGTGCAGATACATTTTCATTACCCTTCCATATCAGCAGATATAGAAAGGGAAACTTGCAATGTCTTCAATCTCAGCTAAATAAAACTTCATCCCAGAAGGCAGGGTCGAAGCTCTAACTAACCCGCTGTGACACATCAAACCCCAACATTTGCAGTTGTTGTTTGGCATTGCTGTTCAATCTTTCTTTCTGTTTCCTTGCCTTTTCTTTAGGTCCATCATGATCGACTTGTACGACCTCAGTCAAACTGATGGGGCTGATGAATGGAGAGAAAAAGAGGCCAAGGATCTGACTGATCTTGTTCAACGCAGAATCACACATCTGCAGGTATTGTTTGTTTAGCATATCGTGGAAGATCTGTTATTTAGTTGCATATTGATTTAAAATCAAATTAATTGTTTTTTTAATAATTCATAATAGCCTTAGGCGTCAGAAGGACGTCTCAAAGCACTTCACAGGATTTACTATAAAGTGAAGTGACTGTAGTTTATCACAGCTAGAAGGCCTGTAATTGTTATTTTATTGTATGCACCAGTGAAGCCCATTGGATTTCACGTGCAAGTTAAAATGTCTTCTCCAACAATTTGTTGGAGAAGTCAGTCATGCTTTTGACAGAGGGATTTGAAGTTATTTCATTGCCCAATAGGTTAATTTGATTGGGCTTTGATATTTTTATTTCTGTGGCATTACGCTTTGAAAAGTATAGGATATAAGTTGCTGTCGATGAAATTAATTAACGACTTGCAGATCAGTGTGCGATCGGATGAAGTTTGGGAAATTTATTTTCTACTTTACGTTCTGTGAAAGCTTTAGTATATTACACAGACCATCTGCAGGCTTTGTTGAAATCCTCAAGGTATTCCTGATGCAGTCAAAGTATACCATGTTAGAAATATGTGTGAGAAAGAGGAAAGACCACTCTTTCTAGCTGTTCATGAGAAATTTGTACTGCCAAGGGCTCCTTATAATGGCTAATGAAATCTCTAGGGTTTGCTGACAAATCTAAGAATTTCACAGAATGGGGAAGTGATTAGTAGTGTTGCTCTGGGACTTGAATGCCAATCTAACCCAGGCTCATGGGATGAAAGTATTTGCATGCTTTTCTACCATTGGAATAAATGATGGGAAGTATTGTCACCCACAAGTTAAGTAAATAATGGAGCAATGTTAATAAAGAAGGTAGAATCAAGTAATGCTATTGTAAACCAAACAGTTAATAGTAAAGATGAGATTCAATACCCATGGAAGTTCTTAAAAAATACAAGGTGAAAAACTGTTATTAAATGTCTGTGAGCAGGGTTGTATGTCTAACGAAGGTCATACACAAAGGTTAACTGTGTTGTCAAACATTCAAGGTTCTATTTCTGCATTTCCTATAGAGTGAGATAATGATACTGGGGACATTAGATACAGGAAATATCTTAATGGAAATGTTATTGCAATAAAGTCAAAATGCCTTACATTTATTACACGGCCCATTTTTTTACATGAAGCTTACGTTTTGTTTAATTTTATCTGACAGTGAAAGAAGAAGCACCCACGCAAAGTTAGACAGTTGTACAGTTCTGACTCGCAATTTTATCATGGGCATGCCACATCACTAACCAACGCAACAGAACAGCGAGTGGTCAGGGACTGAGTCAGTGATTGAGGTTGGATCCCATCCAAAACAGCACAGTGAGGAGAAGACAGGCAGTCTCCTCGAGGTGAACAATAGGAGCCAAAAGGAAAGGTGATCAAACTGAGGGACGTGTGGAGAACAGGAGTTGCACTGTACTGAGTCATTTATAATTAAAATGTGATACTGCTCCAAAAATGAAGCTTAGGCTAAATGATCAGTGTTTGGCTTTCACCAGGCTTACAGAGACCTGAACTTCGGAATTATTTTGCAATCTTGAAGCCAAATTCTTTGCAATAGAAAAACATTGCTCTCCCTCCACCCCGCCCCCCCCACATCAAACCCCACACACATAATCTTCCTCCTCACTGGAATGTCAGTGATCAATGAGCGTGTAATTGATTTTAAACAACCACATTTTGTTGCTGAGTCCAGCAGTAAACAGCAGCAGTTATGAAGGGAGCATATGTAAAGTGACATTGTGCATGTGTACAAAGAAACATTTTATCACTTCATTTTTTTTAATGCGATGCTTGAAAAACAGATGTATCGAAGGGCATGGAAAACAAAACCAGGGGAATGTAAAAGATCAGTGACGATATAATAAAATGGCGAAACAAACTTGATGGGCCGAATGGTCTAATCCTGTCTCTGTATTCCAAGACGAAAATGTCAAAAACAGGACAAATTTAAGTTGCTGCAAATAAAATTTAACTAATTTTTGACTTCTCAAGTTGTTTCCAAACTGCAGCTGAGGCATGTGAACTCTGTAAAAAGCTGGTCTGATTGAAGTGAATGTGTTTTTTGAGTTGAATGCAATATCATAATCTGAAATCACCAGCATAATGTTCTTACACTTTAATATTAAAAAAACACACAATAGACCGACTTGGCAATAAATTTTCCTGACTATTGGGCTATTGTAAGAGTAAATCTTATCATTGCAGTGCTTGAGGGAAGCGAGAGTATTCTGAATACATGAAAACTGCCGGAACACAAGCCCTTTGATAGGTAACAATACAAAGGGTTATCTTCCAGATTGCAGGTGGAAACCCATTTTGGTGGATTTTTGATTGGGTTGGAGTTTAATTCATTATAAAAACTTGTGTTCTGTGCAAATGTCATTGAATCATAGAAAAATTTAGAAAGCTTGCAGCATGGAAGGACGCCTTTCAACCCATCGTGTCTGAATTTGTACAATGAAAACTGTAAAATGGATTATATGAGAAATAGAAGATATACTTTGAGGATAAGGAAGGCTTTCCGTTCACTCTTATATAAATTGTTTTAAAGCAGGTCTGAGTAGCTCTAACTTGCCCTGAGTGACCAAATTTTATTTAAGGAATTATTACCCCTAGAAAAGAGATCCGTCGATCAACTAACAATCGGATTCCTATTTACTGCTGGGTAAACAGAGGTGTGTGGGGTAAGGAAACTTACCCAAAGTTTTGCCCTGCTGGGAATCAAACCCAGGTCTCTCGCTTGCAAGGAGAGCACTCTAACCACTGAGCTACAGGACTCCAATAGATGATTTGGACTGTTGAAAATTAGGCCAAAGTCCACATTTACATTCAAAAATCTAATTTACTGCCTGATGGAATGTGTTTAGAGAATTTATGATAACCTGGAGAATAGGCCCCTTGTGCTTCACACCCAAAAGTGAAACCTTGTGTCAAGTTGGTATTTTTAAAAGTTGTGGGTTTCAATCACTAAGATTTTACCAGAGGTCGTGTTGAGGCAGCAGCACCATCCTTAGTATTGGGATCAGATTTAAAAGCCTGACTATGGAAGTCAAGTCATTGCAGCCTGTTTTCCAGACAAGCTGTCACTCACAGACGTCATTGCTGGGGCAATAGTCACAGGAAAGAAGAGTGTTCCACTTTGTTGAGCTGTGAATTAGTTAATGCAGAGTCTGACATCCTTTCTTTATAGGAAGCACCTTTACCCTGAACTCAATTGACATCCACTATTGGATTCTCCTGAATCTCTAATATCTGTTTGATAAGAATTACAAGAGCTTCTCTGTGCATTGAATAATATTTTTTACCCCACCCCTCCTCCCAAATGTAGAAAATTGCAGCATTTTAAACTGTTTATTTTGCATTGTCTAGCTCTTTCACTTGTCTCACTACTATTTGTAGACCTCTTGTCAGCCTATCCCTACCTCTCTATTAATTTTCTGTTCCATTGTCTACATAGCCATTTATCTAATCAAATGACTTAGTCTGTGGCCCTAGTGGACACCAACCATTGCCCCTCTTAAGAGGTTCTTCCTACATTCTTTGTCACCAAATTAATTGCTGTTGTCTTTGGTCTATTCTTAAGGCAAGCAAAGAAGATGAAAAAGAACATCATTTTCTCTTGCTTCAATTAAATGCAGTAGTAAAATATGTACAGTCCCAGCAGAAGAGAATTATTTCTCAGCCTAGCAATATATTTCTTTTGCAAAACTATCCAGCGCCTTTGCTACAGCAGCAACTTCAGTGTATTCCCCGTTGCAATATCTGGTGATTAGGTTTGAATGTTGGGATTAACTCAGATTAATTCAGATATGGGGAAGGGCAGAACGAGCATTTTCGTCTCCTCTCATTTCTACAATCTGGTTTTGGCCTGGTTACCCCCTGCAGTGGCCATAATGTGTTTCTGGTGTTTGTGTAAACATAATCCTCAAAAAAACCTTGCATTTGATGTACCACCTCTCACATTGAGAGGATGTCTCAAGGCACATCAGGGGATATACTGCAAACTGTAGTGACTGTATTTTGTTGTTGAACACAGCAGCCAATTTGCGCACAGCAATGTTCCGCAAATAACCATGAAGTGAATGAACAATTTTATTTGGGGGATATTTGGCCAGGATACCAGAGGAAACTCCACTCTCTTTTCAAATTGTGCCAATGGATTTTTAACGTCCACCTGATCAGGCAAGGTACTACTGTATATGATTTGTTGAATAATCTTCACTTGTGAATTCAGTTTAAGAGTGTTTTAAACACTGAGAATCATTTGATGGCACAAACATGGAATTTGGGTATAGATGCACGGCAACAGGGGCATTTTTAGGAGCGGCAGAAATGCTTTTAAATTCATGGGGGAAATTAAGATAGCAACAAAATATTCATTGAAACCTTAAATAGCAATTAAACTGTGAGACCGACCTGATGAATTTTATCTAAGTGAAAGTAGCACTGAAATTTGTTCCAGTTCTTTGGATGCCAGGGCAGGATCAGAAGGTTGTAAAGTAACTAATGTTATTCCTGCTTTATTCTCTTTCCAGGAACTAATTTTAAAAAGCAGCAATAAAAATGGATTTGAAAAGAATAAGGCAATAATTCTAAGCCAACTGGGTCTGTGAGAAACAAATTGTGCGAAACAAATGTTTCCCTCCCCTCACCCTGAACATTTCCCCCCTGCTTGGGTCCCGACCCAGCTGTCCAGCGCCTTGGGACGTCCTCCCGACGTGAAAGGCGCTCTATAAATGCAATCTCGTTGTTGTTGTTGTTGTGAGGTCTTTGAGGCTGTAACTGAATTGGTGGATGTTCGGAATGCGGTTGGAAATACATCTTTTCACTTTCAAAAAAGTGCTTAATAAAGTGCCTCGCAAGAGACTTACATAAAATTGCATACAATATACAGCATAGAAACATACCATTCGGCCCAACTGGTCTATGCTGGTGTTTATGCTACACATGAGCCTCCTCCTGCCCTTCCTCAACTAAGCCCATCAGCATAACCTTCTACTCCTTTCTCCCTCAATGCATCTATGCTACTTGCTCAACTACTCCTTGAGGTAGCAATTAATAATAATAATAATAATAATCCTTGCATTTGATATAGCGCTTTTCACGTCGGGAGGACGTCCCAAAGCGCTTCACAGAACACACTGTAAAGTGAATTGACTGTATATTTGTGGGCGAACGCGGCAGCCAATTGCGCACAGCAATGTCCCACAAACAGTCGTAGATTGAAAATGACCAATTTATTATTGTTTTTGGTTTTGGAGGGATTATTATTAGGCGTGTGGAGTAAGGAAACTTGCCCAAGGTTTCGCCCTCTGCCTGGAATTGAACTCAGGTCTCTCACTTGCAAAGCGAGTGCTCTAACCACTGAGCTACAGGACTCCACACAATTCCCACATTCCCACTACTCTCTGGGTAAAGATGTTTCTTCTGACTTTTCTATTTGATTTCTTGGTGACTATTTTAAATTCATGGCTCCCACAAGTGGAAACATCTTCTCTATGTCTATTTTATGTCAAAAACTTTCAAAATTTTAAACACCTCTATTAGGTTACTTAATCTTTTCAAGAGAAAAGAGTCCAAGCTTGTTCAGCATTTCCTGATAGGTGTAACCTCGCAGTTCTGGTATCATCTTTGTGGCTTGTGGCGAATTGAACAGTCATGAAATAAAGGAGAAACTTCTGAATTAGATAATGCATTGTTATATATATAATATTATATATAATATATTATATATATAATATAATATTATATATAATATTATATAATAGTTAATAGGAAACAAATGGCAGTGGTTAATTAATGGCTGCAGTAATAATTCAGCAGCTTGAAGGAAGTTTCTCTTGTGTAGAAAGTGAGAACGTCTACTTTTGCAACATAAGCAACATACGAAATAGCCTTCAAAGATTGTTTTTCTTGATGTTGGTATAGTGAGCTTCTCAAAGAAGGAATGTTGTAAGATAACCCATTTATAGAATGTTGATTGACTTTTTTGAGTGTTTGAGGGATATTTATGGTGATCTGCTAAAAATATTTATTGCCTCTATTACAAATTGAAGGTCATTCATTTGGGAGAATGAAGATGTTTTCATGAACTAGTTTTCTTGAACCATGAACTGGAAATTAAATTGGAACATATAAGGAGAACAAAAATCAATGATTTGTTCATGCTGAACAAGCCATAAAGGCTCAAATTCTCACATTGGAAATGGCCAAGTTTATAAATATTTAATAAACAACACTACACTGAAAGATGGCCTGTCTATCCCCCAGCCTAACCTTCCTCCTCCAGGGGTAGGTGGAATTTAGAGGTAGATTGAGCGTGGACAAGGCAGAGGGATAGAGGTAGGGCGTTCCAGAGTTTAGGGGAATAATGACTGAAGTTATGGCCATCAAAGGGGTGGGGTAGTGGGGGCAGGGATGCGCATCATGCCTATGTTAGCTGAGTGGAAAGCTTGGTAGAGGAACTGAGGTAGGAGCAGATCAGAGGGATGGCAAGGTGCAAGTTATCTTGGAATCCCAAGACAGAGTAATCTGCTTCTATTATTAATCCATATAATAATAATAAGAATCCTTGCATTTGATATAACACCTTATAAAGTCGTTGAGATGTCTCAAAGTGCTTCACAGAATATACTGCAAAGTGAATTGACTTTATATTATATGTTTATCGAAAAAAATGTATGGACAAAATAGCACCTAGGTCACTGACACATACGCACAGCTCAAGAGACCTGGGAGCAAGTTGTCCACTTATCCTTTTAATTGTGAAATGCTATGGACCACCTTGGGTGTACCTAAAAGGGAGCAAGTTTAGGAAAAAAAATAGAAAGCAAGCATGAAAGCTACTGGACAAATTGAAAGCTCCCAATTCTTTCTCCCCACCCTGTGCATTCTGAAATGGAAGTTATTGTCTTTGCAGGAATCTTCAGTAACTAGAAATTGTGTACAGACAGTACAAATCTCTGTGATTGTGCACCATACCGTAATATTGATGCAGCTGCTTTTGGGTTACATTACATTTGCTCATCCTCGAGTGTCATCATTACCAGGCTACAAACTGGATTGTTTGAGACTGTCTTTCTATACACTTGCATTAAAGCTCTTTTTCGTTTGATGTGAACTGCTGTGCTGTAATGATCACCACAACATTTGAATTGATGATAGTTTGTTCAACACAAGATTCTCAATCTCTTTGAAGTATTTGTTGACCATATCTCTTGCATGTGCTACATTTTCTTGAAAGGACATTAGAATTCATTGCAACTTCATGGTCTGTTGAATGTAAAAATTGTGTTTTGACTGGTGTGAACTTCCACTGAAGTCGAATGCAACTAGCGGTTAATCATAGATATATTGCACTGAGGTTCTTCACCGATGAACAGTGTTGAGGCACAGACCAGTTATGTGCCAATATCATAGGACCATGGAGTTAAACGTTGCTGGTGTATAACTACAATTCCCTGTGCAGTGAAACATCTGATCTCAACCAGGTGCTCGTCCCACGTTTGTCAGATAGAGAGATAGAAAGAAAAAGATACAAGGCTCAGAGACCCATTAAGTCTATTGCCACAAGATCATGTTGGATGTTTAATCCTTTAGGAATTTAAGCATTTTGTAGATATTTCAAAATCTGTTTCATTCTCATGCCAAATCTCTGAATTCAACATGTTAAAATAGCTTTGAAAGTAATGATAAATTTCACAGATCTATGTTGAATTTATTGCACAGTAGCTAAAGTGATTCTATGCTGGAGACACTACAGATTCATATAAATTGAGTGAAACGTTTGCAACAGTGCACAGATGCTCCAAGTTCCAGTGTGGTTCAAACCTGGCAGCATCAGAGTCCCAGTAATGATGTTGTTTGTGAACCCAGCAGTCTTTTTGGCAAATGATGAACCAACAGAGCATTGAAGCTTGGTGGATTAATTGACCAGCAACACTTCAGTTAAAGAGGCTGGAATGCTGAGACTGGCTTTAATGAACATGCTCACTCTCCCTGAAGACTGAGTGGATGAATTTGATCTGTACTGAAAGCTTCTTATTCAGGGGATGGGAATAAGGGTTACCTAGTGGGCGATGGTGCTCATGCACAAGATATTTTAATGAAATAGGGTGGGGAGAAAATGTCTTGCCAGAAAATTGTTGAAAGACCGTAGACTTAATGAGCAAGTTATAGGCACACCACTTAGGCTGGTTTATCTCTTCAAAGCAGGCTTAAGCTTTCAGGTATTGATAATGGTCCTTAATTTAAAATGGCATCTTTGCGTTCTTTTTCTCCATTACAAAGATATGAAGCTGATTTGCTTGTGGCAGTATGTATGTTGCATTTGGCTGTCTTGCCTTGCACTGAAACTGCTGGGAATGGGTTGGTGACAAATAAGCAGGCTGATGTTTTGTTCAGCACCAGTAAGAGATGGAGATTGTGAGCAATGCAAACCAAGGTTTGTTACAGGGATGGGAAAGGCAAATGTGTGATTGTGGGATGAGTGTTGTCTGTGATTAAAATAAGAACAATCAACTAGTTTCACTGACCCAGGTCACAAGTGGAAGAAAATTCATCTGCCCTGATTGTGCATTTCTGCTTATACTACATGTTATTTATTCTTATCCACTAAAAGGGGAGTGTTTTGATGCTGATGTCTGGTACGTGGCTCGTATTTGGAACAACAAATCTATTATTTGTCTTTACATTTGGCCAAATTAAGATTAAAAATGTGAAAATTGCAGTGGAAAAACGTTTCACTGCAACATATAGCCATGTAAAACATCTTTAAGACCAGTATGAAAGTATTCTGTGTTATTTCACCAAGCTAGTTGTCTCAAATACCATCTCCTCCAAATACTATTATTTCAAAAAAAGATTCTTTGTGAAAGTTGAGAGTGATACCACGTGACTGCTGGTGATGAGGTGAAACCTCATTGGTTTATTGACGGTAGCTTATTACTGGGCAAGACCCAGAAGAAACTATTGTTATGTTCTGTTGTGTTGGTCCATGAAGTAGAGCAGCTGTTAGGAAGGGGCGCAGCCGTGAAAGCCATCTGCTGCTCTGGAGAACCTGACCCAGGAGATAAACTACATCTCGTCTAACGTTTGCCTGAGTGGGTTTTAAGAAGGAGATGGACATCTTAGTGACCATTTTTTTGGAACTCCAAAGTTTGTTTCACCTGGGGGTTCTCATTTCACTGCACATGCAGGCTTTGACAGCCTATTTACTCTTATCATAGCCCTGCACTCCACCATCGATCTACACAAGTGTAATACCTTGCTTTGAAATAGATTCTTTTTCATTGTGTAATGGGACGGTGGTCTCAGCAGCAAGCCTCCAGTATGAATGAAAACCATGGTGTCATTTCAACATGAAAGGAACCTGGTTCTGATTTCAAGCTGTTTTATAACTGCATGGTGCAGGCTATTTGTCATGAGGTGCTTATCAAAAGCTTCATTGCTGTGCCTCGTGGTAATGTTTAAATAATGCAACTGCCCCCAAAATGAATTTGTCCAGCGTCAATCACTCCAGGTCCGGAACCATTGTCATCAAAACTAGTTCTCAGACTGTGAAATAGGTGAGTGCAAGAGGTGAATTTTTGTTATGCTTTCGCAGGCACAGTGTGGCCTCATTACTGTATTGAAAGTGATGTGACTACTCATGGAAACAGGCTTTTAGAAGTTCACTGAAAATAAGCTGTCAGTGTGAAGCTGTTATCAGCAAGACTATTGTAATCATCAAGTGCTGGAAACATCTTCAGGGCATTTGGATATAAGTGAAAACTGCTCAGCCCTGCGTAACCCATTGGAAAAGGCCCATTTGAAATGAGTGCATATGATTTTGGGAGCCCTCTCCTGAAAAAAACGTTGATGCATTTATTGTGCAGAGAAGCATGATGAGAATTAGACTGGGATTTAGTCTCTCTGAATTTCTTTTATTGTTGAGGCAAGATGAATGCCACAATGTGTGAAAAGTAGGTGAGAGGATGAGAAAAATCAAAT
The DNA here is from genome assembly GCF_018977255.1 of Callorhinchus milii. Lineage (NCBI taxonomy): Eukaryota > Metazoa > Chordata > Chondrichthyes > Chimaeriformes > Callorhinchidae > Callorhinchus > Callorhinchus milii. Next base: position 8,978,056 of record NW_024704750.1, read on the forward strand.
TAAATTGCTTAGTTATTGCCTGGTTTAGATTTAGAGGAGAAAGGGAAGATTGAGCAGTTTATTAGCAGTCAAAATAGCCACTGCATTATCAAAAAGGTTATCGAAAACATATTTTTAAGTTAATGCTAGCTTTTATCACCTAGTTCCAACCAGTGGCCACAGAGTAATGCTGACTGTCAAGAAAGGTGGAGACAGGCATCAAGGAATGTAAGAGAAGTATGATTCAGCCTACCGAGCAACATTCAAATCTTGGTCTGCCTCAGGTTTTGAAGAGAGTTGAGGGTTGTTTATTGGGAAAATAAATGTCTGTCACAAAAGACAAAGCAAGCTTCTTGAAATGGAAAAGCTATACGTTTGGTTTGAAATCTTTTCAAAGGACGTAGACAAATCCAGGATATCATCAGTTAAGTTGTAAGTAAGAATGAACCCATTAAGCCTAGAGGGTTTGAGCTAGTGGTTTGATTCATGAACTAGTGAGTTGAAAGAGGCAAGATTTTTACATGCGTCAACGTAAGGCATGGAGGAGATCATAGTTTATTGATTCAGCCATTATACAATGACAGCAAGGAAAACCACGTAAGCTGTAATGGAGTCTGCCTGGTCAGGTGGACATTAAAAATCCTATTGCACTAAAGGAATTTCTCCTGGTGTCCTGGCTAACAATGCTCAGGGACGCTACCCCGTGTGAAAGGTGTTATGTAATGCAGGTTGTTGTTGTAACAGTTCTCCAGGTAAAAAATGGGCATTTGTGGGTTACTGCTGTGTGCAAATTGGCTGCAGTGTTTGCTTACCAATATATATTAATTCTACATTTTTTAAAAAAAACTGTGAAGCCCTTTGAGACGTTTACCCAAAAAGCTGTGAAATATGTCAATTGCAAGGATTATTTTTAATTATCTGATCTGAGGGGAGGTGATGAAAATAGAGTTGGATCATCATTATCATCAGCAGCAGCAAGAGTGGTTTGGGAACCACTGGTGAATTGAACACTGGAGAAAAGACTATTTGAGAGAAGCAGAGTCCTGTTCTTGTGTGTGGGTGGGTGGGTGTTTGGGTGTGGGTGGATGGTGTGAGTATATATAGAAGCAGGCAGTTTCATTTAGTGTGATCATAGGAGTACAAAATTACCAAGGCACTAGAAATGAGAAACAGTAGATATGCAAAATAGAATTCAGCACAGCCAGCTGATGGTGTATTAATAAATCCATTTGAAGAAGAGCTGGATTGAAGGTGATGAGGATGAGTATTGAGAAAATCAAATACTCTCTGGAATGCAATGCTACCAGTCCTGCTGAATGTCTCAACATTTTTTTAAAATGTAGTCACTCAATCCACGACTATTTGTGGGACACTACTGTGGGCAATTAACTGCTGCTCTTCGCCCACAAAATATTGTCAATTCAGTTTACAGTATATTCTTTGAAGCGCTTTGAGATGATACAGATGGCGCTGTATCAAATGCAAGGATTATCATAATATAAGTTTTGTCTGCAAAATGCAGCTGGAATGGTTACTTTTTTTTACTTTCAGTTGATATTGTGGCATTTTGCAAAATGCCCTTAGATGTCAAGCAAAGGTTAAATTTTAACTGGTTATTCACTTTCTCAGTTGATTAAATTATGAATGCATGAATTAAACATAGGTGGTTCAGTTCCAAACGCTTATGTTGTTCAGAGTGAAGTGTCTTGTCAGTTTATTTCAACCTGCTTCCCTGTGGAATGCTTGTTACATTTTCACCTGCTATTTTGCCTTAATTTTTATTGGTAGATTTGTAAAATTTAAAATTTGTACCTTGTCCGTAGAAGGAACAGTTTTAATAGACCGAATGGCATTTGCTCTTTTTATAATTTTCTTTTTTTTCCCCAAATATTTGGTTTAACTCCCATCTTCCAGCACTTCTCTAGTGTGGATTCACAGTGTAGAACATTTTGTTATGAGCATAATTTTTTTGTTTTGCATTTAGACCCATTGTTTTCTGGCCCAGCTGACTGCACCACCAAACTGTTCTGGAACCATTAAGTGCTTTTTGTCAACCAATTTTGTTTCATTTCCAAGGTTTTAAAACCTGCACAAAAACCTTGATAGCTTTTACTTGTGGAGAAGTCTCATGTATGCAGCAGGTCACAGAAGATGCACTGTGAGGGATGTTCTTTGATTTGTCTCATTACTATATTCATCTAATCTTGCCTTCCTTTTTCACTCACAGAACCCCAAGGACTGCAGCAAAGCCAAGAAGCTGGTCTGTAATATCAACAAGGGCTGTGGCTATGGTTGTCAGCTGCATCATGTGGTCTACTGCTTTATGATAGCCTTTGGTACCCAGCGCACTCTTATTCTGGAGTCTCAGAACTGGCGCTACTCCACTGGTGGCTGGGAGACCGTCTTTAAGCCTGTTAGTGAAACTTGCATTGATAGATCTGGCACTTCCTCTGGTCATTGGTCAGGTAAGCACTCAACAGGTCATACATCAGGCCCAAATACTGGACTAACAGCACTCTGTTTTTTTGTGTGTTCTGTGACTGTAAGGCATAGCACTGATGGCAACGAGAAATATTAAATCTGTCTGTTAATCTGCCTTCTCTCACTGCCAACGCAGGCATTTCGTTCATATATAATTCAGTGGATCAGCCACATTGGCAGGTATCAGAGCCTAATTTTGGTTTTGGCGTCTCTTGCACTCTGCAAAATTCCAGCTTGGTCATTCGAAGCAAAAAGAGGGGCATCGCCAAGATGTTTTTCTTTCAGAAATGCTTTACATCTGATTCAATACAATCCCCATTCTACCATTAAAAGTATTAAATCACCCATTTGCAAGCTGTTTGCAAACTTCTGCCAATGCTAAATTGTAACTACCCACCAGGCAATGTGATGCGTGGAGTTTCCCCCACTGTAGTTTCTTCTCTACCTTTTCTTCTGCTTTCACTTCCCCCAGTGAGCTGGATTAGTCCACTTACTACATGGCAAATTGTTGATGTACCAAAGGACCTCATATGGATGGGAGTTTTATCCAACTCCACAGTTTTCAAGTTGACAGGTGTGGACTGATTGCAATAATACAGCAGAGCATTTTAGCATGTGTTAGTCCTTGTCGTTTTTATTCTCTTTCCTGTATTTTTTTTAAACTGGGATCCCTTTTACTTGTGTTTCCTTGCTGCTATGGCTGCACATCAGGTAGCAGTTATACTTCGATAACATTTTTAATGTTCTTTTTCACCCTTTCTTCTCATGCACACTGATGTATGCAATGTACGCACACACTCGCTCACTCATATACAAGCCAATGAGTATTCACACCCATTCGTTCAAGTAAGAGATCACCAAATCCATCACAAGCAGGTAAATCTTTCCGATATACCAGATTTCAGTACAATTGCAAAACGTGACCACTGTACACAATCATTACACTTGAACAGCAATTCCTTGTGAAGAGCTTTGAGCTTTGCATTATAGGCGCTACATCAAATACAAGGTTCACTACATATACATCTGATCTTGTGCTATCCTTCTACCCTAACTAAGCCAGCAATGCTGATGACATTTGTGGTGACAAGGACATTTTTTTCTCAGTAGAACAATAAATCTGTCCAATGCAACATATCTAAGGCAAACGGGGCAAAGTTCCTCATCTCTATTAATTTATTAACCATATGAAATGGATATTATTATTTTATTGTTCCCCTATAAAAACAAATTGAAATTTATAACACAATGTAACTATTTAACCTGACCAGTTTTTGAATTGTGAATGGATGTTAGTAACTTGTATAGCTTTTTTTTTGCCAGCCGAGTGTGTGACACACGCGGAAACCCATCACCATACTTAAGAGTATCCAAACCAAGCTGAGATTTCCATGCATCCCACCTACACATGGAAATCCCAGAGATGAATTGTTGGAATGGAATGTGCAATCTTTCCCTGGAGGGACGCATTCTGCTTATCTAATTCGTTTAATAGCTCTTTATTCTTCAAGCGCGTCCCAATCTGTTTTTACATTGCAATTCCCACCTTATTCACTGGTTGCTGGTGGAGCAATGCCACTTGCTGTACCCTGAACGCGCTGAGCACAGCTGCAATAATGATGCCATCTGGCATCTTCCTGGGAGCAGCAAGTGAAGTGGAGCTGATCCCACTGGGGATCTTTTAGTAGAGAATTAGTCAATTGTGTAATGAGGTTGGGAAAACAAACTCGTATATAGAACGGCACCAAATTAAAGTTAGTACTTGGAAAGATGCACTGTGGTTCAGCTGTCGAGATTCAGAAATGACCAGCGGCATTTTGAAATTATTTTAACAAGTAGTTTCCAGAATCGAAGATAAGAAATCAAAAGTGTCCTGGTATTGAGTCTCATTGTGAGGTCCAGAGAAGCAGAAATTTGTGTTCACTTGCATTTGGATGCATTAAGTACAGGGTTTATTTTAAAATCCAGTTAGTAGTATGATAGGAGTATGGAACTGCTGTTCCAAATGGAGTTCATCTGGCCAAACAAGATCAGAAATCCCACCTCCTGCCTCCCCAAGAAGCAAGTTGAAGAATTTTATATTACCTAAACTTTTTGAGTAGCCCTCCCTTTAGGATGGTAATGATTTTTCTGGATGGCAAGTACCTTGGCCTTGTTTTCATTTATTACTAGGGAATGCAAGTTTAATTGGAACAAGTGGTTATTGTCCTGTCGGTGTCAGAGGTGTGTCCACTACATGCCCATAGCCCAAAACAATTTATTTTAACCATAGAATCTCTCTCCTTGAATGTGTAAACGTATAAGGAATGCAATGGTCTTTATCAGACGAGGCAAAAAAGGCCAATCTAAAATACATTGAGTGAATAAATTGTCTACCTAATGCTCACTTTGGTTACCATGGTGTCTTGACTCCATTTGTAGGTCAAGTTCCTTCATTGCGTACAATAAGTTCTGGATAAAATAGCTCTTTTTCTTTAAAAGAATCACTGAGTTAAATCAAATAAAGTGAAACTTGACAGGGCTATAAAGTCGAGAAGCTTTCATTTTCCTGAACCGCTAATTTAGCAACAATGTAGACATCTGAACAGAGAGGTAGGGAGCCATCTGAAGAGAGAAATAGGGCTGCTCTTGTCCTTCCAGATCATTAAAATTACATGTTTTCTTCTTTTAAAATTTTCAGTAATGGAGGAAAAGGCTTTTTGTAGACATGCTCGTCTCCACCGTGATCCAGGGTAACCAGACTTCCTTTTGTTCCATCGCTCCTATAAAACCAGCATTGTACAGCTCACGGAATGAATCATTGGCTAAGCAAATATTCCCTTTAAATATCTACTTCCAGCAGGGTAATGCCAATTAGCTGCCATGTACTGTGCAGGTCAATTAAATTAGATACCGGTGATGATTAAAAGTTAGCTTCCAGAGTCAACATTTGGGTCAAGTTGAGAGAAAATCTGGCTTTAGAAAGCAAGTAAGATTATGTGCAATTCATTTGTACTCGGTGTAATGCCCAGGAGATTTGAAAAAAAAAGTTCATCTTAAAAGAGATGAGGTTTAACGCAAAATCTTCAAATAAAAATCTTGTGACTGTTTGAAGCATCTTGGTTGTATATAATTTAATCATTAAATGTTCTGCAAAATCACATTGCCATCAGTAATTAGTGGTAGTGTATAATAATAATAATCCTCTATTTAATATATTTGCCTCCTCTTGTTATTGAGACATCTCAGAGCACTTAATAGGATATTAGTGCGGCGTAGTGACTGTGTATTTGTGAGCAATTGCGGCAGAGAATTTGTACACATCAATGTCCTGCAAAACACCATGAAGTGAATGCTCATTTTTTTTGCTGTTGAGTGGGTTATTGCTTAAATTGTCGAGAATGGTGTTTAATTTCAGCCAAGATGAAAGAGAAGGCTGTCTTTCTGCTGCCTCAGAGATTAGCTTTCATACCAAGTAAATTCTCAGTACATAGTTGACTATGATTTAGCACCACTGCAGCACTCCCTTTTATGGATTCTAAACATGGTTGTGCTGATGGTACAGCAGTGGGAAATTTTTCTTCAGGTTGCAGATGGACCTTTGACCTGAATCCGATCTGTGCTGGGCTGATATGAGAATAGCTGGTCCAGACACCAAACGTAACAAGGTTTAAAAAACAATCAGCTCCTCATCACTGATGCTTCTCATTTTAACAAGGACTTTCTCATTTCATCCCCCAAAATAATTTGTTTTAAACGAGATGGATTAGGCAGGTTTGTTTCATATCAGTGTTGGTGATTTGAGTGTAGATGATGTTTGGATCTGACAGTCATGTGCCTGATGAGATTTAATGGATCGTAAAGGCAGAAGCACAAACACTAACCAGGTGAAGTTGTGTGGTCAATCTGATAAATTATATATTCATATTGTAAATATGTGCAACCTTTCAATGCATATAAATTGTAGCTGGAGCCGGTGGGATATACTGAAGAGACGATTCCTGAGGGATTACTCCAATCCCTGCCATCCTCCTTCAGAGTCTACATAAAATGAATTTAGCAAAGGTCTAAGGTCAAGTAAATATTGTTGACCTTGGACCAGTTGGGAGTCACTGCGGGTGTAATGTATTAACCTATTGAAAGGGGAATGATTGATGAGTTCATCGATGGTGCCGCTGCTGTGAGTGGCAATTTCTGGAAAGAAATAAGCTGTCAATGATAGATGTCCTGGGCTGTGGTCAGACAGCAACGACAACAACTGAAATGCACTCCAGGAATGTAATGATTTTCTGCTCTTCCTGCTTATTTCACCTCTTTGGAAAGATTGAGTGTGTCATGCTGCTGCTAACAGAGTGCCCAGAGGTCCGGGCAGTTCTTATTTTTTTTATGTCTGTATTTTTCCACCAGTTGCAAGCCCGAATCCAACTGGTGTCTAACGTGACCTGATCAGAGGTTACAGAGAAGCTCCTTTATTCCCAGATTTAAATAAAACGACAGACCAAGGAGTTTTTCTTTTGCTCAGTGAGAGAAAAGTCTGTAATACAATACCTTACTTCACCTGTAGGGAAAATCCTTCTGTGAAGCTGCAATAATGGGACTTGGTATCAGAAAGGGTGCACTTTGTGTCGAGCTGTTTCAATATCAAGATTTAGCAGCTGTAGAATGGAGAACATGTTTGGTGCAATTATGCACAGTTATATCAAGGTGGTTGCTCTGCCATAGCCTGGTGGATTTCTACACAAACACTCACGTACACACTGCCCCTAAGTAGTTTTATTACAAATTTGCGCTTGTTACAATTGTTATCTGAACTGAGAGTGTGTTTAAATTCTAAATGTGTAACTCCAGTCTTAGAGGCTGTGAGTAAAATTAATTACTCACAACTGTATCTTTCCCCACCACCCCACCCCCAACAAAGAAGGACCATAAAGAACCTTAACTCTTCCATGGTATCGTGATGTATTGCCTACAGATTTGAAGCTGCTAAAATTTGAAACGCATACTGCACTGTGTAATTGGGTTCTGGGCTCATTTCACGTTTCTAATGATGTTTTCAGTTTGATTCCTTGAGGTTTCAAGGATTTAATTTCCTTTTCTTTTTGTTCATGAATTTAAAAAGAAAGGCTTGTGCTATGGACTCATGATAACTGGGAAGCAGTTTGATGTGCTCTAAAGAGTTTAATTTAGGCCTTTTAACCACATTAGAAAGAGAAGGCTTTCATCCACCTGGCTGCCCTAGATTTGAGTCAGAAAACCACAGATGATAGAACAGTGTTCCAAACGCCCACCTCCGGGTATTCCCCAGTGCCCTCAAGCGAGCATCAACAGAGTCAAATTTGAAGCTGCAAATTTGAGAAATCTAATTTGGTATTTGTTTCAAACTGTTAACTCAGCCCTTAAAAGGTTTGCAATCAAAACTTCTGCCTAGGGAAACGGATGCAATGTGCACGAAATGGAAGGGCAAAAGATACAGGGCTTCAGTTTTGTTGTGCCGTGAATCATTGCGATCATTCCCTTTTTAGCCTCACATTGTCACTTCAGGAGGATTTTGAGACACAGGGAGGCAGTTCATCCCATACAACCATTTGCTTAGCGTAAGTGCTTTTAGATGTTCTCTCTCCCACTGTGAAAGGCACTATATCTCATGAAGGCACTTGATCTCATTCTTCTAAAATATGCATCCCATCATCCTCACATTACAGTATCAAGCTGTTTCTTGAATGCGTCCACATTCCTGGCTTCAACCATCCTTCCTGATACCTTGTTCCAAATAATAATTATCCTCTGGGTAAAGAGATTCTGCTTTAAACCCGGGACCATGCCCTCTTGTTCTGCTGCTTTGTATCTGAAAATATTGTGCTGGGTTTACATTTTCAAATCCATTTAAAGTCTTATATATCTCTATAAGGTAACCTCTGAGATACATGTTTAAGATCAATCGAGCCAGTGGAATGTGATAGATAATACTGTCATCCATCTGGATTGCTTCTATTGGATTTCCATATCCAATCCAAAAATCTTTGGAACCAGAAATAAAATTCGTGATTTAGTTGTTCAAAATTTAAAAGTGATTTTTTTTCTTCTGAAAGGTGAAGGAATTACAGATTTAAGTGTTGAAGGAAAATACCATTAGAGAGAAAGCTGTTGGAAAATGCTTGTGCTTGCTGTGCAATCTTTCTGTGCATGCTAATAGTGTTGCAGTTCAGTAATATATGCTAAACATATTGGCAGATTCTGATGCAATTAACCTTTTTTGTGGACTATCTTAAGATAGAGCTACACGCTGAGATAGTTGAAGAGCATTTTTATTGTCAAAATTGGTTGCATTTTGGTTGACGTAATTTATATATTCATCTGATATTCAGTGAGTAGGCAATTCTAGTGTCAATAACCCTCTCGAAGATTTTTTTATTCAGGAAATTCTTAACCCCATGTAAACTATATTGTTTTAGAATCTAATAAAGTATAAATGGAAGTTAATACCACATTTTCAAAATATTCTGTTTTGAGCTAAAGATCCCCAATAGGACCGACTACCACAGAACCAAACATATTCTACATAGAAAACATTTGGTGTTGCACGGCTGCCTCGACCCAAGTCTGAGTCCTAAATAGTTTACAATAGTGAAATGAGATGCTTTCAATTCAATTAAAATTCAGCATGAAATTTGCCTCTTAGGTAAACACATCAAACGTAACAATAGCTGCAACTCTGAAATCCTCACTGGCATCTTTTCTGGGAAAACTTACATTGGAGCTCGCAACTGCCATTACTGATAGGGAAGCTTTGTCTGGTGACAAGTGGTTTGGCTTTCAGTGGGGGATAGTGTTCCAGTTTTCCATGAAGATGTTCAGGAATGTTATTAAGTAAATTGACTCGGTGAATTCTTAAGAGGAATCTACTTTCCCTCCTGATGGAACACACTCTGAACCAACTGTTCATTTTACTGCATCTCATGATGGATATTAATATGAATTGTTAAATCATGAGTGTCAGCCCCAGTATAGACTAACATAAGCGTTGTATGTTTCAGAGTTGGCAACAGAATGCAGAATATTGAATGTAACTCTGTGATGATCCATTATTATGGAGATCTCTGGTAGCCAAAGCATCATACTGAGATTGAAACTGTTGTCATTTTTTTTAGGACACACAGGATATGTCACCGTGTTGCCTTTTATTAGTGGGGATTCTTTCTGATCTGATAACCAAAATTTCCTAGAAATGAAATTGAGAATAATCTTCTGAAAATTGAGAAAAAAAGCTCTGTTTTTTGAACCCTAATGGCACTACTTCTGGGCAGAGGTTTTCTACCAAGCACACGCCACAGGCTATGCTGTGTAACTGGAGGGAGTCAAAGCAGCATTTAATTTGAAGGTGATGTTGGGTCTAATGATACATTAAAACAGTTCAGGGATCTTTATCTGGTGGAGGTAGGTTAGGGACTGAGAATCGTTGTCAAGATTGCGGTATTCCTGAACGCTATTCTTTTCCTTAATTATCACTGAGAATAATTAATGTTTCATCAACTGGAAATTCCTTAATGACAGGTTTGGGACTGAATATCCTCCTGACTTCCAGAGAAGAGTTTCACCCTCAGGCTTTACACATTCAATTTGGAAGCCATTTTATAAAACAACAACAACATTACATTTGTATAGCGCCTTTCACGTCGGGAGGACATCCCAAGGCGCTGGACAGTGTACAACATTTCAGACCCGAGCGGGGGTCAGGGGGGGAGAAAGGAGGGGAGGGGAAGGGGGGTGACCATGGTCGAAGAGGAGGGTCTTGAGGCGGGACTTGAAGGAGGGTAAGGAGGGTGCGAGGGGGAGTGACTGGGGAATGGAATTCCAGAGGTTGGGGGCAGAGGAGGCTGAAGGTTCTCCTGCCAATGCTGGGGTGGGTGGGTCGAGGGACATGGAGCAGGCCGGAGCCAGCTGAGCAGAGGGAATGGGCGGGTTGGTAGCGGGTTAGGAGGTCGCAGAGGTAGGGTGGGGCAAGGCCTTGGAGGGCTTTGTAGGTGAGGACCAAGATCTTGAACTGGATCCTCTGAAGGTTAGGGAGCCAATGGAGTGGGGCGATAAAAAGATATTTAGAGAGCTAAGATTTTCATTCCAATCATTAGAATGGCTTTTTACCTTTGCTTTTTGTTTGAAAAAGTCACTTTTACAATTACTTTTAGGCCAGCAGGTGGCAAAAAAGTACAAAATGCTTGTTCTCCATGCGGGTCCATTGAAAGACTTTGGAGAAACGTGCCATCTTCCCGCAGGGTCAGAAACAAATAGATTAATTCACAGGGTGAACAGATGGCCATTACACGGAAATAACTGGATGGACATGTATGTTAAAGGAAGGGATTTAAGGTTATAAGGATTTTCATAAAACCGGGCTTGTTACATTCTCAATGGATATTGTGTGCTGCAGGGATCAGTGAACAGCATTCAGGCAGGCTTGAAGGTAAGCGTTATAGAATAGATATTGTAGAGTTCTGCTGGGGCGGTGGTTAAAGGGAGTAAATTATATAGTACTTGACCTGACGTAGAATTCTACAGCATAAATCTTGTGGGTTAACAGGTAATAAGAATCAAAGAAGTTCACAGAAGTAGAGTTATTTATTTGTAACCGGCTTATTTTGCAGAAACACTTTTTTTCTAAGCTCTGTTGCTGCTGCTGGACTTAGCCATGCCCCCAAACTGATTTATTTGGTTAAATTAATCTCCTGAGAGTCTATGCAGGATTTCTTACAGAAAGGGTGTAAAATGGTTGGAAGAGAGAGAAAGTTGTATCAGAAAACGGTGGAACTGTCTATCTGTGTTAAACGTTAAAATTTGTGCATAATTGGCATTATTTTATTTTAAAACGCGCTCAGTCACATCTGGTTAAGACAATTCTTCTCAAGAAAGTGCCTTCGTATCTGGAATAACTTTGAACCATGAGCTGTATAGAAATGCACATCATAAGTCAGCAGGAGTGTAGAATGCCTCTTGAGACTGTGCCCTATCACCCTTGTCATATGATAGGATATGCTTGACTATCTCTTAAGTGTGTGTTCTGTACTTCAGGCTTCCTTGCGTAATTGAACTGAAACCTATTCGGTCCATTGCACTCTGCATCTATGTCAGCAATAATGACCATAGTGGAATATCATTAGTTAGGGCAATGAGCAAACTAAACGTGAAAGACTGCTTCATATTCGCAAGATGCTGCACTGAGTTGTTTTGAAACAGAGATGGATGCTGAAGCACTTTACCCTGATAGGATTTGCCAGTGCTGAATTAATTTAAAAAATGGCACATTACACACAGAGTGTAGAAAAGGAAGTATAACTAAAAGACATTGAACTGTGCTCCTTTCCCCCAGAGAACCATTTGCACACAAAAAATAAATAAATAATAATAATTTGGTCACTCAATCCACGACTGTTTGTAGGACACTGATGTGCACAATTGGCTGCCGCATTTCACCCTCAAAATATAAGCACTGCACTCCAATTTCAGTTTAATAATAATAATAATCCTTGCATTTGATAAAGCGCCTTATCACATCATTGGGACATCTCAAAGCACTTCACAGAATATCCTATAAAGTGAATTGACTGTATATTTTGTGGGGAAAACTCAAAATATAGAGTCAACTGTAAGCACGAAAATGGGAGGTGAACTTGAGAATTTCACTCATGGGTAGTCTGCGTGGTATGTCATATATTAGGTGTTTAATCTTTAGGCTAGGAAATGGGGTGTGAAATGTGAGAGCCCTCTGTAAAGGGAAGCTAAATAGAGGAAACTTGGAAACAAATCTCACAAACAGTCATGTCAGTTGCCCCTCTCAGATGTCTCATGGCCCTGTTACAGTAGATGACACTTGCGTAATTGCTTGCTGTAGGGTCACTGTGCTTATTAAGTGATCGTAGCTCTTCCCAGCATTGGATGGTACCTTGTTACATAAACCACTTATAACTGAATCCTCCACACCATTTTCTGCATTTGGCAGCTGTGCTTCTTGCTCCAATTAAGTCAGCTTCAGTTGACTTTAAGACATTTATTGTCAAATCACTTTATATCATACCCTACCTCTTCTAATAGTTTTATTTAAAAAAAACATTTCTATTCATTTCAGTATAATTTATCTTGTTTATTCAACATAAGTATTCAGCATTGTATTTTTTAAGATGGCTAATCATTTGTTGCATCATTAGCCTCCTCTTGGATGAGCCATTTAATAGCCCAGGTCACTCTCTTTCCCAGCAAGTTGAGTTTCTAGAAGAACACTGTAATCATACTTCCATATTTGCTGCAGCAAGGAATTTGTATGATATGATGCATGAATTTATGAAGTTTTGCATTATAAGGTGAGATCAGCAATACAATTTTACATATATATATATCTCTTAGTATGACTGGTCACACGCCTGGCCAACTGGCCAATTTAGCTGTCTGAACTTTTCGCTTGATTCATCATATTAATGTTTCCATTTGATATAATCCAGTTAACAGCAATATCTCAAGGCCCTTCACATGTAATTGTCATCAAGTGTAGTCACTACCTATTCGCAAGCATGCTGAGCAGCCAACAAATGCACATCCAGGAAATGGCCATGAAGCGAATAACCAAATTATATGGAGGATTGTAGTTCAGGACATCAGGAGAAATTCTTTATTGTCCACCTGAATAGGCAGCCACCCCGAAGAGATTACCTATTATTTTGCAATAATAAAAATCCTTACATTTGATGTAGAGTCTTTAACATCGCGAGGACATCTTAAACTGCTGCACAGAATTTACTGTGAAGTTAAGTGACTGTGCTTTGTTGGCAAACACCCACAGGATGGATGAACAAGCTCCAGCCACCTATTGTGTAAGCTATGTGAAGCTTTGCTCAGCAGCCTGCATTGACTGTCCACCTTTCTCCTGCCCCAACATTTCAATTGAGTTTTCAGGGTTTCATTGAAATGCAAGTAACATTTGTATTTATCTAAATCTTGATTCCAGGGGAGACCAATGATAAAGATGTGCAAGTGGTGGAATTGCCTATAGTTGACAGCCTGCACCCGCGACCTCCATATCTGCCTCTGGCTATCCCTGAAGACCTTGCTGATAGATTAACTCACCTCCACGGAGACCCATCTGCTTGGTGGGTGTCACAATTTGTGAAATACTTGATACGTCCACAGTCTTGGTTGGAAAAGGAGACTGAAGAAGCAACGAGAAAACTTGGCTTCAAGCATCCAATTATAGGGTAGGAACCTTTCCAGTTTATATGATGTCTATGTACATTATTGTCGATTGTTGTTCAAGCAATTGTTTATGTTGAATTTACATTGTGTGTGTGATGACGATAGTGCTCTCAGATACACTGCTTGGGAGCCCAGAGGGCTGACCCAATTCTAACACCACACATTCTGGTTATGTGCAAAATCATTCGCATTTGTACCCACTGATAGCTACCTAAACGACAGATACAGAAATGGGAGCAAAGCAAGCACAGGAGCCAAGCTAGTCACCACTATTTAAATATTTAAGTAGCTAGAGCTGGGGGAAAACAAGTGCCTGTGATTGCACATAGGAATCTTGTGACATCATCATATCATATGTGTGAAATTTATGTAACGTAATGAATTATTGCCACTGTTCATGCAAAAACTGAGAATGTATAGATTTCCAAAAGAAAAAAGAAACCCAAAAGATCAGTCCACAAGTCTTTCAGCTACCAATAGGTGGATCACTTTACGTAGCAAGCAATATGGCGTGACACCAATCTCAAAGGGCATCAATGGCCTAGAGAGCTGTGAGGAAACTTTATTTTGCTGGTGAAAAATATATATCACAATCATTGGCATCCCAAAGGCACCATATTGGGTGATGTCATTACGAACAAAGGTCTTCTAAAATGTCTTCCTCTCCACAATAGTGACAACGTCCCTTGAGCTCACTTTTGCAAATGTCTATACAGTATTTTGTGCAGAAGGATGCAGGGCAATCTAAGATACACAGCAAGCTGCAGAAATAATGTATTTAAAATGGCCAAAGCTGTGTGAACTATGAACAACTTTACTTTTTCAACAGTATAAGAAGGGGTTGTGGGGAGGTTTCATCTGCACATTTAACAATACAAATGCAGTATGTTCAATTGATCATTAGTCCTTCAAATCTTTATGAAGCAATCTATTTGCATTACAAATTAGTGTTGCGGCATAGTCTGTGGAACAGTGCAGTATTTAACAAGACATCAGAAGCTCATTTACTGCCCTTTTACAAACAGACGCATGTGATATAGATGTTCATTACTTATTAAATAATTTGCAACCGCATTATTTTACTGTGGTTCTGTTGAAACCTTAATGGTTCATTTCTTCCAGATTCAAATTTAGCAGATGTTAATGTACCAATTTTTTGGGGTTTGAATATTCTCCAGATATTATGATCTCAAGGTAATTTATTTGGCAGATATTCGCATTCAGCAGTTTTGTTTTGCTTGTTTTTTTTAAGATGCATAAGAATAAGAATTTAATACATTTCCCTTTGGTGTGTTCTTTTAATCCGTGTGTTAGCTCATCCTTGCAGGTCAGTAGGGGCAGTTCACATCATTGTGAATAATTTATGAGGGTCCGATGCACGATCATTAATAAATATTACTTGAAGATCGAGTTCAATTACCATTAACGTTCTTCATCTGTCATTTCAAATTTGTACATCTGAATATTTATATTTATGGCTTAAGAATTCCCTGAAGAGGTTCTGCACATACAATTATTTACTGGTAGAGCTAGTCCTCAACATTTATTGAGGTATGTAACAATTTGTAACTAGTTTCGAAACATTTTTTTAAAAAACTTTCTCAAGTGGGTTTTGCAAAATCCATCCATCAGGTTTTGAGTTTTGGATTCTGCCAAAGAGAGGAAAACGATTTTCTGCTGAGATATGTCTGTCCTTATCGCGCTATACAAATGTAAGTTGTTGTTGTTGTGTATTGTGTCAATTTAATGCCAATATAATCATTATCCCTTGAAAACAAACTAAAACCTCCAAGATACATTTCAGCCTGATCATTGTACCTGCGGTTCAGATAAGAATCTCCAGTTCTTTGCTAGTACCATGCCCAGGAACCAGTCTGGGTTTTATTTAGCCAGAACCAGTCTGGGTTTTATTTAGCCATGGACCGGCCTGGGTTTTATTTAGAGTCACGGCATTCCATCACACGAACATAGGTGTCTGAGAGATTGAACTGAATCAAATTGCATGCAAACCAAAATGGGAAGTGTAAAGTGCTTCCACAGTCTCAGTGCACACTGTGATGTTCATTTATCATTAAACAGACTGACAGTAACTATCTCACTGATGTAGTTCAACCGTACTGCAGCTGATTCAGGGTGGTTATTTCTGAGGCTAGAAGTTCACCACGGGTCAGTGTGTCTTTATTGAAATGATGTCCTGTAGTATTCGCTCAATTGCCTTTAGGAAAGGTTGGGGGAAGTATTTCTGATGAAAATGTTTTGATGTTTTTCTTTTGGTAATATTTTCCTCAAGAGCCTAAAAACATGCTGGTGCAATCAGATAATGAGGTCCTTTCTCGTTTCCTACCTTTAACAAATGTAAAAAATTTAACTAATGTTACTGATATCTAAGAGCAAGTAGGCAGGTTTCTCTTTTCAAGCGTAACTGAAATCTGACTGAACGAAAACTAACTTCTCCCCTTTTCCGTTTCTTTTCCTCATCAGTGTCCATGTACGCCGGACGGATAAAGTGGGAACTGAGGCAGCCTACCACCCTATCGAAGAATATATGGTACATGTGGAGGAACATTACAAGCTTCTCGCTCGCAAAACTGAGATCGACAGAAAACGGGTTTACCTGGCCACGGACGACCCGACTCTACTCCAGGAAGCCAAGTCAAAGTAAAGAGCACTTTCATCCTCTCTGGTTTTGAGAAGGGTTTTATTTTTCACAGCCGGTGACTTGAGGAAACCCTAACGGGGAAAAATTTACACCGGTCTTCAATTAGCTTCTGACAGCTCTATTACGCAGTACATAGCCTATTAAACAAAGTAATGGAGTTCCACCCAACAACATGCACTTCAGCAGTGAAAGCATTTTTATTCCCTGCTGTGTCAAATTGGTCTGAGGAAAATTATGCATTAGATGTTGTTCCATTAAAATATATTGTATTATACTCCTGTTTGTATCATTGTTTAGGAGAGTTTAGTGTTCGTTGAGGTCAATAGTATACAATAGACAATCTTTGCACTTCTTTGTAGCAGATTATCAGGGTTAAAACATTGGTGGGATGGGAAGTGCTAGCTAAATACAGAGAAGAGCTGCTCTAATGATTAACCCTTGGCTCCGAAGAAACCTTTTCGTTGATTTTCTCCACAGCTGCCATCCTTTGTCAGAGTGAGATTGACAATTTAGTGCCAATTAATGTTGAATTATGGGCTTTTTAGTGTTGTGGACTGAAGCCCAAGAGCAAACCATTTGAAACTGCCCAAATGCATTTCTCTCAGAACCTTTATAGCTCACAAAGAGGAGCGACGTTTATCACATCAATCTTGAGCAATATTGAAGTCCAGGTCCCTGAAGTCAGGGAGCAGTGCTGCACGTCCTTACATTTGATATAGTGCCTTTCACATCTGAAGGATGACTCAAAGCACTTCCCTGTATATTTTGTGAACAAATGCAGCAGCAATTTGTGCATAGGCATAGTCTGAATGAACATCCGGGTCAGGCAGCAAGTTTGAAGGACTTGCTTCAAAAGCTGTCTGGCCTCAACCATAACATACTGCGCTCTGAATGCATGTTTGAGTTTCATACAACATGGGATTCATAATAAAACTAATGCTTCAGGAGCAGCTAGTGGTGAATTAGCAGTGTGGCCTTTCATGGTCTCCAAAACCCCAGCCTCTTTGTCCTTTTCATTCAGTTTGATATCTGTCTTCCCCCAGATGTGGCTGGGTAAAGGTTTCAAGCATCGCAGTGCACAGTAAAATCCGTTGTCAGCAACCAAGCTTGTCACATATAGGTGTATAATAATGCATTTCAAAGTGAAACCACAAACTTATTGTAGCATTAAGTGTTTTGATGCAAGAATGACAAATGTTTGTTCAGGAATTTTAGAAGTGTCCTGAATACATATCTTTCTGTGTTGTGTATGAAAAGCAATTTTCACAGAACTCTAAACACTTGGGAATGGTTAGGAATGAGATTGATGATCAAAAAAGACTGAAACTGATTGCAAACTCTTTTAAATGTATGTGGCTGTGTGCACTTTTGAAAGTGAAATACATTAAAATAGGTTACACTTTTAAACCAAATTCATTAGGGTCTGACAAGGTATTGCTCAGTTCTTGGTGGCTGCTTCGGGCTCACTTTTACACCTGGAAATGTTATTATGCCCTTTTTATATTACTACACCTTCAGTGGAACACTGATTTGAATAAGTAATTACACTTCACCAACCTCGCTGTCGTTTCTGCCAAGACCTGTGTAGGGTTCTGACAACCACAAACGACTTGGTAACTATTTTTTTAATCAGACGGGTGTCTGCCACACATGGGAACACATCACTTTGCTTAAGAGTATCCAAACCAGACTGACAGATCAATATATGTAAGCCACCTACGCATGGAAAGTTCCCTACATCTGGAAGGGAGTGTGCACTCTCCTTGGAGGAATACACCTTGCTAACCTACATACAAAAAAAGGATTAGGAGCATGTTGATAACCCCAGACTGCATTTGGGGGGAACTGCTGGAGTTTAATAATCTGAAACCAAGTTGCTTGCCATTATCAGTACTGTTCAGCAACCTTCCTAATGCTTGCCCAGCTAATACTCTACGCATGAAGAATTTGGCTTAGAGGCACACACTCGGAGAGGATCACCTCTATTCCAATGCCAGACAAATCACCTAAAAGCCAGCTCAACCCAGAGAAGATTTAAACCCATCCCCTCCCCCCAAGAGGATAATGACTATCTCTTTGATGACATTAACATCACTAACAATCATACACAGAGCACAAAACACCTTGCACTGCCCATACTTACATTGCAGTGGCACAAATAAATGTGCTGTGGAAAGTATCCTCTAATGTAGCTCATGTAGTTCTGCAGCTTAGTGGTTGGGCCCTCAATCTATGGCTGTTTGTGGGACACTGCTACCGTCGCATTTCACCCACAAAATATACAATCAATTCACTTTACAGTATATCCTGTGAAGCGCTTTGAGATGCCTCGAAGATGTGATAAATCTCTATATCAAATGCAACGATTATTATTATTATTCTCAGGGCAGTCTCGACGGTCAGTTTCCATGTGATTTGTAAAAGTATTTGTCTGATTTTGCTCTTTGTCCTTTGTCCAGGTATCCTGACTACGAATTCATCAGTGATAACTCTATCTCCTGGTCAGCGGGTTTGCACAACAGATACACAGAGAATTCCCTGCGAGGAGTCATTTTGGACATCCACTTCCTATCTCAAGCAGACTTCTTAGTCTGTACCTTCTCATCCCAGGTATGGTAACTAAGAAAATGTGTGAGTGCACTTACTCTCTTCAGAGATGAAGTGTATTTGATGTACTTAAGGATTTAGCACTTAGAACAGAAATGAGTACCTAGGTGCCAGATTCAGATGAAGAAGGCACTTCATCTTATTTGATTTCATCCTTCCAGAATGCCCACTTTACTGTTCTCTGGTCACAGCATCATTTTGTTTTAAAATAAGTCCTTAGTCCTGGGCTCAGCCATCTTTCTGCTAACCCGTACCAGTCATTAATGACCCTGCTAGTAAATAAATATTTCCTGGTGTCTCTCTCGAAATGGCTTTTTACAACTGTTCCCATGTTCTACTGTTTCCATACATCCAAAACTAGAGCTCAACAGTCTACCCTTGGCTCTTCCCAGACCTTAGCTGGAAGTTAAATTGAACAGATGAAATAAATATGATAGTTTTTGTTCATATAAAACTCTTTTTAACTACAGTGCAATTCTATTATTAGTGAAAAGACCATTCATTTGTGCTCTAAATAACCTCGCCTACTAGGCTGACCTGTAAAACCAACCAGTCAATCATGTGTTAGATAATGGCTGACTTCCTCTTATTGTCGATGGGAAGGTCACACAAGGAAATTCTTTATTACAGCCATTTAAAGCTACTCAATTATGATTTCAGAAATGGCACTGTCGAAACTGTAATTGCTCATGATTAAGTCAGATTACTGCAGTGTAACTGGTAGTTAGATTCAAAGTGTATATTAATTTGCTCCAAGGATAAGCATGTAAAAATGAGAGGTTGGATTCCTTTTTGGTACTACTAATAAGTATGTTCTGGAAAGCACAACTTTGTTCAGTGCAACACTAAAGTTAAAATGAACTCAGTAAGTCTGAATAATATTTTATGATGCAGAGGTCCTTTTAAACACAAATTTCATTTCCTGAGTTCTGCTGCTCACCAGGGAATTTACAGGGAGTTACTGGTATCGATATCCACAGAGTGTGGACTCATACTTGAACTTGTTGAATGTTAAATGACTGCCGAGTGACCGTCCTCCTTGGGAAAGGGAGGGTGGGTCTCTTTGGGTTGAGATGGCTCCAAAGTGACAGGCTTGGCAACTGAAAGTTGGAATCAAGTCAACCTTCTATGGACAATGCTCACAATCGCAAGCTAAGGAATTTTAGCTGGCTAGGCTCCCAACACACACCCTGGGATCCTTCATTCTTCCCAATCTGTGCCTAAATATCTTTGGAATTAGGTAAGCAGGACATGTCCATCCAGTAAGAGTGTATGCATTCCATTACAGACTCACAGAAATTTCCATGCGTGGGTGGTACACGTTTATATATGTATATATATAGCAGTGCACTGCTCTTTCCTTCATTTATACATTCCTCTGCAGGCAATACTGCTCTTATCACCAAAGTAGGATATGGGTGAGGAAATGGGGGTGGGTGGGGGAGAGGCTGTGACCAGCCATTGCTATGGCTTAACTAATTAGTAGAAAGCTTGAGGCAAGAGAGGCAGTTTAAAAATAAAAGGTCACCCATCTGAGTCGGTGAAATAGATTAAAATCTCTAAGATATTGAATATTTCACTTCCTCCTACAATCCCAGAGAGACCTGCATTTCAAGGCCTCCGCACTCAAATAGCCGCTCAGCTGATGACAGCTATCGGGTTGTCAGTGAGTGGCTTTGTCGGAAATAGGGTTGACTATGTACTTTCTCTTCCTGAATGAGCCTCGGGAGATATCCAAGCTGGGAATGTTCAGTACTAGTTGAGCACTGGGTACTTGCAAATATCATATATGCCAATTGTGTGCACAGGTGCATCGTGTCTGCGGTTGATGCACCAGTCATTGGCTTCAGAATGCAAGCCTGTGAACGTCAAGCGAGGAATTGAGTCCGCAGTACCTATCATCATTTTTTGCACTCGCTGCTGTGGGCTTTAGCTTGTGCCCCACGGCAATCTGAACTCTGAGGTTTAATTGTATGCTATCAGCATGTCGGCTCCAACTTTCTGGCATGTGACATAATGAATTGTCATATTTTATTCATGAATGTAAGTAAGTTTTTTTTAGAAAAGTGCTGTGTAGGTAATTTTTTGGTGCATAATATTTCAATAACTCAGATAAGGTTAGTGCTAGTGATATCTTTGTACCGCCAAATAATTCTGGAGTCCAGCTGACAGGAGATGATTAATCTTTGTCTTCAGTACCAAGGTAATTTCATCGATGGAAAGACACTGTCTAGTCTGACATAGTCTAGGTTAGCACTCCAATGCAGTGCTGGATGAGTGCTACATTTTCAGCGGTGCTATCCTTCAGATAAGCCATTAAAACTGAAGTCATCTGTGTGCCTAGTCAGGTGGGTGTTAAAGATCTCATAACACCATTCAAAATGGAAAGGGAGTTTCTCCCGGTGTCCTGACTTAGATTCTCTCAGATTTTTAAAAAGAAAAGCTCACGGTTGTTTGTGAGACATTTTTTGTGCTTAAATTGACTGCCACATTCACCTACAAATACAGACATGACATTTTATAGAAAAGTCTGT
Source organism: Callorhinchus milii (assembly GCF_018977255.1). Taxonomy (NCBI): domain Eukaryota; kingdom Metazoa; phylum Chordata; class Chondrichthyes; order Chimaeriformes; family Callorhinchidae; genus Callorhinchus; species Callorhinchus milii. Next base: position 8,999,530 of record NW_024704750.1, read on the forward strand.
AAAGAGCTTCATTGGAAAGTGGGGGTGTGGGGGATACAGTATATGTTAATCATTATAACACCACATGTCTCTCTCCATATGACTAAATATGGAGGAGCTTTCCTCCTGCACAATGTGGTTTGGGGATGGAATCCCTGCTGTTGGATACAGTATGAATTGAGAACCGCTCCTTCTGATTGCAAACAAGCTTAAACAAAATAAATTCTATTTAAAATTCTCAGGGGTACATTGGACTGTTGTTGAGATCATCAATCTTACGGAAGAAATGGTTGTATTCCTGACTGTAATAACATTAAAATAGCTGGTTTATGTTCACTGCGTTTAAAAAGCGTGTTGCACATGTGCTGAATGTTCGTCATATATTGATTCATATATATTACATATATAGTGTGTCCCTGTTTTATGTATAGCAGAGGTATTTGAGCTGAAAATATAAATCCACCTTCCTACTCCTAATTGCTCTCCTGCTCGATGCTAATGGAAAATATAAAATGCGAAATCTGTAGTATTCATCTCCTGAATAAGAAATAAATAGCATGCTTTATCTGCACACATTAACAGCCTCTGACTACAGTGTTAGGCGTTTCCCTCGAGTGTGAGCCCAGACCTCCCCTAACACATATGCTGCATTAAAAAAATATAAAAGTGCATGTTTTGGGAGGAAAAGATGTATTTTATTTGCGGATGATGTATCCAGAATTTCTACAATGTTTTAGCCACAAAGGAGGAGACGTGTTAAGGAAGGCAAATATATATATTTTTTAACATTCTTTTGAAAGATAATCTTCACTATCTATCCTCTCAAAATCATGTAGAATTTTTAAAACGTCAAATGAGATCCTTTCTTAATCTCCGATCCAATAAAAACAGTCTGTTTTTAAACCTGTCCTCATAACAATAATCCATCATACCTGGTGTTATCTTTGTAAACTTACAAAGTATCATTTCCATGCCTCTTACCTTTTATAATCTGCCATTTCTATCATGGAATGACCAGAACTGCCACTGTGCTTCTGACTTTGGCATAACCAATACCTTTGATAAATTTAACAGATTTTTCTTACTTTTATATTCAATATCCCGAGATACAAAACTAGAATCTCAATTGCTTTAATTGCCTATTTACCTGGAATCTCACATTTCAAGATCTATATATATGCACTGACCATTAATAAATTAAGAATCTGTGCATGACTGATCATTTATTCACGGGCATGCATTTACAACTGATGCAAGCCATTTGGTGCTCTGTGAACTGCGGCAGTCCTTAATCATGTTTGAAGTTCCTTAAATTACAAATTTAAAACTAGCCATGAAATGAAATTCAGGAAAAGTGAGTGAATTAATGAAGACTCAAGCGGAAATAATGCTGAATAGCTATTTACTAAACCGGGATGAACTCCGGTAGAGTTGGGGATTTAAAACATGTATGGCTGATGTTCAAAACTCATTTATAACGTCACTGCAAAATTTTGAAATATAAATGTTTTAGCCATTAATCTTGAAGCTACTGCCAAGGATTCAAATGCATTGATGGACCTCAAGCACACTCCTTAGAGAGCACTTGCTAGTATCGGAAAGTAAAAAGCCAAGCTATTTTGGAGATCCTTAAAAGCCATATTTCAATAAGGAACTTGTACTGCAGAGTGTGTCTCACATAGGTTTCTCAATTGGAGAAGGAAAAGGTTGTGGTATACTGTTCTGGGAAATAATCTTGTGAACGCAGCGGTACTAACATAGTATTTTTCTTTTGAATATTTGTAGATGACTAACTCAAAATATTTTTGTTTAATGTCATTAATTCCACCTCAGTATCTCTGGTATAATAATAATAATAATCCTTGCATTTGATGTAGCGCTTTTCACGTCTTCTAGACGTCCCAAAGCGCTTCACAGAATATACTCTAAAGTGAATTGACTGTACATTTGTGAGCAAACGCGGCAGCCAATTGCACACAGCAATGTCCTACAAACAGTCATGGATTGAAAATGACCAATTTATTATTGTTTTTTTTTTGGATGGATTATTATTGGATTGGATTATTGGATTATACAAGGATTGCACTGCAGACAGATGAGGAGAACTATGCAAATTTTCACTTATTTCTGAGAAGTATTGGAAGGTCTTTTGATTGTTTTGGAGAGGTGAAGATAGATGCATGTTTAGTTTGGAGTTTTTTTTCCCCCATTTAATCTTCCAACTTCAAATGAAAACTATTGGGATGTGGCAATGGAATAGTTGTTTTGTTAGTTCAAATTAACTAGATTTTATCTTTTCCTGCATGGATTTTTTTATATATTTATTATTCTGTCATTTTCATCGGATACAGTTTTCAAGAGCAAAGTTCTAAAACGTAAAAAATAGGCCAACTATGGTTTAAGGCATCAGTCAGCTTCACCTGCTAATAACTTCTCTTCAAAGACGAGCACTCGATAGTGTTTTACAGATGTAGAATTTGAACAAAGTGCAGAGACTGATGAATATGAGAAGTAATCCAATTTGACATTCAGAGGATGCGGTGAATCACAAGAACAAAGAGCAGCTGGATTTTGATCATCACCTGAGGCCAATTGTGGGGCAGGACACTGGTAGAAACTCCCTTCTCTTTTCAAATTGTGCCATGGGATCCTTTATGTCCATCCTCAGTTTACCATCTCAACCATAGGATGGTATCTCTGACGATGCAGTGATGCCCTGACATTGCATCTAAGTGTCGGCCTTGTCTTTAAATTGAAATTTCCGACATGGGCTGAACCTTCTTTCCTTGGAGGTGAGGGCTGTACTACCTGAGCCAGGCTGACACCTATAGCTCACAAGTCTCAGACAGGTAGTAGTTCTGTGCCTCACTGTGTTTATGCAATATCAATCATTGTTTGTAGACTGCAAAATGCTGAGAAAACACTATGATTTGTGACAGATTGCTGGGGAATAAACTAATAAGTCTAAATTCATTCAAATTACATATATTACATATATTGCCTCTGCTTGTCTCATTTGATCTGAAGTGGCAGCCTATATATACCCAAGTAAAATGTTTAAATTCTGTGTGCTTAGTATTGCAATTTTAACATACTGAACCTGGGGTTAGCATTGAGGACTTGCAGGTCAGGTTGAATGGAGAGTAAAAGCTCTTCTTAACCCAAAATTCAGAAGAGCCATGGTGTGATTCCCAGTCATTCTCAAGGCATCTCTGAATCAGACATCCAGTTTGATTCTGTCACTGTGGGCTGGATTCAAAGCCAAATCCCAGAGGTAGAAGGATGATGTTCTAATAGATTCTGTCAACCTGTTAATATAATTTGCTGATGAAAGGCATGCCATCATCTGGCCCCAATTTCCACAGGAAATTCACTTTTATGGATTTCTCTTAAATTAACTGAATTTTAATTGTAAGGAAGTGAAGTCGTTTAGCATTTTTTTTTAGATTGCCCGATTGCTATCTGCACTGAAGTCGCCAACATTGATCAGCAGCACTCCCAAACTGCTGACTTCTAATGAAGTATTTGTAATGTTGGATATATTTCATGTCATTCTTTTGCCTTGGTGAATGTCCAAACTGAACCCTTGTTTGTGCCAAGCTTCCAAATTGAATTTTAGGACTGCTAATTGATGAACTGCCCAGCTATGACGTATATGCCACCAAGTCGTGCAGCTTTTAAGCAAGTGCTTCGGAATAATAAATCCTTTTTTTTTTGCATTATAGGTTTGTCGTGTGGCCTATGAGATAATGCAGACGTTGCACCCGGATGCTTCGACCTATTTCCGTTCCTTAGATGACATCTATTACTTTGGAGGACAGAATGCACATAATCAAATTGCAATTTACCCTCACAACCCACAGACTGCTGAGGAAATTAAATTAGAGCCTGGAGATCTCATTGGAGTGGCCGGTAACCACTGGAATGGTTATTCCAAAGGTATCAACAGGAAAATTGGGCAAACGGGCCTGTACCCATCATATAAAGTGAAAGAATACGTCGAGACCATCAAGTATCCAACCTACCCAGAGGCTGACAAAGAAAGGCAGCAGTAGCTGCAGAGAGAGCAATCCCACACCCTCAATGAATGTATTTTGCCATAAACCTGAAATCCAGCCAACTGTTTTTATTTTCTGAAATTGATCGCCTGTGTTGCAGATGCATCCATCTCCATTGTTGGTTGTGTTTGGTTGTCTGCCATTAATTCACGTATATTCCTTCGTGGTTGACACTGCCGTGTTATTGCAGGTTAGAGCATGAGCAATCCAGTGTGTGTCCAGTCATGGTGCCTGATGCTCAACAATCTTCAACCATTTTTGAAGAATCAAGCCCAGTGCCAGTGCTGAAGTGGATCTGAACTCCTACCTTGATCTGTAATTTGAAACAGAGAGAGGTTGAACTATTAGTCACAAGAAGGGTTATGAAGACTTTATCCATTCCGCGGCCTGTTTAAAGAGTTATTTGCCTTGAGGACTGACTGGGTTATTCCCTCCCAATAGTAGATGAAGAAAGCATCCGAATAATGAAGTACTCATCCACATTTCACAGTTTTGTAAAAACAAAATCATGGACAGAATCTTTAATACATAATGTTTCTGGACATTGTCTTTGATAACAAAAAATAAATCTAAATCAACCAGTTAAACCGGAATTTTTATACTTTGTTGGGGCAGAGTGGGGTGGAGGGAAGGGGAGGAAAGATGAAATCAATGGTTATCTTTTAGTAATGTAATAACAACACAAAATTATCACTTGCTCATTTCTACAATATTTCATTATTTGAAACCATACACATTTACAAGCACCAGATTGATTATCTTGTATAAAATGGTAAGGTCAATACTATGCATTGAAAATGATGTGCCAGTTGATTACATGATGGGAATATGTATGCATTTATATTTTAAATATGAAAACAAAAATAATGTTGCACCTAACTTTTTCTGTTCGGCCAAAGAGTGGAATATTTAGTTGGCAAGCTCCCTTTGAATAGTTTGTGTGCTCTTTGAAAACGTCTGATTGATAAAAATGGTGCAAGAGACATCCTTCATCACTTTGTCTATTTTGATACTCCTCTTGTCCATTTTCTTTCTTTCCTCTTTGCAACACATAAATAAAACAATGTTGAAGGTTACAGTTTAAGGTACAAATTTTGGTTTAGACTTATTGTATTATAATCCATCTTCAAAGTGTGTATTAATTATCCAGTGTGATGCGAAGAGAGTGCTGTAATTGGTGGAGGGCTGTCCTTCGGTTGAGATGTTAAACTAAGATTCCATTAGGAATTGCTGTAATTTACAGTGATTAATTATTAATCTTGAGTTTATAAATTAATTATTAATCTTGGCTTATCAGTATTTAATTAATAGGCTTTATCAATTTAAATCAAATAATCAATGTTCAGGTTTAATGCTATGTATATTTGTACAATTGCTGGGGTTCTCAGCACTTTTTGTTACAGGTCCTTTTTAGACAGATGAGCCGCTCCATCTGATTAAGTTTTTTTTATGTTGTTGCAATCAATGTTCTTTAAATCAAATTTGTATGTTTTTAAGCTCTCTGATGCGTTACACTGTGTGAATTGCGCTATACAATGCAGAACGTTGCAGATGATGTAGTATATATAACACTATATATACGTACATATAGTGCAAGTCATGGTTGTCACTTGTTTATTTTTTTAAAAAAGCAAGCAATCGCAACACAAAAAAAACTTCAATTAATTTAAACATCGAAAATATTAGATAAAACTGTCTTGATATAACAAAATCTGCAGCCTCCAAAACCTCCACATGCTAAAGAAACCCAAGCTAAGTGCCTTATAGGATGCTTACTGAATTGCTATGTGCAGTCATTCTTTCCTGTGCTACATTGGATGAATGTTGTACATCAACATATTTTAAGAGTAGAAGCGAGACCATTTCCGCATCCCTTCCAAACAAAACGTTCTCCTGCACAACAGGAAGAACAACAAATCTGAACTTGCATTTAACCTCAACAGCCCTCGTCACAAACCGAAGGATGTAGATACATTGTATTTGAAATAACAAAATGCAAGAAAGGTGTGTGTGTGCATCCTTCCCCATTATCAAATGTTGGAGATCCAATTAAATTCAGTATGGCTATTATAATTGTGGTTCCAAATTTACTTATTAATATAAATGCAGTAGATTTACTTAAACTAACCAGATTACCCCAAGTTATCGATTTCAGAAAGAGCATTCAACTACTAATTGAATCATGATCTCAGAATTACAGGAATTATTGAACATAAACTCTTGATCTCCGATTTCCCTAACATATTGACAAACGAATCACACAATGGATTTTGTGGGGAGAAATGTGCACCAACTGAATCAAACCAATATTACAATATTCCAAGATTGGACTTGAAAGACTAATGTTATGATTTCATTATAGGCACTTCTCACATGGCTTCAAGAAACATTATGATCCAATCCACTACTCACATTTTTTCCAAATGTCAAATCTGAATCTACTATCTATTAATGAAAGTAGATTATCAGAGCAGACCATCAGATTGAGATATGAGGTAGTATAAAATTGCACTTCATCTATCTAAAGTAATAATGATTCCTGTCCTTTGAAAATATTATCAGTAAATCTGATTTCCCTCTTAGACTTGAACTGAATAATCCAAATTTCTCCTTTGCAGTTTATTGGAATTTCAGAACCCTGACTAAGAATGCTGTGAAATAGTCAAAATGTATTTTGGAAAATGAATATGAAAATTCACTCAGTCAATGCGTCCTCCCGACGTGAAAAGCGCTATATCAAATGTAAGGATTATTATTGACGCATCCTTTCTTTGTCTTAAGAAATGTCAGCAAAAGGCCAAGTCCAATTTTCACCATCAAGAAGAAAAGAACTCCATCATCCAATGATGCCAACCTTGAGCTATAAAAAGATATCAATTGAGAGCAAGAGAGAGCATTTCATAGCCCTATGGTCCTGGGAAATAGAGTAGGAGATGGGGCAGTGAGGCTTGATTTCCATGCAAAAAGGAAACAGGTGTCTGGTAAGAGATACTACTGAGCCTTCTCTATATGTTCTTTTATGGCAAGATAAATTATTTGAGGGAACAGCTTGAATCGAAGGAGACCACTGATAAACTGCTCATTTTCACAACTGGCATTTTAAAACGAGTCTGCTTCAGTGTTAAGTCATGGATAAAATCTATGCTGTCAGCAGCCATCACTGACATCTTTAATACTGGAGCTTGCGCAGTCAGAGGTACTTCTATCAGAAGAGCCTCTAGCCTTGTTCTGGAGATTGGAACTATTGTGAAGGTCACCATATGCGGGCATGTCAGTTTGGAGTGGAGTTGAATTGTGATAAATATATACTTGTAATTAGTTTGCCTGAAGATATCATGATAGATTCAGTATTTCGCTAGAATCAAAATTTCCACAGATGACAGATTTAGAATAACTTTGTGCTAAAACATATTTACTCTCATTTATTCTACAATTAGAATTGATTTAATGCTATTCTCATCTCAAATTGATTCTAAAAATGCAAAATATATCAAGTTTATAACATACAGTTTTCATATCGTGCACAGCTCCTGTGTCCAAATGTCCTTAGTAGCACATCCACGCATCGAAAGACATGACTATTCATTCCAGCAGTGGAAATAAACCAGCGGCTATGCATTTAGCAATTCAGTCTAAACAACTGCAATTAAAAAGACTTTATGTTCAGAATCATTAATGATCAGGAATAGTCTTCCTCTTTCTTGTTTGGCTTGGGGAGCGATTTCTCCCCTTAATTGTCTCACTCCCTCTTCTAAAAGCATTTTGACTCCCCTTTTTCAGGACTGGCCTTAATTCCTGTGTGCTTCTTGCAGAGTATTTGACAAGACAGATTGAAACTAACCCTGATCCTGTCCTCTCATGCGTCTGATGTCCACGAATGTGCATGTTTAGCTGGCTAGCCATCAGAAGCAGGACTGGAAACTGAATTTCTTTCTTCTCCAGTCATTATTCCTGAGGCTAATTGTAACATCCCAATTGCTGCCCCTGCTGAGATCAGCACACTTAGCACAGATGGTGATTAAACCTGAGACCATCCCAATCTGCATGTCTCAGTTATTCACTGGACAAACTGATTGAAAGAGCTTGATTTCTCTTATTTGTGCACATTTTTGACTGCCTAATTTTCAACTTTATTTTTTTATGGTACCCCCACCCCCCCAAACACCACACCCTGACTCCATCCTAGAGATAAGAGCCTTGGGACGTCCTCCTGCCATGAAAGGCACCATGCAAATGTATTTTTTTATTGGATTGTAAAGATAATTTTTTTTATTCATTTCCACTTTAGGCGGTCAGGCACCATATGCCATTATCAAGCAAACTGGTGAAGGAGGTGATATACTGTACACTGTGAGACTAGCTGTTTTGGTGTAGACTCGCAGAGAATGATTCAGGAATGACCTGCAATGTCCAATTAAAGCAAAAATTTAGAGTTTGGTACTGAGGTCCGATATATAGCAGTTTGCAAACAAAATATTATTGAAATTTCTAGTTTCCTCAGACAGGTCACTGTCCTATCTCATCTAATACATCAGTCTATTGACAGCTACAATCCAGCAAAAATTTAGAGCAGATAAACTAAGCATTTAATTTGAGCCAAATCTTTGACTCAATATGGCTTGTCAATACTTTATTAAATTAATGAAGATTATTGAATTGATCTAAAAACAGGGTCAGAGACCATAAAAGTCAATGCTCCTGACAAGATCGGTCATCTAATCCTTGTTTAGGTTTTGTTGACTGTTCAATCTGAGCGCAGTATCTCCCACCTTGTGGACCAACAGCATCAAAAAAGAGAGTATGTGAATTAATTAGGTGTCCCTCTCAAGCCTGTAGTGGACTATGAGCTTCCAATAAAATAGAAAACTTCTCTCCTTTTACCAATGCCAAGCAGCATGAGGTTTCGAGGAAATTGAGTCAGCCATGAGTTTAAAGGATTTGAGGTTGATTAAATTGATTAAATCTAAATACTGAAAAATGTTTCTTGCAATTACAGGTATTCTATTTGCTTGCCATATGTTGTGTGAGTGAGATCAGAAATGTTACACTCATCTGAGGAACAGGTAAAGTAAATAATTTCCCTTGATAAGGCAAAATAATTAATTCCACTGATGAAGTTGAAAAGCTGAAATATTCAGCCATAATTCTGTAGACATCCATTTGAGGCAGAATAAAAATAAAATGCATGTTTTTTGTTTCAATTAACATACTTGTTATCCTTAGTTCAAAGCAGCTGTGCAATTTTAACTCAAGGTAGATGAATGATTTCGCAAATAACAGTTATAACTAAAGTAGCTTACCACCAGGCAGTCTAGATACTTTAGATTGTTAACATTAGTTTGCAAATTCTAACAAGGATTGAAATCATTGGCAATTTCTTTTACACAAGTGAATTAAAATCACCAATACTTATGATTGGAGCTGAGAAGCGGTGCAATTAACAAGTCACACCACAATCCCCAAATACAGCGTTTGATATTTGCATTATTAGGCACTTTGTGAAGTAATTCACTCTTGTAATGCCAGCCATTACTTTTTCAAGGAAGACAGAGATAGAGAGAAGTTTGGTGTGTAGGGAAAGAAGCAGAAAGCTTTATCACGGGGTGTGGGGGGATCCTATAGAAAAACAAAATCCAAGCTTGCACTATCAGAGGAGCATTTTGCACAGGGATAAAGTGATAATAATAATAATAATTCCTGCATTTGATATCGAACCTTATATAGTTGAAATGTCTCAAAGAGCTTCACAGAAAGTCAATGCAGAGTATGCAAGTGGGGTCTTTAGCATCTGTGGGATCTTTGTTGTCCACCTGAACAGACAGACAAGGTCTCAGTTTAACATTCATTTGAACAACTGCACCTTAGACAATTTGTCAGACTATTAAATAAATGTTTGTCAACAGTTCCTATCCGGTGCAAGATTAATCATCAATGAATCCAATTGCTTAGTGAATGGGTTAAAAGGTACCGCAGAGAGTCTTTGGTTCACACATGGCATAACTGATGCAGTGTTCTCGAAGGCTGCGGGTTTATCCATGTTGAAAGAAAAACGTAGAGAAACAGTTGGAGAAATGGAAACAATTTTAGATGATTGAATTTTGTGGATAGCATTTCACAAGTGGGCAAAGATAGAATTATCAGCAGATGGTGGAGGATAGATTCTAGCCAAAGCGGCCTTCCTCTCTTTGCAATGTATTTCTATCCAAAGAAACAGTGTCCAAATCCTGTATGTGGGAGGTTGCTACCCTTCACTTGGAATATATGGCATCAGCTCTGCACCATCTGTGCCATATCTTGCCAGGGTTGCCAAGGTTGTGTGCAGCATTGTTTACTACTTGCTCTATTGAGTATGATTCATAAACAGCTCGCATGTAAGAACTGTCACACGCTTCTACACCAGTGAAGACAGCAGGTGGCCCAAGCTCCTCAAATGTCTGTAAAATATTCCGACAGCCTCGGCACGCATTTTAAAATTAACACCACATGTTTTGCTGAGGTTGCTTTTTGACGTGACAGTCTATTTTATCATGACATGTCATGCAAATTACCTTTAAATAGGATGTTCCTTCTCTCTCATGGCCAGACCAAATTATGAAAATGTATGTTGCTTTTCAAATTCTCTTGAATGAGCTTTTCCCCAGATGAAACCGCAGCATATTAGCCCTTCACAATGTCCCATAGAATGGGTACAGTATGAGTTTGGGTCAGTGTTGTGAGAAGTGGCCCGCAACCTCACAGAACTTCCTTTATCTATCTCTCAGTGCCTAGTTTCATTGGTGAAGGAACTACCTTGCCTGTCCTTCAGCCAGAGATCAGTCTTAAAAGGAGAGCTTGTTGCATGTTTTATTTGATTCTATTTTATGCTCAAGGCATTGGAAGGGTTGTTCTTTGCAGGTGGGTGAATTTACTGACACTTGTACTGTGAGCTTCTAATAGTTATAAACTCACATTGTTAAGGTTGGTAAACTTACTGATGATTGCAAATCATCCTTATGGAGAACTTCACTGTGGCAATGTTCCAAACTCCTCAAATGTTGTTGGATGATAGACATTATGCATTAAAAATCATTAGCATGGCACTGTTTCCTCCTAGCAGTCTATTGCAATTTGAACAGCTATTTTTCACACTTGTCATTTAATCAATAGCTAGGTATTACGATCGAGACCTATTTTTCCTTAATATGAATTAATTGTGGGAAAAGTTGAGATTTTTTTAAACAACTATACTCTGTGAGCCAACATTGTCCATTATAAAGTAAATCGCCTCATTTGAAACATTTAAACCGAAAATTAGCTATTCTTTCTGCAAGAAGATTCAAAAACCATCGTGGCAACCTAAAGTATATTGATCGATTTTCATGGACGAAACAAAAATAATGGTCATTAAGCTAGTTTATAAAACCTCTGATAACATAAAATTAAACCCGTTCTTGATCTTTTGCTCTCCCATATTACAATATTAAGCCCATAGTTTTCTTTTAGCCTCTTAGTTTTTGTCCATGTTTCTCCTTGTCTTTTTACAAAAATTGACCCTTGCTGTGATATAGCCTTGCCTATGTAATAATTTGATGAGATTTCAGCTGTCTATCCAACCATGGAGTTTAGCCTGATCCTGTTGTCACCCAACATTTACACAAATGCATTTTACAGCAAAGGTTCATTTGATAGTAATATAAAGAGGACCCTTAAGTGATGGTTTCTTTAGATAGCTGAGCCATGTTGACCGAGACAGTCAACTATGGGACATTTTGTATGAGACATTAAGAGACAAAGGTTTTCTTTAGCACATTTTAAAGTATTCTTATGTTTATTCCATTCTACCAGAAAGTTTTTTCTGTATTAACTGGAAACATATTTCCAGGTACAGTTTGAAGATGATAGCATATTCCTTAAACACTGGTATTTATTCCTGCATTTTCTCTAATTGTATAGATCAAAACTGCAATCATTTGACTCTGGAAGATCCCATGGCCGATCTTATTTACAATTCATAAGAACCATTATCTTCTTTGTGAAAATGTCTAGGGAAAAATGCAAAGAGGTTTATAATATTGAATCAGATGAGTCAACATCATGTCACAGTAACTAATTGACATAAACTACAGAGTGTTGTCATACAGAAAGCTGTATGAATCTTAATTCCGAAAAGGCCTAATCCTTATTGAGTAGCACTTGTGCAAGTGTCCTAGGTTAGTAATTTCAACTGTGTGAGTGATTCAACTTTTATTTTGTATCTGCACAAACCTGTCACCCTCAGTTATTTTCAAATTCTGTATTGTAGCTTTACTTCACTGTGTGCTATCGACCAAAAATCCACCCAAAAGAATGTTATTGGTCTGGTTAACACCGGTGAAGAGGGATTTGAATGACACAGAATACCGCAAACTCACCAGATCCAGAGGTGAAGGTTTTCAGTGTCGACGCAGTGGAAAAGGTACAGATCAAGGAAAGGCCTTGTTCTCACCCTACCCATTACTTTCACTGTTGGCTCCATCAAAGATTCTCTCAACCTGTGTATTCTCTCGAGATAAGGTTTTCAGAAACTTAAGAATATTATCTCCTCCTTATTCTTCTCTTAACCTTCTTCAGGATAACCTTAGGCTGGCATTTGTTCTGTTACAGATATTGTGCTTTCTGGTGGATAGGAGAACAAAGGGTTATTATGATGTTTGTGATCTTGTGCGATCAGCTCTCGTATCCTTGTGGTTGCGCTGGGTTTCTTTACATTCTGAATGTAAACAAAGGATACAGAGGTTTCTGTTATTAGACACAATTTATGATTTGTCAAATATGGATAGTAGAGTTTTGTGCAATGAATAAATTACATGGCAAGTACTCAATCTCTTAATTCATACCTACCGCTCTATTTCAGCTTCTGTTTCATTTAATATAGATGTTAACACATTCAGTGTAAGATATCCCATATACCAACATCTGCTACAATCCTACAAACAGCAATTCTGATATTGCATATGTAGAAAAACTATTGTATGCGTTCAAAAGACATAATCCTAAAGGAGTTCAAGGAGTTCAGCAATACCAGGCGTTTACAGGCATTTCTTGCAAGAGAATTACCAACATAACTCTGTACAAACTATATTATGAGTTTGCAAGGTTATATTACACTCAATGGTGATAAAAGTAACCTTTCACCAAAAAACAAGATGTATCAGTTTAATTGTATTCAATAATGTAGCAGATCACATAAATTATTTAGAAAAATGTATTTTACTGTTTATTTGCAGTCAATACAGGCCATTTTGCTGTTCTATCATATTCTAATAGAAATGAACAAATCACATTCTGGCTCTTTGTTAAATTACAGTAATCAATATTTTCATGTTGGTAATACAAGTATATCGTACAGAGAGCCAGAGAAGCAGATTGGAATTTTGCTTTTGTGGCTTTGCTTCTGATTTACAATAGCAATTTAAGTACACAATAGAAGGTTCGGTATTAGAGAGATTTGATAATGCCTTTGGACTTCCCACTTCACTATTAAAACAGAATTTTGCCCTAATATGATTTTTAATAATATTATAGCAGTACATCCAGGAAAACACAGCCAGCTATTTAACAAAATAAACTTGCAAAGGAGATAAGAATGCGTGGCTGTTATTGGCTGTAATTGGTATTTCTTGTTAATGTGAATCTCCATGTTAATGTGAGATCTGTGGCCAATGTAGTGCCTGTGCAGCACTTCCAAGATGTTATCCCATATGAAGGGCCGATATAAATCCAAATTGTTGTTAATCATTTGAAGAATATGTATCCCTCACTTAGAAAGACACGCAATGTCCAGCCACGTAAAGTAGTAAAGGTTGCTTGAAATCTTTGCTTCCATGACAGGCAAAATTATGTTGGAATAAGCAGTGGATCAATTTCCAACAGTACAGAATTCGATCAGGTTTGCACTCCAGATGTTGTGTACCTACAAAAGGTATTCTTCAGTGCATGCATGATACCATTTGGCGCATCAACACAATGTAATAGTTCCTTATCTTTTGTATTAAAATATTGTTACATTTTTCACATCTTACTTATTTAGATACCCCCCCACCCAGCCTTTCCTCTAACCTTACAAAAAGGGGCTGTATGTTGTGATACATGCTTGGGTTCTTCTGTGTGGTATGAAAAAAGCAAGAAATAGATATTACATCTGTGAGCTGCTCAGCTGGGCTGTACTTTTCCTATTAAATGTATCTGTCTCTGGAATCGCAAAATGATTTCTTGCCCACGGGTTCTGGAAGCTTTTGCATAAAGCATACCAGGAGTTATAAAATCCAGGGAGGATTGCACGTGCTTGTATTCTGTTTTTTGTTTTAAGCAAAAGTGTAGTTTCATGGGGGTTTCAAGGCCCTGTAAAACAGTATTTTCGCCTGCCATCACCATCTTTGCCCTACAATCAAGCATCTTGCATCTTCCTCAAAATTGACAAAAAAAAACTCAAAACTCATAAAGCTGTGCCAAGCATAAAATCTGTTTTAACCTTCAAGCACTGAGGTGTGAGATGTCGTCTGCACTGCAGAACCATAATCACCTTCAAGCAGCTGTGTGATGTGCTTTAGAACAGTTTCTTTAGAGGCACTATTATTATTCTGTGTGAATGACCTTGTGCTTTGATGCATGTTGCAAAGGGATTTTCATATGCAGTTTAAAAATTGAAACTCTGGTAGCCAAAATATCTCACTGCCATGTCCAATCTTCTCAATTGTTCCCAGGTTCCAGGTTAATCATTGTAATAATAGAGTAGGATTGAAATCTGAACTAAATTCCAAAACCAGAATTGAGATACTTCAAATTAATTTATAAATTTGCTCATTGTGAAGTCTCTTCCTTTTTCTTTCTCTATTATGCTGCCATTTTCCTTACAGCAGGAGGTAAGCAAAGGTTAGGTGGAGCCACTGCTACAAATAGAGGTAGTTTATTTTTTAAGAAGCAACAAAGGTATTCACACACGTTGTCTGATTCCTAATAATGCTTATTTACTCATCGTGGCCGAGTGAGAGGGGAAGAGGTGACATTCTGATCCCTTGGAATCCAGTGGTACCTTGTGGTGGGACTGCAGTGAGTGAGGCCATCTATCTGTCTGTCAGTCAGTTAAGGATGGCAACAGGTTTCCTGGATGAAACCCCAATACTTTAGCTAGCATCTTAGAATTGTACATGTGTTTTATTTATAGATCTCATCAATTGTAGCTACCTTTGCAAATTGCAGAAAATGGCATAACTTTACATCAGTGTTTCCTCACACTGCTCTGAATTACCGTCTTAGGTTATAAGTTTGAGTCTTGGTCTGGGGATCAAGATCACAAATATCTTGGGTTGAATGCAAAGGGTTTTGAAACAACCATGCATACTATTGTTTTTAGCAATAAGTTTTAAGGTAGTTTCCCTCAGGTAACCTACTTCAAGATTCAAACCATTCCCTGAAAGAAGAATGGCATTGATGGACACTAGTGTTATTACCAGCTGTGCTGGTTTGCCCATTGGTGTTAATTTAATTTGTGGCAAAAAAGCAATTTTATTAGAGATCTGGCCAGAAAACGTGAAGCTTCCACACTTGAGTTGCTTCAGGAATGTTTTCACTGCAAATGATTCTTTAAACTCTTCATCACTGATTAGCAATTGGCATCTTTTTGTTCTTTGATGCCATTAATCAGTCTGCCACTTCTTTCACTCATCACTCTATCCAGGCATTCTTAAAGCCCGATATATGATGTGACTAAATGCCAATGAATTATGGATTTTGTAAACTGAACCGTAGGCTCTGTGATTGAATAATCTATGCTGGATGAATACTCAAAAAAACAATCACTGCATTTGACAAAATATGAGACTGTTTCTGATCTGCTCTCATTTGCTATAAATTAAATGCATTTGATATGGCCTTCCAGTTGAAAAATGGCAAATTCTAAGCATAAAGTACTCTGAACAGACATTTATTATAATAAAAAAAATCCCAGCATTTGATAAAGCGCATCAACGCATCGTTGAGACATCTCAAAGCACCTCACAGAATATATTGCAAAGTGGATCGACTCTATGTGTATTTTGTAGGCGAAATGCAGCAGCCAATTACACATAGCAGTGTTCAACAAACAGTGTGGACTGTATGGCCACATTTTGTTAAACTATGAATATTGATGCATTAACAGAATCATCAAAATGATATCACTCAATTGCAATGCAACCAATAGAGTCCCATTCTAACAATATGTGCCCCATATTGTATTTTATCCTTCTTGAGTCATGACTTTAGTGATCAGTGTAACTGACTCATAACAAATCTCAAACAGGATGCAAGTGGAGTAGCTTCTCCTGACGTTTCAGAAAGCCTGCTGGCAATAAACCCTTTCAACGATTTTTAAATAACTTTTTCCCTTCTTACTAATTGTTTGTACAGAGCTTTTTGCTTGAACTGCTGTTGATGTAATTGGGGCGAATTGTCAGTTTTACTGAGACCAACAGTGGGAGAAAGCTGAATTGGAAGCTGAAGTGACAAGATTGGTAAACTCTTCGGTTAATGATTTGCATCTGTATTTGCATTGATCTGCTTCAAGGTCTGCGTCTCAATGGAAATTATGACAAATTAGCCAGCGAGATTGTCAATAGAAAGCAGAAAACAGTAATAACTGGAAGAGGATTTTTATCAGAAATCTGTTTGCAGAGATTATATTATAGGAGACATAGAAGGAGGCTTCTTTGATTATAAAACATGCCGATGCCACCTAACTGTGTCATCAAGTGAAAGCCATAAGGAAGATGAATACCATTGAAAAAAGATTTGGATCATGAATAAGGATAGGTTATAGATTGGCTGTTGGAATTAAATACAACTAAGTATGAAGCTTTCATATTGATGCAGAACACCTAAAATGCATATCTACAATGGATGAATGTCCATTACCAAAAGTTGTAGGATGTAAGTCTGATTAATGACTGTTCACATCAAATCAATATGAGGTTGTTTTCAATGTAGTTAATCATAAACTGGGATTTGTTGAGGAGATTCAATTGCAAATCAGATCAAGTTACTTTAATCCTGCTTAACAGATTGGTTTGGAAAGTTATGTTCCTCTTTGAGCATTTGTGTTCATAAGAACTTGGATATATTGTGGATTGTTACTGAGAGAAACAATGACCGATGGAAGATCATTTTCTCAGAGTTATCCGTTTTATTCTGAACTGTTTGATTTTTGTCCTTCCATTAATTGTGTTTTATTCTTTTCCAATACTTCTCCACACAGTGGATAGAAGCAGAGATGAGTCTGATGGTAGAATCACATGACTTTGTTGCCTCCAGAAAAAAATTCAGTGCTCAATTAATCAGGAATGAGGAAAACTTGCAAGACATTTTGAAACAAAAATCTTTGCCTGTTGCATACAAAGTAGATGTGAGTTAAATATTTTACTAAACACACAGCGTTCATGTGTTGTTTTGTAATGAGGATTGGAATTGGCACTGAGACGCCGTCCGGCGTGGAGGGCGCTATATAAATCCAAGTTGTTGTTGTTGTTGAATTAATGTCTGTGGACTGAACTTCCAGTGTTGTGCACCATCTTTCATGTCGGAATAAGAAAATGGGAGATTTAAACTTAATAAGTAGGCTTAGCAAAAAGGCAACTGAACAAACAAAAAACTTCAACTCAGTAAATTGGTCAATACTGCCCCTGGCTGAGGATAATGAGGCCAATGAAATCCTTTAATTTTGTTGGTTTGGCAGCAGTAGTTCTCAATTAAAAGTATGGAAAAGCTAAGACTAATCATTCGGGTGCGCACATTTCAATATAGTTTCACAGTGCCCCTATTCCTCTGTCCCACCCCCCAGCCCTCCAGTCATAGACACACATGTAATATCACATTGGACTAATTTTTAAAATTGCATTAACATCTATTTCTCTCTTTATTTATTTAAACTGTCTTGGAGAGTTTTACAAGTGTAGGAAATAAGTCAACATCTTTAAGCAGAAATTGCACAATATCTCTGTGGGTTAACGACAATGGAGCTGATTTGTTTCTTTTAAGTTATTTAATGGACAATCATGGCACTCGCATTACATTTAAAATAAAACATGGATTTTACACTCCATTGTCTACAGCGTATCATGTCAAATTGCCCTCAATGGTACATTAAGTCAGCCAGTGAGTGATAAGATCGTTGGATTTATTTAAAGTTTCTGCTTCACAGCTGGAAACGAGCCACTTGATTTTTGGAAGTGAGTTTGGCTTATCGTACTGTGACATCCAAACAAGTCAACACACAGACAATATTTTATATAAATATCACATTACAGGCAAAAGTGCATCAGAAGGAAACCAAGCACTGTGAATTGTCCAATCTGAAAAATAACTTTTTTTCTTTAACAACCTCTTCAAAATTGCATCCTTTAACTAATTATCCATTACAAACCATTACAGTATTCACACAGAATAATGATAATAAGCATATTAGACATTATACTTAATAGAGGAAATGCTTAATTTTGATTGCATAATAAATATTCAGAATGCTAACTTTGAAGAAAAAAAATACACATTAGAATTTCTTGCAAGCTAAATCAAAAAAAATCTGTGATGTCTACATGCTGTGTGAAAAGAATAAAAATCCGGTTGATATTGAACTGCTAGATCTGTCAGAGAACATGCTTCAAAATGTGAAACATTGGAGTTTTTACTTAATTGGCTTAGCAATAATTGCTTTTATCTTATGTGCAGTGGAGCATTGCAATTGCTTTAATACAGTGCAGGAAAATGCAGTATGATGCCAATGTAACCAAATGTAACCTAGCCATTCAATCCCATTGATTCTAATCCCTTCCTGGTATCACTGCTGACCAGACATTCCCTAATGGCTCAGTTGGCAATGCTGTGATATTGACCTATATACAATAAAACTGCAAGCTTCCCAGTTTAATCGTTATGCTGAGTCAGTGTTGAATTAGCTGATATCAGCTGTGGCACCATTTGGGATGCTAAAACCAGTCTTCAGCATCACTGGGCTGAGGAAAAAAACAACCAAGGTTCCTGCTTGTGATTCTCATCCAGTAATCTCTATTATAAAGCACACATTTGTGGACCTAAGTGGGGACATTTATCACAGTGCTTGTGCTTGCTGGTGCTCAGGGAGCCATACACTAGCTTATCTTGTGAATTCATACAAAATTGGGGGAATTGAGCTGCTCCAGGGTTTATAACTAGTCTCTGACCAAAAATATCACACTGCAATGGTAAAAAAAAACCAACTGGTCTAAAGTTTCTAAAAAAATTCCCATGGGATGATTAGTACAGCCTATTCGGCTGTTTTGTTGAATGTGTTCTGAACCTTATCGAGAAACTTCTTGGTGATAGCTTCTGCAACAGGGAATTACTTTCTTAGCATAAACCAATTTAATAACACATTGAAGTGCCTGTAGATATTTCCCACCATTCCCACTCGAATGCTGAATTTGTTTGAAATTCAATTGTTATCAAAAGGTTTTCATTTACATTGAATGGCATCTCTTTTCAGCCCAACACTTTGTTGACCTATTTCCCCATCCTGTCTCTTGCTGTACTTTGTTTTATTTGCTGTCATATGTCCCTAGCTGATAGTTAAAATTGTAAGAGCCAAGAAAAATAAAGGATGGAGCTTGGAATCACAAAGCACAGTGAAACCCTCCCATCCACAAACCACAAAAATCAGTTTGACAATAATTCTGTCCAGAGTGATCGGGGAGATAGAGAATTGGAGACAGACCTGCGGCAAAATTGAATGGAAGATGACCAACCATAACTTTAACTACTTTAATAACTTTTTAAAAGGTATTCCAGGTGGTAAACAGACTCATTTGGCAGTGTTTCCTTTTCTTTTTCACAAGATAACAATTGTTTTACAGGCAATGACAAAATGAGCTTAAGCTACAAACTGAGAAAATAGTTGCATAATATACACAGCTGAGAAAGTAAGATTTGTTCAAAGACTGGCAGGCTTCATGAAAAGGCATTCAGCAAACCTTATCTCATCTGTTAGACATGTGATCCAAAGACATAAATCACAATGAAATGTATCATTGACTCTCTCCAGTGTTGCATTCATGATAGAAATGGCACACCGTTTAACTCCTGTGGCACCAAAACAATTTTTTTTATATAAAGCCACATTAAAATCTTTGTCTAAAAGCAAGGATGTTCACTTGATGTGAGTGCCCCATAAATAGCTTAAACTCGTTTGAAAAAAAATCCATTGTGGTGATAGCTTTATACAAGATTAAGTAAATTCCAAATCTATTTTTTGATCATTTGCAAAGTGAATTGCTAAGGAGAGATGTTTCATCATGTCCCTCTCGTCGGGCTGGTCTTGGCAGACATGATGGTATCGTGGAGAAATCGATAGCCACAGAGCCCTGATTTTACCATGATGCTTGGTGATAAGTTAATTGCAAAGAGAGGGAAATTGCTGGGGTGAAATAGCCTCTCATTCTTTAGGATTTTTTTTAAAATTACAAATATTTCCCAAAACCATGGCTTGAATCTTTGCCTCGTGTGGCATTCGAACTGGACTAAAGCACAGGGACCCTACCCTGCGTATAAATGTAAGTTGTTGTTGTTAGGCCATATTTGGGTCAAGTCGTTGAGTGCAGAATCAAAAGGACTGTTCAATATTTTACACAAATAATAATCCTTGCATTTGATATAGCGGTTTTCATGTTGGGAGAGCATCTCAAAGCATTTCACAGGAGACCGGCAGTCAATTTACAATACCCCACAGACAGTCAAACTATTCATCCATATTATCTGATCCCAGTACAGTTCTGTCAGCCAAATGGCCTGTTTCTATACTGTAACATTCTATCATTGTATTGGGTCCAGGCAAAGGCTATTGCGACCAAGAGCAAGCTTGTATGATGGCAAAAAGTGTCTTCCTCAAACAAGGCTTGTACAGATTTTGCTACAACAAAAAGTTTTCCCTTTTTTAAAAAAAAGTACAGCCTTGCTTTGGACCATTTACTCCAACATTTAAAGTTGCTCTCTTGTGTTTGATTTACTTTCCAGCAATTTTTCAAGAAATGGTCATTTTATAGCTCTAAGCTCTTAGAATCCTCAGCAGAAATTTTGTAATTTACAACAATACGTGTGGCACGTTAGCCTCGTATATTTTTTTCCGAGAAAATAACATTGTCAATGCCTGCAGTGATTCAGGTCTGTTGACTTCATTTAGAGCTGCCAGAATCACTGCAACATCAATCTCTGCTTTCTAATTATTGATCGCATCCAGCTAATGCTGCATTTATGGCTTTTCAGGGAGATGTGGTCTCTTTCTGGGATAATCTGTCAATGAATTTATTGAGTGTCAGCCTGGCTCAGTCGGTAGCACTCCGTTTCTGAGTCACAAAGTTGTGGGTTCAAGCCCCACAGAGGATTTTGAACTCAAAGTCTAGGTTGACGCTCCAATGCAGTGCTGGGGTGGGCTGCTGTCTTTCACATGAGATGTTGAACTGAGGTCTCATCTGCCTGTTCAGGTGGTGTTAAACATCCTTGGCATGACTCAAAAAGAAAGTTTCTTAACGTCGCTGTATTTGGGACATTGCTGGGTGCAAATTGACTAAAAATCTTATGAAGCGCCTTGGGATGTCCTCCTGACGTGAAAGGCGCTAAACAAATATAATTTGTTGTTGTTGAGACATTCTCCCAATGTGAAAGGTTATATGAAATGCAAGGATTATTATTTATTCATTTAGGCCAGAAACTGAACAAATTTTTTGCTTGAAATGATCTATATTTCCCAATTCATTATTTATGTTGCATTTATTCCACATATTAATAAAATACTTGTTGATTGTGTATTTGTCAAAAAACAATAATTCCTTTGTGAACCTCTGTAAACCTTTTGCACTGACATTTTAATAAAATAGTAAAAATTCTGGTCGCCTCTGGCACACAGCAAATAAAATCTCTCTTTAATCTTTGCTTCCCAGCTTGCGATCCTGTCTGGTAGCTTCATTGTCCTTCACTGCAGTTTATATCCCCTCTCAGCTACCCATAGCCAGTACGGTGAAATGTTGTAAAATGAAACACTGTTTGGAGGCTCTTTTATAGAGCTTAAAAACAGAATAAATAGATTTAATTACCACCTCAAGCTCACTCTGCTCTCCAAAGTTTCTGAAAGTGCCTTTTAAATAATATTTGAGGTTTTGCTGTGCAGCTTCTAATAATAATCTTTACATTTGATATAGCAGCTTTCTCATTGGAAGAATGTCTCAAAGTGCTTCACAGGAAATGGCGTAAAGTGAAGTGACTGTGTGTTTTGGGTGAACGGTGAATGGCAACAAAAATAAACCTGATGGGAACTGAAGTCAGATGAAATCAAACGATAAGAGAAAATGTTTATTTCTCATAAAATACAGGAAAAGATTTTCTGGGCACAAAGATGTGCATGTGCAACGAACATAAATTGAATTTCAAATAACTTGAATTCAATGCACTACAACAACAACTTGCATTTATATAGTGCCCTTGACGCAGGATAGTTACCCGGAGTACTAAAATATCTTAAACATTTTTGCATTAAATGCTGTATAGAGATGCTTTATATGAAGGTCAATTTGAATATTTGTATTCAATGATTGGTTAAGGAATATAGAATATAAAATATAGGAAAACAACAACAACAAGATTACATTTGTATAGCGCCTTTCACATTGGGAGGACATCCCAATGTGCTGGACAGAGTACAGCATTTCAGACCCGAGCTGGGGTCGGGGGGGAAGGGAGGGGAGGGGAAGGGGAGTGGCCGATGGCATGGCCGAAGAGGAGGGTCTTGAGGCAGGACTTGAAGGAGGATAAGGAGGGGGCGAGACGGAGTGACTGGAGGATGGAATTCCAGAGGTAGGGGGCAGAGTGGCTGAAGGTTACCGTTTTATGGTGACTTTCATGTGAGCTATTCTTTGCGACTTGAGAAACCCAATGCGAGGCTGCTTCAAATGATTTACATTTGAATCATTAAATTAAACCATTTAAATGTTATTCTTTAATGAGAATCACAAAATCAAATACCGATTGACAAAATATATTAGATGTTATGATGCAAAATCACACAGTGATTTATGGGAAAATAATTTATTCACTTTCTTTAATCACATTGTGAGCATGAAAGTGAAACAGAACCCAATACTTTCCACAACTTCTTAAGCAGAATTAATGTGGGAAGAGAGTTCATATTCCACTCCAGAAAAATGAGAATTTTTAGTGTCGGTGGATGCATATGTGGAACTCAGTCTTGTTTGGAGACTTAAGCAATGGCAATGAGATTTTGCATGTGTCAGACACCCGGCTGACCAGAAAAAAGTGAAACCCTACCCATTTATATTCTTAAGACTCTGACAAATCCTTTGAACAGTTTCTGAAATGACAGATTTACAGATTTTTTTGCTTTCTTTAATTCAATTATTTGTGATACTTTTTCCCTTTGGAAATTAATGTAAAGAATCCAAACTTTCATCGGAAAAAAATCATGGTGCATAGCCTTATTTAGTTTTTCAGATATTAATACAGGAAAAATGTAAGTTAATTATTTTGGCAGATATGACCAGCATCACCAGAAAAGGTGTGTCCAGGGTAATCTCTGCAACATGGGGTGAGACATTACATTGAAATCCTGTTTGCCTGTTTTTAGGTGATGTTAGAAGAGAAGAGAATTTCTTCTAGCATTCTGACCATTCATCTCGCAGGTTTGCACAAATAGCCTCAATATTGTCTACAAAAGCAGTAATTAATAGGAATAATATCATAATCCATGCATTTGGTATCATGCTTTTCACATTGGGAAGACGTCTGAAAGCGCTTCATGAGGATTTTCTCTAAAGTGTAGTGACTGTGCATTTTACAATTAAACTTTGAGACATTTTGTAAGCATGAGGTGCTATAAAAAGGCACGCTTTTTCTTTTGTACACTGAAGAACTGAAAACTTTGCTCTGCTATTATGCTGGTCTAAAATGCTGCGGCAAAGCTATTGATTGTATCTGCATTCAGCAGAGGCTGGGGGAATCAATGCTTAACAAGATGTGGGAGCAGCTACCTTACCTCTCCATCATCTTCAAATGCCATGGGAGACATTGTGTTACACCAGAAGCTTTATATCACTCGTTCACAACAACAAATTGATTATTAGTACATTTCCATCTGTATACTTCAAACAGTATTGAAACATTTATGGCTTTGAATGCAGTAAATCTGTACAAAGCACGGCCAAGCAAGCTTTTTTTTTCCCAAAAAAGTTACCATAAAATGACCTCTGGAAATTAACATCTTCCATAATGTTTTACCTGACTACCATCATTTTTATCTGTCCTTACACGATGAATAATTGCATGATATATCAACGTTGACAACAATTAGAGCATTCGATACAGCTCTCATCAAGGGACACACGAATGCTGGTAGCAATTCAGCAGAGGGATAAAGCATTCATGCAGACACTGCCACAAAGAATCGTGATTCATCTACAACAGAACAAGGAAGTTTCTAATGCGAAGGTGAGTCTGTGGTGAAGGAGCGCCATCCGAGACACAAACTGTTCGGCAACATTCCCCTGTTGATACTGTATTAGGATATATCATAAGGAGATTTCAACTCCCGACAAGTATTCCTTATTAAAGACTATGAAATTCAATTGGGGTTTTCAGTAAAATACAAAATGGATCTACAAATACAGCTGCAAAAAATATGCCTACAAAAGTCACTACACTTTCAGTAAAATCACTTTGAGATACCCTCCTGACGTGAAAGGAGCTTTATAAATGTAAATTGCATTTTATTGTAAATCCTTTGAAGCACTTTGAATGTTCCTCCTGACATGGAAGCACTATATCAAATGCAAGTTTGATTATTATTATTAATCATCTTGCCAATGCTGTAATTTTTCATCAGTAATTTCTTAAACATTTTATACAGGCTGTGTGTGAAATGCAAAATATTCTGCTGTATTAATTTTATTTTGTTGTGAGAAAGAAATAGGGCCAACTCTCATTTATATTTCTTATTTCATTATAAATCTAGTTATTCTCACGCACTTATTTTGCTGTAGAAAACACTCCCGCTGAGTAGCAGTTAAGCATGTTATGTTTCATACTTGTGCAAATGCAACTTTGACAGTTAAACTAATCTGAAGAAAATATGAACTTCTTTTTCGGAAAGCTCTTGAATCAATTACCCATGACTTCCCTACCAAAAAACAATTCCAGCTGTGAACCTTTATTGACCTTCCTTTGAAGAAGTCAATCAAAAATACCACCAAGATGTGCGGATTTAGTAACTAATTTATGAAGGGAGAAAGATTCTCGTTAATGATAGTCTAATGGTATTTAGAAAGTGTAACGCCATATACAATTTTTAATAAGTCATTCAGTATGGGTGGAGGTTAATCGGTTCCACTGTGAGTTTCAACCAGAAATCCTTTTCCGAAAATGTCATCCAAACTCCAATTAAGCTGATCGCTTGGTGCCTGAAACCAATTAAGAGGCCCATGTGCAATTTCACTCTGTACACAGTTTGCCTGCAAGTGGAGCTCTGAGCTGTCACTCAAGATATTGAGGATTAACAAAACTTGACCCACCCCAGGGAGATGTGAGACAGGGGAAGTGAGTCAAGATATTCTGATTTAATGCCATATTGGTTACTTTAGCTTAAATCTCAGCAACTATCATCGAGTTATGAGCTATGAGCAAGTTGTAATGCTACAATATAACCTAGGTATCAGTCTGGCTCAGTTGGTAGCACTTTCGCCTCTGAGTCAGGGAGTTGTGGATTGAAGCCTCATATCAGGACTCGGAACTTAGGACTTAGAATTGTTGCAAAGTACCATCCTTCAGGTGAGACGTTCGGCCAAGGTAGATGTTAAAAGTTCCCATGGCACTATTCAAAAATGTTCTGTAGGATTCTTTCTCCCCTTTTGCTTTGGCCAGCGGAGATAAATAGAAAACTATCCATACTTCTAGACATAGCTTTTACATAGCTTGTAAGTCATCAAAAGTCAACCAATAATAATTATTTGCATAACTGTGGGCCAAACAGTGGGTAGTGGGGGGGAATCATTTTAAATTTTTAGCAATTAAAGCCAACCTCAAATTCTGACAATAAATTTGCATCTTAAATTCCAGCCCTGAATTCCACAATATACCAATGAAATAGTCTCCGGCCAACAACAGTCTCCTAAAGCTTTCATGCAACAGCTGGACAGGGAAAGAAGAGATACCAGTGCCCCAGGTCTCTGACTGATTGCATAAAAAGCCTTCGGCATTTCTTATACGGCCGACTCCTGAATAAAATGTTTTGATGGGCTCAGTCATTTCTATTCCATTGTTAGGTGGCCTTAAAGTGACACCAGTCAACAATTGTTTTGCTCCTGGCACTGACAAAGTATGTGAAGCAGATTAATCCAACATTAATCAGTCCGCAGCATCTACATAAATACATGCAGTGATTGGAATGAGACACCCTCATAAAATAGCACATAATTCACCCTTCCGTTTGCCTTGAACACCATCAGTTTCTTCAGGTTGAACAGGATGGGGTGTCTTATCCTTGTCCTGCAGGTACTGGTGATGGCATTGACATTCCCAGCAATGTTTCCTCTTGATCAATCACCGTCACGGCATCTTCCTTTGGTTGTCTGCAGAGGTTGATGATTGAGACCTGCCATGCTATTGCACAAATATGAAAACAGCTCCAGCAAACTAACAGTAAGCACATCACTGTGAACTCAGCAGATACTGGCTGTAGTCAAAAATACTGAAAAAATAAATGTAGATCATTGCAATGTGTAATTTTAGTTAAAGGAATGTTGTTTATTCCTTGCCTGAGAAAGTATGTTCCATAGGCAATGAGGTCAATTTAAATCTGCATATGACAAAGAGTGTGCTAGTCAACACTGTTAACTTTAAAAGGCATACCTGCCTTTCGATTGTTTTAATGGTATCTTAAGGGACATTGTTCCTTCTTCCTCCATGAGCTGCATCCTGAAGCTCTTAGCACTTGTTCAGACAATGGCAGTATGCATCAGCCCTGTTCTTTTCCATCTCAAACACTCTGGTTCTCTGTCCCCTTAATGTTATTTTCAATGTTTTCTGCAGTCCTCTCCATTTATTTTCATTTGACACACAGCATTAAGCTCTGGGCAATTTCTGGTGAGGTTGCCTGCTGTTTTACGGGATGTTGACACAAGACAGATGTGGTCTGGTACAGTTTGAAACTCTTGTCACCCCGAGAACAACCCCAGCTTATTCAACACACGTTTTTCTAGCCTTTATCATCATTGTATTCCAGCCTCTGAAATAATGATTCCAGCACTGAAATACTTTAGAGTTGAGTGTCTCATTACTAGTGATTAATTTGAATAATTTTGACTTGGGTGTTGATTGCACAGCTACATCCATCAGTTCACTGTTACAGTGAAAACCACATCAGTGACTTGATAGGGAATTAAAATATTTGCCACCAATTGACTGTCAAAATAGATGCCAAGAGCAAATCAAGCCTGTCTTACCCTTCACAAAATCAAAAGCAGATTGATGTAAAAAATTAAATTAACATGTAGCTAATTTTTAAAAACTGAAGTACAAAATAATAGCACCGTTCCCCCCTCCCAATAATTCCAAACCCAGATAAATTTAGGATCAAGTAGTCTCAGAGGAAATGTCTTTGCATTATTGATGTTGATCTTTTTGGTGCACAGATCTAGAATTCATTCTCTTTAAGTGATGAGTATTTTCATACTTGAATTCTTTATTTCATGTTTTTCCTTGTGATGTTCATGTCACTCAATGTATTGGCACTTCCTGCTGCTAACAGTAAAAAGTTACTTTAATAATGCATCAAAGCCTAAGAGGAGAATTTGATTGATTTACGGGTCTGATTTTGAGGAACTGAAGTGACGAGGACCATTTTGATGACTTTCTTTCTGCCATGATGTAGGAATTTCAAAATTCACCATTGAAGTCAGAATATTGTCTTGTCAGCACCTTCTACAGACAGAAGTCCTGTAGCTCAGTGGAGTCCTGTAACTCAGTGGTTAGAGCACTCGCTTTGCAAGTGAGAGACCTGAGTTCAATTCCAGGCAGAGGGCAAAACCTTGGGCAAGTTTCCTTACTCCACACGCCTAATAATAATCCCTCCAAAAAACAAAAAAAATAATAAATTGATCATTTTCAATCCACGACTGTTTGTGGGACACTGCTGTGCGCAATTAGCTGCCTCGTTTCGCCCACAAATATACAGTCAATTCACTTTACAGTCTATTTTGTGAAGTGCTTTGAGACGTCGTGAAGACGTGAAAAGCGCTATATCAAATGTAAGGATTATTATTAGTATAGAATCATCTTCAGTGTCAATTTAGATTTTTTTTAAAAATACCTGATGTGCTTTCAAAACCTCATGAAAATTATGCATCAGGCACGTTCATAGTTTATCTTCTGTGGAAAAATTACAATCAGATTTCAAATTTGAAATTGTTAGCTTTAAGATACCTTTGATGTATCTATCTCTAAATGTAATAAAACATAAATCATTTTAGTTAACAGGAATTTGTTGGGTTCTTTTTTTAAACAGTCCAGCAACCTATACAAATTAACAAATTAACAAATTTACAAATTAACAAATTTACAAATTAACAGTGGAAGTTTATTAGAAGGGATCAAGAGACGAAAATTTCACTACTTGCTGTGTCTTGCTTAAATAAGATCAAAGGAAAGACTAATGTCCACACCATCTGGATCATTGGAAGACATGTATGATCACAAGCAGACAAATTTGTTTTATAATAACAATAATAACAATCCTTGCATTGGATATAACACCTTATCCCATTATTGAGACATCTCAAAATGCTTTACAGAAAATACTGTAAAATGAATTGACTGTATAGCTGTACAATGGGGTCTAAATTGTAGCAATTCATAGCAGCAGTCTTTAACAATGACTCTGAGTCATAAATGAAATCTTCTTCTGGGATCTGGACATTTACTGTGCCTTTCCACAGAAATTCCACTCTGCAAGTCAGTCATGTCAAAGTGGAGTACCTAGAAACCAGTGTGAAGCACTTCTGGTTGCTGGAAAAATATTTTATTACCAACTCTGAGCTGTTATTTAATGACTCCTGTTACAAATCGCTGCAGTTTAGACCTTGGCATGTGCATTTTCTGCTTCAGCTTTCTTTAAAGGGGTGCTTCAACTTTTCCATCCAACGAATCTCCATACGCTAGCAGTGACCTAAACTAACATACACACTGCTCATGACATCAAGTTTTGATTCTGCTATTATTCATAAACAAGAGCATGTTTACAGGGACTGCTTCAGTGTCAGTGCAGTACATTTTCACTGGATCACCAATGACTGTTATCGATTAGCTTTAAAAGCTCTCAGATGTGAGTATGAACTACGTTGCAGAACAAAATGGACCAAATAATAAGTGAAGTGCAAGAGTAGTACTCTGCTTTCTGATTTGAGACTGGAATACACATGAAGCTGTCACTTCCAGGGTGACCCAAGCTAAGAAACTTTAAAACATTCCCTTTGAAGCTGGTTCATAGAAAAGTATCTCCTACTCAGCAAGTAGTTGCATAAAATAAAAAAAACATTGATTTTAAAAGGATCAAACAAATAAAGAAAGACTCCTCCAGATAATTTTTACCACACTTTTGTGAAAGCAAGTTCAAATGAATGTCAGATGAAAGATTCTTGTGTTACCCTGAATATTCCAAAGTTAAGACTTTTCATGCTGGGTGCATATGCCATGATAACTATAAGTCTAACACTTAAGACAGAAAGTGATTGCATTGAAAATGCATTTTGAATCCTTTAATCAATCCCCCAAATGACAATTATTTAAGTGGAAAATGACACTTGATGATTAAGATAGAAGGCGATGAAGTGATATGAGGCTGAGAATCAGACTTGTGTTGATGTGGTTGCACAACCTCTATTCAATCTCTAACGT
The DNA here is from genome assembly GCF_018977255.1 of Callorhinchus milii. Lineage (NCBI taxonomy): Eukaryota > Metazoa > Chordata > Chondrichthyes > Chimaeriformes > Callorhinchidae > Callorhinchus > Callorhinchus milii. The sequence goes on from NW_024704750.1 coordinate 9,029,538, forward strand.
GCAAAAGAAGGTGTGAAAACCCATCCTTATATTTTTCTAACTTGGGATTCAGGATTTGCCAGCTTGTATGACATCAAAGTATTTCAGTAAATATGTGTTTCACCAGTATCTTCAGTTCATTGAAACTCCTTTCTCGGCTACGCCACTAAGTTTCTTTCTCTAACGTGTATTGAACCGTGCAATGTGCACTGTGACTGATTTGGTCAAGAATTTACAAAATTGTTAACCATTCTCGGATTGCCTGCATGAATGATACTATGCATATCATTTACTGTATAATATATCCTATCCTTTTCAATACACTCTGCTGCTTTAAGATATTTTGTACAGTATTTCCACCTCCCTTACTACAAGAACAATAATAATAATAATCCTTGCATTTGATATAGCGCTTTTCACGTCGGGAGGACGTCCCAAAGCGCTTCACAGAACATACTGCAAAGTGAATTGACTGTATATTTGTGGGCGAACGCGGCAGCCAATTTCGCACAGCAATGTCCCACAAACAGTCGTAGATTGAAAATGACCAATTTATTATTGTTTTTGGTTTTGGAGGGATTATTATTAGGCTCTGTGTGGAGTAAGGAAACTTGCCCAAGGTTTCGCCCTCTGCCTGGAATTGAACTCAGGTCTCTCGCTTGCAAAGCGAGTGCTCTAACCACTGAGCTACAGGACTCCACGAGCTCTTTTGATGGAATGAAAGTCCAAAATGTAGCATTTGTCTTTGTAAAAAANTACTAAACATATTTGCATGGTGACCGCTATAAGCAATTAATTTTGCATTTAATTTTCTCATTGGATGCTTGCTAATCTTCTTGTAAACAGCTTCTGCTAACACATTGCATTTAGCACCAGCATCTACCTTTAAAAAAAAACTCCTAATTATAAATATTGACATTCAATTCTATTTTCATATAATTTTGTTGCTTTGTTCAAAGCTTCTACGAAGAATGAATCTCTGATTCTGAGGTCAATGCCCACAGCCTTTGTACCACCTGCACTATTACTGTAGCTTCGCGGTTAGAGCAATCGCCTCGCAAGCAAGAGAACCTGGGTTAAATTCCCGGGCAGGGCGAAATGTTCGGCAAGTTCCTTTACTCCACAAACCTCTGTTTACTTAGCAGTAAGTAGGAACCTGGTTGTTAGTTGATTGGCGGATCGCTTTACCGGGGGTAATAATCTCTTAAAAGAAAATCACACAAAAAAAATAATTTGGTCACTCACTCTACAACTCTTTTGTGGGTCACTGCTGTGTGCAAATGGCTGCAGTGTTTCGCCCACAAAATTTAGTCAATTTATTTTACAGTATATTCTGTAAATGATTTGAGACATCTCAAAGACGTGATGCAAGGATTATTATTATTATGGTCTCATGAATTGATTATAACTGTATTTTCTGTAGCTTGAATTCTGAATGTCCAACTTCAGTAAATTGACTTGGATTTCGGTGGAAGTGACAAAGGATTCTTTTCGCTGGCCATTTCTGTTTAACCTGCATATTACTACATCCACTGGAAGCAATTACACTTTCTACATTTTTTGCTGTTTGTAAATTCAGATTTCTGTCTCCCTGTTTTATTCATCAGCATGTTAATGCATCACAGGGTGGTGGTGATTTTTCCATGCACACTTATTTTATCTGTTCTGTAAATATTAGCTATGGACAATGCCTAATACAATTCGTAAGAACAATAATATTTACATTTGCAATTAACGTCAAGGTCTGACTGTGACTTGGCTACTATTGTTTAAGATCACGGTTAAGTTACTAAATTCACGTGACTTGGCTTCATTTCTTAATTCTGGCATAATAATCCATTGACTCGCTGAATTTTTAATGTTGGAAGCCTGCCTGCCCAAGTTCTATTCCTGCAGGGAATGTAGAAAGCTTTTCAGAAGTTCCATCAGTCTTCTCAGCCTTTCTGTCTCCTCTTTCTTTTCACTTGTAACCTCATACCACCAAATCAGAATATTTACTCAAGCTAGGGGGAATGAGATCCTCTCACCCCACCTTGAAATAGTGCTAACCACAGAGCCATGGAAACTTACAGTACAGAAGAAGACCATTTGACCCATCATGTATGTGCCAATCCTTTAAGAGCAATCCTTTTAGTCCTGTGTTCCTACCCTTTCTCCATAGCCCTGTAGATAACTCCTTTTAAGATATCTATCTTGTTCCATTTTGAAAGCCAGGAAACCTGCTTGCCTGCCATATTATTGCTCTTCACAAATATGCACTGAAAATGTATGGCATCCAAAAACATGCTAATAATGAATTTCCCTTTAAGTTTTTATTGTTGGATATAGGATATATGCTTACCTTTTTAGTTTATATTGATAGATTATGAAGGTTTTTTTTTGCTATTAATTCTCAATACGATTAATCAAGTGAAACTAAAAACATGCAGTTTACTGCACATTTCGATACCAGGCTTTTCCAGGTTGAGTATTTAACGAACCATTTTACTTTAACAGCACAAAATATAGAGCTTAAAGAAAATGAACTGGTGAAATCTCCTTCCCAGGTACAAATAGCTCAAAGTTCACAGGCAATAACAGCTCTCATTTAGCAGATGTTCATTAGAATGGCTAATTTAGAAAGATGCATGGTGCTGTGACTATTCTACGATACAATTTAATAGCAGCACCCAAGCAAAAATGAATTCAGTTTAACATCCAGATAAATGCAGAATTCCTACCAAGTGTAGCAACCACACTGCATGCTAGAATACACAGGTAAATGGATCACTTCTCTATCTCTATCATTTTGGCAGACATTCTCGCTGTTTGCAGAGAGGAGAGACAGAGCAGCAGTAAATAAATCAAGTCACTCAAGCCACACCATTCTCAGGATAATGATAGTGATAAAGGTATGGCTGTGACTTGTTAAGTACAATATATTCTCTGGTCATGATTTGAACCCTTGGAATACTGAATTCCTCTACCACTTTGAAGAGCATTGATCTAAATTTTTATTGTATAATACTTACAATATTACTCAAATTCATCACGTAAATATTTCACCCCCCCACCCCAAATAATCTTTATTCATAAACAGTCATACATTTACACAGTAAAAGACATTTCTAAGTCCCTGACAGCTACAAGAAGTGCACAGCATTGTTATTGTACTTTTAACCAGCAAACATGACACACCGGACAAGCTCTTGGTTTGCTTGTTAAGTGGGCCAATTGAAATTTGTAAAGAGAAATGCATTAAAGGTTCCCCATGGCAAAAACAAAATAGTGTAACCTATGTTCGGATTGGATAGACCATAGTCTATTCAAGCCAATTTGAATGGAAAATCTAACCCAAAGCTTATTTGCTTTGCCCCACGACTGTTAATTTATTTTGTGTTGCTGTATCTCAAAACAGTGCTACAGTAGATAGGGTTGGACATGAGCAAGATTTTCCTTTTCTGGTTGTTTACAGAATTAGTCACAAAGGTATTCACTTTAACCGAATCAGCTGCACAAAACGATCTTTGTAGCTCATATTGTACCCTCGTGACGTGCACTGTAATTAATGCACCAAATAGCAGTCTGAATTTGATGAAAATGTAGACTGAGAGGCAAAGGATTTGAGTATGAAGCACTAAATATTCTAAGTTGCCTGCAGTGTGCAATTATACTATCTGTCACACAATAACGACAAAATATTTGGCATAATTACCAGGCAGAACATGGTAATAAGGAGATGAAATAAAAAGTACAGTTTGTTCCATTTATTTTAAATGAAATACAGTAGCCTTTCTTTGATCTACCTCTGTTGTAATTAAGTAATAATGGTTGTGCACGTGTGTGATCATCATCAAACTGGGGATGAGCTTGTTCTCCGAGAATGAGAGAAGCCCATCACCTCTTGTGAGTAGGCATTTGGCTCATTTTGTAACACACTCCAGGACAGAAGGTTGTGGATCAAGCCTCACATTGTGACTTGAGCTCACAGTGCAGGCCATTGCCAGCCAAACTACAGCTGGTTCCAGTCCATGGGGCCGTGATTAAGCACCCACCCCCACCCACTGAACATTCGCACTAGTCTAGGTAAATGCGTGTTCGATCGGTGGTGTGTTTCCAGGGTTTTCTTGATTAAATGTTTCTGAATTTATGGCAAAATCAAGAAATATTCCATCAAGAAAATGTATTTTCTTGGCCGACCATAAAGATTGGCAAGATTGGCACTCCAGTCTAGCACTGGGGAAGTGTTACATTGATAGAGATGTCACGCTTCAAATCAGACATTAAACTGAGTCCCTGTTTGGATGCACATCAACAATCCTAAGGTTAAGACTGGAGGAAATTTCATGTCTCTGATTTCTTCTTCCCCCCACCCCCATCCCCAAAAATGTTAGCCTTAATATTACGGCTGATTAGCTTTAACTTTTAACAGCTGGAGGTTTTGACTATTATACACACTAGCTCGTAGAACATTATTAGAAGCATTTTTCACTATCCTGAGATGAACTAGAGTTGTTTTTTTGCTGAGTTGCTGTCTATTCCAGAGCCAGTGATTGGTAGGGCCACCTAAAAGGAGGTCAATGGTTTGAACTTTTACAGAATGTTTGGAGGAGTCGTGATCTTTGATTTCATGCAGAACCTGCTGGGTGAAGCTGCTCTTTCTCCATTGCACAATCAAACACATTTGAATTAAAACAAGAATTAAAATTGACTGACCTTGAGAAAAGACTGACCTTAAGTTTGTGCAGAATTATGTCAGGACTGAATGTGCTTGCAGAGCCCAGCAGTGTGAATTATCTGCGAGGCTACGTTCTTATGTCAAAATTTAACAAGGTTATTTCATGTCAGTGAAAGATGTAAGAAAGTTCACAGTAAAATGGACACTAAACCCATTATTTAAATCTACTATTTAAATCAAAACTCTATGCTTCTCTGGGTATAGCATTCCTGGAATATTGTTATTCCCTTGCTTCTTACAATCAGCGCAACATTTTGGGAATTGGAATCCGTTCAGAACAGTTACTGCAGGATTAGCCTTCAATATTGCGTCTGGTTCATAGAGATTTTTTTTAGCTGTACACAGTTTACTTCTTTAGGGATGAGTTCATTCTGTATCAGACATACAGGATGTTTCATGAATGATGGCAGTTCATAATTTCTTTATGTCTCATCAAAAACTGCCAGTAATTCCTTTCTCTTTCTCTCTACTTCACAGGTTCCATCTTGTCAACATTTTCTGTTCCTCCAGCCAAGCTGTTTCACTAATTTAAGTACCTCCTTAATTGCTTAAAGCACTAACAATAAGCAAACTCCTTGTTCTACTACCTTCCTAAAGTAATCATGCTTGGTTTGCTTCTATGTACAGTATATTAGCTTGTAAAGACATATTTGTATTCTCTGTGTCACATATAAAGCAGAAAAATTCCACTGGGTGCTAAGCTGCCTGAAATCAAATATCTTTATCATCACAAAAAATGTAGACTTCTTTTGTCCCTTGAAGTCTGGTGATTTCTGAATTTTCCTGGGTTTATGCTACAATATGAAACCATTTAATAGAAGAGTGATGATTATTATGACTTGGCTGGGAAGTGTGTATAAAGTGGCAGCAACAACAACTTGCATTTATTTAGTGCCCTTCACATAGGATAACTTCCCGAAGCTCATAACACTTGCAGATTCCTCTCCAACAACAACAAATTACAGTTATATAGCACCTTTCATGTGAGGACGACCTCCCAAGGCACTGGACAGTCAGGGATCTGCACCCGAGCTGGTGGTCGGGATCTCCACCCGAGCTGGTGGTTGGGATCAGGAGGGGCGGAGGGCAGTGAGGATAGGGTTAGGAGGGTGACCGAAGACACAGTCGAAGAGGAGGGTCTTGAGACGGGTCTTGAAGGAGGCAAGGTAGGGGGGGTGAGGTGGAGGGACTGTGGGATGAAGTTCCACAGGGTGGGGACAGAGAGGCTGTAGCTCCTCTGCCAATAGAAGGGCGGGCAAGGCAGGGGACGTGAAGCAGACCGGAGCCCACTGAGCAGTTATGTTGTTGAAATTCCGTATGTTACAGCTGACTTCATTTTGTTTTTTTGATCACATCAAAGCATAACTCCAAAGATCATCTGGGGAGCATGGCTATAAAATTGATTGCGCCTCTGTGAAACAAATCTTGGAGTTAAATTGCTTTTTATTGTTCAAATTAAAAAGAGTCCCGCCATTAACTTCAATTCCCATCGGAAGAAATCCAACTGCTTTGCAAGGAAGATGATTATCCCATGGAGCCCATATTCTTAACATGCTGTGTAGATCTATGGAGATGTTTGTTCTGATCATTTGGACCTTGACAGGTGAGCAGGATCATAACCACAGGGCTTCCCTCAATGGGAAACAAGATAATGAACATTCACTCTTGCATGCACACAGTTTGAGGACCCCGATGTCTTAAAGCGAACTTAGAATTGCAAATGTACAAAGCTGTGGATTTTAAGTGCTTCAAACAGCATTGCCGGCAGGTGACGGGATGATTTAACGCTGGGAATGCTTGTGATATAGCTGCTTAGGCAGGAGTGAGCGGTTGGGGGCAGCAGCCTCTTTATCTGGTGGCAGGCAGCCAGGAATCAGAATTATTTTATGTGATCTACAGGCAAAGATAGCAGCTGCTGCTCAAGATACTTACATCTGAGTAAAGATTCTTGATGTTTTGAGGACAAATGTTATAAATGCACATAGAGGATTGTGCTAGTCTCCATCCTACAGCTGTGTATTCTAATTAAAACTGGTAGATAATAATTCCTTGTGATTTTTATAGTGTTTAAAACATTTAAACATCTCAAAGCGCTTCACAGGTAATTGCTGTAAAAGTGTTGTGATTGCATTTCTAAGCAAGCAGGCAGCTAGTTTACCATAAAGAGCCATGACGTGATTGATCAAATTTACCTGGAGCATTGTTGACCAAGTGACTGGGAGAAACTCCCTTGTCTTTTTAAATAGGATCCTGGGACCTCCATTTAAAGTCTCATTTGAAGGGCAAATCAGTTGTATGGTTTCAACATGATTATTATGGAATCATGATACTCTTTTTTTTCAGACTTGACCAAAATGGGATTTATGAGACATCAGTATCACTGTAAATTGTACACTGGAAGTTGCAAATAGCATAACAAATCTGTTTTGCTAATGTCACAACTTGTGTGGAGAAGCCAGTCCAAAAATACTGTCATGAAAAGATATATAAAACTCAAGGAAAATGGTTTGACTTTTTACAAGGATTTCAATGCAGTTTGTTAATCAAATGCGTAAGGCAATGTATGAAACAACAGCCTCAGCATCTGTTTTCATGACACATAAAAAGCAATAGGATTAATTCTAAGATGGGTTTTGATGACTATTTATCCAACCTATACCGTTAGAGGCAGAACAATTTGTGTCATCAGGCAGAAGATCATTTGAAGAGCAAATTTCGAGGAGGCATGGAAACCTTCAGGGAATTCTACTTAGAACTGTTTCAACTTGGAGAAGAGTATGTTAATCAAACGTCTACTTTAACTTTAAAGGAAAGTTAACTGAACAGGAAAGATTTCTAAGGTAAATTCCTTTCATTGCTGCCAAACTTTAGTTTGAATGCTGACTTGTCACTTTGTGGGCAGGATCCTCTCAGTTTGTTTCACTGCTATCAAATTCCCTTTGAAGATCCCATTGCATGATTCGAATAGAGAAGAAAGTGTCTCCCGTTTCTCTGGCCAGATAAAATTGGTCATTCACTTCATGGCTGTTCGTGGGACTGCTGTGGGCAAATTGGCTGCCTCGTTCAGCTACAAAATACACAGTCACTACACTTCACAGCAATCCTGCAAAGTATTTGAGACATGCTCCTGACATGGAATGTGTAATATGAAATGCGAGGATTATTAAGAGAGGATCAAGTGCTCTGGGATGCTACCCTGAGTGAAAGGCGCTATATACATGCAAGTTGTTATTATTATTGTCATCATTCAGTAAGGTTTTGTGAGAGCAACTTCCATTTGTGTCCCCTAGGATTGTTCGGGTACATATTCATTGGGGGAAAAACGAATTTGACATTTTTCTTATTTCTCATGGGCTGCTTTGTGGGTTATTGTTGCTTTTTATAAGATGGTAGAATATTTACCAAAGCAAATCTACAAAATAAACCATAACTAAGGTCTATTCTCACACTTAAATGAACGAGAGATGTTATCTGTATATGTACCGCCAGCCATTGTGCCTGAACTCATTTTCAAGGCATCTCCACAGAGCGGAATAAATTATAATAAGGAAAAATGTCACGCCCAATAAATATGGGGAAAAAATGGCAATTTAATTGACATTTGGTATATGGGTGCCTCAACAGCGACTCTGTATAGCCATTATTTCAAATTAATATTGATCATGCCTGAGTATATTCTGATGAATTATCGTCCACAAGAAGGCAGCACTAAAAAAAAATCAGGGATGAGTCAAGTAGTTTTTCTTTTCCTATAGTCTTATTGGAGAGTGAATAAATAAATTGAAATGTTCATACTTTGTCTCAGAATTTTAAGTTAGTGCTCTCTACCCTAGTAAGCAAAAGGGACAGGATGAATAAATCCTGTGCTTTTGGAATGGATTGTGAACTGTGGTTCCCAATCGCATCTACTGTATTAAATAAATCTCTGCACACATTATAGTTCAGCCATTTGAATGAATTACAATATTAAGCAGCATTGTAAGTAAATCTAACATAACAACTGCAAGATGCTGAACCTGCCATTCTGTAGCACATAGCTGTTTCCTCGCAACCAAAAATAATCTAACTTTTGCGACAGCCATTCCTAAATCAAAGATCACGCATGGTAAAAACATCCACGACTGTTTGTGGGACACTGCTGTGTGCAATTGGCTGCCGCATTCCGTTCCACAGTCAATTCATGTTACAGTATATTCTGTGAAGCTCTTTGAAACGTCTCGAAGACATAAAGACTCTATATCAAATGCAATGATTCTTCTTATTATTATTATTGGGAGGTCCATTGGAGCATCATAAGATGGCCAGGCACACTCATGAATCTTAATGTTTTAATAAGTAAATATTAGTTAATAAAAATTGGAATTGGCGATAGGCTTTTGGCACTTTAGTTGCCGCTTCTCTTCATACCCAGCAATTGGTAATCCAGAGCTGTCAGTGTAACTGGAATTGCCTGAAGTGTTCGCCTACAAAATACACAGTCACTACACTCAAAGGTAAATCAAGTGAAGCATTTTGAAATGTCTTCCCAAAGTGAAATGGGGTCTGTCAAATCCAAGTATTATTTTTATTATTATATACAGCCAGAGATCCTCGGTTTGGTCTTGAAGCAAAAAGGTAATTTGCTTTGCTATCTGTGTACCATGGAAAAAGTGAAGCACGTAGATTATTATATGCTAGAAGATATTAAATAATGATTCTGATCTGTTTACAGTAAACTACACTGCATGTTTGATGCTAGAAATGTGAATTTCATTGCTTTTAATTATTTGATTCATATAACTTTTATTGTGGACTATTGCTCTAAGACTGAGTAGTGATTATTACTGCACTAATGAACTGTTAAAACCAATATGAATGCAATTTGTTATCATTGAATAATTACGAATAGATTAGAAAGAACTTCAGCCTCTTTTTATTGTCAGTAATCACAGAATAGTATTTGTTTTTCTTATTTCTAGTGCCAAATGATTGAAAGATGGCAAAATCTTGGAACTATTTCAGTTGTCAAGCACTTGTGAGCTGACAAAGAATATTGCGTCTATTGTAGCTGTAAGGATACCAGGAGATCTTATTTTACCAATTAAAACAACCGTAACTTCTCAGTATCCTTAGTTGTAGAGGAGACACATATGGCTCCCTCTAGTGATGGATATTATGTGACTGAGAATACTTTTTTACAACTCCTTTGGAATGCGTTTGACAAGAAGATATTTTTCATTAGCCCCAGAAGGCATGTATGTTAGTCAGTCATGTCTGTGATCCACATATGCAATGTGACCCCAATAGATCAGTTCTTAATTTCAAACTTTCAGAGATTTGTCTGCTTTGTAAAACAATCCCATGTTTATTCCCTTTTCTTTTTCAAGATGAGAAAATAATAAATCTGCGTCCAGATCTGGCTGTGTGCAGTTTCAGTATTTGGGGCTCTGGCTACACATGGAACACATCATCTCCTCCATTGTTTCTTCTGTTTAAGTTGTATTATTGCATACCAAAAGAGTGAAACCTTGAAATTGCTGCAAAATCTTCGCAAGGCATTTAACCTTAAGGTTGTAAGTACACTTTGTCCTTCAGCATTACTTCAAACAGCTAGTATTCTTTTTAAATAATCTTACTCAAATAAAGTTGTATGCAGGTCAAGGTGAGGGACCTCAATTTCTAGAGAATGACACATTTTTTTCCTTTTTGACACCACATATTAACATTGAGCACTCCTAGACACAGGAACAAAGAGTTTGTATTTTTATTGCGCCTTATCATGTCGAAATGTCACAAAGCGCAGGGTCAAATGTCAAATACCTGCAAAACTAGGGACTCGACTTGGCAGTAATTACTGTAAAACACTAAGGTGTTGGTCTGTGATATGGCACTATAAGATTGCAACATTTCCATTTCACATGTCAGCTACTGTGAGGCCTTTGATTTGTGCAGAATTATGAGAAAATCTGTTCTATGATTTCATACCATTGATTATCATCTATAATGTCAAGTATGTGCTTTGAAGCGATTTTACTGGACTGATCAAAACAGCACAGAATCGATATTCCTCAGTGGTTTTCCAGAATTATATTTTGATTTTCTATTTCCAAGAAAATATGAATAAATAATAAGAACCTTAGTTCGTCATTTTCACTGCAACATCATATGCTACATGGTTTACATCATTACATTGCGTGTTTGTAACCAAGCAAAAAAGAATTTATCAAGCATGTAGTTATGAATATGTGACCTTTCATTAGAGCAATCATTGGTAAACAACATAATAATAATAATAATCCTTGCATTTGATATAGTGCTTTTCATGTCGGGAGGACGTCCCAAAGCGCTTCACAGAACACACTGTAAAGTGAATTGACCGTATATTTATGGGCGAACGCGGCAGCCAATTGCGCACAGCAATGTCCCACAAACAGTCGTAGATTGAAAATGAACAATTTATTATTGTTTTTTGTTTTGGAGGGATTATTATTAGGCGTGTGGAGTAAGGAAACTTGCCCAAGGTTTCGCCCTGACTGGAAGTGAACTCAGGTCTCTCACTTGCAAAGCGAGTGCTCTAACCACTGAGCTACAGGACTCCACTCCATAAATGTCAGGGGTCGGTGATTGGGAAGCACTCCACTATGCAGTTAAGATCTTGTATGGTACAGTATGGAAAACTGTCAGCATGCTAAAGACAGCTGTTTTAGTAGCATTGACTTGACATTGTGTGTGGTGACAGTGACCCATAAATATCAATCTTACAACAACTGTCACCTCAAAAACAGCATCCAGCATTTCTGCAAATGAAACACCTCAAGAGGGCACATTACAACTGAAATGTCTTCACGCAATGTGCAGTTTCCCTTTGAAAAATGCCATTTAATTTAAGGGACAGGGAAGGGAAATGTCACTTCTTTTCTGTTGGGAAAAGGGGACACGTTTATGCTGAAGTGATTCAGAGCAAAGATTACCGACAATTCTTTATCGAAGCAGAAATGCTGCTCATTATTTTTCACAGAAATGTTGTAAGGTGTTAATTAAACCCCAAAGCGCTGTTTAATGGAGAGCAATTCATGACTAAAAGGTTAACCTCGAGCAGCTATTTGCGGATAACCTTACCATTATGTTCTTTTTTCATTGAACAAAGAGCTACCCAAGTGATAGATGTTACCTGACTAGAACAGCCTGTGAAAGGCATTGAACTGCACTGAAGCAGGCAACTGTTTCAGGGAAGCTTCATCCAGTAAAGCCTTACATTTGATCATATATTTGATATTAAAACAATCCATTCAATAAACTTGCCAGGTTTATTTCATCAAAGTAATGAATGATCACTGAATGATCCAATTGCAGTAATGCATCAATGCAGGTATGTCTGTGAAAATAATATTCATATCTCCAGAATAAATATTGCACACTGTACTATATTGCTGTATGTTGAATGGATGTTTTTGTAAAAGTAGCTAAACAGTTCCACGCAGCAGTTTAAAGAGAATCTATTGCATGTTCAGGACCATTCTATAAGATCTCTTCAAAATCGAAACAAATATTCAGTAAAGACACTTTCTAAGAGCCAGCTTGCTGCAAGACTCAGCATTTCTTATTCTCACTGTTGCTGAATTTCATTGCCATCGATGATTGTACCTGGCCTGTACTGATGGCTACTGTATAAATAATGAACCAGATCTTCAGCACTATTCCAGCATTAATTTAATGGATTTATAAATGTGCTTCCTCTAATGCTTGAAAGATTGGATGCCTCTATGTTGCTACCTTAATGTTCTGTGTCTCTTGTATTGATTAGCAATGAAATTATATATCAAAATACATGCTGAGTTTTTGGACTGGTTGTAATTTTCAACACAAGAATTTCTCAGATGAGCTATTGAAATGAACAGCAGAACATTATTCCAAGTATGTCCAACAACATAATTCATGAAGCTTGTGGCAGATTAAGAATGCAATACTTCCTCTCAGTGGATATTACCTATTGAACGATTTTTAAATCAGGCAATATAGTCACTTATTTAATTGATGTGCACAGATCAGTAGCATTCGCTTTGGCACAATGTGAATGATTCCAGTTTTAGGGGGTATGCGGAGTAAAAATACAATACAAACTATTACTGCTGTATGCAATGAATTGAAACTAATTTTAGAATTGTCTAATGATTGTAATAATAATCCTTGCATTTGATACAGTGCTTTAATACTCATTGAGACATCTTAAAGTAGTTCAGAGTGTTTTACTGCAAAGAGTAGTTGCTGTATTTGTAGGCACATGTGGCAATCAATTTGCCGCATAGCAATGATCCACAAACAGCCACAAAGTAATTGATAAATTTTAAGGTAGGGGACTGCAGGCAGGGATACTGGGAGAAACTACTTTCTTCATTTTAAGTAGGGTCATAGGATCTTTAACATCCATTTTAACAGGCAGACAGTATTTCCAATATATGTTTAATGTTTCAGCACCTCCCATCACTGCACTGGAGTGTCAGTCTTGATTGTAGTTCAAAGTCCTAACGCAGGGTTTGAACCCCCAACCCTTTGATGCAGAGGTGAGAGTGTTGCCAAGTGAGGCAGGCTGAAATCCTAATCCATGATGGAGAAATGTCTTCCGATGATATTTCTTAGAATGGCATTATTTGTGGAAGCAACTTCAATCTATCATATTTTAAACAATTTTAATTGTGTTCTGTGTAAATGCTTATTCACCAGTGATTCTTGCCAGCATAAATAAATCTGACTTCTCAGCTCATGACAGTACTTGTTCATTTATTTTTAAGAACAACAGTTACATCACTGGAACATCTGAAGAATATTCTTGACATGTCTGTGCATCATTGACCCTGTGGGACAATGTACAGACAAAATAAGGGATACAAAATGACAAAAATGACAAGCCCTATCTCTGAATTAGTTTCAGACATTTACGTTGGAGTTTAAAAGATAATAGCACCTAAAAGGAACCTACAACAATATTGTTTTCTTCTAGCTTCTTCAATGCCATTTAACATGCTCTTTGCAGGAAAATAAAGATCAAGATAATGCTAATTTTCTCCATCATGTTCAATGCAGCCACACAAAATGTAAGGTTCACTCTTCGTTTGACACTAATGCTCCAATTTCCCCTCCTTGGAAAAAAATTCTGCAGCTTTCTTCCTGTTCCCCAAATGAATTGAATAATTCTCCAGTAGGTATGTTTTTAAAACCATAGTATATCCTTGAACAACTCCTTTCTCGACTTCATGTTGGCATAGTTCCAGCAGCACAGGAGCCGTCAAGTTCCACAATATATTCAATTATCTCAATCTTTTGAGACTGGAAGGGGTAGAAGCATAGAACACGGTTGTGGGATTAAGGACAGCTGGCTCTGAGAGCCTGTGCAGAATTAATGGGCCTCACAGTCTAGCCTGACAGCCTGGTATAGTTCTGTATTGTTAAAGGTTCCTCAATAAACCTAGTTCCCTTTGCATATTTGGGTGGACAATGAAATTCAGGTCAGTCAGTATCCATCTGACATATCTGTTCCTTTACACATTCAAAGTAGTTATCTCAGATAGTCTTTGCAATACAGTGGCACATTGTTACATTGTGTCATACCCATCTTTATGATTGTAAGTGCAAACGTGGTGGAGAGACACTTAATGTTTGTTTCTCTTCATTTAAGCACACATCGGTTGCTACTGAAGCTTTCAAATGATTATTTCCTCTCAAAGAAAAATGATTGTGAGAAAGGGTTTGTTTGATGGCAATCTCCAGGTGACAGCTCAGTGTGATCATAATACAGCCTGAAATTAACTAACTTATTCTGAAATAAAGCAATACAGTGACCCCGGAGAAGGCTTCTCCCTCGTGCTGAAGACACTATACACAGATACAATGTGGAAATGTATTTAATAACCATCATTAAAGAGGTGACAAAGCATGAATAACATGCAGTCCCTTTTCACCTCTCAACCAACAGTGTTCGAAGCTGCCAGAATTGAATTCAGATGGGAAGTGTGAAACGATCTTCGTGTTTTCTGCCAGAAAGTAAACTGGGAAAAGGCGGACTGAAGCAGCCCTGTGGAACAATTGCTTTCTAAGTACAGTGGATAGATAGCCTGAGGTTTCGAGTCCCAGAAGTGCCTGTTGAATGAATCCACCTGCTGACAAATGAAGCTGGAACTGGAAGTAAGTGACCAGTTTAGAAGAGAGAGTGAAATCCAGGCACAAAGGAGTTTAAAATCATCAAACAGTCGGTCAGTGACCACACAAGAAACATATTTTAAAAAACATTTCCTCTCTGCATGCAAAATCCTGCTGTAAATTGCACTCATTTGATCTTTCTTCACCTGGGCTCCCAGCAATGGTTCTTATTATCTGCTGCAGACTTAAAGTATTACAGTGCCTCCTTGTTTCTTGGTTTCCATGGAGATCACTGGATTTATATAAAAATATAATTCTTAAGCACTTTTGATGGGAAGAGTGCTGTGAGAATGAATGCGAGGCTATGGAAGATGTTCTTGAGTACCAAGAGTTAGAAACCTAAAACCTTACTGATTTGCTTTACGATTTCAGGAGCTAGAAGGATAATAATATTAATATTAATAATACTACTAATAATAATCCTTGCATTTGATATAGCACTTTATCACATCTTCAAAATGTCTCAAAGTGCTTCACAGAATATACTGTAAAGTGAATTGACTGTATATTTTGCGTGCAAAATGCGTCACCCAATTGCACACAGCAGTGTCCCACAAACAGCTGTGGATTGAAGTGACCAATTTTTTTTTGAAGGAATTATTACCCCCGGAAAGGCAATCCACCAATCAACTAACAACTAGGTTCCTAATTACTGCTAGGTAAACAGAGGCGTGCGGTGTAAGGAAACTTGCCCAACATTTCACCCTGCCGGGAATCAAACCTAGGCCTCTCACTTGCGAGATAATTTCTTCTGTGAAATGACTCGCAAACCAGAAGAAATGATTACACAAAGCTATAAGTCTATTCTTAAATACGTTTACAACTAATATCTTGATAAAAATGATTCTTACATTGATTGCAGCGCCTTTCACGTTGGAAGGATGTCTCAAAGCACCTCACGTATTTTCTTTATGGTGTAGTGAATGTGTAGTTTGTGGGTCTATTTGGTAGCTGCACTGTCACACGTTTCTGTCTTCAGTCACTAAACATTGGAAATCGAAAACACAAAGAATTGTTTCACTAATCGGTCAGAGAGTTGAAATGTCCAATAATGTGAGCAACCAAGATGTACAGAAAAATGAGAAATTGCTGTGTTTAATATCATGTTGCTACCACTAGATGTCAGCGTATGCACTTGCAAAAAGCACAGCAGCGGATCTGCAAAGTATGCGAGCAACATCTGGTGGCATATGAGGAGTATTTCTAAATGATGTCATCGGAGAACACAAAAGAAAAATAAAATATTGGCTTTCTTTCTGATATTGATCAAGTTGGTAAAACTCCTATCTTATATTTGACCTTTAAAAAGCCCAAAGTGGGGCAACACTTCGCTTCATGCAATTTAGCTGATTTTGAAGTCCTTTAAAGTTCCTGTTCCAGCACCTCACACCATTCAGTCTTTTACATTTTTTATTGTAGAACTGACTGTTTTTCATCATAAAGCTGTCATTTGCTTGTCTAATAATTATAATCCTGACATTTGATGTAGCATCAGATTACAATACACTTGTCAGTCCCAGGAAAAAGTGGAATCTTAGGCATAAGTCTTCCAGGGCCACAAGAGGGTACTGCGAGCATTTATTATATATACCAATACAAAGTGAGCAGCTGTCAGTGTGACAGATCGACCCCCGCCACTGTCAGTTTGTTTGTTAAAACTCAATTAAGTTAAGTATATGTATAGGCATATGTGTCTATATGTGTCTATATGTGTCTCCTATTGCTTATTTCTATCACTGTATTGGATACTGTGCACTTTTTGGGAGATGCGCTGTAGTGTATTAAAGAATAAAGATACTGTATTTCTAGGTTATATGTGAAAACTAAACATCTTTATGTTCACTTCAGGCCACAGCAAGTTATACAATTGATTTCACATTGAATGTAATTACGAGAATATCTAGAATGCGACGAGTTACGTGTTAAGCAGAGTAACAAGTGGAGAGTCCCCCGGTAACACTTAATCAATTCACTGAGCAAGAAATTAAAGCAGGGATGTCAAAATAATTAATAATAATAATCCGCACATTTGGTATAGCGTTTTTCACATTGGGAGGATGTTCCAAAGCACTTCACAGAATATACCATAAAGTGTAGGCAGTGACAGTGTTTTGCAGGTGCAGCCAATTTGAAAACAACAATATCCAACAATCATGAAGTGAATGACCAATCTTATTTGTGAATTGTCGGCCAGGATACCAGGAGAAATTCCCTTCTCTTTTCAAACAGGGATATTTAACGTCCACCTGAACAGCAGACAGGGCCACGTTTTAACGCCTCATCTGAAAGACAGATGAAAAGCAGACCAAAGAAGAGATTGAATTCAATTACCAGGTGAGATTCACCAAAGGAGCACCTCACACCCTGAGGTCTCAAGCCTTCTTCTGCCTTCTGGTAAAAAATCACTTCTGGAAACTTTTTCTATCACATTATTGGAATACATTAATAGCTGAGACTGGTGTTCGAATAAGCCTCTCTATATAATAATAATAATAATAATCCTTGCATTTGATATAGCACTTATCACATCTTCAAAATGTCTCAAAGTGCTTCACAGAGTATGCTGTAAAGTGAAATGACTGTATATTTTCTGGGCGAAATATAGTTTTAAATCTACAAAGAGATAAACATTATAATGCAGAGTAACACATGATATTTCCCTTAGTGACTTAAGTCAACACACTCTGAGTTGCCTGATCCATGATGATACATACAAGACATATTCTGAAGATAGATATACTTGTTAGGTTTTTTAAGTTATTCCCGGTCTTTATTTTCTATCCCTGAAGATTAGTTTTGCATTTTGCAGCCTGACATTGTAAGCAAGGAATGGGGTAATGTGTGAAATCTCTGTCGATGGCTTATATTGGTGAGCTAGATACTAACTTTGCAGAATGTCTCCCTGTTTTGCATTTAGTGTGACTGCCACTTTGGGTCATAGCCTTAGGTAACTGTCATCCATACTAGTCTCAGAGGCTCTGTTAAATATAGTAAATCTGGATTTTGTGCATCTGGAGGCAAAGGCATCAGGCAGTAAGATGTTATCATCCAACCGCTCCAGATTCATAATCTCTCATTGTGGAATTGTATTGTATCTGCCTCCTCCCAAAGGCAGTCACGAGGTGCAGAAAGGTAACCATCTGTGCAAATACTCACAAGGATAACGTGATCCTCGTGAGATAGAGACGTAAATACACCTCACATTGCACCAAATAAAACAAGTGTCCTTGTTATTGTAGTGTAATGTTTCCATGATGTTGTGCATCTTTGATTCGTATTGTCCAAACCCTACTTACAGAATCAGTAGCAATGTGTGCCATCCTCCTTCCAAACACACAAAGTGAGGAGTAATAACGCAGCTGTCCAAAGATCATAGTAATTACAATGTCTATCACATATGTGTGGCCATTTGGGTGATTACGACACTATTAAGCAATAGTTATCCTTCAGGATTAGTTCCATTTCTGGGAGATAACTGGGAATTTGATGCTTCTGTTGGATTTTCTTTTTCACGTAAAATATAGAAATATGTGTGTGTGTGTGTGTCTGTATGTAAATAAAAAATCTGGATCTCTAAAATGAAAAATAAATGCTGGAAATTCACAGCAGATCAAATCTATCCTGCCCAAAATGTTAAACTATTTTCCTCTGTCATATGCCAATTGAACCTGCTGTGGATTTCTGCTTTCATGGAAATTCTCTCTGGATTGGATTTTCTCTGATTTCCCTGACCACTTCAAGGGCACCATCTGTGTGAGCAGGCTGTTGAGCTCTGCTTCGCCCTTTGCCAGAGCACACACGGGTTTGTTGGAAACATGGATACTGATGGGTTGCTGGATGGCTAAATGATGCCAGAAACAGCTTTCAACAAATAGTCTGTAAACTTCTGAGGTTAAGAGGAAAAAGAACACTCCCAATCTGGCCTGGCAATACAATCTTGAGCATATCAACGGGTTCCCTGATTGCCTTATGAGCTTTATTATAATGATTACTGTGCAGGTCTTTGTGGTCTTTGTGCCCACTTCCCCTGCCCAGGAAATAAATCTTGTTTTTTTTGTCATGTTTCTTATTTAACTTTGGTAACGATAAGTGGCTTAAAATAAAAGGATGATATGTTGTCTGGATTGATGGCAAAACATATCATATGATATTCTGCAAGTCACGTACAGCATTCATGAAATAGTGACCTTGAGATTCTACTGTTCCTTTCATGCAGAGTTCCCACTGACAGGAATTCTAATGGGATTCCTTATATAGATTGCAAATTATGCCTCTATATGTTCAAAAACCCACCTGAAAGCCAATTAGGCTTCTGTGTCTGAACACTTATGGGGAGAATTCCATCTAGATCTATATGTGCTCTTATTTATAAAATATGTCCAGAATTTCATAAATTCTTAAATACAAACTAAATTTTGAAGCTGGTTTTCTGTAAGTGCTTTTAGTAACTGACTTCAAAGTTAAGACTGAAGTCACCAATTTGCCAAATTCCAGATAAAATATACCACATATATAATGTCATATATAATAATAATATAATATATAATTATTGTATATAAATTCGAAATGCTATAAAGGGCAACATAAATAGAATAAATCTAGACCCAGGTGGAATGTCTCCCTTAGTCTAGTACTTTTCAAAATTGATAACTTGCTAGTTGTGACTTAAAGGAGGTTTAGCAGGCTGTGTGTGTGACTGGCGCCCTTTCTAACAAGCACGCTGTAAGGATTTCAATGTTGTACACTGAATGAAATAATATGCCATATCAGGCCTCCTGGGAAATCTATCAAAGGCCTCCGCTTCACATGCAGATGCTTGTCTCCATCTGTACATTGATGAAAACATATATCGCTTCCAATGCCAGAGAGTGCAATCATGCACTAGAAGTCGTTCACTAAAGCCAGTATCTGTTTGATCTCCAGAGATAAGCATCATGTTTCTTTTTAGCAGCGTCGCTCATTCTTGCGGCTTGTTGCTGACAGAAGAACTCTTCTCATTTGCAGTCCCTTTGAACATATTCGTGAAGGTTTTGGTGCTGTAAGCTGAAAAGCCAAGTACAGGAGTTAAATGGGCTCTGCTTCCAGTTTTCCCTTTGCATGTTTTTTCACATTAGCCGCAGTAACAATTGGATGCTGCTGAAGAAAACTGAATCCAGGTTGGGAACCTCGCAATACAGACCCTGTTTCCTGTAAATGGCCACTTACAGGTGCTCGCGAGCAATATGACTCACCTATGAGATCTGCACTTCCCATACTGCTGCGAATGATATGCCCGTTAGTGAAGACCAGTTAGTGTTATAATGTTTCTAAGGAAATAGGAGTGTCTGTGTAGACCAACACATCACCCTTTTAAACAATGTTTTGAACTTAAAAATGGTTTGGACTTGGCTACGGAAATACCCAATTTCTACTCCAGCTGATGCCATTGATTTGATCTAAAAATCAGGGTTTTGGGAACCAGCCTCAATGTCAAAAGTAATATCCTAAAAAGTAATTGATTTTGAACTAAGTCTCGATTTGACGTGTAAATTGTGTTGAATCTATACTAAAACTGCAGTCTAAGTCATTATTTCTTTCCTGCCCTGACCTCCACCCTTCCTCTTGACAGTACAAATGAGAGCAGCACAGTGAGGAACTTATTAAACAGTCTTATTGGACCTTTGTGGCTCTAATCTTTGCTGTTGCTGACCCCTGGATGATGCTTGGCACATCTGGGATTGTTTGTGCAATTGATCTGGTGGAGGGTGTAATAGAGAGCATAAATCCAGAACTAAATGTTTGGATACGTCAAGGAGGAAGGACAAGAGGGCACAGGTTCAGGGATATGAAGGTCAATTTTAGGACAGCACATCAAGAAGCAATTCTTTACACATCTACTGCTGGAATGGAACACAAGGAAGTATAGTAGAGGACAGGATAATGGATTTATTTTAAGAATTGGTATGATGTTGTAATGGGAAGAAGGCAAAGGGCTTTTTTCATCTATACCTCACATCTGATCATGTGAAGTAAAGCTAGCAACCGATCCTATTTCTAAATAATTTTATGTATTTGCTGCTCTCCCCTCTCATCATTTCCTCTCCCATTTGCATATAAAACACAATTCTCATCCAATAACTCATGGCTGGAGTTAGTTATTGAAGCGTAATCTCATGAAATACTCACAGAGTTACAAGAAATAAGATCCAATTTCTTCATTCCTTATAAATTATTTCTCAGATTTGAGCCAGTTATGTTCATTAGTATAGTAAATGTACCAGACTTGTGCAGTTTTATCCTGATTCTGTACTGATCAATCGGTCCCTGCATTGTAGAATCAGACACCATTCTCTCAGAGGAATGAAGCACTTTGAAGGGTCCTCCCAACAAGAAAGGCTATATGTAAATGTACATCATCGTTGTTGAATGCATTATTTCATTTGTGACACAATTTAGGGAGCAATTGTCCTCTGAAAGCATTGTCTTACATTTTAAATTAGATGTTTTTTATATTTAGTTTACTCTGGGGCACATTTCATTTAACTCACCAGAACCTACTAGGACTCCTCATGGCTGGTAGCAACTTCCTTTTGTTTTACAAAATGCCTGAAGCCGACCAGGTAGGCAACATGTTCATCACACCATTTAAATATATGAATGATCTACCAAAGGCTGCAGTGCTGATAGATACAGTGATCCAGACACCGCACTACTTTGTCCAAGTGGCCAGGCTTTATGTTTGGGCTGGGCAGTCAATGTCAGCATTTCTCATTATAATAATAATAATAATAATCCTTGCATTTGATATAGTGCTTTTCACATCGGAAGGACGTCCCAAAGCACTTCACATAACACACTGTAAAGTGAATTGACTGTATATTTGTGGGCGGACGCGGCAGCCAATTGCACACAGCAATGTCCCACAAACAGTCGTAGATTGAAAATGACCAATTTATTATTGTTTTTTGTTTTGGAGGGATTATTATTAGGCGTGTGGAGTAAGGAAACTTGCCCAAGGTTTCTCCCAGCCTGGAATTGAACTCAGGTCTCTCGCTTGCAAACATGTAACATACAGTTTACTTGTTCCATATTCATCATTTGCAGAGGCAAGAACACTGCCAACTGAGCCAAGCTCATGCTTAGGATTGGAACTCACTTATGAGAGAGAAGCCTGAATGAAAGAGAATATATGTGACAAAAATACCTCTGTCATAGGAAAAAAGTTCATCTGGGTCTAGATTGATTCCATTGATGTAGCATTTTAGAGAGTTCAGAATTTAACAAATTGTTGAATTCCATCTAAAACTTTGAAAATTCCTTTTCTTTAATGAATGTACAGAAAATGAACGTCAAGATTAAGACAGTGTTTAAGAATTTAAAATTCTGGACACTCTGAAGGTGTGCATAAATGTATAAGTACATAAAAAGAGTAAATCGAGAACTAGGTGGAATATCTTTCTCTCGTGACATAAAATTATACCAAAGGCTATAAAACCCGTACTTTAAAACTGGCAATATTACTCTTTTTTTTAAAAAAACTTTCAGTTTGTATAATTTGTATAGTTTTAGCACTTCAGGCTGGGGCAATAGAAAAGTGTGGCCGAAATTTTTTCGCTATAAGCATGGTCCTCCGCTATAAAGGAGAAATTAATAAAAATATTTTGCAACAATCTAATATGCTTTATTTCCTTACATTTGGTTTTTATTAATAAAGTGAAAAAATGTAGGTTGTCAGTAAAATGTACCTCAATAGCACCAACCAACTCCCTGAAACTTCCCAAACTTCCCTACAATCTTTGGCAAATATTTACGCACTTTTCTATTGGCCCAGGTTATTGGGAAATGATTGTGTAGTTTTCTAAACTGGATAAAAAATCTTTCTTGAGAGAGGGTTTGATCTCTATACACTTTGCATTCGTGTTAGGAAGTAACACTAGGTGGTGCACTATACATACCTCAGAAAACTAAAGATGGAGCATTAGTGATTATTAGTGATTATTGCCTGCTTCAAGGATCACAAATATATAATAATATTGTAAACTTTGAAAGAGTCAATGACATAGAACATTCCAAAAATGTTAGAAGGGACACTTGTTCAAAAGGATTTGAATCCCTGAATTTGAATGCTGTTTAAGGAACTTGAAAGGGACTTGAGAGGGCACGGGGATAACATAACAACTTACAGTTATATAGCACCCCTCACTCAGGATAGTGTCCCAAAGGGCTTTGTATAGTTTTACCAGTTCAGTAAGATGGTTATTGGTAACCGATTGTATAGTTTGCTAAACTGGAGAAAAAATCTTTCTTGAGAAAGGGTTGCTTAAGGCAAGGTGGTGGATTGAATTCATCTCCTTGCTCTGTGAGCTGGTGCGGACTCAATGAGCGAAACGGTTTCCTTCTGCGCTGCCGATTTTTATATTCCTACGTTCTTCAATCTGTCAGCAATTTGCACAGTGTGATTGAATGACAGGGGAATGCTGATGTTGTTGATAAGATGGAAGCGAGAACATCCTCAGAAGTGAAAGGATTTGTTACACCTCAGTAATGAGCAGGATTGAAAACTGCAAAAGTGCCACCAATTTCTTTCAGGTATTTTTATACAGTTTCTCCTTTTTTTCCTTCCTGTTATTCTTCTTGTTCTTCACACTGCACTTCATACTCCAACTCCCCAATAATTCACTGCATCTGGTCATTCGAATATACACAATTGTAGGACAAACTAACTCGCCTAAAATTCCCTCATTCCTCTTTTGCTGCTCATGGCAAGCCCTGATGTTGGCAGGAAAGCAGTAACGTGCTCTAGATATTATTCAGAGGGGACCTTACAGAGGTATGTATGTCAGTTCCTTACAAGATAGAGAAAGCAAACCTGGAACAAGAATACATGTACTCCTCAGCAATAGACAAAAAAGAATACATTCAAAATTGGGAAGGAAGAGAAAATTCAGGGTATTTAAAGAAATGTACGTATTTACACAGAGAGTAATCAACAGCTGGAACAGATTACTTGTGTGAGTGGCTGAGTCTGGTATACACTGAGCTCATTTAAGATACAGCTCGATGCTGCTGTAGGAAGATGGTAGGATTGAAACTGCAAAATATAAGATCAATTGGGCCAAAGTGCTGTCTATCCACGCCTTTCTTGTGATAAGAAGGAAAAGATTTCACTTGGTGCTAAAATTAGAACCCTGGGTCTTGAGGTGCTGAGCTTAAATTGCAGTGGAAAATCAGACATTAGCATTGCAATTGTCTTTTAACTTAATTTCCATTTTTCATTCTCTTTCAAATGTGGTGCAAATAAATCTCCACCAAATGCAAAACAGGGCAATAAACTAAATCAATTATCTGCTGAAGGCAGTCAAGACGTGTGCATTCACATCTCATTTTCTACTTCTGGGATAGCGCAAATGTAGCACTTTTTTAATGAAGTTAGGATTGACCTTACTGTTATTTAGCACTAAGGTTTGAACAGAGCCCTCTGACTACTGTATCTGGAATCTTTACAGGGGCAGCAGTCAAATGGTAACCCATAAGGTGTTAAACTGCTAGAGAAGACAAGGGGAGGAGAGTGCATTGGAGATTGATTTTAAAGGGAGAATGCTCGTGCAGAATGAATGTCAGCACAGTTTGCAAATACAGTACAGCCAATATCTCATGATCTCGCATTCATTTCCAATATACACAGAAGTGCTTTCCCCACAAATAGACCCCCAATGCGTTTGTGAAGGTATGAAAGGCTGCTTGATTTTAATCTTCCTTTGGAAGCACACTCTGTAAAGCAGCTGATTGAAAGACAAAGTACTTCTCTACCACAGTGAGTGCATGCATGTGGAAATCTGACATTTTTAAACGATCCATTGTGAATGTTACATTGTGCTGAAGGGAAGTGTGATGGACAGATTTTTTAAAATGTTAACATCAATCAAATTTAAACATACTTTTAAGCCTGTTACAGATGGAAAGTGGAATCCAAAAATATCAGATCTTGGGCACACTTCATTGCAGAGTGATTCATTATATACACACTGTGTGTAAAGCCTCAGTACAGGCTCAGCAATCAGGATATGGAAAGAATTAGAAGAATATCTTTCATTCTGTTGATCAAAGAGGTCGTAACTGGTATTAACTCCTGTCTTGAGACATCTTAGCTGCTCTCCCACAATGGTGTGGCTGGAATCATGTCCTCCGGATTGAGTATTCTCACTTAAATATAATTTAAAGAAATATATAATTCATGTATTCATTATTTATGTATTTTATATCCAGTTCAAACAGAGTTTCTTCATGCACTGAGGTGGCACTAATTTCCATTGGCAGCACATTCCAACTCCTTCCTGGACTGCACATTATTTTTACTTCTGCTAAATGGCAAAGCAAATGCATTATTGAAAAGGCTGAGATTCAGTGTAGCACACAATTAACATCGCTGAAAGATTTGATATTGGCAAAAATAACACAGTAAAAAGAGATACCAAGAGCACGTGTTGACTGCAGGGCTTCAACTGAGCATCTCAGGGATCACCCAATACCAACGGGTATGAGTTGCCTACGATGACTGGTGCTAGCCAAGAAGATTAAAAAGCTGTAACTTGATTATTGAATGCTGAAGTCAAATGCTGGGTACACACACTGCTGTGGCATGGGTTCAATTTTCCCTGCTCCTCTATGCTGTGTTTAAAATCTTAGCTGCATGAGATGCTGAATGGAGCTGGGGGGAGGAAATTCTAATGGAAAGTCTCCAGCAAGCTCTATTATGAGCCTACTGGGATTTAACCAAAAATTGCATTGGCTCTGCAGCTCAGAGCACATCTATCAAAAGGAGGGAATCATGATTCTGAGGCATGTCGGCATTAAGAACAGCGACACTGATGATGCAGACTTCTGGTGGGATTTCCCCATTATAATCGCATATCATCAAAGTCTCTGACAGCACACTACACTGGCAGGAATGTCATTCTCTGAATCGTTAGAGTGCAATGTATAGATGCAGAGTAATTTGAGTTAGGCTATGAGAGCAGATGCAGATTGTACAGGATTAGTTTTTTAAAGAAAACTCCACTGGGACTAGAACACACAAAACACACAGCCATGTCACAATATGTCCTATAAAGCATTTTGAGACACCTCAAACAATGTGATGAGGGGCAATATCAAATGCAAGGATTATTAATATTATTTCTTGCAGTCTCTGGAAGCAGCTAGCCAACAGGATCACTTGATGTTTTGTTGTTTGTGCTTTATGTTATTCATCTATCACTAATTGTAGAACAGGGCAATTTCACTGTTGTGTCTCTGATAACAATGCAAATGAAAATT
The DNA here is from genome assembly GCF_018977255.1 of Callorhinchus milii. Taxonomy (NCBI): domain Eukaryota; kingdom Metazoa; phylum Chordata; class Chondrichthyes; order Chimaeriformes; family Callorhinchidae; genus Callorhinchus; species Callorhinchus milii. Next base: position 9,055,702 of record NW_024704750.1, read on the forward strand.
CCTGATGAAAGCAATTCCCATTCAGAACAGTTTTTTTTATTGGAAAACCTACTCTGGCTCACACACTGGGTCCTATTAACTTCAAAGCCAAGTGTGTTCAACAACCAGAAATAATGAAACTGTTTTTACAATTACCCATTACAATGATAGGATTAAGAGTGACCAAATCATTCAACCCATATAAAAAATATTAATTTGCTGACGTACTTTGCTCTGCTGCACAACAGACCTAAAAGGATTTCAAATTCAGTGGCTCCTCTGCTGAAATGTGTGCTTGTGGAATAATCTTATGTGACATGGTGCAGCAGAGGGGAGAGAGGCCCTAAATTGTGTGTTTTGAGCAGAGCTAAAAGTTCGTATTTCTATTGCTGCATCAGTTAGCACAGCTCTCTTCACATTGTAATTATTGATTGATGTGGCTTCTGACACGTGTAAAGACATCTGCAGTTTTGGGCCAAGAGCGGTGGAAGAGAAGTGGTTGAGGGAGGGTGGAATGGTTGAGGGAGGGGGTGTGATTTATTGAGTGGGATGAGTGCTTGAGTAACTTGAGTAAACCTGTATTAAGGGACCCATTCTGAAAGAAGTCCAAATTAATTCACAGAGGCAGCCTTTATCTGCAGTGGTGCAAATTGATACCTTGACGAAAATGCCTCCTCCAGGTCTTCAGCATAAATCGCTTCGTGATTGTGCACCTTAAATCTGATTTATATTGTGCCATTGAATCGATGAGAAAAGTGTAGGAAAATTCAAGCATTAACGTTGAGATTCAGACCTTAATGTAAACTTGTTTAGAGCAGCTCTAAAGCTCCATCTCATGCACTCCTGGTGCAGAAATACCATGTGGCAGAGGAAGACACAGGGATAGTAAATAAATTGCATAAAGATGAAAACAATCATTCCTTATCTTACATAGAAAAAAGGTTCACGAGTCCCGAGCAGTCTCTTCATTGTCTCATCCCTAAAATGGTTAATCTGCACTGGCAAAATTAAATTGGGGTTGAACTATCATCCATCAAATGCAAGCAGAAGAAGCTTTGTTTGTCTAAGATTCATTGACGAAGTGTTATTTGTAATGTGATGGGCTGACAGCAGTTAAATGTCAGGGAAACAGTAATTTCACAACGTTTAGTAAAAGTATACATGGATTAAGTCTAATGTAGAATTGAAATGGGTCATTCTCTGTAAGTCGCCTATTGATTTAGGTTTCTATGTTGCCAGATTTCAATGTGATGTTGGAGGCTCTTAATAACCTCAGCGTTTTATTTCAGAAGTGCTAAATATTCCTTTATTGTACCTTCATGTAAATCATGTGACTGTTATTGTGCAGGGGTGATATGACTGTGGCCTTTCCCAGTCTTCAATCATGGTAATCAATAAAATACAAGGCAAATCGGCCCCTCTCCTTCTGCATACCATTGGCCTCTCTCAACCCTTTGATCAATATGGACAAACCACAGCAGACAATAAGGCAGAGTGCTGCGTAAGTGGGACCCACAAAACTAGGATCCTACCACAGGATACTGTTGCTCAGAGCACTTGTCCTAGCCTGTCATTTTACAACTATTTAATTGATGCCCTGCCTTCCCTTTGTACTTTTTACCTATTGATTGTGTTAATATTAATGCTCCTCTGTATCTCCACATGCGCAGACCACCCTATTTTAGATTTAATGCAAAAAAGGAGAAAGTGTAACAAGGGCGACTATCCCAGTCACACACGGGATGTAATGTTCTGGATCTGAAGCTCCACTCTATGACTTAATCTGGAGGATTGTTGACCGGTACAACAAAGTCATCCGCTATTTAACATCCACCTGATAATGGGCAGAAGGGACCTCAGTTTAATACCTCCTCTGAAACAGAACATCCACAACAACCTTTCCAGCACTACACTGAAGTGTCCGCCTAGACAATGAGCTCAAATAACAAAGTTGGAATTTGAGCCAAAGCTTATAAGGGTGACTGTTGAATTGATTGTCACATCATCATCATCTGTCAGAGTGGATTGTGGCCTTAACAAGTTGCCCCACAGTAATGTTGTATTTTTTTCTCTTCCCTTTGCCCTTTATGGCAGGCACTTACAATTTTATGGCAGCAACAAGTTCTGAAGCCACACACTTCTGTACAACCTTCATCAATGCAACTCCATGAGCAGCTGGTGGTGATGGTGGGGAGGGTGGGGGGGAGGAATGAAAGATTTTCTTTTCAGGACTTCCCTTTCTCTCTGTTCACAAAGACCATTGTTTTGTTTTGTGTGTGTGCGCATTTGTTCATTCCTTGGCACTCTGCTATATATTTAATTTGAACAATTTTATGAAGTGATGTACTACTGGTGAATAAAAATGAACTAAACATAAAAGGAATGCTTGGGTACAGTTGATTTGGCAGAAAGATTGACGTTTTATATTTGAACAGCTCCGCAGTTCTCATTTGAAAATAGCCAGAGCTGTGCAAGAATTGAGCAACTTATTTTCCTAAGCAGGGGTTATTTCACAGTGACACATTTCAATTGCTTGTTTTAGAAGGATATATATTGTTTTGCAAAAAAAAAAGTGGCTTGCAAGATTAAAAACACCACAGAGCCTAAGGAGTCTCCTATACAATGACAGCCAGGAAGTAGCTGTAATTTAAGTACAAAAATACATTTGAACAACTGATTGCATCTTTGAAACCGTTTTAAAATATTATATAAACATAACCTTTGGCGTGTTGGTTATGCTTGATGTGGCCATTTTTGTGAGATGATAAAGCCCTTTCAACTTACCAAATTGTATTTTGATTACAGTCGCAATTCTAGCTTGACTTTGAACACTTTCTAATGTCCACCGCAATAAGGCTGCATTTCATTGATATCTGCAGCTTAATAGTGTGCTGTGATCATCCCTCGTCCAGGCTGTTCATGCCTAAAATTGGAAGTTTGAAAATGTCCTCGGGCAAAACAATTTCAGTTTTTGTTGCTCGTACATTGGCAAGTTCAAAATTTTATAATAAATTATCATCTATTTCAAGCGCCTCCGGCTTGCTAAGAAGTATATTTTTGATGTAACAGCTGCAATTTCATATGTGCATGGTGCTGAAAAAATAGCCTTATAATGTCCAGAAGATTAAATTTCTCAATGGTATCAATCGACATGTGGGTGTGTGCCTATTTCCAAACTGCATTAAACTATGTTTGTTTTGCATCATTCACCCTTTCAAGAATAGTTATCTCTGAAGTTTGGTATTACAAAGGTTAAATTGACAACTTGATGCATAAATGAGGAAGAAGGGAGTAAAGGTGCATAGGAGAGGGGGATAAGAGGGATGGGGATGTGGAGTATAAATGCTGGCATGGATTAATTGGTGTAAATGGCCTGTTCCCATACTTTAGCATTGTCTGCAATTCTGTCACAAAGCCAATCCTCATTACAGCACCATGTGCTGATGCTTTCTCGGTGTCAAAGCATGACGAAGTTATCAAAGTATCTGCAATGTGTTTGATTATGAGGGTGGGGAGAGGGAGATTTCTTATAGTTCTGTCACGATTTTACAGAAAAAAGGACTGCCTGGCTGAAAGCGTTAAAGTGAGAGATCGTTCCCTTTTCTGAGTGTATTTGTGTGGGAGAATCCTGCTTCCAACTCCCCCCCTACCCCACGCTTCTCTCTCTCTCTCTCTCTCACATACATAATTCCTCAATACAAATCCATTCAGGCAGCATAGTACATGGCTGTCTGCTTACATTGCTTTTAAAAGGTAATTTTTTTAACAGTCGAGAAAAATCTCATTCATGAACTAAAAAGTGCACATTAAAAATAGGTGGTTTACTGCAGCAACAGAAACATGAACATAAACAGGACAAACAAAAATAATACTCTTCCGGATATAAAAACGCACAGCTCATCTACTGTCCTTCAAACACACATGAAGACGCACGCATGTAATCCTTACGTATTACATGCAGTCAATTATTACAATCATTATTATGTATTACAATCAGTGTATTACAATTATTTATTACAATCAGTCCAAGGCGATGGACTGAATGTCCAACGCCTTGGGACATCCTCCAGATGTGAAAAGCGCTACACAAATGTAAGTTTGTGGTTGTTATATGAAAAGGAACAAATGAGTGCATTATGTTCTGCAGTTAAATGTGAAGAATGAAAGTATAAAAAATTATTTCTGATGGTTTATTTTCCCCATATAATGTCAATGTATATTACAGCCTAAACTGTTTTTCAGACTCTATTTACTATGTCACTCGCTGCTTCTGTGCATTCCCATGTTTGGTGGGGGGAGGTGGGAAGACTTTGATCTTTTAATAATTCACTATTTCTTGCTTCAGATGCTGTGATGGGATGACGGTAGGGCAGATATTCTGGAAGGATGAGATCAAATGGCCCTTCTTCTTCCAAACCGACAATCATGTGTTCAAGTAAGGAATAACTTTATTTTAATTCTGTTGACTTCACTGTCAGATTTGCCAAGAGAGGAAAATTGGAAACGGTAGAGAAAAAAAAATACAGTGCTCATTTTTCTCTTTCTCATGCAGTTCTTGACACTGGAAAGGGTTCAATTTAGCTGGTGGTAACTCACAATGTCCTGGATTAAAATCGCTAAAATTAGGCATCATCATCATCATCATCAGATGCAATCAAAAAATGCATGGCTAGTGTTTTAAGAGGATAACTTTGAACATGAATAATTCATGAACCTTTCTTTGCTTCACTCATATAGCTGAATCTTATTTTCCAGCCTTGGACATGTCACCCTTGATTCTCTCAGTGTTATTTTAATGATGGTAGCATGATTAGTGCTGGACCTAGTCTCTTGTAGAAAAATGACACCTAAGCAAGGGCTTGTCATCTTTTGCATCACCAAGGGGCACGTGTACAATATTCATTGGGGAAATAATCGGATGGCATCAGCCTATTGCATTTCCTGTACATTTTTTCAATCATGTAGCATCTGCAGGAGTGATAGAGGAAGTTATTAAAAATAAAAGTTGGCAAACGATGAAACAAGACAATAATTCAATCGAGCAGTTCTGATGATGCCGTCAAGAGCAAAGCTCAAGTGCTTTCTGAACATCAGCAGAACCCCAACTTGATTAAATAATGTCGTACTAGCCACCAGATCTTGCTTCTTCTTCTTTACAGGTGTTTGTGTTTTATATTTTTGTATTTAGTGAGTGCGCTGACATGGTAGAGATGGTGTGACAAAGGTTAAAGATGAAAACAGAGTAAAATTCACATAAGTCATATTAGTCAGGACCATGACATTTAATATGAATGATGTGAAGTGTGAGTTACAGGAAAACTTGCGTAAGTCGTATAAAATCTGATTTAATTAATAATCTACACTGCGCATGCGTACTTTAATGCAGCCAGTAAATGCAGCATCAGTGTAATGAGGTAGGAGATGAGTTTCTTTATCAAATATAACTATTGCAAAGAAATCTAAGTTGTGGTTGTTCAATTACCTGCATTGTGCAGGTAATTATTAATGGCAAACAATCTTTACATCTGGGGTCAGCAGCTGGTGGGTTAATGGTTTACCACATATCGCTAATGTATATATAGAATAAAATGCAGCATATATTTATAGAATATCGATTCTAGGGTAATGGAATGTTCCAAAAAGATTGTTGTTTTCAGTTTAGTAATTGGAGAGGTGATTTCTTTTCCATATAAGACCAGCAATTGATCGTTTTTTAATGATGCTTCTCACATAAACATCTCAACAGCAAATATTTTGCAGAGGTTAAAAAAGTGGTTATGTTGCAAAATTCCAACACAAATAAGGGAGAACAAGATGGTCGATAATCCTAAAGGATCAGGTGATCCAGTGCCAATATTGATATCAACAAAACATTGTCTTGTAAATCACCTGCCTTAGTTTACTGTTTCCCTCACTAAAAGAACTTCAATCTGTAACATACATAAAATGGTCCACACAACAATAAATGTTTTGTTTGGCTTCCAAAAGTCCTGCTTGACAGAGGAATTAGTGTATGTCTAAAGTGTGTAATAAAATTATAAAGGCCACTCAACCTGACTGGAAAATGAATTAAAATGGAAATTTTTCTACATTCCTTGTCTAAGTAACCCAGCAAACAGAATTTGTAAAAGTTCAGCAGTGCTGTGCTATTCTCTACCCCCTTGGGGAACTTAGGTTATCGGACCTAATACACTTTCTCCATTATCACATTCTCTATTCAATTCTCAATTATAATTTAATTTGCCGTTGCATCAGCTTTTTCCCTCCGTTAATCCTTCGGTTACATTGTTTGTACAATCACTGGGGAAAGTTTGATTCTTCTTCATGAAACAGGAAGTTTCATCTTTCTTCCACCCCAGGAACCAGGAGTTGCTTTGCCCAATAGTTTTTCATAAAGTTGCCTGACTGATTCGTGTCCTACAATGTCTTTGCTTTTCTAAAGCAAACTTTATCTGAGGAAAATTGAACTAATGTGAAATTCACAGCATTGCTGTTTGTACAAGTGCCACAGATTGACATGATGACAGGGAGCTCCTGTGCATGGTCTGTTGGAAGCACAAATACCAATCAGCTAAACCTGAGCGCAATGAATAATGTTAACCTTTTGACATGACCCAAGATTGCTATCAGAGTATTGTTGGAAAATATAACAGGATTTTCCTAAACCAAATGCTTTTCACAAGGATAAGTTTTGCAGTGAAGCATCTATTTAGAATAGTTTCGCACCTTCAGTTTCAACAGTAACAGAGTGCTGTATCTGAGTTGGTGTTAAATAAGGCAGGGTATATTCATAGTCCAACAAGCAGGGATTTGTACCATGAGAGGAAGTACCTACTGAAGAATTGCTTTAAGCCGTTCTCATGCACATCCTAACAGTTGGGTACAGAGTGTGTTGAAAGAAGCTAACTTTCATCCTTCCAATTTTTCTTTTTTTTAAAAAAAGTTTTATTTTATAATAAGCACAACAAGAAACACCAAAAGGAATAGCTAACAGAAGGGTAAATAACAATGGTAGCATCACCCAGCATTGCTCTGATACCTGCAGAACAGTCCGACCCCTGTCTATTCATGACAATGAATGTAACCAAAAGATAAAAAAGATTGTCCCCTACCTTGCATCTCTTGAGCATCACCGCACAACACAACACAACACAACACCTCTTCGAGGTGCCTAAAATATTCTGCGCCATAGCTTCCAGGAAAGGGACATCTTGCAATTTTTGCACTACAGCTCAGTGTTGAGGTGCATCAAACCACAAAGGATTGTATCAGTGCAAAGCAGAAGCTTGTAACCTTTTTGAAATAGTTTTTATTTGCAGTATAACAAACATTTTCTTCTTAACCCCAACCTTACAAACAAGAGCCTTGCCAATCCCACGTGAGGTGTGATTATTCTTTGTTGCATGTTCAGCATGGGTCACATAGATGGGAATCACAGAACAGCAGGTATTTTCCACTTTGACCGCCCATTTACTTTGAACAAATGTAAGACTGTCAGCCACCTCTAAGTACAAGATGAAGGAGAACAGTTATTAAATTTCAGAATCTCCGGAGACATCCAAGAGCTTGTAGAACATAATAAGGATGGATGTGTTGTCATATGATTATTGCCATGAAACCCTTATAGTCGATGTCCTACCCTATTTGATGTCAAACCTCATTTACAATATGCCAATCTGTGTAATGTAGTAATGCCCTAGCAGGTTTTTGATTGGGGGGAGGAATCTTTTTCTTTGCGTGTAATTCAGTGTCCTTCCATCTGAGAACTCCATAGTCTCAAAGAATGGTTGTGCAATTGGGACAGTTTGAGTGTCATTTGAAAGTTATAGGAAGTATACTGGCTCCCCATCATTCCACTGCTGGAAGTGAAGCAGTTTCCCTTCCAAGCAGCATAAATGCAGCCTGAGCCTTGAGCCAATGCAAAGCCTCTCAGGTGGTGTGAGTTTCTGATACCAGCTTTGTCCTCAGTACAGCTTCTTGGGTTGTTTTTCAGTTCAAACACTTTACGGGAAAGAATTGGTAATTGGCTGAATAAAGGGAAACACAAAATCTCTCTTTATATCACCAATCAGACATTAAGTAACCTTCCAACAACAATCATATTTGCCTCACAGTTAGAGCGGACTTTGAATGCAGGATACTGAGCACGTTGCGGCTGATTCCTCGATATATGAGGTGAGGCAGACTGAACTGTAACAGCCTCTTTCTCCTTTTCTTCCACTTGTTTGTGTCCCCAAACACAAAATCTCAGCAGTCTGAAATCTTCTCCAATGCTATCCTTAGCAACTGAAAGCCTGGAGATCCACCAAAGCATAATAATAATAATTCATCCTTGCATTTAGTATAGCGACTTATCACATTATTCAACATCTCAAAGTGCTTCACAGGATTTTATTGTGTGACTGTGTGTTTGTAGGCTCATAATGCAAATTATTCATTATATCCATGAATATATATAGAAAGTGCACTTGAGCTCTCCTTTAATAAATGACACTTTCCTGACAATTCTCCAACCCAGCAACATTATCTCTGAGTAATTTGAGGGCTTCAAACGCTAGGATATAACATAGGTTTCATGGCGAAAATATTTTCTGACTGGAAAGTTTCAATGGTCCATTTCTTCCACTTTTCAAAGTAAAATTTGGGAAGAAAATACCTTTCATACACAGACAGATCTGCGGATATGATTGGGGGAGGGAGTAGAGGGGGATCATTGAACTGTAGGACACTTTATCAACCGTCAATTTATTTTCTAACTGGCTTTTCAATACATTGAACAGCATTTCCACTACAGGCAGACCACTGCTTTCTGTTTGAAGTGCGTGCACCGTTATTCTCAATATAAAACATGTGCAGGACACAATAACACTCCAATGACCACAGAAACATGAAAAAAATTGGAATTCTGTGAGTTTGCTACAGCCTGCAGGAGATGATTATCTGGTTAATTCTCATTTCTTAATATGGAGATAGAAGACAGCCCCGAAACAGTAATAATAGTGACCACTCTGAAGCTCTCCAGGGAACTGAACACCACCAAGCTAAGGCATTGTTATACAGAATCAAAGAATGTTACAGCAGAGAAACAGGTCCATCAAGTCTCCACTGGTGTTTTTTTTCTACAAGAGCCAAGTTTTATTTTGTTTACATGGAGTCATAACATTCTTGGTCAATTTTGTAAACCTTTGAAATGGTCTGAATGTTACTTTTCAGTTCAACTACTTTACGGGAAAGAAAATGAATGATCCTTGCAACCGTCTGAAAAAGGAAAAAACACAATCTCTTTATATCACACATTGAGCAATCTTCCAACAAACACTGTAGGAAGTGTTGATAAAAGTTTGAGATTCATTTTCTGTTTAACAAATGTCAGACTATCAATGCATGGATTTCACTGAGAAAGAATACACAACAATAATAATAATCTTATTCATTGTCTTATCACATTCATGGAGACATTTCAAAGCACTTAACAGTACTGACTGTGTACATAAATACTTCTTGGAAGAGAATCCTGCTGAATCCCACTAGAATGTGACCCGCTGTTTAGTAGGCATGAACTGTACAGTGGACGAAACCTCCTGCACCTTCCCTCGTCAGCGCCTGAAATTTTTTCCTTGACCCTATTCTCAGTACCAAACACAATGAAACAACTCAATATACAATACAATATTACATTTGTATAGCACCTTTCACGTTGGGAGGATGTCCCAAGGCGCTGGACAGTCAGGGATTTAGACCCGAGCTGAGGGTTGGGATCGAGGAGGGTGGAGGGCAGGGAGAGTAGGAGGGTGGATGAAGGCTCGGTTGAAGAGGAGGGTTTTGAGACACGCCTTAAAGGAGGCAAGGGAGAGTGCGAGATGAAGGGAATGTGAGATAGAGTTCCATATAAAATAAGAAGGAGCTCCACATAAAGTGTTTTAAAAAAAAATCCTGTTTTGGAATCCAACATCTTTGACAACAGAGTGTAGGTGTACATCAAATGGAATCATCTCTCCAGTTGAATTGGTTATTTGAGCAGAAATTGAATGTGTTATTCTGACCTCAAATGACGTTTGTTGGGACTTGTCGTCGTTGCATGGCTTGGCCTGAACAGTTAGCATAATGGCAATGGATGGATTGGAAATTGAACACTTGTGAGGACAGTATAGCTATTTGTGTACCTTCTTGAAAATGCTAACAGCACGTCATCGCCTATGCCCTCCTTCCTATTTATGTTACTACTGGCACTTGGTTGTTCACTCTTTTTCAGGAATCTCCAAAGCATCAGTAGCAGCAACACTGCTAGTGGGCGTTGACTGTAACAGGCTATTTTTTTGTTAAACTAGCTCGTTGAGACAGCTCCTTGCAAATCCTGCTTTTGTTTGCCTCTAGCCTTGTCGAGCATGCAGTGCGGACACACCATCTTAACCTCATCTTCAGGATGAGGATGTGAAATCTTGACACACCACAGATCTTAATTATGTTGGTTTTGAGCCTGGAAATTCACATTCCTTTCATGAAAGAGGAAAACAAAGTGTTGATTGGCACCACTTGAGAACTGGTGCCAATGAACCATGGGGTTTCCTGCAGGGCTGGAAGAATGAATTGCGCTTCCGCTTTTATCAGATTCATCATCAGAAGAAGATTCTGACTTGGAGGATGACTAATCTTAAGAAAATACAAGAGCATGATACAAGTGTTGTTTAGTACAGAACTGCCCAAGGCAGCAACATCAGGAATAAAAGCATTGCTCCAGGAATGTTAGAGGTGTTGAGTGTAACTCTAGCATTTTATCTTCAGTGATTCCACTGTTGCCTTTTCTCTGCAAATGATGATATAAAGAGGATTTGATTTTTCTCTTGATTTGTTTCCTTTCCGGGAGTGGTTGAATTAGAAGTGAAAAGTAAAGTTCAGACCATTTCCCTATGGCTACAGACAAAAGTGTTAAGGCTACAGTCTTGATCCTTGTCCTTGGAATTTGCCATGGGCTACAAACTCAGCCTTCGCATCAATACCTCAATAGGCTTAATCCTTTAATTTACCTTGTTGTCTTGGGGGATTATTTGCAGAACTAAGAAGTGTGTTTCCCTGGTGACCTAGTGGGCATTTCAAGTGTAGAAAAAAGAATGTTGCACGTTACTTTATACATTGAAACACCTCAAAGCATTTTGCAATAATTGTTGTCACACATAATGGCTGTTTTTCATCAGCAAATTGCATCAGCCAATATGGACACAGCAAGGTCACACCAACAGCCATATTGTGAATACTTGATTAGGAGAAACTCCTTTCTCTTTTCAAATAGTATCTTGGATCTTTATTGTAGATGATCCCTTTCAACTGTGGAATTCACTAAAGAAGTTTCTGACATTATGACAACCCTCTATATAGTGATTCACAGTTGGCAGCCCATTCATAGGAATTAATTCACTATGAAGCATAACCTTATGCTAAGTGGTTTGCTGTAGGTGTTGCTTTATGGACAATAATTCAATCGTGCCATGTATTCTGCATTACTTTTTTTTGTATTTTTTTNGTTCCTATGTTCACATAGTATATTTTTACAACAAATTTACCTAATTTCAACCATTGCAACCTACACAATAAAAGCATTGCATAGCAAAGTACATCACTCATGTTACAACAATCATCATGCTTCCTCAACCTTTAAATGTCTCCATTGTTTAACAAAAGAAGACATTTGAAAAAATAAAGGGCGATATGGACATTCAGTTGTGAAGAACGTGTCTGTCAATCATTACTGTCAACTCTCAATTCCCAAAGACACCCCAAGTATCTGAGAAAGTCAATAATTCAAAGGAGAAATGTACTGAATTACCACGTAATCTATATTAGAATGAGAAATACTTACATACTGGTCGCTGAGTCCTCCTTTGTTCCCATGTTTTAAAAGAACATCATTGAAGCAGCTCAATAGTTGGTGGCTATCTATCTCCCTGTTATGACGTTGTGTAGCTCAATCTCTGATACCATAAATCAGGAGTGTTTCCCAGAACCCATTATCCTCCGAGAGATTTCCCTTAACTAAAACGTCACAATTTCACTGGCGAGAATCTTCCAGCAAGCAAATTTTGTTGACAAATTATTCCCACTCTGTTTCTAAAAAGCCATTTTAAAGTATACAATAACTAGTTCGTAAAATCCAACTTCAAACTTGGAATTAATACGGAATATTCCCCTGGAAAAAAACTAGATTTCCACCCCCCCACCCCATCCACCACCGCCCACACACACACATACACGCACCATCACCCCCAATTGATCCAAACTGTTCACAAATGCAATAAATTGGGATTTGTAATTAAATCCAGGGGTAATGCCCACTGAATACTGCAATCTCAGACAACTAACCTCGAAAGACAAGTAAACAACCATTGACTTTTTGGGTTGGCTTTATGCAGACAAATTCCCCGGATGGTGCTTTAAATCAACTTAACAAATCGCTTTAAGATGATTGAATCTGAAACTTCAATGCTTTCAGTTCTGTATTTTTTCATCTGAGGACTCCATCTACATTAATATCATTGGTTATGTGTGCTCTGGGAAACACTGTCAGAAATTCTCAGATCCTCCTGGGGAAATGTGACAGATTCCAAACTAACAGCCATTTGGGATTGGTGAACAAAATTCTGAATCCGGTTTGGCCGAATCCATATCCAGCCTCATTAGTATCTCTCTAGTCCAAATACATTGTCTTCACAAACAGTGTCCTATTGGTAAAAGTGGGGTGTCTCAAAGTGAATAATTCAGGTCTGTTATATATCCTCCACCCCATCTTCACCACCTTCAGCTAATCCTTCAGCTAATCCTTCAGCTATCTTGCCTCCAACCTCTGAGACTGTCTTCCTTTATCCTTCCATCTCACCCTCTTTTTATCTGTCTTTAACTCCTGCCTAGAAACCTCATTTTTCTTAGGCGCTTATGATTTTTTATCTTTACTGTTTGATCTCTGTTTTTTTCCTTTGTTTTATTTCTTGCAGTTGAGTGGAAGGGCGAGACGGGGTAACAGAAGGTGTTATTTCCGGATGTTAATATATATATAGAATGAGACTGCTATTTCCTTATCACGTTATTATGTAGAAAATGAATCGCGTTTAACTTAAAAAACATGTCTGATCATTCAAGCTACAATCACCTGCTCTAAGGAGGTGGCAATGGAATTTGCTAAGTGAATCTCATATCTAACTGAACAGAGAGGAAATTGGTTTACTTTGCTTCAGATACATTTGTGCATCCAGGGAGAAGCATGCGACCTGTCAGATTTGTGTCACATATTGTATAGAAGCAAAAGATCAATGTCAGGCCAAATGGGTTAGAAAAAGAACCGCTTTCCCCACTGTCCAGCCAGATTATGTTCATGTAGGTTCCTGTAGAGTCACTATTCTGTTGTCAATTTCAATCTATTGGTACTTTAAAAAGAAGAGTTTCAAGCACACATACAGATTGCCATGTTCTTGTCACTTTCACTTGAAAACATATTAAGAGACAGGAAAAAGATGTTCGAATTGGAGAATTTAAAAGGGCAAATGTTTGCAATTATCTCCCAGTTTTTTATTTTGAAAAAAAATAAGCTTTGCACTTTTGTGGAAACAGCAGATTAGGGTTCAGAAGAAGGGTAAATGAAATGGCTGGAACAAAGTTTTACAAATAAAACATGCACTACAGTAGAACGAAGGTTCACTGTTTTGTGTCTGCATGTGTCAGGTATTATCAGCTACTTCACAAGAACAACTGATGATTTTTGACATTTGTGGTATCTGTGTCAACTTTCATTACCAGTCATGTGAACAGCTCTCTGAAAGTTGTTTTTTTAATGGAGTTTTAGCCCAGAGGTCCAGCTGCTGTGTCTGAAGTTGGTTCAGGTTGTTAAATTGCCTGACCTGTCGGTGTGAGAATTTGTTCTAGGCTGTGTCCAGATGTTGTCCTGCTGTTGTGCATGTGTATTCTTGGCTCTGTTCAGCTGTCCAGTGGTGCAACTCTGTTCTGAGAAAGCTTATTTCGGTGCAATCAGGCTTAAGAGTCAGACTTGTACAATCTAGCATGACTTGAAACATTAATTTTGTACTCTTTATGTTTGGAGATTAACAATGGATGATTGAAGATTTGTATGTATAAATGCAAATCCGGTCTCAGGGGGTATTTTATTTTTAAATGTCCTATTTACCTGCCATTGCTACCCAACCTGCCATATGTCCACTGGGACGTTAATTACAATATTAAATTGCCTCACTACAAAACATTACACAGAGACTGCATTACGTCTTGCTTTTTCTCAGTCTTTTTCCAATCTTTTCCCCGAATGGCAGTAATTAATAGGCTTGTTTGTGGTGGTGGGGGAAGCAGTGGAGGAAAGAGAGGGTTCTCCTTTAAATTTATCTTTTTCTTTCATGAAATTTAATAAACATCTCTTACTAACTGACTGCTGCTGGGGTGTAGCTCCAAGAGTGCCAGGCACCCTCTGTTTCCTCTCCAAAAGATTAATGAGCTGTTTTGTATTCCATCCCATTTTTCCCGTTTCTCTCCTGAAAACCCTCAACTGTCACTGGAGTACAGTTCATCCTTGGGTCTGAACCTTGGCAAATCTTCATTTGTGAACGTAGAAAATGAGACGTGTTGGACACTGTGATGTCAAAGGCGAATCTGATCCCCTTCCCCAATATCCCTTAGAGTGGTCCTTAAATGGCAATCAGAAATGATTCTGAGCCCTTTCAAGTCAGTTGTAGCACTCCTTATGTTGCCGCTCCTTTCAACCGAGTTATCGGGTTGATGTATTCTGTAAATGCATTAATAGCTCTTGAAAGATTATCACTGCTTGTCCAGAGTTGGGATCTCAATTTACATTATTTCCGCTTGCTGATCAAATTTGGATAGCCTGCTGTATGCACTGGGAAATATTTGCTCTGAGTTGGATCAGCTGTTTCATTCTCAGGTTACAAGTGACTGAATTGTGAAGTGATTCTCATTGCTGCATCTCTGAGGTCACATATGTCCCAGTTGGTAGCTTATCAGGGTCTCTGGAACTACTGGGAATCCAATTGAAAATGTGGAGTCCTTTAGCTCAGTGGTTAGAACACTCGCCTCGAAAGCGAGAGACCTGGGTTCGATTTCCGGTAGGACAAAACCTTTGGCAAATTTCCTTACTCCATATGCCTGACAATAATCCCTCAAGAAAAAAAACAATATTAATTTGGTCACTCAATCCACGACTGTTTGTGGGACACTGCTGTTCACAATTGGCTGTTGTGTTTCGCCCACAAATATATAGTCAATTCACTTTGCAGTATATTCTGTGAAGCACTTTGAGATGTCTCGAAGATGTGAAAAGCACTATATCAAATGCAAGGATTATTATTTTATTATAAAATGACAATTATGATTCTCAACAAATTGTAAAATTGGTAAATTAATCAGGAGGGGGGAACTGGAAAAAATTGGATTTGTATACTTAGCCATGCATTTTCTTTATTCATTGAAACAGATCGCAAACTATAGAAATTAATTGTGAATCAAATGAAACAATTATAAATACCGTCTAATTATTCTGTTAACTTCAATTAATTCAACAGCTTCACTGTATTTTGCCGGCTGTATTCAGACAGCCTGTTTGTAACAATCATTTTGCAAGGAATAATGATTAATATCCTATCTGTGTAGTTATTTTGGGGTAGCTGAGCTGGTCAATATGAGGGATTTAAATTAGCATCAGCATGTTCATTAATTGATCCAGGGACCTTCAGCAGTAAAGTTATTTCACCTGTGCATGTTAATTCTGTTTCCTCACACTCACAACTGGCTTCTCCTCCAGCCCAGCTCCGACAAGAATTTTTTAAAAAAAACCTTTCAAGTATTTGTCAAAGTAATATTTAATAGTTTGATATTTAAAGACGCAACTCCTTCTTAAAATGCTCTGTCCCCAAAATAAACCCAACGTTCTGCCTTCGCCCTTTAAGAGGAACCTACTGCCGGTGCCTCAAAGCTACAAAGCCTGCAAATTAATTATTGAGGTGGAGTAATTAAAAGGTTGTTCCATTTGTTTACCTTTACCACAGTCAGTCAACCATGTGGATACGACTATCACTTCAGGCTACTGTCAGGTTCTAGTAAAGGCTTAATCACAAGCTTTATAAAAAGCTTTTGGGTTTGGGGTGAGGTGGTAGTGGGGAGGCGGGGGAAGGGAACATTATATTTGCTGTTGAAGGGGGAAAGATAAAGTGAACTTAAAGGAGCTTATTCTGAAACTTCTTTGTTCACCAAGTTTTAAGGGCCAGTTTTCTCCTATCTTCTCCTTTTCTGAAGGTGCTGAGATATGGTTCTGTAAATGCCAGGATGCCGTCAGGTGCCAAATCCAAGTTGGCCACTGTTTGCGTGGGAACCAGTCATCAATTAATATCCACACGGGTGGCCCTCCAATAGGAGTTACAGAATACTGATCAGGAGCAGGAACACTGGCTGATATTCCTCTCCCTATTCCAGGAGGACTAAGGCTAATTGTATCCCCACCCCCATTGAGATCATCAAGAAGAGCACAGACCAGACGTTGAATCTATGACTACTTAGGTTAGAGCTATACAGGCAATACTTTTACCCACTGGGCTATCAAGGGACGTTCCTGTAAGGGTGTCATTCTGAAGGACAACTTAGATTGAAATTCTCTTTGAGGACGTTTTTCATGACAGTTTCAACCTGGCAATAAGATTCATGGTGACAATCACTGGTTTATTCATCTGATAAACACATTATGTAACCTTCAGGTGCCTATTGCAGTTTCACTGTCTTTGAAAAGTAACGGTGTTTCTCATGTATTTGCAGCTTCACTACTTAAAGGAATACCCACAGTTGCTTGCAGAAAACTGAGATTTGGAACAGAATTCATCTCCAGCTAAAACAAGTTAAAATGACTTCCCGTTTTTCATTGCAAATTCTTTTAAAGCTTTGTTAGATGTAGGTTTATTCATTGGTAGTTTCTGGTATAATAATATAAAATGAACTAAAACTGTTGAATTCGAATGAAATGCTGTTAAATAAATCAAAGTTCAGCCTTAAGTTAGATCCTCACGTTGACTTATTTCTGGCTGCACAAATAGGTTCTGAATTCCTCAATTACTTGCTCCATTGAACCAATACTTATTTCCGGCTATTTCTGGCTATCGCATTGATACATCCGCAAAGGGTTACGGAGATGAAGAAGAGCCTCCGTGGAGATCCAGTAACCTTTTGCTAACATATACAACATTTGTGACTGGGGAAGAATCAGCAATAGGTAAGTTAGGATCAATAATGAGGGATGAGTGAAACCCGATGATATATCATGGGAAGCATTGAAGTAGATTGCAATGATATTCAATTTTCTTTGACCTTTATCTTTGAAGATTTTTTTAACATTTTTTTGTCTTCTACCTTGCCCTCCCATTCATCCAGTCATTTCACTTTCTGAAGTTCACTCTACATCCAGTATTGTGCTATTCAGTCCTCTGGGCCTCGATTTTCTGAATTATATGCATGTGGAAAAGGTTGTTCAAGTGCCAATAGTGAAATGTAAAAATGTGGCATTATGCAAAAAGTGATTTATGCAAATATTGTTCTTACCTCTTCAAATCGAGTGTTTCATGTACTGTCATCAACCTCTTTATTTTTTATCAACAGAATTATCCTTAGCTTAAAAAATAATGAAAAGGGAAAATAAGTTCCCTAGGTATATGACTCACAGCAGGTTATATTTATGCTAAAAAAAAATATTCGTGAGAACTATCAGGCTAAGGCAATGGGAGGTGTTGAACTCTACCTTCAATATTGCCTGCACGACACATTTTTAACTCTCAATTTAAAACCAATCTAGTATTGGTATTTTAATCAATTCACTCTATTATACTGAAGCTGCATTTAGTATTATTTGGACAATATGGAGTACTGGTAATGGAACAAAAGGTGTAATCCAAGTATAAAATCAGGTTGTTCCAGCAATATTTTATAACTAAAGAAATCACTGAAATTGTCAGAAGAAAAATGTAACCAGTTCATAGCTTGTAAGAATCATTTTGCTTTAAAAGACTGGAACATATGTTTGCTATCATATTAACATCCACCTGGCAAAAATAGATAAACAAAGGGACTTATACCCATTGAAATTTACTACCGATATCTTATACCAAAGTGTGTCTAGACAATAAATTTTCCATGTCTATTTCAAAATAAATGCACCTGAATTCAATCCAGTCTCCGAAGAAAGCCT
This sequence comes from Callorhinchus milii, assembly GCF_018977255.1. Classification (NCBI taxonomy): domain Eukaryota; kingdom Metazoa; phylum Chordata; class Chondrichthyes; order Chimaeriformes; family Callorhinchidae; genus Callorhinchus; species Callorhinchus milii. Next base: position 9,073,913 of record NW_024704750.1, read on the forward strand.
TCTATTGTTGCTTGTTAAATGAATGATGTTGCATTCAGTGTGTTGATTTAATGCCAGCTGTTTTGTTTCTTGCCTTCCTTAGACGGTGATCTGGAATGCTAGCCATTATGCCAAAATACAATTCTTCCACCTGAGTGTTACATTGCCTTTTGCTACCAACTGATATATAAAGTTGGGAAACTGTAGAGTTGAAAATACTTCAAACTGATTTATGAATAATTGTGATATATGCAGGCCTGGAGTGAATTCTCTTATCTAGATTGGTTTGGCTACGGATTTTGGCATCAGTAAAAGGACCATTCCTCTAGCTTCTGTACACTAATTAAAAAGGTTCCTGGATCTCACTTAAACATGGCTGACAAGTGCCCATTAAAAAAAACTGCTGCTTTAATCCATTTGGTTTGAATTTACAACTAGATTGTACTACTTTACACAGTATTGAAACATCCTCTTGATCTGCCTTCCTTAGCTTCCTTAGCTATTGTACTGTCCGGAAGCAAAAGGTTCTTCATCTGGATTTCTGCCGTCTTACCCCCTCCCACCCCACTTTTAAATCCCTCCTAAAGACCTTCCTTTTTGATTGTGCTAACGGTCACCTTCCCACTCCCTCTCCCCCTGGCTCGGTGGCAGACTCCGCCACTGTGAAGCGCTCCGGGATGCTATCCCATGTGAAGGGCATTATATAAATGCAAGTTGTTGTTGTGTTGCTGAATACTTGTCCATTTTGGATTGTATCATTGACTGTGTTGCATAGTGGTTCGAGACACTGCCCCATGTGAACGGCTATATATAAATGCAAATAGCAATTGTTCTTGTTGCATAGATTCTGGAGAGTCAAGCAAAAATCATGGGAACAGAAAGCAAAAATCAATAGTCCCTAACTGTTACATATATGTTGCAAAGTATTTTCATTGAGTGTTTTAATGAGAAAATATCCACATTTTAATATTATAGATTATTTCTGTCTCATCCCCATCTCAAGTCTTAGAGAATAATAAACTCCATCCATCCTCCACGCTCAGCCTTTCCTCCATTATACAATCTATAGAGTTGAACATCACCTAACTATCACTTTTGGATCTGTCTCATCCGCTCTCTATTCCTTTCAATCTTGGACGTGCCCTGCACTATGGGCCTTGAGGCTCACCTTAATTTTTAAAAGAATCTTACAGGCTAGTTATATAATGTCCAAACTATCTTGCACACAAAAAATGTTACCTTCAGGCCATTTCCCTTGCCCTGCAGTAATTACATTACCTCGTATAACAGCCATCCACAAGGGATATAGAAAGTAATGCATCAAAACGTGTAGCATGAATAAAGAAATAACCTGACCCTCTACAACCCACATGACATCAAATGGATATGCACGAGAAGAGACATATTTGTTCACGAGCAAGTTAACTGAAAGACATTTTTTATTACCAGTGTGAATTATGGATACAATTTATTATTTCTCACAGAGATGAAACGCAGAATCACAGTCCAGGGTAATGCAACTTATTAACATCAACAAAAAAGATGGTTGATAGAAGAATGAGATTACCTGTGCCAAAAAGATAGCTGAATCTGAAACTCTTGTGTGTTCTAAGCTGTGGTGAGTGAACAGTAATGAAGTTGTGTTACCAGTCACCTGCAAGCCAATCACAATGACAATTCAAGAATAATTTTCTGTTTTATGCTTTTTAAATTAATTTTACCGTTTCAATTTTTTTCACTTAAGAAATCATCATTTCTGTCTGTTCAAAAATTATCTTTCATGACCATACGATCACTTAAAATATTCAGTGTAAGATTTTTAAAAAGACCCTGACTGCCTGCCATTTGCTGTGGATTTTGTGTTGGTCTGGGCAAATCACCATAACTTGCTGACAAATCAAGGGAAAACAATTAGTCCGACTGAATGCAATGTGGAAAGACTGTGACTTTCGATGTCATAAGCTGAAAAGTTTCTAGTTTTGTATTGCTGAGGTTAGAAAAGCTTGAGGCTCCATTTAAATAGCATTTCCTTGAGTTGCTACAAACCAAATCAATATTGTGACTTAATTAGATCTGTTTGATAATGCTTTCAAATGCTTCTGCAGCTACTCTTAAAGCAGCCGTGGTGTCTTTTTTNGCTCCTAAGCAAGAAAATTGATGATGGGCAAACAGTCCAACATCATTACTGAAGCCCAATACTCCAGGTCACTGTTTCAAATATCATTCTTCCTCATGATGTTTAAGGAGTCCACAAAATTCCTGGTAGATTTCTTGCTGTGTAGCAAATGGCTTTTTAAAGATCTGTCACACAGAGATTTTGTAAGTGGTAGACAATTTCATCTGTTCTGTTTCACCTGAATTTATTGCCCTCAGAATGAGGTCCCAAGCCCTCACATTTGCTTTTCACATCTCCCATTGGCTGATGATTTATATTGCTGGTACTGAGAACCTGATTGTTGAGAGCCACAGTTCCATTTTGCTGCCTGAGCCACAAATACGGTGGGATTTTCTGTATCAAAATGGTGAATCAAATCCCGTACCTATTCTCCACCACACAATGGCTCCTGGATAAGTCACTGTAACAATACATTTGTATTGTTGTTTTCCAATGATTAATAGTAAATGCTTTTACAACTAGAGTCAACCATAACAGTGACAGATGTTTAATGAAATTCACTTTGAATACAATAAAATGCAGAAATTTGATTCCAGGGTCAAGTATCCAGTCCAGTGGCTTCCCAAGCTCCAGTATGATAATAGTTATTAATATTACATTGGTCTTTTTTGCATAGATTCAGACAGATTCAGGCAATGTGTGGCCAATATAATGTCTCAATGGTAGGGGAAGGAATATATCAAACTTTAACACAGATTTAAACTCTCCGAGACAGTACCTCGCATGAAGGGCACTATATAAATACAAGTTGTATCGTTGTTGTAAATGTTTGCTCTTTTGTTACTGATTCCTCTTGGGATGTCCTCCTGACATGAAATGCACTATACAAATGTAATTTGTAAATAGTTTCTAACCTTATTTAATCTTTTAATTTTGAGCACTTCTCTCACGTCTCCTCTCAATCTTCTTTGTTTCAGTGAAAAGAGCCCCAAGTTCTCTCGTCTCTCCTCACAAATAAAACTTCTCTGTCATCCTAAAGAATCTTCAACTTCTCCATTTCCTCTTAGGACATCCTCCTGACATGAAACGTGCTAAACAAATGTAATTTGTTGTTGTTTGTTGTGGTAATTAACCTAAAGAAGGCCACTCAGAACTGGGCACAATACTCCAACTATGACTGAACTATTAATTTGTATAGGTTTATCATTCTCCCTTTGCTTTGTGTACTGTATCTCGACATATAAAATTTAGGATACTGGATGGATCTACCATTGGCCAAAGCAAAAAGAAACTCCACGTAGTTGACTACGGTGGAATAGATACATGGCAGTAAATCTAACGCAAGGTTACAGGGTGCCTTGGAGTCCATTTCTTTTATGGCATCTGATAGTTTGTTGGACATTGATTGGGTGCTTGTGCAGTTGAAGGATGATGACAGTTGGATCAAAGGATTAATGATTGGGATCTAATCTCTGCCAGTTAACTGAGTGATAGTCGATTCTCAATTGCAAAGAAACAATAGTCAGAATATATTGTAATTTACTGATTGGCATTCAAAAAATCTTACGATAAATGGAATATGTCAACTTGGCTCAGTTGGTAACATTCTCACCTTTGAATCAGAAGATTGTAGGTTCATGCTCCACACTTTGTTCACAGTATATATTGGCTCTCCACTGCAATGCTGAGGGAGAACTGATTATCACAGTTACCTTCCTTCAAAAGGGATATCAAATATTGTCTGCTTGCTTAGGTGGATGATACCATTCAAAAGAAGAGGGAGTTTCTGTTGATACCCAGGCCAACATTCTTCCAGATAAAAATCATTCACCTCACAGCTATGGCTAATACAATCACTACACTTGATGGCAATTCACTTTATAATGTTGAAACGTTAAGACGTTTAAACATTATAGGTGCTGTATAAAATGCAAGGATTGGTATTATTACAAATTTAATCCCATAAGAGAAAACATATAGGCCAAAACCGTTTGGTTCTTTTTTAACTTGAGCTTGTCCTGATTCAATGTGAAGTCACTTGTAAAAGTGTGACATCAGAACATCTTCTTACACTGCCATGAAGAGATTGTTACTAAACAACAGCAGAAAAGCACAATCCTCTTCCATGAGGGACTGCACAGTTTGTATCTGACTGCTGCTCAATTCAGATACATTGGAATCCATTTATATGCAAATTTGATCTGAGCAAATTGCCAATACGCATAAAAAATATTTTTCCAAGTCTCACTTTGTTCCTGATTGAAGCTTCTGTTCCCAGACCTTTTGCTGAGCTTTTCAAATGTGGACAACCACATTTTGACAAATTGGCATACAACCAACACTGCATGTCACAAATATTGGTTTGAGGAATATATTTTTATCCTGCACTATTGTATTAACATAGTATCATTGTGCATTCTTTCAACTAAATGCTAAAATTTAAAATACAAGTGATGCCTTTTACATTATGGCCTTGTAAGAATGTTTTGTATTAATTTGGTAGTACTTTGGAATATTAAATAAGCAATAAGCTTTTTTGAAATCTGGAATCCATCAAAAGTTTTGGTATCGGTTGTTTAAGATTCTGCTCCATTTACATTGTTTTCTTTCTTTGAAAATGATGCATATTTCTTTGCAGGAATGTATTTATTGATGGCCCAGTATCAATAGTGGCTCTGTTGCACACATTTCACCAGTTAATACCTTTAAATGTGTGAAACTGATATAAAATTGAACAATCATTAAGAAATGAATCATTTCAAATCAAATTATATAAAATAAATATGTAGCTGAATATACTTACAACCAGGGTGTGATGAGGGAACACCATCAATGCAAAAGGCAAGGAAGAAAGAAGGTCATGGAAATAAAACGGCAGAAGAATACAAAGAGGAAATAAATGAAAGACATCGTCTTCAGAAAGAGTAAAACAAAGGAAAGGACATCTAAAAGGACTTCAAGTGTTTCTTTTCAAAGAAGTAAAGGACTAGGTTAAGCCAAGACACCTCGAGTAGCACTTACCTTTGGGAGCTCAAAAGTTTTAGAAGGTATTAGCCTGTCAGTCGATGATTTCATAATAGCACATAGGAATGGAGGAGCAATTTAGACACTTTCTGCACTGGCAGAAAAAATTCAGATTTTAGAATGTTCAACTAATTGCAGGTGACATTCGAAGTAACAGGCAGTGGCAGAAATTCAGAGGAGATTTAGTGAGCTGAAGACAAAAAGAGATTAAGATGCCTACTGAGAAGACAATGAGCAGATGTATAAGACAGATTAGGAAAAAAGCATGAATAATAATTAATTGTCCATTAACTTTTCAAGACAGTAAATCAGAATTTTATTATAAACAAGGGGCAAAATGGAAACAAAACAGGTGAAAAATAATTTTCAATCCAGTACATGATCTATTCTTGTTCTGGGTCAATAATAAGGCCATGTGATTCATTAGAGTTAACGAGTTGGGTCAACCTTGTACTCTGCCTCTCAATTTTATTTTCAAAGTAATTAAAACCAGTAAAATAATACACCTGAAAATGTAGTGGTTTGAGATTGTGGCTAGGAGGCTTTCTTGAGAAAAAATTGGTTCCTTTGCAATTATTGGTGGGCATGTTTAACACCCAGATAAGAAAGGAAATAAAGCCTTGCTTTAGCATTTTGTCCAAAGGAAAGTCAACTGAACAACCTAATAATCTTCAGCTCTATACAAAGGTATCATAGACTATGAATAAACTCAAGTCCCTTAGTAGGATTGAAACCCATTTTTTTTTTCTGTTTCAGAAATGGTAATAACATGAATGAATGTCAATCCAATCCTTCTGATTCTATGACCAAAGCTATAACATCAACATTGGGGTTTGACATGTCCCATGCATTAACAGTGACATTACATTGGATATTCGATCACAAATGCATCTCTCAAGCTTCATCAAACTCCTAAATACTTGTTCCAAAAGCTCAGAGACTCAAATACCATTTAGTAACAGCCTGTGGTCTGAGCATGAGTTTTGCCTGGACAAGACCAATTACAGGACTATGTACGATAACCTTACAACAAACTCTATAGCTTCCTTCAGCGTCTCCCTTTTCTCATCACTCTGTTTAAACCAGGAATCTTACACCAAACCTGCACTACCCCGGGTGGACTTGAGGATAATGGCATTCACTATGGTACTTGCTGCTGGGTTTATAGATTACTGGCCTTGCTTCTTGGTGTTCTGCCTCATGTGGCTCAACATCCAACTCCGGTGTGTATTCGCCTGCTCTGCTTAACTATTGATAAAACAGATAAGCATTTAATGGGTTCCAAATCTCCAGAGAAGCATCAAATCTTTTACTTACCTTATTGAGCCATTTCTCCTTCAAAAGCACATTCCGCACAGCTCTATATATACTTCAAGTACAACTTTAAAAAATTGGTTACTTGTCATTTAAAGAGATCATCATTGTTGCTCTTCATCACCTCTGAATATGTCTAAAGCTGTGACAAATGTTTGCAGTCAAGGGTACTAAATGTGTATTCTTCAATGTATTTTTGGATTTGTTATTGGTGTAACTCCAGTGACAATTTTTGTAATTAACCCATTTTAATTTTTCTACAAAAGCACATGTTCAGTCCCAAGTGTGTTTTCATTTCAATTTTCCATATGCCAAGGACCTGCTTTCCCAAGTGCCCCCTCCTGCACAGTGCACTACATTTATGTAAGTTTTTTCTATGTGGACAGGACGAGGACACTTTTAGTTGGGAACAGACTGGAATCAGGGCAGCTGTTCATTACCTGTGACCACTATTTGCAGTTTTCCACCTTGAAGCTTATGCAGAGAGGGCCCAGTGGACTGTATTGTATTTTAATCAAGTTTGCACTTGGATTCATTTTTCTTTTTGTCCCCAGTCATTAAAGCAAAATAACCTACAAATGGAATGAATCAAAGGCCTAAAGGAGAACAACCATCATCATCAATCTAAAAAATAAAGTAGTCAGAATTTTATAAATGGGGAAGGAGACACTATCCTGATGAAGGATGTTATATAAATGCAAATTGTTGTTGTTTAAGAGTGATAATTTATCTAGATAACTAATGCTCATTCCTGTAGACTAATGTAGACTTGCGCCCATTCAGTAACACTAAGGCATTATGCCTGTTAACCTAGAAATTAAAATGTGCATATTCACATGCAGTGTACAGACAGGAAAATTGCATATTTCTGTATGGATGTGGAGATGTAATTGTGTGTGATGGCACTAAGATGGATAAAAAAAGAGATTAGATACATTTTCTGTTATATGCTTTTTATTGTAAAATTTCCATTATTTTATAAATGTCAAAGTTAAAAAGAAAGTTCCTAACACTGCCTAAAGCGTGAATGGGTTACACTGATCAGTGCAGGAGAATTTACATAAGTGATGCATTGTACATTGTATCCATTCCATTAGGTCTTAGAGAATTAAGACATTCTCACTTACGTTGACGTAGCTCCTTATCATTGAATCATGACATCTCAAAATGCCTCACAGGATATTATTGTGAAGTGTAGTGATTCTAATTGTAGGTGAGCACGGCAGCCAATTTGCACACAGCAATGTCCCAAGCACAGACATGAAGTGAATGAACCATTTTATTTTTCCAATGAGATGCTTTTGTGTTTTTGTTTGGAGCCTTTAAATAACTGGCATTACAGTCAACCCATCAGGCTTGTTTGTACTGTGGCTATACTGAAGGGGTGAGTCGTTCATAGCATTAAGAGCTTCCACTGTTAACAATTTTGTTTGAATATTTGGATGAGAGAATTCTTTATAAATACTTGGGAGATCGAAAGCACGGTCGAAGAGGAGGGTCTTGAGATGGATCTTGAAAGAGGCAAGGAAGGGGGCGAGGCAGAGGGACTGCACGATGGAGTTCCAAAGAGTGGGAGCAGAGTGACAGAAGGCCCACCTGCCAATAGTGGGGCGAGTGAGGCGGGGGATGTGAAGCAGGCCGGAGCCTGCTGAGCGGAGGGAGTGAGCAGGATAGTAGGGTGTCAGGAGGTCGCAGAGGTAGTGGGGGACCAAGACCATGGAGGGCTTTGAAGGTGAGGACCAGGATCTTGAACTGTATCCTCTGTGTGATGGGAAGCCAGTGGGGTCGGTCAATTTCAGTAAATAGCTTTCATTTATTTCCTGCACCTTCTCTGCTCCGAGCTGAAAAAATGAAGTTTTATTAATGTTGGTTCAGGACGGCAGAACAACATGACAGCTTTATCCATTTATGACAACTCCAGCTGCTGCATCTGCTGCAAAATAATCTTGTGACCCAGTGAAAGAGCTAACACGATTCCAGAAACTCAGTAGTTTTGAGCAGGTGACATAACATCAGAGCAGAACATCATCATTTGTACGGGCTAATATAGAACCAATTGGCTCGTCAGCACCTTGTGTTATTTCACTTAATGGTTTCTTCAATGTGTGCTTACTTAGCTAATTTCTTTTAAAATTGCTTTTCAATTGCTGTCTTCCAGTAAATCATTATGAAGCAATTCAAAAAAGTGTCCTTTTCAAACAACATTAGCAGTTGTTTGATGAACTCTGTTCAGGAAGCAATCAGATGCTTTTGTGTTTTTCTTCACGGGCTTTGAATAAATGGCCTTACAGTCAACCTATCAGGATTGCTTTTTTCGACAGCCACTATACTATGTCTATACTTAAATTTGGTGCTGCTTACAGAATGACTCATCTTTGTTCTTATTGTGTATTGACGAGAAGATAACGTGTCACTGAACGTTTTGTGCAATTGACCAAAGTTGTTTGTCTTGTGAACTATAAGCAGTTCAACTGATTTTTTAATATGACCAATTAAGTAAAGATGTTGGCGTTGTTGTATATTCTGAGCTTTCCAAGACGCTATCCCGAGAGAAGGGCACTGTAAAGATGTTTTTGTTGGTATGAGCAGGAGTTGAGAATATTTCTTAAAATGAGCATTGTTATTGAATCCTTATTCAGGAGCTAAAGCGAAATAACCTTTCCTGTGAAAATGAGTTTCTTGTGATTCTTTTTGTTAATTCTCTTTGTAGGTGTTTTAGAGCCCCCGGCAAAGTCCCGGTGTGAGCCTAAGAATGAATTTATATAATTGAGCCTGACACTCTGATGCAGTGCTAGGTGTGTGCTTCACTGTTGCATGTGCAGTCTTCAATCTTGTGGGACATTACTGTGCACAAATTAGCTTGCCTCATTTGCCTACAAAATATACTTCACAGTATTTCCTATGAAGCACTTTGAGACATCCTCTTAATGTGAAAGGTGATATAACAAATGCAAGATTTATCATCATTCAAAACCTGTCCCAGTACTAGAATAGAGTCATTGCTCATGGAATTTAAGGAATTGTTCCTGTCTGTCACTGTAATCAATCGTAATTATTGCATGTGGATTTCAAATCCCTGGTTGATCTATTTTTAGCATCACTGTTCCGTTATCAACATCATAGATGTATCTCACACCTAAATTTTAAGCACCTGTTGGGGTTGATATAGGAACATAGGAACAAGAGTAGGCCATTCAGCCCCTTGAGCCTGTTTCGCTATTCTATTAGATCATGACTGATCTGTACCTCAACTCCAATTACCCGCCTTTGCCCTATATCCCTTGATACCCTTACCCAACAAAAATCTATCCACCTCCGTCTTGAAAATTTGAATGGATCCAGCATCCACAGCTTTTTGGAGGAGAGAGTTCCAGAGTTCCACTACTCTTTGCGTGAAAAGAAAAAGAAAAGTTATCTTTACCTTTGAGAAGAAAAGAGCTGCACAGTAGCTCAGCAGCAGATGTTTGCTAAGTTTATTCTCCGTTTGTATACGAGCACTTAGAGTAACCCCGCAGTAATTTTCACTGGCTCTGAGAGAGATTAGTGTCAGAGAAGTTCTGTTCACACTGGAGTCGCAGTGGGACAGCCCCATTGAGTGCAGATTTCTTGTCAGCCTCTGTTGTCTCATTAATGTTTCACTCAAGTGTCACTATCTCATGTGGTGTTTTGTCCGAGAACTCCACACCTCACTCACTTCATAAATCAGCTGTTTTGAGTTCCACCACCGACATCCACATCTCTCAAAATAACAAAATAAGGGTAAAACTGTGCTGTAAATTTCTTCTATGGAGGAGGAAGTGAAAGGAAAATTTCTTCCTCAAGTCAAACATCGACAGAATTTAACTTTCTTTGGAATGGACTATAATTTTTATTAGTAACACTTAACTTGGATGTTTACAATGTTTTCTGCTGCTCTTTTTCTCCACAGATTCTGTCAAGATATACACCAGAAATCAGCTGTGGGTGATAACGTATAATACTTTTTCATATTTTGACTATCACTATCAACTTCAGAAAGTTTACACTCACAAAAAGGGCTATGTTAGAAAAGTAAGTAGGAACCTGCTTGTTAGACGATTGGTAGATTGTTTTCCGGGGTAATAATCCCTCCAAAAAATAATAATAATAATAATTTGTTCACTCAATATACAACTGTTTGTGGGATGTTGATGTGCGCAATTGGCTGCTGCATTTCATCCACAAAGTATGCAATCAATTCACTTTACAGTATATTCTGTGAAGCGCTTTGAGATGGCTCGAAGACGTGTTAAGGCGCTATATCAAATGCAAGGATTATTATTAGTAGTAGTAGTATTATGTGGCTTCTGGATAAGTCTCTATAACAATACATCTGCATTTAATTGCTGTGTTCCTGTGATTAATTAAATATTTTTTTACAACTAGAGTCAACCATAACAATGGCAGATGTTTAATGAAATTCATTTGAATGCACTAATATGCACATATGTGATTTGAGTGTCAAGGAGCAAGTTCAGAGGCTTCCCAAAGTCCAATATGATAATAGTTATTGATATTACATTAGTTTTTTCTGCAAAGAAAGAAAGGGCAGATTCAGGTAATGTGTGGCCAATAGAATGTCTCAATGGTAGGGGAAGGAATATGTTAAAACTTTAACACAGACATTTGCAGCAGTTCTTGTCTTCTTGGCCTAAACCTGAAAATTAAGTGTTGTCTTGGCTCAATTGGTAGCAATCACACCTCTGTGTTTGTAGATTCAAGTCCCACATAGGGATTCGAGCTCATGGTCTAGGATGACACTGCAGCTGCTTTTTCTGCTCTGTTGTCTTTGGATGAGACGTTAAACAAAATCCCATCTGCTTGCTTTTCATGTCCCGTGAGCCGATTCAGAAGAGAAGAGAATTTCTTCTGGTGGCCTGGCAAACAGTCTTTCAGATAATTTAGTTATTCAATTCATGGTTATTTGATGGACCCTTGGTATTCGCGAAACTGCTGCCACGTTTGTTACTTTCAACATATTAGTTGCTCTAAAATGTAAAATCTTTCTTTCAATTCTGGTTTCAAGAGCTAGTCATTTTAATGGTGATATTTGAGTCATAATCTTGCAAAGGATTAACAAACCAGACTTATCTCTGTGACTTTGCAGAGATTGGTTGTTGGATTGATCTATTCCTAGGGTTCATTATTTTTGGATGTTGCTGAATCTGGAAGAAGAGATGGAATTTCCCTGCCACCTGAGAAATATGGCTGCAATGTCCTAGCACTGGAGGGGGAGGATAACATAAGCTTGTGGAGTACATAAATTTAACAAACAAACCTGAGCTTTCTCGAGTGATTCATTGTCTTCTCTTCAGTTTCTAATCATCTTCAACACCTGTTTTCTTTCGGTTTGCCCAGAGATGTTCGCAAAGTCAACGAGTTGGAAGATCTCAACTGAAGAGAATTTGGTACCTGTATAGAGAAGTAGGTGGACAATATCACAAGAAAGCATTCTGAGCAGAGTTCTTTACTTGTTTATTTCCATGCTGAAATGGCTATTTGTTAGCTCACTGTCCAATTATGTCTGCATCTATCTGCCTGCAGTGACTCAGTTGTTATTCGTCTTTCAGAGGAGCAGTTAACCACTTTGTTTTGGGTGACATAGAAATAATTTCCCAATCACAGAACCTATTGTGCCACTGATCTCCTGTTTATACTGAGGCAGAAGCACTAAGGTGTGATCTTTTAGCTTCTACACAAATGCTCTCAATTTTTTCCTCCTCCTTTCACCCACTGTACTGATTCTCATTGCAATAATGATAATAATCCTTGCATTTGATATAGCGCCTTATCACATCTTCGAGATGTGTCAAACGCTTCACAGAATATACTGTAAAGTGAATTGACAGTGTATTTTGTGGGCAAAATTGTAATTGTAATCCTAACTGAAGATGTCAGCTATTCAGAATTTAATTGATTTACGATAGCTCTGATTATAAGAGCTAAGTGTATATGTGTAGCCTTAAGCACATAAGACAAAAGATTAGGCAAAGGTCCAAATGAACCAAATTTTCACAGTTACTGCTGCTGAAATTGCAATACCGAACTGACTTTTAATTAAATGCGAAATGGTAAATGGACTCTGACCTTTCTATCATGACGTGTTGCACTACAAATGCACATTTCAAATGAAGAGGCACTCCAAAAATTGATCGTGAGCGGATCTGTATGGACTCATTGTGTTATAACATTGCAGCTTGTATAGTAGAGTAGCTTTTTTGCCAGATCTGATACACGCAGAAACCCATCAATGTATTTAACAGTCACCAGCATAGTAGTATAGAAGCTTCAAAATACAAACTTTATCAGGAACTGATATTATGATCTTGTGAAGTCAGCTGTCATGTCTTAGTCCAGGAAAAAGTATGTTTGTATGGAAAGATGCATTCACAATGGGCCAAAAGGAATTGAGCTTGAATCTTGTCACTAATTTCATTTTACAGATGTCAACATTAAGTGCTTTGAGACATCCTCCCAAAATGAAAGGTGCTATATAAATGTAAATTGTATTGCATTTTATTGTAACACACGTCTTGTGAAATTAGAATGTATTCATATCTGATCCACACAAACAGTTCAATCATCTCTTCGTTACTCACTTCCTTTGTATGAATGTTCTGATATAACATGACTTGGCAAATTTTTTATGTGTTTGCAGGATCCAACCAATATTTAAATTTCCACTGTAACATCATTCATGGCTGTAAAATATTCTGTCAAATGAAAGTTGCAGCTAAAATCACAGTGTTATTTGGTATTATATACCAACTCTAACTTAGATTTAGATTTAAACCAAACTCTTCCTAGAAATAAGACACCCATGTTTTGCTCAATACTATTATCTTATGAATGATTGATACTGTTTGCTTCTGCATCTAACAAACCCAGTCCAATAAATAGTGTACCAGGGGTATAAACAATTGAACAGAAAAGCTAATATTTATTTCGAGCCTCACAGGAAACAGGAATAAATTGCACTATAGAAAAATATAACACAGATTTTCACAATTATATATAAATTATTAAATGGGAATTCAAAATCATTGTTTTTAAACAAGGTATTTTCTTTGTGTTACATGCATGTGCTTCAACTTAATTTTCTACTGTGTAACAACATAAGCATCAATTTACAATGAAATTGGATAGCTGTGAGAGTCTCTCAATTTTAATGGATTTAAATCATTGCTTAAATGCATCACAATCAGCAGCATAGCATGTACATTTCTTAGTTTGTGCTTTTCCACGCCATTAGGTCAGATTCTATTGCTTTTTGACTTGAGGTCTAGTGGGAGCGCTTAAACATATGTTTCAATCATAATATTACACACAATAGATTGTGAAATCTGTGAAAAGTAATCACAATTATGCTTAACCGATTTGCTTGTCATAACAACTCGAATCATTGATTTTTATTCTTATTTTTTATTGAAAAGCTATGTTAGTTTCAGGACTGGATTCCTTTTTTAGTATTCAGCACTATAGATTGCAAGGTAATAGCATTATTATGTTATTGACAGTATTTGGAGTTGTCCTGATGGGGGTATTAACCTTATTCAAAATGTACTAGAGAGCCCTGTTTGAATTAAATTAATTTAATTTTATATTCTGTTTAAATGTATTACAATGGGTGATTGGGAAGATACTGTTGTCTTGAACTAATACCTAATGGTTCTGTTTATTTTGAGGGGTGACTCTTGATTCCGTCAACAGGAGAAGAATAGAAGCTAAACGAAAGCATCTTTCTCCCGAAAAAGCCAGTTTCAATTGCTCAGAGCTATCAAATCGCCAACAAGGAACTATTACCAAATGATTGTTACTGTAAAAGAGGGGAGGATAAAATAAATGTTTTCATGCAGAGTTATTAGAATAAGGAATATTTTGTCACAAGCAGATATTGAGACTCGTATCATAACATTTAAAAGGGAATTGGGTAAACATTCAAAGAGGAAAAATATAAGAAGATACACCGAGGAAATTGGGATTAGAGTAGTTAACTCCATTATAATTTCTATGATTCTAGGTGTACAGGGCAGGGTTACAGTTTTAGCTGTATTCATCTCACACACACACCAACTGCTCCATGCACCAAAAAACAAGCCTGGAACTGTATCATGAAGGTGGTTGGTGCAAGGAATCTGGCAGAGGTCAGGACACCTTTCTTTAATGTGAAAGAATAGCAAAGCAGAAAATAGCCTTCAGCCACCAGGAACACAAGACTATGGAATTTGAGGAATTCTGAGAACATTCCACAGATCAGGGGCTTATCTTGGACATACTTCATTGACATTAGCCATGGTCAAGGTCAAAATCTTCCTGTCTTGAAAGAAAATGCACATTACATTCCTGGGTGCCATCTTAGAGCTGCCATTCATTCTGTTACCCAAAACATTCAATAGAGTTAAACATACACAAGTTTTAACTTTGCATTTCAATTATCGGTTGAACGTTTTTGGTTTAAGCAAGAAAACATTTTTTTCTCTGGCTGGTTTGTAATTGTGTAAATTAATCCTTAGAAAATTACAGTCTTACTTATGGTGAACATTCTTATGGTGAGAAATAAGCTTGGAATGTAAAACCGGAGATATTAGATGTGTAGAAAGCTTAGTGGTCAATTTTTTAAAAAATGCTGAGAATGTGATGTTGCTTCCAACAAATAAGATTGACAGGATTGAAGTGTACAGCTTTGACCTTATATATCCACTGGTTGGTATAGCGCACTTCCAAGAATAAGTATTCTTTGAACCCATTCCTTTGTTTTATTATTAAGTAATCATGACATGCATAAAATGTATAGAGAGTGCAAATAACACATTAATAAGGCATTAGTTAATCTTTTTTTAAAGTGTCTTGCTCGTAACCCATCATCACTAGTTTATTCCATGTCATTTTTTTTCTTGGCTGTAAGAACCAAAGTAAAATGAGGTGAAGCTGACTCTACCGAAACCTGAGTGGCCATAAATCCAAAGGTTCGCTGGCTGTGACATTTGGTACTAATCTAAAGGTCGCAGTGAGATAACTGAGGGAAAATCTCTAAATCTGTTGTGGGCAAAGCATTCAGAGATTTACTCTCCTTATGCTATTACTGGATACATGATTTGGAAATTCGTAATGCTATAACTGCTTGCCATTGGCCTATAAATACTTCTAAAATTACAATAATTACATTTATAAATCCATTCTGGCAACTAAGATTTCAAAACACAAAATTGATTGCATGCTTGGAAAAAAAACATGGCAGATTTAAACTTCTGAGACAGATTGAGAGAGAAAATTATTCTCCAGTACTTGGAGGGGTTTTCAGTTCAATGGCTTTTTTGGTCAGCCAGGTGTCCGACCTTGAATCTGCTCAGCATCTCCCAAGAACTCTTCCAACCTCCATGGAAGTGGATGTTTTCACAGCCTGTTGGATCAGACGTTAACTCAGCAGAATGCTTCCTTCATGGATGCTTTTGTTGGTCTGTTGTAGAACAGCAGACTTGTCTGACCACCAATTTAGAGAGTATTACAATCCAACCTCACATCCCACATGACTTCCTTAGCATCACACTGCTTGATCATAAGTTGTCTTTGAGGAAGGACTAGTTTTTCTCCGAAGAGATTTTTAGTAGCACTTTAAAGGACTTCTATTTTCACTCTCCTGCTAGCTCTCCTTCCCTTTGTCGTTATCTTAACAGTTTCCCGGTTCATGGATGAAGGTTTGCAGGCTGCTGCTTCAGTGTGCTCACCACTTCAACTGCTGTTGGAAGAAAGACATTGGTCAACATGACATCAGCAGTCACTGAGTTCATACCATAAGCCATCACACTGAGCCAATGTGCAACTGGAGAACATAGGATGTGTTAAGCTGTTCACAACTATATGATCAATTGCTGTGCCAATTTAACCCCATGTCACTGCCAAGAATTTGGCAAACCTCGGAAAGGAAGCAGGAAACAACTCGGTCAGTGATCCCAACAGCATCAGGTGAGACTGGTTAAATACAAGATGAAAATGACCCCAAATTCTGATTAGAACCTCATATACTTTACTGCAACTTTAATTCCCCCTGTTTTTCTGATCTGTTTTTCTTTTGCCACAAAGTATCTATATTTTATCTCATAAATTTGATTTTACTCTCGCTTGAAAGATATATGATTAAGAAAATGAGAATATTTATGATTGACAGGTCATGCCTAGCCTGTATGTGACTTTCAAATATGTTATTTTCAATTAATAAGAAAACTTAAATCTAAAGCAAAATTGAGCTTGCAACACATCGCTATTTAATATGAAGAAGAGTGCACCAGATTCATTTTTCAGAGTAGACTCTTTTATATCATTTCAAACAAGTTTCAAAGTGGACGTTTTCCACTTATCTTCATCAGATGCTTTGGATGGTTTGCTGGCCTTTGTCATACAACAAATAATAATAATAATCATCTTTCTATGTGATATAGCGCCTTATCACGTCTTCAAGATGTCTCAAAGCACTTCGCAGCACACACTGTAAAGGGAATTGACTGTATATTTTGTGCGGGAAAAGTGGCAGCCAATTGCGCACAGCAATTAAATTAAGCAGTAAACCTGGGGGGAGCTGCAAAATGGTCAACCTGAGGGACAAATATTATAAAAATTTTCACCCTGTAAGACTTTTTCATACTCTTTCAAATAAGTTGTAAATGTAGTGTTTTTTGCATTTGAGGTGGATGGATGTTTGAAAAAGAAGAATATTAAAGGGTGTGGGGAGTGAGCAGAAGAGTTGGATTTGTCCCAAGTGGAGAAATACACTTGAGGGCCAAACACCCTGTTTCTGCACTACATTCTATGAATCTATTTGCACAAGCTGAATTAGTATAATACAATAAAAAATTACATTTCACAAGGGGAGGACGTCCCAAAGCACTATATGAATTCATAAAGCAACATAGACATCATATATTTGTGAGTGAAACTATTCCTCCCAAGGTCTCATTTCACACAAATATGAGATTAATGGATGAAACTTATTTTAAGGGGATTCCCCTTTGTTGATCATCTTCTGAGTGACTTAGGGAGGGTGAGATAGGATACTGCTCACAACCTTGTCCTTTTGATTTCCTCCTCTTCTAATGAAGATACCATACAGTGCCTTTCTGCGGTTCCATTTTTCTAGTGCAGGGTTGTATTTCTATTATTATTTTTGCTTCGCCTTCTTTTTCCTCAGGCTTTCCATGTTGTGTACCACTCCATGCCTGAGAGTCACAGTGAGCAAGTGACTTGCTCCTAGGCTTTTTCCGATGTCAACGTTATTCAATTCATCACACGTTCTTTCCTAGTAAAAAGAAAGGTCCTCTGTTTGCTGTCTCCCCACACAGGATAATGGGTCAAGGGCATATGTGATAATAATAATAGTGATGGTGTATTTTGTAGGTGATTGTAGCAGCCAATTTATGCACATCTGAGACCTACAAACAGCCATTAAGTGAATAACTAATTTTATCATGGGGTTTGAGGATCAGGATACTGTGAGAAAGTTGTTTTTCCAAACAGTGGCATAACATCCTTAACATCTACCTGAACAGGTGCAAACATTTTAAACTGTAACATACTGTGTAAAATCTCCTGTTCAATCGAAGCATAGAAACAGAAATTTTCTGTACAGAATTAGACCACTCAGCCTATCGTATCTCTGTTCCAATATTTTTCAATCTATGACTGCTGTGCGTAATTGGCTGCCGCGTTTTACCCACAAATATATGGTCAATTCACTTTACAGCATATTCTGTGAAGCGCTTTGAGATGTGAAAAGCGCTATATCAAATGCAAGGATTATTATTATTATTATTATTATTATGCTGCTGCCTATTTTTCTAAGTTACCCATTATTAATCACAGTTCCCAACTTTTCACCCATAAACCTTTAAGGATTTCACTGCATTCTTCCATTTGAAAAAAATAAAGCTGCAGTCTGAGATTTTAGGAAAAATACAACTGACAAATTATCCCCATCTGTCTGATTTACGTTTAGAATATAGTGTTTTGGCTAGGTAGGTACAGTTTTGCTTCTCTTTTTATTATTAGTTGTAGTTTTCATGACAGTGATTGATCCAGACACAGATACTCCATGTAGTTGATGCATGAAAGCATCACTGGTGGGTTAACAACTGCTATGTAAATGTGGCTAGTTTATCAAGCAATGATAAGTTGCTAGAATGCTTGTAAAATAAGCTGCAAGTGATTTCCTGGACATACCATATTAATGAAGTCATTATATATTATAAACATGAGTAATGATTTGGTTTGTATCTTGTTTGTATCACAGAGCCCTGATGCAAGTATTAAATGGGGTCATGATATTGATTGATATCTTGTGTTCCTATGACATACCCATTTATACATGTCCTATTTAATTTTAAAAAAATCAATATAAAGTAATATATGAGTAGGATAATAAACTCTGGGGAGCACTTGAAATCCTTACAATTTTAACATATGCACTTTTCCCTTGATGTGACTATTACAAAAAATGTTCTTCTCTCTGATGAGAGAATCCTGGGGTATTGCAATTGGCCAAATAGTTCCTGGGTTGGTGGGGTGGTGGGGGCGGGGAGAGAGTGGAGCGTTGCAGGGAGGGAGGAGGACAAACCAGCCTGGACTACAAGTTGAGGACAAATTGAGATGTGGGTCAGGCCCAGATGTGGGCTTGACCTACAACCTTCTGAATTACCAGCGAGAGTAATGCCAACTGAGCCAAGTCGACACCTTAAGCACTCTGTGCTTCACGTCCCCACACATTCTGTGGAGCTGTGGGTACGTCATTCCAACCAGCATCCATGGAAACATACCCCAGCAAGAATCAGCACCTTCAGTGGAAGGGAAGTAGAGAAAATTGACAAACATTATTGATTACTGATATGCAGACAGACAGAGTAGCAAAAGTACTTACTGGCCTCACAACTTTACAATTACGCTTTCTTCCAACTGGAATGCTGCATTCTCTAAATCTGATGGTTACAACCCAACAGCAAACAGATAGATGTATTCAACCTTTAGCATGTGAAATATAAATCGGTGTAAGCAAAGAAGGTAAAGCTACAAATCATACCAATTCATCATAGAACAGTTATAGCACAGAAGTAGATAATTTGGCCATTATATCTGTGCTATTTTGTTAATAATAATAATAAAATCATAATATTACAATGTAAGAAATAAGGAACCAGAGAAGATTCAGAAATCAATCTACAAACTAAACACGGACATATGTGCCAGTATAAAACATGGATTATTTTTAGTTATGTTTTCATCTTTTAAAAAACTTTAATCAGGATGGATGACTACTAAGGAAAATGGCTGAATATATTGTTAATCTGTGCTCTGCCAGTGGACTGCACTAGCTATTTACTGTAGTCAATGTTTGTATTCATGAAGTGACACCAACCTTCACATTTTGGTGAAGAAGCATCAAAGCTGTGTGCTGTGACAGTGGGGTGAGGGTCAAGCTGCTGAGTTGCTGATTTTAGTTGAGTTTCTGTCAATGCTGGTTTGATGACTACACACTGCCAGTTTTCATTCTCGGTTTTGTTTCTGTAGGGAGGTGTTAAGCGGAAGCCTGACACCCCACCTTAAGGAAAGAAGAAAGTCAGGGAAAGAACTACCTATGGTTGCACGTTACTAGTAGGCTATCACTCATGAGAAGCAACAGGCTATGCACATTCCAAAGAGATTGGATGAAAGACAAGATTAGAAATAAAGACATCTTCTTGTCCTATCTGCAAAGCTCTCTCCCCTTCCCCTTCAATCTCTTTGCTGTTTTCAACAGTTGACCTTTGCACCATAACTCCTCACTGGTACCAGTCCACAACTCCCCTTTTTCTTGGTTTCACTCCTATCTGTATTATCTGCTTTAGGATAATTAAGTCCTGATGATCCTTAAAATACACAGTGATTACACTTACAGGATATCATATGAAGCACTTTGATAGGTTCTCCTGACATAAAAGGTACTATATCAAAAGTAAGTTTTTTTTAAAAAAAATCTCCAGCTTGACATTGCCAAAACTGAGATTTCCGTACTTGGCTACCATCAGCACTTTTTCACCTCAGGCACTGACATAACAACCTTTAGTTATTCACTTCAACTCAGGAGCCATGGTTATAAGTGTATAACCATGGCATTTTTTTTGCATTTTTTTTAACCCTCAACATTGATGTAAATCTTTTACCATCTACAGACCTAACCTTCTGACTGTGTCTTCAGTAACCTCCCCTTATTCCCCCCTCCCCAACTCCCTCCAACTGCCAATTCAGTCTTTGTAAAATCCTTTGACATGCTCTCCTGATGTGGAATTCATTAAATAAGTGCCAATTATTATTCTAAGTTTTTTAATTTTTTTTAATATACATTGCAGTGGTAAGCAAATAACTTATTTAATTATTGCTCCGCTTTTAGCTAAGAAATAAAGATAATAAATTATGTTTTCTCTCTGGACTCTCAATGCGAGAAAAAAAACACAACAGCCATGAAGAGCTCATTATCTCTCTCTGGCATATTTATATACATTATGGATTGCACTTTACATATGACCTTTGCTTGCATTAGACAACTGAACTGTGTGTAACCTCAGCCAAATTTTATTACATTGCTCTACCATTATGATTTCTATTTTATCTATTGAGGGATTATTCTCCTGTATGCATACATCACTATGCTATATAGAGAAACATACAATAAGGGTCTTCAGGCCTCCAAAAATGTATTTCAGCGCTTGATACTAGCTCTAGGCTTTCTGAGCTGCTGACATATATAGTGCATATCAATACCAGAGTTTCCATAAAGATTACACGCATAAACGTGCATGAATGCATGTATGTCAGTGGGTTTACATTTCCGCACACCCATGGCATTGCCGCAGGATGTCACGTGTCAAAGTATTTAGCCCAACTTAAAGGTTATCTCACAAACCTCTCAAGAAAATTAAATGTTAATTATTTTGTTCTCACGGCACATGACCTAATAAGCTACCTTACACTCACATATTCAAACATCATGTAACGTGAATATATTTATTTGATACAACATGTAGGCGTCCCCACAAACTGTGACACTGGATGGTAGAACATAAATTCACCCTCTGCTGGTGAGTTTATCAGTAACATTTAATCGGTTGCAAAGCTTAGACTGTTCAATGCCTTGTGACGTCCTCCCATTGTGAAAGGTGCTACATAAATGTAAATTTGCAATGCTTGTATTGTATTAGGTTAAATAATGAAGATAGATGCTGATAATATTGCATAAAATCACATAGACTGTGTGGCATGGAAACAGGCAACAAGTCCATGCAAGTTCTTATGCTCCATATGAGCCTCCACCCTTAATCCCTTCTCCCTTAGCCCTCACGTAATACCTTTGCCCTAGATTACTGGGAACAGGTTCCAGTCAAATTATCCTTAATCTCCCATTCTTATACTATTGTATTTCCTGATAGCCCAGGAAAGTGGAGTTCTTAGTCACTTGGCAAATGCACTTGGACATTCCTCATAGTGATCCATTTCATTAATGAAAATCTGTTGAACGAACAGACCACAATCATTCTGCGCACTTATATTGTAAAGCCAGCCTGGTTTATCATCTGCTTGAGGACATTAATGATGGAGCACTTAAGTCTCTCATCGAATGTTGTTACTTTGCTCTGCTGTCCTATGTGAGTTCTGCAATCGGGTCATGAGTCATGTTTTCAGATTGTCAGCCAAATCCCCCAATAACTAGCTTAGCAATCAGTCATTTTGTTTGAATGCCACAGACAGAGATGACTGGTAGAGGATGAAGGAGTCAAGTGTTGATTCCTGGGAATTCGGTCCAAATATTTAATTGGTGTTTTTGCACCAGTTTTATAAACTCATTTCTCACATCGTAAACTTATGGTAAGAATTGGTAACCTCTGCTCACAATAGAAAACTTATTTGCAGTACATTGCTGTGTGTCAGCCCATTGGAATCATGTCTAACTGTTGGAAAACTATGAACCATTTACTCTTGAGGAATAACAATGTTTATAGTGTGTGAAAACAATAGTTTGATTTTTCTTCTGCAACTATGTATTTTGTTTTCAACTGTGAGGTTTTGTTGTGATTTGTATTTTGCAAAGTCAGGACACAGTGTTTCAAGAATCCTTTGGAATTCTACTAGCCCCCAGTAAAGCTAAATCTAAACAAATGACCTTTGTGGTAATTATATTTATAAACAGTTAAATTAAATGTGTTTTATATGTATAAACATAGAACTCCTTTGGGAAACTTTGGGATACTGAAGTATTTAACAGACAAAGTAGGCCTTCATTCTAGACTTAAATTCTGTGTATCACAGTACGCTATTGAACAATATCTATCTACAACTGTGTGTTAGATTTCCAGTAATTGTTTGCATGTCTTTCAGTGCCACTTCTGAAACTATTTTAAATTGCTTTTATGTGGACCGTCCTTGCCCTCCCCCTCCTCACTTACTGCACTGGTGACTGAGTTCATGTGTCACCTTAATAGTCCCTATTAAAATTTGTATAAAAAAAGTAACAAACAAAGCTGTTTTTGTCCCTTCTAATATAATGATTCACACTGTAATTGTTCTGTAAATAGAATATTCATCATTTTGGTCTTGAATACAGTATTTATCCCACACGTGAGGGACACCTACACAGCTTACTCATGTCTTTGCCACTAGTGAATTGTTCAGGTCTCTTCACTTATGGGATAAATTCTATTTTCATTACCAAAGCAGTCAAAGTTATACCCCAATATTTTTTATTTCAAAGATAGGAAACAAACATTGCATAATGCGATTCATTTCCCATTTTGCCTCTTGAGTCCATCTTTCAAAGCCTCACTACATTTGGGCTGCCTTTCCATCAAATAATAATAAGCAAATACTTGTTTTAGCAATGATTCAGAGATACAGCAGTAGGATTATTTTCTAGCTCTGTTGCTCAATGGGTTAAAAATGAATGCAGGCATAAACTAATCTTCACTTTACTGTAGTAACACCAGCCTTTATAACAGAACTAAAGGGGTTAACGATTTAACGATTGCATTTCCTATCTTTACAATGACTGATGGTCAATTTCAACAGGTGTGTTTGTTTGTTGATATTGTTTTGTTACTATTAGAAATAATAACAATCCTTGCATTTGATATAGTGCCTTATCATCTCTTAGAGACGTCTCAAAGCGCTTCACAGAATATACTGTATTGTGAATCAAATTGGTAAATCCAGTTTTCTTTGACGTTCAACATTCCAGCACGGTGCAGAACATTACTTTAATATTTTAATATCATGGTGGACAAATCTCAAATGTAGAGAACCATCCTACGTAATATGGTATGATGGGAAATGGGGAGTGTCTTCAAATCTCATTTAATATTGTAGATTTTTTTCTGAAATTAATTTCAAATGTATTTTAAAAAGGAGACAGAGGAAATTTATTTACAAAATAAATTTTACACATGGCACAAATAGATATCACACCACATACGTAACAGTTGTTTTCCCAAGTACTCTACTTGACCGAGTTGTGAGCACTTTACATTCTCTTTACATACTCTACCACATAATTAATTTTATGGAAAACTAATTGAGGGCAGTGGGCTCCAGGCCATCCTCAGCATTCATGCAATCGATCGCCACGGTTGCTTCACAGAGGCCTTGGTTTTCCAAATAACTTAAAAGAGTTTTCACACGCTCACGTGCGCGCACATACATATATACACACACACACGACCAAATGGCATTTAGCACAGTGCCTTTCGTGTCAGGAGGACATCCCAAGCCTCTTCTTCCCTGTCCGAATGGCGCGTGGTAGAGTTGGATGGTGGAGCTGGGCTTTATTTTCCCCCTTCCCAGCAGCTGAGGAGCCTGGTTGAGACTTCCTCATTGAGCCAGACAGGCAACACACACACACACACACACAGCATCACCCTTTTGCAGTGAGAGCATGTCACACACCATCACCCTTTTGCAGTGAGAGCATGTCACACACCATCACCCCCTTCCAATTGCCAATGAAGCGACGTTGCATGTTTTCCGGGGTGGGGGGGGGTGGGGGGGGAGGGAGATTCCAGCCCATTGTCAAGCACGACCCAGAACGTGCCCGGAAAGCTGGATCCTGGAATTGCTGTTAGTTAATGAAACCACGGGCTCGGAATCCCAATTGCACTGCAGTAAATCTCATTCACCGAGACCTACTGCTGCACGGGCACGATATCCACACACGTGTACACACATACCGTGCATGCACACACACACACACGCACACATACATACAACATACAGGACACATACAGACACATACAGACACAGAGCACTCCCCCCACCCCCCTCTGTTCCCAAAGAGATCAATGCACTCGGCGCTCGGTTTGTTTCACGTGACAGCAGAGCAAATGATGTGACTGTATACGCACATACACACACATGTACACGCTACACACACACACACGTACACACACATGTACAGCCTACTCCGCAATGAAGGGTTGAGGGTGCAAAGCAAATGACACGCACAGTCCAAGCAGATACAAACTGCTGACACGAGACAGACAGAGAGAGTGGAGCAAACCAAAGCGAAAGCAAAAGCAAAAGCAGCACTGCGCAAAAAAAACACACCTTAGGAAACAAAAGTTGGAAGTTTTAACAAAAAACCTTCCCTCCTTCACCCCAAACACACACACACACACACACCCACACACACACACACACACCCACACACACACACCCACACACACCCCCACACACACCCACACACGCTTTCCCCACTCCCCTTTCCGTCCCTTCCCACTCTACGTGTGTTTGTTAGTGAGGCTGAGTGAGTGTGAGCGGCTCTCAGCTCAGTGGTTGCAGTGCCTGCTCGGTGCTGTGCTGTGTGTGTGTAAGTGCTCTGTGTGTGTGTGTGTGTGTGTGCTCTGTGTGTGTGCTGGTGCTCTGTGTGTGTAGGTGCTGTGTGTGTAGGTGCTCTGTGTGTGTAGGTGCTCTCTCTGTGTGTAGGTGCTCTGTGTGTGTGCTGGTGCTCTGTGTGTGTAGGTGCTCTGTGTGTACTGGTGCTCTGCGTGTAGGTGCTCTGTGTGTGTGTGTGTGTGTAGGTGCTGTGTGTGTGCTGGTGCTCTCTCTGTGTGTAGATGCTCTGTGTGTGTGCTGGTGCTCTGTGTGTGCTGGTGCTCTGTGTGTGTAGGTGCTCTGTGTGTGTGCTGGTGCTCTGTGTGTGTAGGTGCTCTGTGTGTGTGCTGGTGCTCTGTGTGTGTAGGTGCTCTGTGTGTGTGTGCTGGTGCTCTGTGTGTACTGGTGCTCTGTGTGTAGGTGCTCTGTGTGTGCTGGGGCTGTGTGCTGTGTGTGTGTGTGTGCTGGGGCTGTGTGTGTATTGGTGCTGTGTGTGGGGAGGGGGGGCTGTGTGTGTGCTGGGGCTGTGTGTGTGAGTGTGTAGTGCTGTGTGTGGGGGGGCTGTGTGTGTGTGTGCTGGTGCTGTGTCTGTGAGTGTGTGGGGCTGTGTGTGTGGGGGGGCTGTGTGTGTGTGAGTGTGTGTGTGTGAGTGTTGGTGCTGTGTGAGTGTGTTGGTGCTGTGTGTGTGTGTGTGTGTTGGTGCTGTGTGTGTGAGTGTGTGTTGGTGCTGTGTGAGTGTGTGTTGGTGCTGTGTGTGTGTGAGTGTGTGTTGGTGCTGTGTGAGTGTGTGTTGGTGCTGTGTGTGTGTGTGGTGCTGTGTGTGTTGGTGCTGTGTGTGTGAGTGTGTGTGTGTGTGAGTGTGTGTTGGTGCTGTGTGTGTGTGTGTGTGTGAGTGTGTGTTGGTGCTGTGTGTGTGTGTGGTGCTGTGTGTGTTGGTGCTGTGTGTGTGTAGTTGGTGCTGTGTGTGTGTGAGTGTGTGTGTGTGTGGGGCTGTGTGAGTGTGTGGTGCTGTGTGAGTGTGTGTGGTGCTGTGTGTGTGAGTGTGTGTGGTGCTGTGTGTGTGAGTGTGTGTGGTGCTGTGTGTGTGAGTGAGTGTGTGTGTTGGTGCTGTGTGAGTGTGTGTGGTGCTGTGTGTGTGTGAGTGTGTGTGTGGTGCTGTGTGAGTGTGTGTGGTGCTGTGTGTGTGAGTGTGTGTTGGTGCTGTGTGTGTGAGTGAGTGTGTGTGTGTGGTGCTGTGTGTGTGAGTGAGTGTGTGTGTGAGTGTGTGTGTGTGTGGGGCTGTGCTGTGTCAGTGTCGGGTGGATGTGGTCTGAGCTCCATTACTGCCGCCTCGGGACGCGTCCTGTGTTGTTGCCGCTGTGAGTGTTTTCGCGGCCGATCCCGGAGTTGTAAATATGGCGACCGAGGGGATACTTTTAACTAACCACGACCACCAGATCCGGGTGGGGGTTCTCACAGGTAACGGGCAACCGGGAGGACCCGCTCGCTGCTGCATTTTTAGCCTCTCTTTTCTTTCTCTCTCTCTTTTTCTCTCTCTCTCTTTCTCTCTCTCTCTGTTTCTTTCTCTCTCTCTCTCTCTCTCTCTTCTCCTTCGCTTTTATTTATTTCCCAGTGAAAGCTTTTTCTCTCTCTCTTTCTCTCTCTCTCCTCTCCCTTTCTCTCTCTCTCTCTCCTCTCTCTCTCTCTCTCCGTCGATCTCTCCCCCTCTCTCCGTCGATCTCTCTCTCTCTCTCTCTCTCCCTCTCCTCCTTCTCCCACACTCTCTCTATCCTCCTCTCCTCCTCCTCCTCCTCTCCCGTTGCTTCTGCTGCATTTTATGTACGAAGTCTGCGCGTTGTCAGCGGCGGTTTATAGAGAGATAGAGACATAATTATATGATATTATATTATATATATATGTGTGTGTGTGTGTGTGTGTGTTTGGAGGCCGCCGCGAGGGGTCAGGGACAGGACGTGGGGCCGACTCCCGAGTCTCCTTCAGCGGCTGTAGCGTTCAACCCGGTCCCGGAGAGAGGGCGAGAGAGACGGTGAGAGGAGCCCTCGGGCCCTGACCCGCTCCCCCCCCCCCTCCCCCCCTCCCTCCCGCCCTCCTCATTGCATAATCTGGACTTTAAATCGCAGGAAAAAGACATGTAGATTCCACCCGAAGGATGAAAAAAACAGAGGGGGGGAAGGAGGGGGTCTGTGGGGGAGGGGGAGGGGGGAGGGGGGAGGGGGGAGGGGAGGGGGGGGGACGGGGCCAACGGTTTTAACCGTCTTTGGTCGGTGTCTCTCTGGGGTAGAAGCCGGTGACAGCCACACGAAGCGGCAGCTTTCGTTCACACCATTCCCCCCCCCCCTCCTTCCTCCTCCTTTCACCGCCGCTTCCTCTCCTCCTCCTCCTCCCTCTCCCTCCACCTCCTCCACCCCCCCCCCCTCCTCTTCCTCCCCTTCCTATTCCTCCTCTTCCTCCCCCTCCTCTCCTCTTCCTCCCCCTCCTCTCCTCTTCCTCCCCCTCCTCTCCTCTTCCTCCCCCTCCTATTCCTCCTCTTCCTCCCCCTCCTATTCCTCCCTCTCCTCTCCCTCCCCCCTTCTCCTCTTCCTCCCCTTCCTATTCCTCCTCTTCCTCCCCCCCTCTCCTCTTCCTCCCCTTCCTATTCCTCCTCTTCTTCCCCCTCCTCTTCCTCTCCTATTCCTCCTCTTCCCCCCCCCCCTCTCCTCTTCCTCCCCTTCCTATTCATCCTCTTCTTCCCCCTCCTCTTCCTCTCCTATTCCTCCTCTTCCTCCCCCCCTCTCCTCTTCCTCCCCTTCCTATTCCTCCTCTTCCTCCCCCTCCTCTTCCTCTCCTATTCCTCCTCTTCTTCCCCCTCCTCTTCCTCCCCCTCCTCTCCCTTCCTCCCTCCTCTTCCTCTTCCTTTAAAGCAAACCCCCTGTTGGGTTTGATTTCAGTCTGTTTTGTTTGACCCTCTCGCTCTCTCTCTCTCTCTCTCTTTCCTTCCCCCCCACCCACTGAGTTGTGTATTTTTTTAAAAAAAACGTTTGAAATGAAACCTGATGGGGGCCGTGGGATAATAATAATAATAATAATAATAATAATAATATTAATAATAATAATATTTGTATTAATCTGGAAAGGCTGGGTTTGTTGGCTGTTGGTTGGGGGTTTCTCTGCTGCTCTTGTTCTGGGCTCCTGTGGGTGGATGGGTTGGTTACACGAGTACTATCAATAGTCACAAACCCTGAGCTTTTGCTGACCCAGATCCCCGAGATTAACTAACTGTCTAACTAACCAACCAACTAACTGACCCACCAACTAACTGACCAACTTACCGACTGACCAACCCACCAGTTTCTGTTTGAAATGCAGTCCTGTGTATTATTTTCCTGGATTATAAAATATCGGCCGCCAAAAGGGAAATACATGATTTCTGAATCATATGCAGTGTCACCCCCCCCCCCCCCCCCCCCCCCACCCCCACGAATTACTTTTTGTAATTTTGTAATTCACCCCCCCCTCCTCCCCCCCAAAAAAAAAGGTTGTTTCTGATGCAATGTAATGAATGAAATGCAGCATTTTCAGTGTCAGCTTTCCCTGGAAACAGGAAGGTACATGTATGTACATTGCATCGATGAAGTAGACGATGTGTGTGTGTTTAATGGTGTATAGGATGTCATGTAGGTGCAGTTTACTGTTTCATTACAACTGGTGGTGTGTGTGTGTAGTGGCTTGTGTGTGTATGGTGTATGTGTGTGTGTGGTGTGTGGTGTATGGTGTGTGTTGTGTATTGTGTGTGTGTGTGGTGTACTGTGTGTGTGTGGTGTATGGTGTGTGTGGTGTATGGTGTGTGGTGTATGGTGTGTGTGTGGTGTGTGTGTGTATGGTGTGTGTGTATGATGTGTGTGTGTGTGGTGTGGTGTGTGTATGTGTGTGTGGTGTGTGTGTGTGGTGTGTGGTGTGTGTGTGTGGTGTATGTGTGTACGGTGTGTGCGTATGGTGTGTGTGTGTGTATGCTCTGTGTGTGTGTATGGTGTGTGTGTGGTGTATGTGTGTATGCTGTGTGTGTGTATGATGTGTGTGTGGTGTATGCTGTGTGTGTGTGTATGATGTGTGTGTGTGTATGGTGTGTGTGTGTGTGGTGTATGCTGTGTGTGTGTGTGTGGTGTATGCTGTGTGTGTGTATGATGTGTGCGTGTGTGTGTGTATGATGTGTGTGTGTGTGTGTGGTGTATGCTGTGTGTGGTGTATGCTGTGTGTGGTGTATGCTGTGTGTGTGTGTGGTGTATGCTGTGTGTGGTGTATGCTGTGTGTGTGTATGATGTGTGTGTGTGTGTGTGTGTGGTGTATGCTGTGTGTGGTGTATGCTGTGTGTGTGTATGATGTGTGTGTGTGTGTGTGTGTGTGTGGTGTATGCTGTGTGTGGTGTATGCTGTGTGTGGTGTATGCTGTGTGTGTGTGCATGATGTGTGTGTGTGTGGTGTATGCTGTGTGTGTGTGTGTGTGTGTGATGTGTGTGTGTATGCCGTGTGTGTGTGTATGCCGTGTGTGTGTGTATGATGTGTGTGTGTGTGTGTGTGTGTGCAGGGATCCCAGTACTATTCCAGCTGCTTGTTTCTGCGGATCTGACATCCACAGATATATTAATCACTTGGCGATGCGGTTCTGTAAGGCAGCACGGATTTTTTTGTACAACCCCCCCCCCCTCCCCCAAACTCCTGTTTATTGCGTTAACCGAGACCCCACAAAAAAAAAACCAAGCATTCCAGATCCGATCCGACATATGCCCCCAATGTGGACTTCAGTGTGTGTGTGTGTGTGGTGGGGGTGTGTGTGTGGGGGGAGATATTATTGTACAGTGACAGTAACCTGGAATATGGGACGTGATTGGTTTTCATATAAGGATGTATTTTACGCACATTGGGTTGTTTGAATGGCAGATGTATGTATCTTAAAGTTTAATGGGGGGGGGACACAACACACAGGTACCTGGTTACACGGTTGGCTCAGAGGGGATTGCCCCGGGGGTTAAGATTGTTGGTGGAGGATGACCAGAGGTGGTGATGGTGCGCTGTTCAGCAGCTGTGGTGCTGAAGAGAATGCAGGACGTGCTCGAGTAAAAATCACGCACAGAGCTGGAGGGCTTTGTCGATTTTTCTTTTAATGGATTGAACGGAATCTCTCGGCTACTGCTTTCGCTTTCGTTCGAGCCACCGCTTTCCCAACCAGCCTCCCACCACCCTCTTCCCCACCCTTCTCAATACTGTTTCAGATCACATCTTAGAGATGAAGTAGGGCGCGGATGAAAAGGTCGGTCTGTCTGTCTATCTATCTATCTATATTTTTTATTATGTCTCTGGTCCATTTCAATCCACATCATAAACAATCTACAGCGGGAGCCGAGGCATTCCTGGCAAACAGATATCATTAACGACCGACAGGGGATTGATGAGGTGAAGGAAACGTGTTCCAACACCCAGCTCCCCTCACTCTCTCCTGTTTTATTGAACGTGAAATACATCATTGCAGATATTTTAAGCGGCCGGTTTCGTGTTTGCAAAGATGTAAAGATGCACAATGTATAAAACCATAAGTACACGTTTCGATGGATGATTGACAAAGCCGTGAAAATTACATCAATTGCGCCCCAAACACCCCCCCCCCCCCCCCCCCCCCGTGACCTTTCTAGTTACCTGCCCACAGATGAGGTTCACAGGAATCTCATGTATTGTAAAATATATCAGTGAAAACTAGGAAAGAAAGGAATTGTTTGGGAGGTGCGCTGTACACCTGTAACGAGAGTAGAAGATACAGCATCCTACTTTCAGAACATTTAAACTCTGCCTGACCAGATATTGCGGTCAATCTATTGTATTAACTAACCTGCCAAATCCGAGTACAGTAATAATTCCTGGCATTATTGCAGAGAAGTTATTTCTCTAAATATAAATGCGACCAATGTTTGTAAGAGATCTTGAACCGCCACATATTGTCAAATATGTTTCGGCATGTGCTGGTGAAAAAGATAAATTGGAAGGTGACTGGAATTGTTCACCTTCGTGACTTTTTGCACACTGTCAACAGAAAGTGATAACTTTCCACGACAGAAAGTTTGTTCAACTTTTTCTCTCTATTTTCAATCCTCCTTACTCTGTCACAAAATGTCATTTGCGAAGAAGTGTGGTCTGCTGTCTCAACAAACACACGATTGCAATGTCACTTTTCAGTTATTTGTATTATTATCACTCCCCTTCCCCCACCCACACACATACAACTGAAATCTGTTCTGAATGCGTCTTTGTGGGATCTGTAAACAAAATTCCAGGTGGGTTACTATTATGGACTGACGTTCAATGCAAAGAACACACTCTGTACAGTATCTCAACTGAGAAACAGCTTTGTGCTATCCTTCTATCAATCCTGATATTTTGTATTATCAGTTGGAGTCATTGTTAACAGCACAAAGTCAATTACTGAGCAGATTGGTAAGACATTCTTTCATAAAGATTGTTTTTCTTTCCATGTATGTGTGTTTGCAGAAAAAAGTTACACTGTAAACCATCTTGCAATTTACAATAAAAAGGCACTTGCATTTTTGTAGCACCTTACCACTTATTACTGTCAAGAGTTGCAATTTGTTTTTGGTGATAAAAGAGTACTATTTGAGCTAGTAAGACCTCATAAATGGATGTGAGGTGATTCACTAATTTAGGCCTGGGGATTCTTGGCAGGGATAGAACAACAACAAAAAAGTTACATTTATATAGCGCCTTTCACATCGGGAGGACGTCTCAGGGCACTGGACAAACAGAGTTTCGGACCTGAGCTGAGGGTCGGGGTGGGAAAAGGCAGGGGGGGAAGCGAGGAGATCGCAAGCACGGTCAAAGAGGAGGGTCTTGAGGTGGGTCTTGAAGTTGGAGAGGGAGGGGGCGAGACGTAGGGACTGCGGGATAGAGTTCCAGAGAGTGGGGGCAGAGTGGCGGAAGGCCCGCCTGCCGATACTGATACTGTGTGTTTGTAGAGGAAGACAAATATTTTAGTTCTCCAAGATAATGTCTTTCACCTTGGAAATGACCTGGTGTCCCACAACTTTCTCATGTTTTAACAGGCCAACCTGACTTAATGGACCACAAGTGACTATTTCTAAGATTTAAACTGGTTTATTAAAATAATCTTTGCATTTGATATCATCCTTGTTTCATTGTCGTGACGTCTCCAAGTCACAGCATTTTACTGAAAAGAGTAGTGACTGTGTATTTGCAGACAACAACAACAAAATTACATTTATAGAGCTCCTTTCATGTCGGGAGGAAGTCCCAGATGAACACAGCAGCCAATTTATGCACAACAGTGTCCCACAAATAACCATGAATGACCAACCAGTTGTATGATTGTTGGTCAGGACACAGGGAGAAACTTGTTTCTCTGGGATTTGTGAGGTTATTGGAATTGTATTTTTGAATTAGTTGCTTGCAGTACGGATGAGACCTGCTCGTAAACTTCTCTCCTTAAGTCTGCGGATAAAATTCAGAACCATAAATTAACAAATATGACGCATTATAAATTAACTTGCTGAAATTCATGTTTTTTTGTGGTGGTGGAAACCCCATAATTCGCAAGTCATGATTTTTCTAGTCGTTTACTCCAGGGGCCATGAATTGCTAGATTTGTTTTGTTTGCCGCTGATGCTGGTTAATGTATTTCTTGTTGGGTTATTGCTTTGTAGGTGGAATAAAATTGAAATATCCTACAGACACGAGATAAATCACAATTTAAAAAAAAAGCCACATAAGTTATAAAACTTATTTTTCAAGTTTGTTTGTTGGATAAATTTATTGCCGGGGTGTTGGAGTGCACAGTAATGTATTAGTTGAAAAAGTGAATTTGCAGGGAGCACGATAATGATAAGCTGTGCATTTCCTATAGTGCCTCAATATAGTGTCATCAAAATGTCTTGAAGCACTTCACAAGATTTACTGTAAAGTGTAGTGACTGTAATTGTAGGCGAACATGCAGTCAATTTGCGCGTAGCAATGTCCCACAAACAGCCATTTAGTGAATCACTAATTTGTACCTTAGCGTCCATAGATATCCATGCAAATTTTACACTAGATGTCTCTTTGCTAATATTTCTCTCCAATATAAATGGTTCTCTTTTCTTTTAAAAAAGACTAATTTAGTGGGATTTCTCTTTACTGTGCTGTAGAGATCCTAGCGGTAGCTATAATTTATTTGAAGTGATTCTTCTAATATTTCCTTCAATCATTCTTCTGTAGAAGGTTTTATTAATTAGAAGACCTGTGACAAATGTCCTTTTGGGCTATACATATTAGTAGTCACGGAACAGTAGTTGTTTGGTTAAGGTCACATATTTGCTCTGTGCCAAATTAATGCCAGTACTGCAAACAAATGATCAAAACAAACCGTTCCTTTAGCAGTGCTATGATTGATGAAATATGTGTTTTTTTTAAAAATGTTGTTGAAAATGTTTAATGCAGTTTTTCTAGTGGGATATTGGCTTTTTAAGTGTTGGTCTGGGAGAATATGGCTTTTTCTAAGAAATAATACTCCAATTTCACTTTGTTATCTGCTGATAGCAATGAAAATGTGAATTAGGTATTTAGCATCAGTGGTATTATTAAGCTGGACTCCCATTTGACTGTAATAGTCAATTGCTATTGTGGTATCATGCTGTGAAGAGCTTATGAGTATAGATGTTAAGCAAAGTCTATATCCATTGTAGTCTCAGGTTCTCTTAATGCAACACTTTAGAAGTTGCTTTTCCCTTTATCCACCTTTTTACACCATATCAAGGTCATTTTTGCCACACTTAAGAAATACTGTTAACCTCTGGCCAGCATACACAAGTGTGCAAACACAAATTCTTATTGAGGTCTGTCTTCTTTTATTATTATTAATAATGAACACATTAATAATAATAATAATAACTGGATTTGATATAGTGCCTTATCACGTGTTGGGGCATGTCAACAGGCTTCAAGATTTACTATGAAATATAGTGACTGTTTGTTGGCAAATCATGTAGTCAATTTGGGTATAGCAATCTCCAACAAACAGTCATGAAGTGAAAGACTAATTTTATCTGCAGGATTGTTGGCCAGGACACCAGGAGAAACTCCCTTCACCATTCAAATAGAATTGTTAATGCGTTCCTGAACAGGCAGATACGACTTTGGTTTAATGGCTCATCTGTAAGTTGGTACCTCTGATAATGCAGCTTCCCCACCATTGCACTGGAGAGTCATCTCAAACTGATGAGATCCAAGTTCCAGCATCAAGCTTGAACCCACAACCTTAGAAGCGAGAGTGCTACCAATTGAACCAGGTTGACATTCTGGCCAATACTTCATGCACTTATATATTTTATTTTAACACTGAGCGTTTTTCCCTTTCCTGTACATCAAAACAATCTTTGAGTTTGAAAGTATTAAGGTGGAGGGACTTTGGAAGGAGTTTCCAGAGAGCGGGAACGACAGTGGTGGAAAGCTCGGCTCCCAGTGATGCAATGGTGGAAATGTGCAGCAGGGCTGAGTTTGCAGAGTGTTGGACTGCAAGGGATCACAGAAGTAATATGGGGCAAGGATGTGGACACATTTCATAACATTTTAAAGTAAGAAGATGATCTTGAATTCAATCTGCTGAGAAATAAGCCAGTGGTGTGTGATGAGGATGGAGGGGGTGACTTTTTTTTCTATTTACAATGTATTGATTGCTTGGTATTGATATTTGACTTGAGGAATGTTGTATTGGGTCCTGAGTCTAACAATGAATTAAATGTGTTTGAGTGCTGTTTTGCTTTTGAAATGAGCATAGGAAACCCATTAATATTCGCAGGTTACTTAAAAATTAACTACATTTTTCATTTGGTATTTTCTATTTATGGAAAGGCAGATATCTGGGGAAAGCATATTATATAATATATATAGTTATGACTTCCAAGCATTGCCCAAACATCTCCATGTTCTCTCCGGTTAAGCGCATCGAGACACCGTCCGGTGTGAAGGGCGCTATATAAATGCAAGCTGTTGTTGTTTGCTCAAACGTGTACTGAGATCGCTTCTAAATATTTTTAACTGAATTTAGCCGCTTGGTATGGAGAGCGTATTTGTGTTTCTTGTTGCTTTTGTGTGTTGCTGTCTCTAACAAGATATTTGTAACAAATGTAATTCCAATCATCAACTTGTAACTTTTAGTGCAAAATAATCACAAGATTCAAAACATTGTATAACTGAGCTATAAATCGCCTTTTATACTGGAGGGATGAATTGTCGTAGGCACTCATGTCTTCTAGATACAGTATCTTGAATGGCATGAGATCATATTGCCTGTCCAAACTGTTTACTAAATAATAATGGTTATTTTGGGGTGGGGGCTGGAGGCTGAATCTGTCAAGGATGGTGATATATAACAGCAGAAGAGCAAAATCCTGTAATCAGTCCTAGCTTATGATTAATATAACATTTATTTTGTGTACAGCAAACAAGAGAATTCTCCATGAAGAACTGCAAAACACAGAATTTATTCCACGAGTGAGAAACATTTGGTTAGCCCACGACATGAGTGAATTGAACAAAAATCAGAATATTATAGTCCTCTGTACTGTTTGATTCAGGTAAATATGAAAATTATGGCAGTACAGTGATAGTCAGTGTTAAGCTCCATGGGTAGGTGTTGAGTGGGTTTGTACCTGCGGTCATCAACATGATGCATTTCCCATCTCAACAATGCTAATGCGAGCAAGTGTTGAGAAGTGCAAAGGCTAGAAAAAATCCCATGGAGAGGGAAAGTTAAAGGGAGCATTACCCTTTTCCTGCAGTTAAAGTGCCTCTCTTCATCTACAATATGTCTACAAATACAGTCACTGCAATTCAGCGTAAAATCCTACGAAGCGTTTTGAGACATCTCGATGACATGGTAAGGCTGTATGTCAAATACAAGGATTTTTATTATATTCGGCTGGTTTCAGAGTATTGTTGACAGTTTCTTGTGAACCGCTTATTTTCACTTCGGGCTAAGAATAGTGTGTGTGGGAGATTTGCGAAAACAGTTTTTTTAACTACCATGTCATACTCTCATTTGAGTCTCTACTCAATGTGTAGATGGGATTGACAAATTGACTAGTAAGTCAATAGGAAGGTGATTCTGTTTGCACGCGTTTTTAATTAGAGACCAGTAGATAGCTTACGGACTCACATAAATAAAGTTGCAACAGTGGTAAGGTCATATTTTTAAAGAAAATGATCATTATAAAAATTTAAAAATCCTTCTAGCTCTAATATCAATGAGTTCAGCACTTCGTTTTATCTTTTTGTTCAATGTAAATGACTTTGCCAAATGCATGGGTACAAAGAAAATGCAATGTGCAATAATAGGTTTAAGATTTTATATATTAAAGTGGTGCTTCAATAATTTATTGTGTAGTCATGCGCCTTTTAATGGGCACATTACCGATCAGTGAAACTAATTGCATTCTACTTCTAATTGCACTTTTCTCTGCTTTGCCGAGGAATTAGTCATTTACTCTTTTCTTAAAATCATCCTGCTTTGTTTCATGCCAGTAAATATTTACCAAGTCCAATATACTGTGTGAGTGGTTTATTGTTCAGAATCGTTTTTGCCTCTTCTATGTTAAAATAGCAGAAATTCAAGGTCACTGTGACACTGAGTTATTTTTTAAGGTTAACTTATCACAGATTTGCTCACAAAATATGGATTGTGGCATTCAGCCAATTATTTAGCAATTACTATCTAGTCATTCCATTACAATGGCTATCTGTACAGCCCAAAAAATCTGCTCTGCTTGTGTGTGTATTGAGTTGCAGAGTGGTTGGACATTGTTTTGTGTTAAGAATTCATGAAGCAGTGAGTTCCTAATTTCAGCTTAGACCTTTTGAGGCAAGGAAGGCAGATTGGAAGGGTGAAAAAGCCCAGTTGTTCTGGTGCTTCGACACAACATTTAAAAATACATTTGCTATTTCTTTTTAATAGGGTGAAAGGCTAAAGAAAAGAGCTCTGAGATGAAAGGTTGTGCCACATGTCGGTTCTTTGAGCTCACAGTTTAGGCTGACACTCCAAAACAGTGCTAGGGGAGCACTGCAGTGTCGAAGGTGTGTCCTTTGGATGAGATGTTAAACCTAGGTCTCATCTGCCTGTTTAGCGACACGTTAAAGATTCCATGGCATTATTGTAAAATTATAAAGTTTCTTCATATAAAATGTCAAGGCTATTTATGGGACATTGCTGAGTGAGAATTAGCTGTGAACATAGAACCATTTATAAAAAAAATGCAGTTACCTTGTTAACAATATTTTTGTTTGCATTTTGTTTTGTTGCCTTTCTTTCGATTTTTGCTTCAAACATTTTTCCACTTGAGCATCACTGTTGATTAGCTCAATTGGGGGCAACTGGATTGGAGGACTTATTGAGTCTTTTAAAAAAAACTGAACCAGGATAACATTTAAAGTTCCTATGGTTAAGAATTGTTTGGATAAGAATGGCATTGAATGATGGTGTGCTGTGGATTGTAAGTGCACAGGGATATATATCTGATTGTTTGAGTCCCCGTTCTCTGTAGAGCGAGCATGTGACATCTCTTTGTTGAATATTCAAAATAACTGTTTAGTTTACAAATAGAAAGGGGTTTCTCCAAGTGTCTTGGCCAACAATCCTCAGGTTTAATTGGTTATTCTTCCCATGGCTGTTTGAGGGGTCCTTGCTAGCACAAATAGCTGCCAGGTTTGCCTACACAACTGTCACTGCACTTGACAGAACAGTAATTACCTGTGGAGCCCTTTTCGATATGATAAGATGTTACTTTTTTTCTCAGTTATAGAAAAAGCATGGTCTATTTTAGATACAGAATTTAGAGTCTGGAAGTTTTGGACAGAAGTAGAATCAGCAACCTCACTGACATTGTGGAGTCCTGTGGCTCAGTGGTTAGAGCACTCGCTTTGCAAGCGAGAAACCTGAGTTCAATCCCAGGCAGGGCGAAATCTTGGGCAAGTTTCCTTACTCCACACGCCTAATAATAATCCCTCCAAAACCAAAAACAATAATAAAAATTGGTCATTTTCAATCTATGACTGTTTGTGGGACATTGCTGTGCGCAATTGGCTTCCGCGTTCGCCCACAAATATACAGTCAATTCACTTTACAGTATATTCTGTGAAGCGCTTTGGGACGTCCTCCCGACGTGAAAAGCTCTATATCAAATGCAAGGATTATTAAGGATTATTATTATTGTATTGATATATAAATGTAGTTAGTTCCCCATTAAACACCGTTCAAAAAAAAACCTAAAGAATTTATCTTAGATGTCAATGGCAAATTCAGTCAACGAAAAATCATCAATGGGGGAAAAGGCTGCTTAGAACCTTGTTCATGGAATTAAAGGTAAGAAATTGATTGGAGAAAGTTTGTTGCAATAAAGTCAACGTGATAAAACTTGGATTCTATGGCTACTCCGGCCTTCACAAAATGGTTATGAACCACTTTGGTTCATGTTTTCTTGTTCTTTTTCTTAATGTCGTGGTTGAGAATAGACTTTCATAAGTGTACAATATGGCCACATGGTCTGCCTTCTTCAGTACATTCTACTTATAAAGAAACGTTCCTTGAAACAGCTAAAATGTGTTTAAACTTTTTAAACTTCGAAAACCTGGATAATAATAATAATAATAATCCTTGCATTTGATATAGCGCTTTTCACGTCGGGAGGACGTCCCAAAGCGCTTCACAGAACACACTGTAAAGTGAATTGACTGTATATTTGTGGGCGAACGCGGCAGCCAATTGCGCACAGCAATGTCCCACAAACAGTTGTAGATTGAAAATGACCAATTTATTATTGTTTTTGGTTTTGGAGGGATTATTATTATTAGGCGTGTGGAGTAAGGAAACTTGCCCAAGGTTTCGCCCTGACCTATTATTTATTATTTACATGAGAAATTATTTACATGAGAAATTTGGATACACACAATGTTTCCAAATTGGAAAACATACAGGATATACTGGCTTATAACTTTAGAGACCACTTAATGCCATCAATAAATATCCACAATACAACTCCGGGTTTGAAGAAGCTGCCTGATTTAGAGAAATAAAAGCAAATCGCAATTCTTAATCTTCAGCAAATACTGGGACCTGAATTGCATAACAAAACAGGCAAGAAAACAATCAAGACTATGGTAATTTAAAATGTACAAAACTAGCTCACTCATGTAAACTGCTTTTACAAAACGCAGTCCATTTCTTTCATTCCTATTGAAGAAACAGTACCTTGGATGATCACATTTGTACAACAAATCTGTCCCTTTTTCATAAAATATGAACTCATCCAAGATATAATTCATTTTTACAGCATGGCCCCACAATACTGGAAGTTGATTTGAAATTCATTACCATTTCATTGCATAGAAGTACTCAGCGCCGTGAACTTGCATGGCGGAGATGCTGTTACTCTTATTAAGTTAGTTGGGATGTTGGGGAATTATCTCAGGATAGGGTGATGGCATGCTGTGTTGATTCTTTCATACCTGCTGGCCTTTCCCTTTGAGTTTAATACATACAAAGAAACCAATGATTGTTTCCTGACATCTTTCCTGAGAAAGGGTACTTTTCTTCCCCTCTCCCCTTCCCCACCTCACAAGTTCACAAGAGATCACAATATTTTACGTGCTTGTTCTTTGTTAAAAGCTGATTGCTTGCAATGCATGTTTTCTGCATTATAATAATCCTTGCATTTGATATAGCACTTTTCACGTCTTCTAGACGTCCCAAAGCGCTTCACAGAATATACTGTAAAGTGAATTGACTGTATATTTGTGGGCGAACGCGGCAGCCAATTGCGCACAGCAGTGTCCCACAAACAGTTGTAGATTGAAAATGACCAATTTATTATTGTTTTGTTTTTTTGGAGGGATTATTATTAGGAGTGTGAAGTAAGGAAACTTGCCCAAGGTTTCGCCCTCTGCCTGGAATTGAACTCAGGTCTCTCACTTGCAAAGCGAGTGCTCTAACCACTGAGCTACAGGACTCCAAAAGGCATTCACATCCTTTTATGGGACATCTTCAAGCAACTAAGTGGCATTTGAGCAAATTGTGCTTTTAAGCGGGTGGCACTGAGTGGGGATGTGGAATTTCACTGTTAAAGAAACTTCAGAAAATATATAATTT
Source organism: Callorhinchus milii (assembly GCF_018977255.1). Classification (NCBI taxonomy): domain Eukaryota; kingdom Metazoa; phylum Chordata; class Chondrichthyes; order Chimaeriformes; family Callorhinchidae; genus Callorhinchus; species Callorhinchus milii. Next base: position 9,114,408 of record NW_024704750.1, read on the forward strand.
TTCTCTCATTGTTCATCCGATTAGCATAGGAATGGAACATACAAGATGGGGAGAAAAGCAGCTTAGCCAGGTCAAGGTTATTTGTATATTTCAAAGCATTCTCTCATGTCCTGGCCTGTCTCTCTCTGCTTGCTACAACTACTGCTGCTGGTGTCCTTGAATATAACAACAATTTGATGCTTGAAATTATCAGTAAATTAATTTTAAAAATGCTGCTGCCTTGACACATATACACAATAGTTCTGTTTTTAATTTTGAATGCATTTTCCGGGTCTGCTTAAATTGCTTTCAATGCTTATGCTTTTTTCTGTTGCTTTCTACAGATTTTAGCTAGATATTTTATATGGAACAGGAATACCAGCCTCATGTAACTTTTACTGATGATTAATAATAATAATCCTTGCATTTAATATAGCACCTCATTACGTTGTTGAGACATCTCAAAGTGCTTCACAGAATATACTGCAAAATGAATTGACTGTATATTTTGTGGGTGAATATTCTTATTTATGGTACGAACTGTGTGCACTTCCATGTTTATCACCTTCCCCACTTTCCCTGGTGTTACGACGACTCTGTGGGTGGGTGGGCGTAGACATGGGTGTGTGTGCGTGTGCAAGAAAGAGATACTCAGCAAACATATTTCTGCTCATGGTGAAGTTGCATTTCTTCCTCTCGACTTGAAATGCTCCATATTTGTAGAGAGAGAACATTGACTTTCAAGTTTCAGTCCCAGCCTTCATTGTATTTCAAGTTACAAAAGTGAGGCAGGTTTTCCTTGTATCTGAGTTTAAAAATATTCGTGATATGGGCAGGTGTGGGAATAAAGTTGTCTCGCTGGATTCTTTTGCTGGTTTTAGTGGACTAAGTAAAAGTTGTGCTTCTTTGATTGCAGCCTTTCAGTACTACTTTACAGGAAATGATTCTGTTGAATCAATATTCTATAAACTGCTGAAAAGGAGGCTCTTGCTCTGAAAACAGCAGCACTGCTGATCAGGGATTCAAGGTGGCAGCTCGCAACATTTTCAGTCAACTTTGGGAAATGTCATTATTCAGAATATGCTGGTAGTGTGGGGAGGAGGGCTGTTGTTTAAAAGTTTATTTTAACTAAGTTCTTTGATTACTTTAGGAACATAATATATTGACGAATGCTGCAGTTTTTACCCCTATGTTGCAAACAGTGTGTCTTGAGTTCGGCAAAGTTTACCTCACAAGCTATAAAATTGCTACTTTTTAAAAAATATGTAAATGTTTGGAGTGCGTTACGTATCTACTTGGAACTTCTGTAAGAATAATAATAATAATCCTTGCATTTGATATCACGTCATTGCGAAGTACATATCTTTGCGATTGCTACTAAGACCTAGCCACTGAGAGTGTATGCTCCATATACCACATTGCAGAAAAATATCACAGTGACATGAAAATTCTCATTTCTCCACTTACTTGAGTTCAAACAATGCTGAGTAGTTGTTGAAACTCCAGAGAAAGCTACTTAGTCTCTTCTTTCTAGGTCTTTTGCGTCATAAGTTAAACTATTTTTGGCTGTTGGTTGATTTTTAGCTTTGGAAGATAGGTTTGAGGGATTGGGAAAGGAATTATATCTGACTGATGCAGATTGTGAAGCCTTTTTTATATGCTTTGAAGTATTTGACAATTCTGTTCTCAAACGTCATTAAGAAATCCTTCTCGCAGACTGCTGGTATTATTAGACAATAGAAAAGCAGTTTGTTTTTAGAAAGAATGTAAGTTTTCACCATTGATTGAGATTATTTCACATTGCAAAGATTTGCTCCAACTTTGGAGCTCCATTACTTGATCTCTAAAAGGTTAGATTTCTCTTGTTACAATTTTTGTTGGCTCATGTTCTGTGAATATTCTTGCATGAATTGCCCCCCTCTGAGTTCACCATTTTAGCAGATAACTGTTCAGTAGCTAGAACTATCTGGATGCTTTGTAAGCATGATGGAGATCCTTTTGAAGCCCACCATGTTCCACCATGCTGTTGAACGTATACATCTCTGTTCATTTTCTCCTTCCTTTTGTTGACAGATTATAAAATTGGCATGCGTGTTTTGTTTGGATTTAAGATCTTAACTATTTTTCTGGATAATACATGAACAAGGTTGAAAAACAATTTGAGCAGAAGTTAATTATAATCCTTGCATTTGGTAAAGCACCTTATTATGTGATTGAGAAGTCTCAAAGCACTTCATAGGATATACTATATTTTGTAGGCAAAACCCAGCCTCCAGTTTCACACAGCAATGTCCCACAAACAGCCATGGAATGAGTGACCTATTTTATGTGGCAGATTGTTGGCCAGGATACCGGGAGAATCTCCCTTCTCAAATAAGTTGAACATATTTGTATGATAGCTTCCTCCAAGCACTTACTATTATCTGTTCAACTCAGCCAGAGGGCTACATAGGTTGTTTTACCCAAACCAGAAAATCCACTGCTGTTATCAAGGATGAGTTCAACACTGTTGAAAGCATCCTTTGTTTTCTAAATATATATTTTAAGTCTATGTTTGGTCGAGGCCCAAATAGAGAAGGCAGTAAAAAGAGTGTCGCATTTCAATCCAATTGTAACTGTTACTGAGACTGTTATGTGATGCTTGCAGTGTAAAAGGTGAGCCTTTTGGGTTGGGAAGGGAAAGATTAGTGATTAACTAAATAATTGGAGGAAGCCCATAATAGTGGCATCAACATAATGCTACCTCATTATTAGCGCGGATACATCTAGCTTCCGGGGCTAATTCAACCGGCTATTTCTTTGCATCTTTCTTATAACAGAGCACCTGAGACATTTGAGATAAATTCGCACATAACCGCTTTCTTGCATGTTAAATTCAGGTAACTTGTATCTGTATTCTCTATCTTGCTAAAAGGCAGTTAGGAATTTGCATAAACAAGATGTAAACCCTCTGGAAAAAAATTGGAATCATCTCAAGAGAAACTGAACTGTATTAGCAATTGGACAAAAACAAATACCGAAGAAGATGAATGTTCATTTGGCAAAAAGAGGGCTTTTAGTGTGGAAGCGTGTTAGCTTTCGTGCATTTGAACATAAAACCTACACTTTGAGGTGATGTCCAATAGCAATGGTGGAAGAAGAGAATCATTTGATTGTCATTACTGAGCAGTCACTGAAAATATCCAGTCAATGTGACACACCACCGATAAAGAAGTAATGGGATTAATCTCTTGGGCATTTGATGATAAATTGAAATGAGCATTCTAATTTTGCATTGATCTTCTGCAGAGTCCCAATTAGAATATTGCGTCAAGTTTTCCCACTCACTCTATCTTCATAAGAACATTGATCCACTGGCAAGTGTTGGAGCAGGAATGGGAATGAATTCAGATCCTTGGGGCTCTGGGTTTTAAAGATTTGATTTTGCAAGACAAAATACATAATCCAGGTATTCGCAATAATGAAAGATAGGATCAAGAATAAAACAGGCGTAGAATTAACTGTTCTTCAAGCAAAATTGCGTATCTGAAAGCATTGTTTTGTGTTTACCTTCTCTATTCCATTCCATGTCAGGTATACGTTCTGTAAGATCCCCTTTGTAGGTAGCTCTGTCTGAGCATAAACAGTTCTATCTGTAATGACGGTGCATCTTTCTAACACTGCAGATTCACATTGTTCCCCTTCTCTGTCCAGCCAACTGCTGTCTTACATTCTTTAGACAAACAACAAAATTACATTTGTAAAGCGCCTTTCACGTCAGGAGGATGTCCCAAGGCGCTGAACAGTCGGGCATCAGGACTGGGGGGGCAGGGTTGGGATGAGAGCAGACGGAGAGGTAGGAGGGCGGCTGAACAGTCGAAGGAGGGTCTTGAGTCATGCCTTGAATGAGGCAAGTCGAAGGGATTGTGGGATAGAGTTCCAAAGGGTGGGGTAGAGGGGCTGAAAGCCTGGCCGCCGATGGTAGGACAGGTCGGGCAAGAGATCTGGAGCCTGCTGAAAGGAGGGAGTGGACAGGTTGATAGGGGGTTAGCAGGTTAGAGAGGTAGGAAGGAGCAAGGCCATGGAGGGCCTTGAAAGTGAGGACGAGGATTTTGAATTCTATCCTCTTGAGGGATGGGTAGCCAGTGGAGCCGGGCAAGGGTTGGGGTGATGGCATCATGGAACCTGGTGCGGGAAAGGACACGAGCTGCAGAGTCTGGATGACCTGCAGCTTGTGGAAGGAAGAGTTGGGGAGGCCGACCAGGAGGGAGTTTCCATAGTTGAGCCTTGGGGTGACAAATGTATATGTAAGGGGTGAGTAATGAGTTAACTAGCATCGCTTGTGTCTATTTCAGCCTCCCCTTTGACAAATTATGTTCCATCCATTGGAAAACATACGCCTTCCTATTTTTACTTCTCATATACAGTATCTCGCAATACTCTGCACTGAACTTCTGCCAGAGATGAGTTTGGATACATTCTCTGTAGAGCTGTCTGATTGTTATTGAAATTGGAAGAGGGCGAGGCAGAATAAGGTATATTCAGTTTGACAAAATACTCACTTACAAAGTACAGTCACTGCACTTTTACATTGAGTCCCTGAAAGCGCTTTTGCGATATCCACCAACCTGAAAGGCGCTATATGAAATGTAATGGCTATTATTTATTAATGTTATGTATACAGTATACATAGTTGTCAATTGGATAATAAACCTGCACCAGGTTAAACAAAGGGAAAGTATTTGACATTATGTATATTATATATTGTGTGTGCATATATAATATATATACTTTACAGTATATCCTGCAAAGCGCTTTGAGACGTCTCAATGATCTCAACCCCATCCCCATGCATCTTGATCTTGATCAGGTTGCGAGGAACTCTTTATATTGACTTACAGCCTTTTTCACATTCCATTTTAGCTTTCCTTGTGTCCCCTTTTTCTTTCCCTCTAAACAGTTTATTTTTCCTAATTTGCTTCTATATAATCAGCTCTATTTTATAGATATGTACTGGTCTATGCCTTATCAGTATAATATTGACCTTGTTTTATAATAGGCTGCAATAGCTTATGGAAACATGCTTTTTCGACTTGAGACATCAAAGAGAACTAGCAGGTGTTCTGAAAACTGGAAATTAAATGGAAGACTCGAGTTTGATTCAGCTTTTTCTTTGCCAACTAAGAACTGGATCTTCAGAGTTCTCCATTTCACCTCTCACTGGTAACATTATTGCTAGGCTATTGTCCTCAGAATAGTAATCTGTTGGTTATGTAAATGTAGCCTGCTGGCAGTTTCAGATTTTTGTTAGCATGTGGTCAATATTTTGATGTCCACACTTTATTTTTGAAGCCTCATAAGATTACGAGAGGTATGGATGAAGAATGCCCTTCGGCCCATTTCTTCTCATCTTTCCAGGCTTCCCAGCTTACTGTCCTCCCATCCCCACTTGTTGCAGAATTTGCCAAAAACTCCCACCATTCATACACACATCCCTCTCTCGAGGTGCTTTCAAGTTTAATGTGATGAGTTTTGTGATCCTTATTGTGCTGAAAATAAGCTATTTTCCCAGAGCACAAATGTCCTGGAAGCATCAATATTTTTTTGTTTAGCAGTTAAAATGGGCATATTTAACAGTTGGCCTTATTAGGTATGGTAGAGAATTCTGTGAAGAAACAAAGAATTCGAATAATACATTGCAGCTATTATGACTCCTTCCTTCTACATTGGTGAATGTGACTGCTGTGCTGAGAGCATTTCTGCTGGTTCCACTTAGCACAGAGGCATTAACAATAACAAGGTCTGGTACTGATATGTGCAAATTGTATTCCGTTTTATTGTATTCAACATGAATATAAATTACTGCAACAATTTACATGGGCTAATCTTATTTGCCAAGAATCTCCGAGGCATCTGTGCTTTCCGTAGTCACCATTAGCAGGTTGTGTGTCAAGACAACAGGACCGGTTGTGATTTTGTAATTGTGTTAGGAATTCATTTTTTCATCAAAGAAGTGAAAAATTAAAAGTGTGTTTTTTATGAACGACAAAATAATTTTTAAAAACACATAGAACGTGACTTGGCAATATTCTCTCCAATGCAGGGCCACTGCTCGTGTCTATTTTTCTGCCGCCACAATAATTAAAAAAAAATGTTTTTAACTGTGGTTGTATCTTTTGCACTCGAGCTGAGGAACGCTAATGCTGGGGATTATTAGCCTCAAGTATATCCAGTTTAATGAGCATGACTTTGGTGATATTCCAATTCTGCCCTTTGAGCCCCAACTTCAACCGAGGGCTTCACTGGTGTAATCAGGCATCGCCTGGTCTCATGACCTTTCAGTGAAATTAGCAAAATGTTTCTAATTCCTTTTTTTTGCCTTCTGTTCCTATCTAACTATGGTCCTTTTGCCAGGTTGTGCTTCCTTTCTCCAATGCATATTCCTGGTCAAACCCTTAAGCTTCCCCACAGATATGCAACAACATCTTTGTTAGAGGATTTTCTACAATGCAAAGAGCGATTAAACCCCAGGATTGTGCCATCCGCTGTGTACCTGAATCACCTTCAATTGGTAATATGTATCTGAAGTTCTGTTGCACTAAACTAAAATGGGTGTCGTGCGGATTGCATAGTGTTCCATCCTATATTGAGTATTGAATGATTTAACAAGGAGAAAAGTTTGCATCAGTTTTTGTAAATTGTTGTAAAATGAAAACTATATACAGTAATGTTAATGCCCACAAGATTAGAAAAAATGTTTTACTATTGTGTTGTTTATGTAGACATCTACGTGATTCAAGGTGGGAATGAAATCCACATAGGCTTCAGACCAGTAAGTTGCTTCACTGTTTATTGAAGCCTTTTGCCTGTCCTTTTAACCTTGTGACAGTGTAGCACCATCTGGTGACTACACATGGAAGAAAAATTAGACTTCATAAAAAGGAGTTCATTTTCTGTGATTGATTGCAGATTTTCAGATTAGTGTTATTTCAGATAGTGGTCAATTGCTGTTAGATATGTATTTAATAATAAAAAATAATAATATTTTGGTCACTTCAATCCACGACTGTTTGTGGGACATTGTTGTTCGCTATTGGCTGCTGTGTTTTGCCCACAAAATATTCTGTGAAGCGCTTTGCGATGACTTAACGATGTGATAAGGCGTTATATCAAATGCAAGAATTATTATTATTATAGTGGTCTTCAGAATCAAGTGCTCTGTTTTCGTTGACATTTTACTAACTACGATGAAAAGGTTGGCTGAGTGAGGACAGTTGCCATACTGGAACAGAAGCATTGGCTTGTGTTTGTGCCCTCGTGTTTGCTAATTCACTGCAATCTAAAATGTTCAGCCTACAAACTGTGAAATTATTATTTTTTCACAGTTTGTAAGCATAAAAGATGGATTGCAGTAGAATTAGCACACTTTTAGTTAGACTTGCATTTGCAAAGATCATTCTTGCATTTGATATAACCCTTAACACATAGAACTTCTCCATTCATTTCACACATAATTTTGAAGTGCAGGGGAGGCAAATGTGGAAGTTAATGTGTGCCAGAAAAGTACTACAATAAACAGTAATTTCTATTCTTTTTCCAACTATGTATTGATATAACCTTCAATCTACTTGTCTTTTGTGAAGAATTCAATGTTTTTCTTTTATTAGTGACTTTTTCTGACAAAAATCTTATGTTAAATCGTTTTGCATTGAGAAATTGCTTCCAATGGCAATCCTGAAGTTATGCCTCTCTCTTCTCTCCCATAAGCAATAACATGCAGATATACTGGATGTGGAGTTTGAAGTCCATATGCAGAATGTTTTAGATAATGCAACACAATTAACAACAAGTGAAATTTCAGCCCGCAGCCTCCACAGTAATTGTTTTTTTGTAAAAGATTAAATCTGAGAGGGAGTAACTAGATGATTCATTTATTGCCCAGCATTTTTGCGAAGGTTGTCGTTGTGTTTCAAAGTTGGTCACGAAAGGAACTGAAGTGAATAATGCTTTTCTAGTAACGAGATATTGTTTTACAAGAACTTCATATGAAGAAATAATGAATTAATCATACCGAAACGAAGCTGGATAAATCAACTTATCTAATCCACTCTTGCAGTTGATTAAGTCTCTTGCGTTAACCGCCCAATAGCATAATGCAATTCTACAAAAATTAATGGCAATCCTAATTGCTGAAGCTGTCCCTTAAGGTTTTTTAGTAATGAATATGTTTTCGTATTCTTTCCTCTGTTATTAAGACTATATGTTGCCTTTAGAGATTGCATTGATCATGCAAATAACACAAAAAGAAATACTCATGATAAAAACATCACTTCTCACTTTGTGCTATGCTGCATGATTACTTTTCGTTCAGTGACATTTGAGATGTTAGCCTTGGGGTGAAATAAAATGCTATTTTTTTTAAGTTTTAATTTCGAAAATGTGATTCAGTTGTCTAATGCTCAGATTAAAATAAAAGTCATTGGCATTTGAGAAAGTGATAGAGCAGCAATTCGTATTACACTGAGAAGAAGACCCAGTAAGATTCAGAGGCAAACACACCAGGGACCAGCTGATGTCTCAGATGTAGGTTTTGTAGAGTATCATTCTATAATAATAATAATAATAATAATCCTTGCATTTGATATAGCGCTTTTCACGTCGGGAAGACGTCCCAAAGCGCTTCACAGAACACACTGTAAAGTGAATTGACTGTATATTTGTGGGCGAACGCGGCAGCCAATTACACACAGCAATGTCCCACAAACAGTCGTAGATTGAAAATGACCAATTTATTATTGTTTTTGGTTTTTGGAGGGATTATTATTAGGCGTGTGGAGTAAGGAAACTTGCCCAAGGTTTCGCCCTGCCTGGAATTGAACTCAGGTTTCTCGCTTGCAAAGCGAGTGCTCTAACCACTGAGCTACAGGACTGTAATGTATCCTAATTTAATATTCAAAGTTAATGGTGTGATTTCTTGTTTGAATATACAGCTGCTATTTCACAGGTCACTCAATGCGGTTTGTTAAATACGCATTGACCAGTTAAATCAACTGAGTGAGGGGGAGAGAAACAAGACATTTGAATGTTAGCAGTATAGGAAATCTATCTAAGATGAATTTGATTCTTGAAATGTAGACAGTAGGCAAAGCAGTCCACCTCTATAACTAGAGGAAATCGTATTTTGAGTTTGCAAATATCTTACACGTAGAAGTAGTGAAAAGCAGTTTGTAGGGAAGTCTGTACGAGGCAGTGATAAAGTAGGAGGAATGATGGAAGCCTTGTGTGCCTATAGCATACTTACTCAGTAATGACACATGATCTAGCTTTGGGGGTTTGGCTATGGTACTTAGTTCACTGATCTTTAATAGAAGGCAACTGTGCTACTAAGCTACACATTTTCCTTGCAAGATCCAGAAAGCATTTGATCTTGCAGGATACTGAAGTAGTAAAATCATTTTGCTGACGTAGGAGACCTATGATCTTGTGATTATGGGTAATTTCCAAGCAAACAACATAATGTACAATTTCCCATAAATGTCATTTTGACTCAGGTGTTAAATTAAAAATTCTTACCTCTGGGTCAGAAGGTTGTGGGTTTAAGTCCTTCGTGAGAACTTTGAGGTCATGAAACCATACATGCTGTATCAGCTTGGCACAAATCATTTCAAGAACAACAACTTGCATTTTTTATATAGCACTCTTCACCCGGGACAAGGTCTCAAAGCATTTCATTACATTTTCAAATAAATTCTTGTGTTAAAATTATTTGCTGCAATTCCTGCATTTCTTGGTTAGATTAAAAAGAAGCTTCCATCTGGCTTTCTTTTTTTTGGAAAAATAAGTTTTGACAATCCAGATTAATCCTGGCACTGTACAATGTGCTTCAACTAGAAAAGTTGTTGTCATGACAAGCTGTCACATTGTGAAATAAAATTAAATAACATGAGTTTAAATGTCAGATGTGTAATCTTGCATTCTTTTGGGATTGCAAACAAGCATTTCCTCGTGGTCAAACTCCCAGCTGGGTTTCACAAGTAAAAGCGATAATATTTATGCATCTTTAAATTAAGGCATTCGTTCCTGATTTTTGTTGTAAAGGAAGGTAGAATATAACTTTTAGAAGACAACAGTAAACAACAGTAATAGTAATCCAACAACATAATAGCAATCCTTGCATTTGATATAGCACCTTATCACGTCTTGAGGGTGTCTCAAAGCACTTCAGAGAATATACTGTTAAGGGAAATTGACTGTATTTTGTGGGCAAAACACAGCAGCTAATGGTGCACAGCAGTGTCCTACAAACAGGATTGAGTGACAAAATTATTATTTTTTAAAAAAAATTGAAGAGATTATTATTCCTGGAAAAGCAATCCGTCAATCGACTAACAACCGGGTTCCTACTTACTGCTAGGTAAACAGAGGCATTTGGAGTAAGGATATGATATATCCACATTGTGCCAGCTTGGCTCAGTTATTATTATTATTATTGGTAGCAATCTCACTTTCGGGTCAGGATGGTTAGTTCAAATCCCGCGTGGGGGAGTTTGAGCTCATGACCTATGCTGATACTCCACTGCAGTGTTGGATATACTGTCCTTCAGATGAGACGTTCAACCAAGGTCCTTTACCCTCAATCAGGTGGGTGTCAAAGAACCCATGAAGTTGCTTGAAAAGTGAAGGGAGTTTCTCCTGAGTCTTGGCCAGCAATATTACAGCTGAAAGAAATTGGCCATTCACCTACTAGCATAATGCACATTGCTGTACACAGCCTAGGTCTTGTCTTTGCTGACAATACAGTAGCTACATTTAACAGTAATTACTATAAAGCATTTTGAGACGTTTTTATTTGATGAGGTGATATATCAAATGCAAGGATTATTTTGATTAGTTCAAATGTTGTTTGGAAATTCAACAGTATTACAGAGAGCATATATACTGTACGCTCTGATCTGCAAATGATAATTCTGGTTAGGAAAACAAGTTATTTAGGTTCTTATCAAACTGCTTTCTGTTTTTTTTATTTTCAGTGAATTATTTCCAGTTGTGTCAAAGTGAAGTGAACATTTTACATGTCTTATGTCTGTCATTTTAATTAGGTATGGTGACGTCTCACAAATCTTGTGAACTGATTCCTTATTGATCTCAAAACACCTCTTTGTTGTCAATATGTCTAACAGTCTGAAATATAAACTGCTGAGTTTCAGAAATCAGTGCAGGAATAATTCAGAACTGGTGGGCTTAGGCTTTTCTCACCTTTTATTCCCAGGCATTGCAAAATAAATATTTTAAATCTAAGCTTGGAACCTGAGTCTTTGAATGTGTTAAATAATATTAGCTTTTTTAAAAGAAGGCAGAATTTTCACAAGAAGGTAGAAAGTATTATATTTGATCAAATGTTTTAATGTTATTTTTGTTGTGAATTACCCTTGTTTTTAACTACTTTGTATATTCCCTAGCAAGTGTGCCCAGCTTACAAGGGTATAACAAAATAAAGCCTTATTCATCTAAAAAACCACACTGTGCAAGGTTATATCTGACCTGTCTGATGTCTCTTTTTTCTCTCTTCCCTCCCCCCCAACTGTAGTTCTCCATCACCTTGACCTGTGAATCCATTCCGCATTCAGTGAGTGATTCACTCCCAAGTCTCCTCAGTACACTGTATATTTTAGTGATAAAGGCAGTACTTGTAACGGGTAATTTTGTATCTCAAAGTAATGCTGCTGCTTTGGTGATATCTTGCGTCAATGGCATTTCAAAGTGTAAAATGATATTTATTGTCCCACTCAAGTATGTATAGTGGTACATGATAAATAGAATTACAACAGGAAACTGGAGAAATCCACTCTTAAGGTTAGAAACTATATCACGGTTTGTGGCTTATATTGTCCATTGTTCTGCATATTGTATATGTTTGTATATTGAAACTTCCTTCAAATAACATTATACTTTTTTAAAAACCAGTTGTGTGATCATGGTTAAATTAGAACAGCCATAATTGATTGTTTATGAGATACAGTATATATATACCAGCAGATATTTTTGAGGAGAAATTCTCACCGCAGGTAATCGCTGAATCCTCACGCAATTATATCAGCTATAAATGAATAGCTGAAGACTGTTTGATTGCTTTTTCTCTAGGATTTTTCTTTGTAAACTGTTGACTTGTTTGAGGATCATGCACCAATTCTTCAATCCAGTGCAGAGGAACAGTGGTCTACTTTTTTTTACCATAAGACTGGAAATATATATATATATTCAGAAACTTTTTGCAGCTCTATTTATTTTAAAGTAGAACTTTGTATTGTTAAAGATGGATTGTACTGGATCTGCGCCCATGTAGCATTCCAGTGATGGTTGTGCCAACTATCTCCAGCAGTGGTTGATTCTTGGACGAAGAAAATGAAAGCATTTGGCTCATTTGTTCTGTATACAGTACTTGCCTGGCATTATATGGAGTATTCATATTTCACAGACATTAGAGAAATATGTGAGTTTCGTGATGCAATTTTGTGTTCAAATACATCTATAGTTATAATCATTGCATTTAATACAGCACCTTTCACATTGGGACGACACCTCAAAACACTGCAAATTGTTGACTGTAAAGTGCAGATGCTGTGTATTTTGTAGGTGAACTGTAGGCAGCCAATTTGCAAACAACAGTAACGAACAGCCATGAAGTGAAATGGTCAGTATGTGGTCAGGAAGAGATGGGAGTTGCCTTGCCCAAGAGCAGGAAGTAATATTAAGTTTTTAATATAAGGAATGTACTACTGACACAGTTTCTGACCTAAGTCAATGGATAGATAAATAAGATACTCCGAACCCATGAGTGGTATCTATGAGATCTATGAGAGAGGCGAAAATAGCCCCAGGTAAGAAGTAACTTGTTCATCATAAAACACATGGGTGGTGCAATAGTGAAATTGGAGGATAGCAAAACTTTACAGTAGGATTGATGTTTTGGAACAGTATTACCAATTTTTGGAAGGCTGTAAATTGCACAGACTTTTTGGTGGTAATTAACACAATGTGGATTAAATGTTCTACCAGTAAGCTGTTTGGGATTGGATTTTTTTCTTACTTAAATAATAATTACATTTTACATTTCTTCACAAGGCTAAGTGCAAGTGGTAATTATGGCATATTTGATCTGCTCAGCAGAAAAAATGACATTTGTGGATAGAAATAAAAAACGTTATTACTTGTGTGTTCATCATTATGAGCAAACATTGACTTGGGAATAGGGTTGTAGGGTTAAAGAGATGTAAGCTCTGAATTATTTTTTTTCTTGCTTTTAGGTTGAATTACCTCAATTTGACTTTACTTATACTGTGGCTATTGACAGAAGAGTTGAAGACTGAAGGCAATTCAACAGGAATTGTTGGTTCAATAAGGATAGTTTTCCGATGTTTTATTTTCATTTTCATAAGTAAATTCTGCACTGCTAAATGGCACCTGGCCTGCTGATGTTGTCGGAAAGGACTGATGAGAGTTATTGAGCTGAAAACTGGCAGCTCGTGATGAATCAAGCACTTTTTCACTTAATGAGATTGAGAGGGGCACCAGGGATACTATTGAGAATTTCGCCCTTATGCTAATTTCTCTCGTATTGTGCTTTGTCGTGCTCACCTCAGACACGCTAAGTCTCATGGTGGTGGATTTGTGGGAAATTTCTTGGCAGGATATAACCAACTTCACCTGATAGCTTGTAGAAAGAGACCTTGTCGCTCACTGTGTCCAGCAATCAGAGGCAGCAATAAAATAGGGTGTCAGAATGCCTGGCTATATTGCCAGACCAATTAACTTTAGATCAAAAGATCTTGTGCTCAGTCTATGCTGTACCTTACTTACGCTGCATCTGGAGTACTATGGACAGTTCTGGCTTCCTCAGCATAAGGAGCCATCTTGTCCCTAGAGACAATGAGTAGATCAATGAGACTGATATTGAGCGTTCCATTGAAATTACAGTTCTAAAATTACTGGCACCATCTTTGCAATTCCTAGCTAACTACATACCTCAGACAGACTGTTTCTGTCATCCTTTTTGTATCTTGCCGATCATCTGCAGGGAAACTCAGCCCATTGTAGGGCAACTATCAATCCCAAAGTTTGAAAAAAATACATTTCACCAAATAGCTCACCAATTCAGTCTGGAAATTCTTTCCACAGTCAGCCACTAGTCAACGTAATCCCCTTTGACGGCTTCACTGAGCCTATTTTTCCAGAAAGATCAATCTGATGGTAATTTGAACCTATAGATTGGGATAAGGAAATGTAGAACAATTTCTGCAGCTGTAGTTTTGACTATGCATTTTAAAAATAAATTGCAATGTAATTACAGCTAACCTGACCATATAGATGAGATGTCTTAAAAATCAGTAACATTCTGCTTTTCTGTGTTTCTAGCAGAATCATTCAGAGAAAAAAAAGCACTTTGTATTGTACTGTTCACTGATTTAAGATTGTACTGACATGAGAACACAAGGACAAGGCTTAATCCACTGGAGCTCTGGAAAGCCATGCAATTGAGTAATGGACTGCAATGCAAGTCTGTTGTTTTCAACACTCGAGTTCCCAAATTTTCCATTACTTTATGTTGAAATCCTATTCAAAAGTCAAGGAAGGCAGGTCAGTTGCAATTGGTAGCCAAGAGTCATTGGGCAAGATAATGGGAGCAGCCTACTTCATCATATGCCAAGCTGATGCATGTATGTTATGGAATAGGAAACACCTAAAAAGAATTAAACTGGCGCAATATGTGTGCAAATTGGCTGCCATGTTCACCTACTAAATATACAGTCACTATATCTTATAACAAATCCTGTGAAATGCTTTGCAATGTTCTCCTGACATGACAGCCGTTATATAAATGTAAATTGTGTTGCCATGTAAAGGCACTATATCAAATGCAAGGATTATTATAAAAACTTTACTCTTTTTCTCCCCCCACCCCCAAAAAGCATAGACCTCCTGCATGTCTGTTTACTGATATTGGATGAGTTAACATCACAGCAACTAAAAAGGAGTTTCTTTTCGCTGAATTTGCAATGCGTTTCACTTTCAACCTCTCTATCATGCTCATGTTTTATTCACCAAGCATTGTAAAAGAGAAAGTGGGAGGAAGTGAGTGCAGCAAGTTATTAGGAGGTCTTTGACCCAGTATGTGTTGCGTGATCTATTTGTGCTCATTGGAGTGCAGTAATTGCTATGCTGTCATCTGCTCCGTCACCATTAATACACTGAGTCTTATATAATATCTGTGTGCTTTTTGGCAAGTTGTCGATATAAAAAGCAATATGGAATTATTAGTAAACTGGCATGCTTTATTGTGCAATCAATTGCCACAGACTATTCATGTGAAACCTGCAAAAAATAGGAGTAAGTTAAATTTCTCTCACCACGTATTGCAATTCAGGAACAGTACTGTAGTTGCCTCCCTATTGATGATTGTTTTTGATTCTGGATAGTTGCTGTGTTTTTGTGTGCAACGTAAAATAGAATTTGAGGCAGTTTTTAAATAAAAGGAAAGATAAAACCCCAATGTTGGTCAGAATTGATAACAAAAATTGCTCAAGCAACTTAATATGCTTAACATAGTGGTGTCATAAGTACATTCGCTGTTGGAATGTTGACTACCATTGAACGTTTTCGTAACTCAGGCCCCAATTAGCATATTTTTGTTTTAAAATCTCTAAAATAGATGTATGTAAAGCAGCTCAGTATTCAAGGCTATAATTCTTTGCAACAGTGCATCTTCACTACTTATCCAGAGGGCAATGAATGTGAGCCAAATTCTTGCTGTTTGTGAGCCACTATCAGTGCCCTGCTATGTCTGTCAGTGATATGTTCATTAAGCGTGACTTGTACTGTGATTGCTCTTGACCCTCACGGAAAAGAAATGTTGCAGTAAAAGGAATCATTTGTACTGTGGTGTTGCCAGTTACTGCAGTCAAAGCCGTACAGAGGTTTTCCTAATTTTTTTTTCAGGGATTGTTTTCTCCAGTTGGTCATAAGCGAGCATAAACGATGCTTTCCTTTGTGAGGAATGCAGCAGCCATGATAAAACAGTGGGGAGAATTGGCAGTTTTGCTCATATGTAATTGCCTTTAGGGACTGGAATGCTGGCAGTTTCTGTGCTTAGTTGGAAGATCAGCAGCATGACAATAATGAGTGGGCGTTGTGATGCAGTGAATAGCCCAGCTTATCATTAGGGTTGCTAAGATACAGAGATTTTCTATTGGGTTATCATTTGATGCAGTTACTACATTTTAGTAATGCAGCATTTACAATTTTTTGCCTACTAAGCTGTTTTTTTTCAATCAGATAACCTCTTCTCCCAGATGTTTGCTTCCTACCGTCCAGGTTGAGGTATTTGATACTTGTACAAAAAACCTTCTTTCTGGTATGCTGAAAAAATGGTCACAGCAAGGGCATATGATTTATATATGTTTTTTTTCTAAATGGATCTTTCTCAATTTAGCAAGAGAGTTGTATTGAGCTTCTATCTAAAGTTGTGGATTTTTACAATATGCAGTTTAGGAAGGTTTTCATGCATTTTTGTATTGGTAAGGAAACCATCAATTAATAACATCAAATCAAAGATTTGGAGGCTCACACCAGCTAAGTGAGTAAAGGCAACCGAGCTGTACAGATGAGGAATATCCCAAGCTTGATCCCTGACCTGAACTAGATTCACAAACATTATTGGTTGAAATTTTAAAAACTGCTCAAATCAACAGCAAAAAAAAGAAGCATAGCTGCATGTTTTGTACAATTATCCTTCTTCAAGACAGGAAAGCTGGCTGGAAAAGCCCCTGCACAAGATGGAAAGTAAAGAAAAATGCACATAGGAAGAGGTTTTACAAGGTAATTAAATCCAGAGGAGCCATTATCTGATTGTGGAATGATGTTATGGGGACGTAAAGGAAACAAAGCTGATAACAAGATGTGAAATCCTAGTAAAGCTTAGAAAAAGGGGAAGGGTTACAAAACCTGGACAATGGAGATGCTACAATTGGCCTGAAGGAAGGGGGAGAGATAGAATCTACTTTGGCTGTAGGTTGATTAGCCCACCAATGCTCATTGTCTTTGTCTTCGTTGTCATTATCGCACAGAAAGATGGCAACTTGTGCAAGGTCTAAGAGGAGGACTGTCATCAAGGGCTCTGTACACTGGCATGAGTATCTCCTTCAGCAGAGAAGGTATCAATAGAGAAAATAGGAAGGCGAAGAGGAAGAAGTTTGAAGAGCAATCATGTTGTAATAAGAGGTTATTAATATCCTGGACACCAAAAAGCCTTAATCCAATGTCTATGTGAAGTGGTGCAGTGCAGAAGTGAATGCACCATGCATACACTGAACTGCAACACTTCTGAAAGTCAAAACTTGACTTGGATGTTCATTTGAAACAAACATTTTATCTTATTTATTTCACAACCTGTACTCGAACGCGAACAAGTTAGAATAATGTTTCTAAGTATTTTTAGTCAAGTGTAACCTTTAGTTTTACTTGGACCATGTTTGTTTAGTGAAATGTACCAGCTATATGCAGCTCTCAGCAAATAACAATTGTGACATTTTTTCACATGTGACTTTTCCCTACCCCCCCATTAAACTTAATAACTCTGAATGTCCCCAGACCATAGGATAAGGTTTAGTTCTACGATATTGTAATGTTGAGTTTAAATAAATTGTAATTGGAAGCTTTCTCTCAGTCATTTTTAATGGGGAGAGGGGGAATTTCGCCTGACATTGTGACTTTCTGCTGCATAGCTCTGTGATATGCTTCCTTCGTTCATTTAACCTCCACCAAGAATCAGACTTATGCAGTGTGAACAGAGATTTCAGAGCAGCTTTTCAATACATTGGCTTTGAACGTTGTGTTAAATGCTCTCAGGCAATGACTGCTGCCAACAAGCATGACAAATGCTTACGACACCATGTGTGCCAGAAAGCATGCAAACAAAAATAGTAAAATATCATTACGGTTTCCCACCAGTCTTAATCTGATGAAGAAGTGGAGGAAGAGGTTGAAACCTCAGTTAACTGCTCTGAACAGATAACTTTGGAGTGGCTCAGTGTCTAAATATCTCAGGCCTAGTTGGTCTGTGTGCATTTAATCAACTCATTGCTCTGCATTTCACAAAACCTTCCTGAGTCAGTGGTAATGTTCCAGCTGTGGTACTGATACGGCCGGAAGATCAGACTGGGCACCAGTCTGTTTTTTTCTGATCAGGAATCCAAGTGCTTGATATGGTAAAGTGCACCTTTGCTTGAGTATCTGCCTTTCAGTAACTGCCTTTCAAGGTTTTGACCAGAGCACAAGAGCTCTATTCCATGCCTTTCTCACCAACTTGATCCACCTTCACACACCATGCAGTGACTCCTGCAACCAAGTACACACTGTAATCCAACTGTGAGAGCAGCTGGATGTACATTCATATCCAGGCATTCCACTGTGTTTATACTGGAGAGATCAGCTAGTTTTTGAGGTTTGTTTCAGCATTGATTTGTTTTAATACAAGCTGCCCCCAAAATGATTGCAAGATGCCTGTTGATTTGTCAGTCTGCTGCCTGGAGCTACAACATGTACTTTTATAGTCTGGATCCATTAGCTGTGGTTGAAGAATAATTTGTTGGGTGAACGCAGTGTGTGGAGGATGTGAACAATGAAAAGGAAAGATTACCAGTGTGAAGGGATGTTTTTATTGAAATCAAAGACATCCTCCACATACTGAATTCCTTTGCAAAGAATGAACTGTATTAAATTGTAGCAAGGTAGTCAAAGTGAACTAATCAAATCAAGGGAGCTCTGCATTTATATACACTGTGAGGCTAAAACACTGGTCCACGCCTTTATCACCTCAAGGCTGGACTACAGGAACTCTCTCCTCATCGGCCTTCCCGACACCTCCCTCCACAAGCTGCAGGTCATTCAGAACTCTGCAGCTCGTGTACTGTCCCGCACCAGGCTTCGCGACTACATCACTCCCACCCTCGCTCGCTTCCACTGGCTCCCTATCCCCCAGAGGATCGAATTCAAGATCCTCATCCTCACCTACAAGGCCATTCACGGCCCTCCTACCTCTCCAACCTACTATCCCCCTACTTACCTGCCCATACCCTCCGTTCCTCTGGCTCCGGTCTGCTCCACATCCCCTGCCCTAACCGCCCTAACATCGGTGGCTGGGCTTTCAGCCTCTCAGCCCCTAGGCTCTGGAATTCCTTCCAGTGCCTTCGCTTTGCTTCCTCCCTTTCCTCCTTCAAGGCTGGTCTCAAGACCTTTCTCTTCAACCATGCCTTCACCTCCCCTCTCGACTCTCTACCCCCTCCTCACTCCCTCCCTTCTCTCCCCTCACCCTGACCATTTCCCCCCTGCTCAGGTCCTGACCCAACTGTCCAGCGCCTTGGGATGTCCTCCTGATGTGAAAGGCGCTCT
The DNA here is from genome assembly GCF_018977255.1 of Callorhinchus milii. NCBI lineage: Eukaryota > Metazoa > Chordata > Chondrichthyes > Chimaeriformes > Callorhinchidae > Callorhinchus > Callorhinchus milii. Next base: position 9,133,809 of record NW_024704750.1, read on the forward strand.
ATAAATGCAATCTTGTTGTTGTTGTTTGAGATTCATGTGAATGATGTCCCCAGATGTCAACATCAAAATTGTTTTAAAGTAAAGAATCACTCTGGAGAAATCCCAAACTTTTAGTTTCCATTAGGGTTATGGACTTGATGTGTGGAGGATGGCTTTTGAGTCAAGGAATGAAGATTAGAGAGAGAGGATAGAGTCATCTATTTATTATTTTTGAGGGTATCTGTTCTCAATGAAGGGCACACATAACACGTTTCTGCCATTTATAATCCAAGGATCCATATGGTTCTTATTCCTGAACTGCTGAGAGAGCAAGAGGTTTGCTTTAAATCCCTCTGTCAATGCCACCTTTTGGCAAACTGCCACATGACGTTTAATCATTATCCATCCAATTTCTCTTCTTTGCAAGGCGATCCTGTGACTTCATAACCCACTTTGCGTCTAAACTCAATATGTTTCTTCCCAGACCCCCGACATGATCCACACTGCACGGCGCCTCTTAGTTTTTATTTTCATTAAATTTGACCTCTTCACTGTCAAAATCAAAACGTCAATGAATTCTGTTATTTGTAGCAGGTTGCATGCCATATGTAACCTGCTTGTCCAGAACACAGATTGTAGTTTTTAATATAAATATTTCAGGTACCAAGGCTAGCAGTGCAGGCTGGCCTAGCATGATTTCTTTTTATTCCAAATTTTAGAAATACAGAAAGCTTTACTCTGTTAATGTTATTCTTTGATCTGAATAGGCTCTTTATTATGGATCTATGCCAAATTAATAGTCTGTGTGTAAATGTTTTTTGGGACACTCGGGGATGCATTGTTTGAGCAACAAGCAAGGCATTAGAATATTTAGCCGATGAATTGAAGTGGTGTGCGCAGCTCGATTTTCATGCTGGTTAATGTGATACGGGCGATGGAATACCTGATTCTTGAATTTGTATTCTGCCCAGGAATCTTGGTGTGCCTGCAGCGTGATTGTATCAAAGTTGTTCAGAATTATATGCACCATACTGAGGGCAACAACAACAAATTACATTTATATAGAGCCTTTCACGTTGGGAGGACGTCCCAAGGCGCTGGACAGTCAGGGATTTGGATCAAGGTGTGGGAGGATGGAGGGCAGGGAAGATAAGGTTAGGAGGATGGCCGAAGGCGCGGTCGAAGAGGAGGGTCTTGAGACATGCCTTGAAGGAGGCAAGGGAGGGAGCAAGGTGAAGGGACTTTGGGATGGAGTTCCACAGGATGGGGCAGAGAGGCTGAAGGTCGACCACAGATGGTGGGACCAATGGAAACAATACTTTGCTGATTTTGTTTGTTGCATGTCGGGAATAACACTATAAAATCCGTACCTTGAAATGTCTTTATGACCCAAGTGCAATAAAGTGCATTGCAAACTGAATTAGCAATGCAGCGGTTTGTATAGCACTACCATGATGAGGACTAAAAATTACAAGAACATTTTTATGTATCTTTTCGCCCTAGAATGTCAGTCGTTGCCTTCAGTTTTACCAACGCAAAGCCCTCAATTTTGTACTTCTCTCCACCAGTGGGTAAACCATCTTTGTGCCTTTGGTTGGAATTTGCTCATTGAGACCACAGTAATGCAGGTGGAAGGTATCATGTAGAACTGGCAGTGCAGTCCTATTTTGGGAGTGGGGTGGGGGGGTGTGGCTAGTAAAACTGTTTAGCCACAGCAATACTCCAAATTCTGTGCACCCCACTTCAGGAACTACTGTATATTGGAGAGATAAAAAGAGGTAATTGAGAATGAACAAGTGTATTTTATAAAATCTTATCCCTGGTTTGGAAGTAACTTTTGATGTAACTCATTTCTTTGTAAAAAAATAAATAAAACAACCTTGTGCTGTTCCTTCATCTTGCAATCTTCACAAAACCCCAGCATTTCAATCAAATAGAATAGTGCAGCAGTGAGATAATACAGCAGCTTGTCAGATATAAAGTGGTTGCTATGTGAATTGCAGAGAGGTGCGAAGACATGCAATTGGCTTTAATTTTTCAGTAAACATGTTTGATGTTCCTTAATGTTTTGATATTTTCATTTGTGTCCCAATTGAAGACCACGACGACCTGATGCAAAGTAATAGATTCTCAATGGAATTCCTTGAGTAGAATTGTCATTTGATTATTTATTGCTGGGAATCACCAGGAAGTGAAAACGCCCCCCCAATTGCAAACCACAATACATTGAATTCATATGGTGCTCCAAATATTTCAGTAGCAGAGGAAATTTATTGTACCAATGTCTCATTGTTAAACATTGATTTCTCTGCATCTGGTGTTGTAGTGTATTTAAACATAAACAGTTGTATTTTTAGCACTGGCAAATTTCACACTAATTTTTATTTCTCTTGAGATGTGAAGACTAGGCGACTATACTATGCCCAGATTGCATTAAGATTAGGAAAGCAACTGCACCAAATCAAATGAAATAAAACAACCGCACCATTTGGTTTTCCTGGTGAAGCTGTTATTTTATTTGCTCATTGGACAGACGGGTGGAAGATGTTGCGAGATAGGAAAGCAATCAGGGATTGGTTGGTGTTCAAAATCCTTTTTTTAAAAAAACTCAATTTGCCACATTTTGAACAGCAATAAAAATGTGTTTTGACACTATTTGCGCTTATGTGTTATTTTTCTAAAGAATCCAAATTAAGTGGGTTAGGGTTGGAGACGGAGAGATGGAAGCTATGTTCCAGCTGTGCTATATTGCTGTACATAAGGTGGCATGGGAATTTTAACACCAGAAAATGTACGGTTCATCTTGATGAGAAGGGATGATGTTAATGAAAAGTGAACAGTTTTTCCAGGATGTTTACTGCCCTGTAACCTCTATAGTGTGTGTACTTATTAGGTAGGTGTTTACGATTTTTCAGTCTTTCTCTTTTGGCTTTTTTTTAAAAAATTGTCCAAATCCTTCAGTGCACTGATTTCAGCATTTGTGTTTATTTGAAACCTGTCACATTAATATTTACATTGCCATTCCCCCATGATGCTTTCTGCACAGTACCTTACGATGCATTGGCAAAGACACATACCAACATGAAACACTGCAACTTGAGCAGCGCCTGCGGCAGCTTTCATTTAATAATACCTTCCTGTTGTATTTTCTTTGTTAGGCAGCTGTTGCTAAAAATAACCCATCCGATGCTTGGGGACTGAACAACCGTTGGCACAGTCTACATTTGTAGCGTGCCAAAAAAAAAACAACAGTCTTTCTGACTGTTGCACTCTCATTTGTGCTCTGTAAGACCTCATTAAAAAGATACTTTTCTCTGAAGAATTTGGGGAAGTAGCTCTGACTTTTTTAAAAATAAAAACAATTGACAAAGGAGGCATGATTACTCAGTGATGCCCTAATTATACTGACATTTCATGTTGATTCGCAGGAAAATTACATTTAAAAAAATATACAAATCTGGTTCGAGTACAGTACCAATATGGTAAAGCAAATTGGTGTGCGTTCTGAAGGGATGAGATCGGGTTGGCTGAAGGGCCTTCTTCATCAAGACCAATGTGATCCTATGAAATTTCACTAGAGACCGCACTTCACACCCATTCAGAGAAGGTGGTTTTACCAGAAAAGCAATTTTTTTTTAATGTATATTACCATGGTATGAATGAAAAAGGTCTGTGTTGAAGAAACGACTCTTGTGAAGATAGTCTGTGCTATTAAAAGTTCTTTGTTTGCCCTTGAGCTTTTTGATGTTAAACCATTTGTGAGACCATCTCTTTAGTAACATTTTAAAAATATTTTCCACGCTGGTTAGAGGAGTTATGCACAGGCCCCTGGTGAATGCGATTTTGAAGCAGGGAAATGGCCTTTTCCCACTCCCAATTGTTTTAATGCTAAAAGTGATACAGATTCTAGCTGTATAAATAAGCCATAAGAAAAAATGTGAGTGTGCTCCTGCTCTGGATGCATTTAGTATTTTTTTAAACTTTAATTTCCTTTCTTTTCTTAATGCATCTCAGATGATTTCAGTCTGTTTGATCAATGTTTTCTGTGGCCTAATGCTCCACTAATACAAAAGTGATTGATTGGTCACAACCTATTTTGAAAACGTACCGGTGTGTAAAGATAAAAAAACTTAAATGTTTTATCTTTCTGCACCTAAACAAATGTATTACTAGCCAACCAAGAAAGTGACACTTTAACAACTGTAAATCTGTTTTTTATATTATGCTAAAGTGAATGCATTTTTGTTCTTTTACCACCTGCAATTTTGAAAAAACATTTCAAGGTTTGATGGTGACGTGATTGCACAATAGTTGAGTGTTTATACAGGTAATTGAAGAACTTTCATTACAAAGGTCACTTTATCCGCGTAAGATGATGGATTGATCATGGATAAAGTGCGAGAACCTCACAAGCGCAGAATGAAGCACAGTTCATAGGTGGTTCTGAGACTTGTGGTTAAGAAATAAGATAAGTGCAGCATTTCTGGTTGTGCTATAGAATCAGGGTTGTCATCAGTTGTGATTGAGAATGTAATGTCCTGATTGCTGGGGATCCTGAACACAGTCATAAGAATTATTATTTTATGAGGACGAGCAGAGAGCCTAGGAGCTACTGCATATGCTTTTAACAAGCTCCTTCCAACAACTGGCTATATTTATTAGGTACATTGCATAATTGTTTACATTTATAATTGGTTGTTTGATGAAGCAATGTTTTAATTGCAGAGATTCGTATCGGTAACCTGCTCACCGAGGACTCTGAGCTTTAATGAGCCCTACCATTAAAATAAATTGTAGTCCATGTAGAATTCAAGATTCCAAAAAGGACAAATTAATTCCGCATGACAAGGAATTCTAAATTGGATCAAATAGATTTAACAGTAGTCACGTGATGGGTTGAGAGCTTGCAGTTTTAAGACTGCCGTCATTTAGTTGGCAGAACCAAGGATCAAGTGTGAGAGTATTTCTGTTGTGAAACTGGTATTTAAGCAGTGACTCAATTACGTAATCCACGATCTGATCATCCTAGAGCGACAAATTGCATCACTGAATTCATTTACACAGATCAGTGACGGTGAGCTTTTTCAATTTGCTGTTAAAAAGTGAACTGTCCACTTTTAGCAGATTGTGTTATTTGCAGTAAGCCTTCTAATAATAATCCTTGCATTTGATATAGCGCTTTTCACGTCGGGAGGACGTCCCAAAGCGCTTCACAGAATATACTGTAAAGTGAATTGACTGTATATTTGTGGGCGAACGCGGCAGCCAATTGCGCACAGCAATGTCCCACAAACAGTCGTAGATTGAAAATGACCAATTTATTATTGTTTTGGGTTTTTTGGAGGGATTATTATTAGGCGTGTGGAGTAAGGAAACTTGCCCAAGGTTTCGCCCTGCCTGGAATTGAACCCAGGTGTCTTGCTTGCAAAGCAAGTGCTCTAACCACTGAGCTACAGGACTCCACTTCTGTTGCAAAGAGGAAAAAACAAACCCCAAATATATTACAAATGTAAATATAAAAAAATTCTTCCTTCAAGAAATACATTTTTATATGGAGGCCACTACAATTAAACTGTTATGGTAGTTTTATTATTTTTCAGAAGTGTGTTCAGATGTTTTTGAGCTCCTTTGAAGTGATCCTTTACCTGAAAGGTGCTCTAGAGACTCAGGTTGATCCTCAAATGTCTTTCAGCCTTGTGTCCTATGAAGTACAAGCAGGAAGAGTCTCCAAAAGCATGTGAACAATTTGTGATTAGACTCAGATGATGAAATTCCAGTTAAACTCGCTGAGCTGGGCAAAGCGTCTTGGATGGCTGAATATCAACAAGTCATTTATTTGATCTTAATGATTAAGGCATCTTGAAAAAATATGTCCAAATTAAACATCAATTTTATTCCAATTACAGTATACTTAGTTTAACATTTTTCATGTAAAATATACAGTGTGCAGATTTGTCAACATCAGGAGCAAAATTTATGGCTTATTAAATAAAGTATTGACTGTACAGTATCTGTTTTCTGGGGGAGGGAGTGGTAGGTTTTCGGCTGCATCAACGTATTAAATCTAAATGGATGACTATCAGTCCTCAAAACGAGTGTGATGTGCTCCAGCTCTGCAGCAAGTTAATCTTGTTTTACAATATCAGATTTGGCAGCACTTCATTTGATTTGTCAGGTTAAGTGAAGTATTATTCCATGTAAAGCTGCCCAATTACCGTTTTTGTTGTGCATGTGTTAACGGACAAGTTGATGCGTTTGAAACCACTAGATTAATATCAGTTCATGATTTAGCATCATTTTGTAAAGCACTGCACAGTAAGTCTACATACCTGGAAGCGAGTAAACATCAATGCCATTATGATGAACAGATAGTCGCCTTAAAATTCATGATCCAGTTGTCCCGTGCACTGAGTTTCTTGCATACAAATAATTGTATTGTCAAGATTGTGATAGGGATTCCCATTTGGTGTGCTTCTTAAAACAAAAACAAAATTGGGCAAGTGAATGAATAATGTATTTCAATATTCAGAGCAATGCCAGGAAGTTATTTGGCAATATACCAGTATAAGAGAATGGGAAATGTGTGTTGCGAACTGCATTGTACCCAAAGTCTTTTAATTCATATCTACATCTGTACATACAGACCTACAATGTAGTTGTGTGTTTTGATCTTGTTAGGATTTCTATATCTTGTCGTGAATTGGTACATTGGAAGAAACAAAAGCAGTTCAATTGTATAGTATAATGTATTTCAAATGAGCATACATTGCAATTACAGAAGCCACACTTGCACAAAACCAAATCATTTTATAGATTCCAGTAGCAAGTGGATGCATTTATGAGACATATTACAAATGTGCAGAATCCTGAATTGGAGGCTTCCCCTATAAGATCAATACATTGTTGAATTCTGGGTTCCAGCTGACATTTGTTTTAAATGTATTTATAGCCATCTAATGGAAACTGAAGAAAACCTGGATTTAACATCGAGAGACAATGTGATTTGTCAGTGTATGACCAGCAGGCATTGCGAGTCATCTTTTTTGCCGATGTCAGCAATCATGGTTCTATTCTTAACCTAACAACAGGGCAATAACCTATAGGATGTGGTACATTGCATTGTGTCATTAGTTTTGGTTAATTGAAACAATTTCTGGAATAATGTGTGTTTGTGTGTATCAGTGTGTAGTTCTGAATTATTCCTTACCAGTGAAGTAAAAGTAATATACTATTTTACTGTTACAAAATTGTCCTTGTTCTATGGGCCTATGTTTTCGCACTATGTATACATTGTTCAATAAGTCATAGGGCTTCAATGCAGACAATGATTTTGCGGTATGCATGTGCTTCAGCACAGCACTGCTGTAGCCTCCGAACTGCAACAAGAAATAAGTGAGAGTTGAGACATTTTTATTTTCCTTCCGTAAGCCATGAGGTTCCTTTATTTTCTCTTTGCCTGTTGCCAGTCTTTTTTATGTTCAAAACATATTTGGTCAGAGAGTGCACAAGTTAAGCTGGTAGAACATAAAGTTGTTTTTTAAACCTTATTTATTTGGCTCTCATTCTCCCTTCTCTCCCCTCCTCCATGTTTGGGGTTTACAAGTTGAAATTATGAAGTTTGGTTAAGCCAGGTCTGTAGTGCATTTTATTGGCACTATTGTATTATTGTGAGTTGTTATTCTACTTCGGTATTTACTTCGGACTTGGCTTAACTAATGTACGAAGCAAGTGAACAAAGGGAGAATACCTTAATTTTATTCAGCAGTTTTCGTGAGACTAGAGAATTATTTTTGTGAGACTGAAGAACCCTGTGCTGATCACTGAGATGCTTTCATGTATAATTCAGTGGAATTTCCCACTTGGGTTAGCTGGGTCAGACTGGCTACTTTGAATTATGAAATGCAGCTGGCAGAGCGATGGCCTTGAATTACTGTTGAAGTACAGTACACTGGGATTAACTGACTCTGCATTACCAAACAACAAATAGATCAGAGCTATTTGGATTTTGTAACATGCTATTGCTTCACCAATTTCTGATACAAAACATGAAACGTGAAGTACAGTGGGTGATTTTCTATTTCGCTCGTGGCAATTGGATTTGAATATAAAGACAGGAACAGGCGGTGACAGTGGATACTGTATTGTGGTTTCAAAAATCTAATTGCTGCAGCACACCGTGCTCATATTTCTTGTCATTTCAACTAACTTGAATGTATTTTGGAGCCATTATCCCTTTTCTAACCTATTGGAAAGTAAAATGTTGCCCTGTTGTATGGAGAACAATATCTATCCTTTTACACTAGGATATATTGGAAGCCTGATCAAAAGGCAACTTGAACTGTATGTTATGACCAAGAAAGATATTTGTCTCATTATGGTTCAAGGAGTTCTGTACCATAAGTACAATTTTTGTTTTTGTTGATTTGTCCTTTCTAGGGAAAATTACATCTTTTTAAAAAAAANTGTCACCCACTGTGGGGAAATTCAGAGGTGGTGAGATTGGGGAAGGAGAATGTCGACTAAAAGGCATTGTACAGGTCACAATGCGTGAGGGATTTAGGTGTATGAGTGGAAAGATCACTGAAGCCATCAGTGTTGTGTGTGGTGGTAGTGAAGAAAGCCAACAAGGCTTGAGTTGTACAGCTGAAGGGATAGAACTTAAGTCACAGGAATTGATATTTAACTTGTTTGAGGGCACCAGTTCAAACTCTGAGTACTGTACTGCGAACCATTCTGTTTCCGTATCACAGTAAGGATTTACAATATTGGAACTGGAGGGAGTGCAGTGAACAGTAACTGAATGCCAGAGGGAGGTGAGACGCTGCCTTCAAAATCAAGGTAGCATTTTGCATTATGAAGTCTTAGCGTAACCAAGATCAGTAGAGTTTAGGGAGAAAACACTTCAGTGGCTGGAATTACACCTCGCACAAATTGGCCATTCACTTTATAGCCGTTTGTGGGAAATTGGTGTGTACAAGTTGGCTACTGTTTTCACCTTCACAAAAACTGTATGAAGAAGCACTTTGAAACGTTTTGACTTGATGAGACGCTATGTCGCATGCAAAGGTTTATTATCATAAGAAGATGGTTGCAATTATTGGAGGACAATCATCAGGTCACATACTTGACCCAGGCATCATCAGCTGTTTCAACAATCACCTTCCCTCATTCATAAGGTGGGGAATGATTCTACATGGAACTGTTGTCATAGAAAACTATAAAAACGCATTTATTTTTAGGGAGTAGAAGCGGCTTGCCATGATCTTTACATCTTGACGTTGTAGGATTCTTTCGTAAGCTAAAACTTTACAGTATATTTTTAAGCAGCACGTATTCTTGAGATGAAGTGCTTTCTGATATAATGAGGAAATGTTTGTGAGACGTTGCTTTGCATCAGTTAGATGCCACATTCACCTATAACATCACAGTCACTACACTGTACAATAGTTCCTTTGAGATGCTTTGAGACACTTCTACGGTGTGATAACACCCTTTATTAGAATAAAGGATTATTATTATCATTAAATATTTTTGAAATTCAGGTGGGGGAATCAGATTCAATTCACTGTGCCACCTCCTTCCTGGAAGGTGCAAAATAATGGCCTTGCCATGTATCTTTTGTAAATTGAGTCAGTGGGAGGAGGAAAGGGCAGGGGATGCAGAATTTAACATTGCTTTTCCCAGCTTTGTCCATACCAAATATTGGTAAATCAGTGACTTGATTTCAACACATATTTTATTCTATTTTTTGATTAGGTGCTTCACTGTCTCTACGTGCATCATTACTAATGCAGGGCATACATTTCTAGAGTATTTCAAAGCGTAATCAGGGATGAAATTGTTGAAGCCGACATTAACATTTTGCCGTGGGAGAATTGTGTTCTCAGTCTTCCAAGAAAATTGGCACGTAGAATCTAGTTGAAGAATGGAAAATGATTTAACATCAGTTTTATCTAATCATAAAACTATTTACTGCTCTTTTTTTAAAAAAAGTTCTAGGACTGTTGTGTATTACAGTATATTTAAGTGGAATGCTGACACATCCAAGGAATGCAACTGCTGGGTTTAAAAGGATTTTCAATAGAATCCAAATTTAGCTCATTTAGATTTAGCAATTTTGTCACAAAGATACATTCTGACATTTTTTTTGAAGTGAACGTTTGTCTTCATTTTTTTCTGCAGGCATCCTTTGGCATTGTTTTCAGTTTCAAACAGGTGTACGACTTAATTGGCTGTCTTGAGAACTGCGCTGGCGGTGGGCCACAAATTGTGTTTTGTGGAGGTCTATAGGCATATCAAATGTGACTATCCTCTAGGTTTTTGTGATTACATATCCCAGTTGTACTCTCTATACAATGAATGCACTTTGTCATCAGTAAAATAATACCGATGGTAAAGTTGAATCTGCATAGTTTCAGTTTTAATGGATATGTTCCACTTCTTGAACCTGCTCCTTGAGTAGATTTTTCCAATAATATCCGACGGTAAATGTTGCTGAATTGTTGACATCTTCCGGCGTGGTATTTGGCATCTTTTTGGAACGGTATGGTATACAGTCACGGCTTATTTTAATGGTTATTCTACAACTGCACTGGTGTATGCTGAATTTCAGTTCAACGATCTGGGTTAGGAATCCTCACCTGGACCATTGTTTTCCCAAATGGTCCCTTGAAGTGGAACATCTTATGGTTCCAATTCCAATTAAAGAGAGATGGGATCAACTAAAGCAGTGTGTTCTGCCTTGCTAGCTAAAAGCTGCAGAGAGCTCTGCACTTGTGATTATCCAAAGTCCAAACATACGCTTGCAAGGTTTAGGAGACTTTGGTCTAACTTTTCCAGCTTGGTGATGATTTTGAAGATGTTAAGTTGATCATCAAAAAAAAAACTAGCACTATGAGAGCTGAAATGCTAATTTTGTCTGACACCCAAAGTGAATTTTTGTGAAGGTGTGAACTTTGAGTCTTTTCAGTCTTTAGCAGAATATATATGCCGTTACTGTATTCCCACAAAAATAACACTGCTTTTAAAATTAGCTGTTACATTGAATCAAAAATCAGCACAATTTCACACAGCACTCAAAAGACTTTTTTTGTCTAGATTGCAAAGGGTTTGGAATGACATTGAATAAATAGTGACCAATTTTCATAGGTGGCTTTTTAACAGGTAAAATCTTTCTGGTTTTTACGTGAAGAAAGATTCATCAATTGAAAGGCTACAGCATGTTGTTTTTCTTGTGATTGTTTTTTAGGTCATGAAAGTAATGAGAAACTACAAATGATGTAGAAATGAACAGGCTTTTTGATGAAAGATTATGCGATACAGCTAGAGGCTGGAAGTAGAACTGGAGAATATATTTTAAACAGAACACACCATTTGAGCTCTGGTTCATTTTAAGCACAGGACCACAGTTGACTTGAGCAATACTGAATGCTTAGTACACTCGACTTTCGGTGTTAACTAGCAGGCTTCCCACTTTTTTTAAAAAAACGTTTGGGTCCCTGGACAATTTCTGATGATTCATTGAAGACTCAGTTATGATGAAAATAAAATTTCTTTTCTGTTCCTATGTTTTTGGACCGCAGTCATTGTTCCATTAAATCTTACTAGGGCACAGAATCTTTTCTCTGTCTTCTTTGTTGCATCACTTGTCATTTATATTGGTTTCTTGGAACATAAATTTAGTAACGTTTTCCAATCTGTCATAATTCAACTTTGTTTCTTCATTTCCTTTTTGGTCAATACTGTTGTATGACAGTATTGCATTCTTCTCCATTAATTTTAAGAAATCTGTTCCTCTTGTCTTTCCCCCACATCCCACCTTCCCAACACAACTTGTAAATCATCTCTACGCTACAGGCTATTAATGCCTCTTCTGTACTGTTATTCCATCAGCATATTCAAAAGCTTTTCCACTGGCACATTGCTGTCTGTAATGAGAAAAATTCTTCCTGCTAACATTCAGGCTTTGCTGAATTCCCAGAAAGCGCATTTGTAGTTTTATGATGAAATATTTCAAATCTTGACGGCTTGCTTTTCACTCCACATTTTCTGGCTTTCAGTTTTTCAGATAAAATTTTTCATAAAATCTATAAAGTTTCTTTGTCCATTATTGACACAGCTGTACACACCTCATGATTTTTCAACCTATCAAACAATTGTGAAAGTTTTATCAGTTGCAAGTGGTTTTAAAATCTACTCTGTTCCTGATTTTTTTTGTATTTTTTTCAAAAATCTTTCAATGCCTTTTAAAAATGACTCCTGTCTAACTGACATTACATACTTTCTTAAAAATAAGTTCTGCCACTTGGGATATACTGTAAATTGGAGTGAGTGCCTGAGTGTTTTGTGAGTCAAGTGGTAATTCGCATGATACCAATTCAAAGACTGTACAGCACGAAAATAGGCCACTCAGCCCAACCAGTCTGCGGTGGTGTTTATACTCCGCGTGAGTCCATTCAAGAGGGAAAAAACTACTGTCGTTTTGGAGTAAGATAATTCTCCAAATACAGAATTAACATTAATAAATTACAGGAATATAGAACAGAGATCGTCAGAACTGGGGGATGTTGGGAAGGAGCATTTTTTTTGTATCATTAACACCTCTTTAAACCATCTCCCCTGTTCTCCACCCCATTTGTTCCTTTGTCTTTCTTGCCCCGCCTCCCCTCTCTGTTAAGTCCTTAAAACCTCTCCCTCCCAACATCCCCCAATTCTGATGAAGGGTCATGGACCCGAAATGTTGACGCACTTTCCTTTTGCCATTGATGCTCCTGACCTGCTGAGTGTTGCTAGCAATCTCTGTTCTTGTTTCAGATTTCCAGCATCTGCAGCATTTTGCGTTTTACAAGATTATAGAGATGGATTGGTTAAAAATTAAGACTGTTCCTCTGGGCTGCCAGTCATGCGGAGAAGAAAATGCTAAGTTTAAAAAGCAAGGTTAAGAATGGACGTAAATGCACAGTATGCTGACGAGCCTGGTGTCCAGTTGTCTGTCTACCTGCAACTATGAAATTAATATTCTGCTGAATATCTCATTAATCTAATATCGCAGTGGACTGGTGCGACTTCTGTATATTAAAAGCTAGCCTTCAGCATGTTACAGACAGCTATCTTTAATTTAACAAGGGACCCAGAGAATGCTTCTTTGAAATGATGGTGAATTCTTTCCATACAAAGTTTGTGATGCAGTCCAGTTTTTTTTAAAACAAATAAATAAAACTTTTAGAACATGTACATGTTTTTGGAAAATCACAAAATAATTAAACTACTGCAAACTTTGTGAGTACATACAGGCAAACATATAGTATCTTGTTAAATATAGTATATGGTGCCAGCTAACAATACCTGTGTATTGTTCAAGGGCATTTTGTTCCTGCACACAACAGTGATATAGCCGGAGACTTCAATTTTGTTATAATTATTGTAGAAGGATAAGTAACACCTTCAGGATATGATACATTACTTGCCTTCATTGAAGTTCAACCCACACATACAGTAGAACATTGACTGCGGTCCACAGAGGAACAATCAGTTTTATGCATTGATTTTTAGCCTCCACGTACAAAACTCTCCCAGCCTACTTCTCATTTCTGTATCTGACATGGCTTGGAGCTATATTTTGTTTGTGTTATTGTTTCAATGCTCTGTTGATTTCAAGGTCTTACTGCTACCTCCATTTAAAGAAAGAGAATATGGCTTAGGGGAGGGCTTGTCATACAATAGAACAGGGGAAGATCACCTCACTGCTCAAAGGATGATTTTTCTATATAGAGGCAGTGACCAAAAGTTATTTCTATGGGCAATTGGCCAACATCATGCTTTTGCAGGTTGAACAGATAAGAAAGGATTAACTTTCTGATGCTTGTGGGCTTCGGGAGCACTTGCAAAGAGGCACAAGATGCACCCAGCTGCTTACCGAGTTCAAGGAGTCTGTTCCCAAACTAAAATGTGCCTTCCACACTGAAGGACCAAATGGTAATAACATTTTAACCCTTTTACATGTATGACTTGTGTTTTGGGGGGATAGAGGTGAGGGGATAGATGTGGACCTTGACAGCAATTGTGGCAATGCTTCTTTCACAACATAAGAAAAGTCAGGATGAGATCCAAAATTTACCGAATTACTGCCTCAGCTAAACATGTACCTAGTTTCTGATTTTGCTGTAGCGTTCAACTCAGTTTATATTTTTAAAAAATAATTCTTTATATTTAAGATTTATATCTTGTGCTGATTTCTTGATTTTTAATCTGAAGTAATATTTATTTGCAATATTAATAATTTGTATGCATCTTTGAGGTTCTCTCTTTTCATCAATTTTTTCTAGATAGTTTTTCTGGTTTCTGGTCTTTCCTTGTAGCACAAGAAATTAGTCTTATTACAGTTGCCTCTCTATCCTTTCCAAAGCTTGCACAGTACATTTTTCAGTTGTGCTGACCAGAACTAAACATAATATCCCAAGTACCCTGTAGAACCTAACAGAATCGCTTGAGACTTGCCTTGAACTGTTGCGATTTTGCATCCCAACATTCTGTTTTGCTTGTTAAACCATATTAAGTGTTTTTATTTTGCTCTTTTATACTTATTTTGTACCTAAAAATGTTTTTTGAACATAGTGAAATCTTTAGTCCTTCATTGATGCGTTTCTTATTGTACAGAACAGTGGTTTAATTTGGCATATTAAGAAAATGGACTTGATACATTATTTGAAACTTCTGATTTTGATTTAACGCATTGTGAATCCTAAAAGGAGCAATGACTTTTTAAAAAGAATAAGAACAGACAAACAGGGGGAGAGACTAGGTAGTGTTAGTGTTCAGAGGGATTTGGGTGTCCTTGTACACCAGTCACAAAAAGTTAGTATGCAGGTACAGTAAGGAACTAGGAAGGCTAATGCCATGTTGGCGTTCATTGCAAAAGGGTTAGAGTACAAGAGTAGAGAAGTCTTGCTGCAGTTGCATAAATCATAAATAGGTGAGACCACACCTAGAATATTGTGTGCAGTTTTGGTCTCCTTATTTAAGAAAGGACATACTTGCCTTAGAGGGGGTACAGCGTAGGTTCACTAGGTTGGTTCCTGGGATGAGGGGGTTAACCTATGAGGATAGGTTGAGTAAACTAGCCCTATATTCTCTAGAATATAGAAGAATTAGAAGTGATCTTATAGAAACCTATAAGATTCTTAAGAATCTTGACAGGGTAGATGCCTTGAGACTGTTTCCCCTGGTTGGAGAATCTAAAACTAGGGATCATAGTCTCAAGATTAAGGGTCAGCCTTTTTGAACTGAGTTGAGGAAGCATTTCTTCACTTAGAGGGTAATGAATTTGTGGAATTCTCTGCCCCAGAAGTTCTGTGGATGTTCAGTCCTTGAACATATTGAAGATTGAGGTTGATAGATTTCTAAAGGATAGAGGATTAAGGAATATGGGGATAGGGTGGGTAAATGGAATTAGGTTAGAAGATCTTATTAAATGCCGGGGCAGGCTCGAGGGGCCAAATGGCCTACTCCTGCTCCTATGTCTTATGGTCTTATGATCTTAAAATGGTATCTCTCCCCCCCACCTTATAGATTGCCCAAGTTTGCTTGTTTGCAAATCTCACATATTAAATGACTTGTGATATTGGCAAACGGGAAGTTGGAATTATTAACACATTGAATTGTTTGTGAATCTTGTAAATTGGACCCCGTTGCATATAAAATCTCAAGGTTGTTTTCAATGCAGAAAACTTGTATTACGTTTCACAGTCAGTAACTCTTTGAAAAGTTAAACTGTTACTTCATGTTGTTAAAACAGTTGCAACATGTGAATGAGCAAACAAGTAGAATTAATGTGTACACTACTGAAATCATACAATGTGTTCACTCCAGGTTAATGATTTTGTATCTCTACTCATGTCTAATCCTCTCAGCCCAACACTTAAAGAACACCACCTCTTTGAAAACGTTTTATACAAATATATTCTAAAAACTATCCACACAATGCAAATCTCACTGAGATGCAATAACATGTATTAGTGATGGAAATGTGCACTCAATTAAAACTTTAAGGCATTTTAAATGATGAAACTTGCTATTTTATATAATTACTCTTAATGGGAATGCACTATTAACCAGATGATTGAACAAAATATTATGTTCCCAAATATTGTGTCCAAATGCTTTAAAATTACCTTTAATTAAGATTTTTTTTGTGTGTTACAGTGAGCGACAGTTGCTTTAGAAACCTTGCAGAAGATAGAAGTGGGATAAACCTCAAGGATTTGGTCCAAGATCCTTCATTGTAAGTATACCATAGGCCAGAATGAATTAAATCTGCAATTTGCATTGCTTCAGCATGAAGTATTGACACATAATGATTTTTGAATGTAGTGAAAAGCAGTCTGTTTACATCAAATACCCAAAACAAAATAATAACAAATAAAATAATGCTGGCAAAGCCCCACCCATTAGGGTTTGGCTCCCTGTGTTGAGGACATGTATACACTCCCAGGTATCATCAACAAGTCACACAGGCTGGTCAAACATTAATGAATCCTTGGATTATTGCGTACTGGTCTGGCTTTTTGAAACCAGTGGAGATGCCGTGGAGGTGGATTGCAGCAGAGAGATGCACTTGAAATATTTTAACCCATTGTTCTGTTGGATTCATTTCCCATTCAGTCTCAGATGCATTGCAGAGGACGATTAAATACAAGTCTGTTTAAGGATAACATTCTCAATGCTGTGAATTTACTTTTAACAGAACGATTTAACCATACAATTGAATATTCGTAAAAAGTATATATCAGAGTACGGGTACATGTTGATTATGCTTATTCAGGACCCAACCATGATAGCCTAGCCTAAAGAGCCTAGCTTCTGCTGGGCACTTGGATAAGGAGTGGTTGAAAAATCATTTTAGTTCATTCATGTGCAGTTGTTCGGAGTCTTGAATCACATTTTATGACAATCTGGTGATCCATGTCAGCATTGAATGGTTACTAATAATGATGCTGTCGCTGAATAGAATTTGCGTAATCTGGAATTGCTGATTTCTCGAAGGACAGAGAAAAAATGTCTAAAGAACATGGTTTAAAGGGTTTGCAGTTGATTTTTTTTAAATAACACTTGCACTTGCAATGTATACAGTACCTTGTAATACAGTATTAAAGTATTTTTTTATTAAATAATCTTTTCATCGGATAATAAAATGCAGCGCAAAATAATTTCAGAACTTCAAACTTATATAGAATAAGTCACACTTGGGATTTGATTGGATTTTAGGAAGAAAAGCTGTTTCACTGAAAAAAAATTTACCAACCATTTAAAACTTTTGAGTGAAGAATATGCTAAATAGATGTTTTGATTTTGCCAATCGAATTGTGTTGATTCTTAACTTTTCCTTTCCATGGGAAGTACTGCAATAAGTGTTGCATTTTTGCTATATCACCAGAGGATCTAATTTACAGTGCCAATTTGTTGGACAATGTTGAAACCAGAGTTCAGAAGAACTAATTCAGAAATGTAGAATGGGTTTGCTATGAATCAATTAATAATTAATACTCCAATCAACAAAGAATTTCCTTGTGAATTTTTGTGTTGTACTGCAGTTAGAGTCATTGTGCGATAAATAATATACCAGCAAATGGGTTTTTTTAATGTCCTATATAATTTATAATATTAAGTCTGCAGGATAATGGTGGAACACACATTTTGGAGTATTTTATATTATTCTGTGAACAATGAGTTGGAAACCTTTTTTATAGGGAATCGAAGCAAGTGACAAATTGAGAAATCTTAATACACAAGTACGTTGCAATTGACCTTGTTTATGGGAACTTTCAACTTGTTAGAATAACACCATTCAAAAAAAAAAGTTTTATTGATCAAATGAGTAGAGAGACTATAGCTACTCATCAAACTGAATGTTTGGTTCCACGTGTGTGATGAATGAGATTGTGGTTCATTCCTGGACAGAGGAGTATTTATTCAGTGAACCTTCAATGTTCTTATTGCTGAAGAATTCTATATTTCTCATGTTCATGCAGATCATGGCCATCCAAGATTTTGTGAGCAGCAATCAATGAGAGAAGCGCAGGGACTTTTGTCAGGGAGCACCTTGTTAAGGTTACTCTTTAGTAGGCAGAAAGTCCCCTCCCCCCACACTCCTCTCTCCCCCCGCTGCAAGTTTCTCCTTACAGAGAGTTACCCTCTTCCAGTTCCAATATACTTATAGTTTTATCCAACAATGGCAGATCTTGCGAAGTATCACTTCACGTTGGAAATTGCCTCTATATTGAAACAGAGCTTCAGCTCATCAGCCTGTGAATGATGCCTTCCATAACATAACACTTCATGGATGGAATTTGTTTAGAATCAACTGGATATGCTGCTTTCAGATATGTAGCACAAGCGCTTCAAGGCTGAAAAAAAAGCTTGGTTCTAAAAAAAATGTCTAATGGAATTCTAAAGAGAACTGCACTTCAAATTCACAAACAATGCATCAGATCTTGGAATTTCTACCATAGCTGCAGATCACTGAAAGCAGGCACATAATTGCCAGTTGAGATGATGTAGAAAATTCTGCCTCCCTGGTTTTGTTGTGAGATTTCTGTCCAGAGCCGTGCAATTTGAACTGGAATCTGAGATAGCTGTGGTATCTTTTATGTGCAGTTGTGATTCCTTCCATTGCATTGATCCTTACACTCTTGAACGGACAAAGAATAGATTAAAATCAACAGATGCATTGGTTATGGTAAAAGTCTTCAGAAAGAGCAGTCTTGGTGGGATGTATGTTACCATAGAGAGGCTGAATGGTTTCTTGTCCTGGAATTTTTTATACTTCCCTGGTAGAAATGAAATGTTCTTTATGGAGAAAAAAANTCTTACGTACTTAATGACCACACAGGCAACCACACAAAAAATGTCATAAATTCTCTGTGGCTTTATGGTTGAGTGCTCAAAAACTCCATGAATGCATGTGATTTTTTTGATTCAGATTCTAGAAGATACATTAGAAGGCTATATGGGGATAATCTAGGAATCTTTACAACTAGGATTTCCTTTCCATGTTATACCACTTACCCACAAATGGGAAATTCAGACTTCCTGATACTCAAGTATTGTATGAGACATGCAATAAAGTCGGTCTTGTGTTAATTCGGGCCCTTCTTTTCCTGCACTGATCTTTTGCTCACCATTGCCCGTTAAGATAGATTTTAAGTGAATGGTACACCATCAACAGTGCAACAATTGTGCTTATTTCAATTCTTCTTGTTGGACTTCACAACCTTTTGCATGAAGTCTGCCTTTATTCCCACAAAATACTTTACAGTATATCATGTGAAGCACTTTGAGACATTCTCAATGATCTGATAAAACGTTATATCAAATGTAAGGATTATTAGTAGCATTATTATGCCCCACCCCACCCCTCCCCCCAATCCAACTCTCTTTCAGTCCAAATTTTTCCTTTTACTCTGTTTTACAAATCTGTTTCACTTCTCACCATTTCAAACAATCCTACTCTGGGCTGATTTTTTTAAAAAAACAATCGTTTTCTGCAGTGCCCTTGGTCCCTGTTTCTTTGCAAATTCATAATCTGGATTTTCTTGAGCAGAACCTTGATAGGCAACTGGCTACATAACCATGCCTGTTAGACCACAAGCAAAAGGACTATTCAGAATAATACTATTCGTGCTGTGACTTTCTAGGAAAGTGTGTGATCTATTGCCAGTTGAAACCAGGCAATCAGGCAGACATCGCTTGCACTTCAAGGACATTCTGAAGAACATCCTCCAGGACATTGTGAGAAACTCACTTCATTTTTTGAATAGTGCTATTGGATCTTTAACATCTCACTCATTGATCACTATCCACTGACCTCTGCATATGTAAATGTTATCAATAGCAGGCTTGGCTGATTGAATTGATGTTCCACAATTGAGTCGACTTCCCATGCTCATACACTAAGAATGTGATCATTTTCACAAGGTCAGCAAGAGGACGACCAGCATTGGTGGATTGCTGCCCCGGCACAATTTGGTGCCTTCAGGAAAGCGAGAGAGAGAGGAGGCAGGGGCGGAGGAGGAGGAGACAAAGGAAAAGTAATTGCATTAGAATGTTCTGAAAACCTAGAAATAATATTTGGACCTTTTATATCAGTTCTGCGAAAAACCTTCAATTATGCCTTTGTTCTGTTGAGCTACACAACTTTATGGTTGTTTCCATTTTATTATCAAAACTATTAGCTTGTGTTTACCTTACACTCGAACCGTTCTGATGAACATTGCACCAATGGGTGGTCTAATGTGTCGTAATTAGAACTTATAGTGAGTGGAATTTGTAGCTGACAGATTTCGAAGATAGGGAAATGTATGGAAAATCATACAGACAACAATTAACAAGACTGGGTGTGAATAATTTATTGAGGTACTTGATGTAATTTTTCTTGCATTGTGTTAGTAGCTTGAGTCAATATGCTGTATGCAGTATTACTTAACATCATACCTTACTGTCAATGAAATTGGACTGCACTTTCTCTGTGCCAGTGGTTAGTAATGAAAACGTTAATGTTGAAAGTATGTTAGTAGCATCATCTTTAATGTTGACGATGAATCAATGTAAAAGTTTCAGTTCTGAAAATTGTGTTACAGAATACATGCACAGCACATGTGTTATTTCTTGCATATGGTTGTTGCTGCATTATGAAGATGAGAAAGTCCTTGTGTTGGTCTTTGGTGTGCCCACACAAAAGAATTAGGCATTCGGAGGAGGAAAGCAAATTGCTTAGGGTTCCTGCACCTGATCTCTTCCATATGTTCCCTGCTATGTACGTGTATGTGATGTCGGGCTTAGCTGTGATGTTCTTCATGTTCAGATAACCAGTAAGTGCACCATTTATGCTTGGATACAATGCAACAAGATCTATTTGCCCGCAAAATAGACAGTCAATCCACTTTACAACAAAAACAACTTGCATTTATATATAGCACCCTTCACGCCGGGTAGTGTCCCCAGAGCGCTCAACAGTTGTGGAGTCTGACCTCGAGCTAGGGCTAGAGGGTGAAGAGCTTTGAGACATCTCAATGATGTGACAAGGCGTGAATATCGAATGCAAGGATTATTATTATTTGTGCCTGCCTGCCACCAAGTCAGTCGCCAAGAAAAGAAAAGCTAGTTAGGAGAATTATAGAGAGAAATATAAAATGTATGCAATTTTTTTTTGGGGGTGGGGTGTGGGTGTGGCAGTGCACGTCAAGGTTTTCATCTGCCCAAAGTATATTAAGGGTTTGTTAATGACTTATCAGTACTGTAGAGCTGGCTGTGATCTTTTGTTTGAGTCATTTTTATGTGGGTGGAACTGTGAGCCAAAATCTCACCAATCATTCCAGGCAGAATGGTGGAGGTTTTGTTTTATAAAAAGTCTTCTGTCCTGAAAGTGCTGGTTTACGTTTCCCGTTCCCCTCACAAGCAGTTTATTTTTGTACTACACTGCTGATTTTTACCCATAGCTTGCGTATGCTGGAGTCTTAATTTGGCATTGTTTGATCATAGCCAGAGAACATCGGCATCAGTTTTGGAATGAAAATTGTGCAGTTTTGAAACTGTAACGCTGACGTGCATTCTTATTTCTTTCCAAACCCGACTCCCTCTTCTCACTTTCTTCCCTCCCCCACACCTGCTTAACAAACAGTTCCTCATGCTTCAATGATCCACTTGTAATGAAGCTGAAATCTATAACCTGTAAGAACTATTGTTGATCGTTCCAGGTAAAATCAACTTTACATTTCTTGCGGGTAGTTTATAGGAAGCCAGCAAAACTTGCCACAAAGCGTTAACAGAACACACGCTGCAGGGCCAAGCATGCCACCAATACTTTGGTGTACATATGTTTAGCCCCATAGCAATATCAGGGCAATCCGCTTCAGCTTTCTCCAAAGAAATACAGTACCCGGTATTAATAGACTCAGAAGAGCATATCTGTGCCTCTTGATGATATGTGCCCAATACAATTAACAGGAGATGAAAAGGATATTAAACTGAATCCAGCACTTTTCCCCTTGAATAAATAAAGTTCAGTTCTGTAATTCAGGGGGGAAACATTTTTTTTAAGTTGAAGAACCCAATGAAAGACCAAAATTTATAATGGAGGACACACCAAGCTTGGGAAAAATGAAGGGAAAGGATAGGATGGATGAAGTGAGGGTTATGAGATAACCAAGATAGGGTTTGAAAAGACTTCAAGATTGCAGTCAGGTGGAAGACCGGACTGGGGAAGGTAAGGAGTTCACTATTCTTGCCTTACATGAATGAATAAGATGAAAGGGAAGGTACTGTGAAGTTTTGTTGCAAGTTACTTGCAGGAGAATGGTAGTTCAATATTGTCGACACTGTTGTACACATACACTGGGGACACCAGTTTCAGAGTGCGCCTGTTTCCAGGAAAGCATCTTTATTATAACCTCTCTGTTCGCCTTTTAAGACAAAAAAAGAAAGGGATTGGAAACTGGGTCACGAGAAACAAAGGACGAATAGAGAGAGAGTTCATTTCTTTAAATGGAATCGATGAAGAATTCTGGAATTTCTTTTGAAAAGATTTTGAAGCTGCATCCAGTTTTTAATGCCCTGTGGCAAAAGCAAAATGCACTGTGGGGGTGAACTTCTAAAAGTTAGTGCCAGCACTACTCATACATAATTGCTTTGTAGAAGCGCAAACTCAATTTGATTGATAATGCCTACATTACCTCATTTTATCTTTTCAAACGTGTGTCTGCCAGACAAGATTCGCTTGTTCAGATGTTCAGGTATGTGTATTTTTTTATTAAGTAGTGTTTTTGTCTTCACAAATTTCATGTTTTCGCATCGCTGGATTCCTTTTTTGTGTGTTTTTTTTAACAACAAAATGGAAAACTAGCAGAGATTTGTAACCCAAAGAAGCAATTGGGTGCAGGAAACTGAGCCACTTCCTCCTACATACAACAGTACTCTCTCCAGGGACTTTTAAAATTCTGTTTTAGGTTTAATATTGTTTTGTTACCAGCTGCAGAACAAACCTGATTTTTGCTGTAATTCTGTCAATTTGATTCCTGAGATTCTTTTTGAAGCGAGGCTTGGAATCAAATCGATGCCCTTTAAACCTAATGCCTAATTTATATACTGCAGAATGTAAAGCATAAAATGTCTTTTGAGGTGGGGGAATGACTGTGATGCAGTGCACTTGACATGTCTCTTGATTTGTTAAGGTGAACAGACCGTTCAGACAGACTTAATTACTTTACACAGAAAATGGTGGATATGTGCAATAGGTTGCCCAAAGAAGCAGTTCATCTCGACAAATTCAAGGGGAATTAATTATTTGATAAAGAAATCAGCTGAGAGGGAGATCTTACACATCTCGTGTTGCATTTTTTTTTACATTAATTTGAGGACCAAAGAGCTAGATGGATCGTAAAGCTCTTTTCTTACTGTGTATATTCCAATGCTCCTCACATTTACAATCCAAGCATTAAAACAACACCAAATGTATTTAGCGCCTTGGGACATCCTCCTGATATGTTGTTGTTGTTGCTGGATTGTCGTGCTTCTTTCCAATTGCTGCCACAGGAGGCTGCTAGTGATCCATTTAAATCTGACGCCGATTTGTCTCTATATGTTCCTCTCGTTTTCGGTCTTCAAAATGAGTTGGAGACAAAGCTTAGCATGGCAGCTGTCAAACTGAGACCGCAAGTCCAGATCCGAAAATATGAACGATGATTCTAGAATTCTAAAATTATATTTTTCTTCTAACTGAATTTTGTTTCAACATGTTGGTTGTCCTCTTTGGTTTTCCTTAATATTATAAACCATTGCTCATTGAAGAGGATGGCAGGCAGGGCACATTTTTCCCTCGATCAAATCAACATTCTGTACCAAGCTCAGAAATACAGGTTCATTTTGTCTCCCTGTAGAAGGACTGATTACCTGTGCTGACCCTGACTCTGGCTAAGGTCAGAAGCTTCCAGTTCTATTCTTAGCTGGTGTTACTTAAGCATTAGTCTTTTTTTGGCTACTTTCTAATCAAACTGATTAGAAATTAAGTTTCAAGGAGGGTGTCAATGTCACATGTATGTCTCGCTTGCCAAATTTTAAAATACATCATCTTGGGTACTCTTGCATCCGAATTTAAGAAACTCATCCAGAATGTCATTCCTATAGATTGCCTGGATTCTTCTTAAATGCATTTGGGAAATCCTCCACCATTGCTCCTTAAAAACAGATGTTCTAAGCATCACCTATATGCAGTGTTTAGACAGACTGGGTGGATTAGATTGTGCTGGATGATCCCGTCTCAAAGAATCCCCTTGATGTAACTAATCTGAACCTGTGGTTTCAGGCTCAGAAGCCACATCAGGAAATAATCTTCAGGTGATTTTCACCAAGCCTCAGCTCACCTTTTTCCCCTCACGCTGCCACATTGCACCAGAAGTTGTGTTGAAATCCTTTCAACCATTTCAAAGGTAACGGCACATGGATTTAGTCATGGCTGCAGCAAGCAATTTCTGATTTCAGAGGCTGGTCGTTACAGAAGCCAGGTACAATAGCCTGCTGTACTCTTGAGCCATTAGAAATCCTTGTTCATTGTACGGTCACTTAATCAAAATCCAGCTCAAGATTCCATCTTTCCAAGTACTCGAAAGTTAATCGTGGAGTCCTGTAGCTCAGTGGTTAGAGCACTTGCTTTGCAAGCAAGACACCTGGGTTCAATTCCAGGCAGGGCGAAACCTTGGGCAAGTTTCCTTACTCCACACGCCTAATAATAATCCCTCCAAAAAACCCAAAACAATAATAAATTGGTCATTTTCAATCTACGACTGTTTGTGGGACATTGCTGTGCGCAATTGGCTGCCGCGTTCGCCCACAAATATACAGTCAATTCACTTTACAGTATATTCTGTGAAGCGCTTTGGGACGTCCTCCCGACGTGAAAAGCGCTATATCAAATGCAAGGATTATTATTATTATTATTATTATTATTATTATAATCATGTACAAATGACAAATGGACAAATGTGCTGTGCGTGCCACAATGCCAGCCGGCCATTCAGCTATTCAGTTATAATACTTCTGGCTGCAAGAATAGAAACGAGAATCATTTAGGGAGGAACCTCAAAGCAAATCGTTCATTGTTCATCTTGTTAATTTGTCTTAATTTTCATCTTATTTGAAAGTGATTACTGTAGCATATTAACTTTTCAAAGCAAATTGGGTGATTTATGTAATTCACCCCTCTTCATGTGCTGCTCTGCTGTGATGGACTTTGATACCATAAATATGGGGTCATCTCTGCTTAGCAAACTGAAGGAGCTCTTATTTTACCAAGAATTTGCAACACTCCCGAGACCCTATCCTGCTTGCAGGGCACTTTATGAATGCCAGTCGTTGTTGAATGCAAGCAGGCTTACCCTCGTGTCAATAAATCAGTGATATAGGTCTTTTACAATAAGGTATAATCATTTGCCAGGATAAAGGTGCATCTGTCATGGTGTGAAACCGGGATCCAGTTTATTACCTTTTAAATAATCAGGCAGGTTTCAATATAATCGCACTGGGGCCACCTGACGAACCATATGTAAGTGCAAGTTGTTGTCGTTGTTCTTGTGAAATGAAGACCAAGTTAGGGGATAATAACTAGACTTATTTGTGAAATGGACTTCAGATGTGGTTACCTCCTAGCACACTGCACTATAGATAGAGTGATGCAACACAGACTGATGGCAATGTGCCATATGGAGACTGAACAAATGTCTACAAAGAGGAAGAAAAAATATTAGAGAAAATGTACCGAGCCTGCTGTTACATTTTTACTTGCCACCAGTCTCTGAATAACTTTGGGAATGCACTCTTGTAACCCTTGTGTGCCACAGGAAAGTAAAATGAGAACTGTTTTCATCATGTGGATCATGCACACTTTGTGCATGTTGAGCCCTAGCAGTGCACTGCAGTTGCTATGACTCCAGGGAAGAGATTTAATTTTTCAGGTCTCCAAAATAAATGTTCGTCATGTGAAATGCCTGGGTCTCAGCAATGTCGCTTTTCGCCCGTCAGAAGATTGCTCAAATTATTTTCCGAATGATTGCTCTCAGAGGAGCTTTCAGAAATTAATAAAGATATTCAGAATTCTCATTCTGATGGAGTCTGAATACATTTGTTAGGATTCCAGTACAGTGATGCACATTGCAGAGAAGAATGCCGATTGAATCCGAAGTGCAAACATGTTGTATTTACTCCTGTCCCGATTACTGTAATTCCTGTTCATTTCTACTTTCAATTTTAAATGAACTTCGGTCTGTAACAGAGCTTTTTAAACTGCGTTTCTTCTTCACATCAAGATACATCACTTACAGTTTCCAATGTCCATTACTTCAGCATCATCTGCAAGTGGATAACCTGCTGCCCATCATGATTCCAAATGGTGCCTTGTCCAAGTGAAGAAGAGGTCGATGAGATTTAAAGTTGGAAGGATCAAATCAAGAATTAGTGATATGCACACATCAGTAATGCAGTTGTATGAATATTTATCTCCCCAGAGTACATGAACAAAAATAACCATCTCAAATCATTCTCATACTTGGAAGTTCTGCAGTTGTTCCAGTTTCTGAGCATTAATCTTGACGTTTGCTTTTGAGGTGTTGAGAGACGGAAATGAATTTACCAAAGGGTTTTTTTTCTGCCTCTGTCGGAAGATGAAACCCCATAACCAAGATGTTTTGATATTTTGAGATATCTACATATTCAGAAATAAGAGTATCTTCTCTTTCTCAGCTGTTGATGGCATGTCATGTGCAAAACAGGGCTGCAAGCACATGTCCTCTAGTGCACCAACAGTTGGAGCCTGGCAAGAAACACTGTACCAGCACTGTAGAACTCTTCTTAATACTTCTACAGCTATTTATATCCCTGTTGATTTCCACAGTTTAAGCTTGTGCGATCCTGAGTGCAATGCTTATTAGCTAATTATTTAAACTGCAAGCTGCAAACCTGTTACACTGCCTGAGGCATAGCTGCAGTTCTTCCTCTGTGCGGAAAGCTCATAGACTTATCTTGTGCATCAGAGAGCACCAGTGAATTTGCTCCAGGATAATGTCCCTCCCCAGATGTACAATGGTGACCCTTTGGCATAATTGCAGCTCATCTTTAGCTGCAAAAGTTTAACTGAGAATAAATTAGGTTTGACGGTCCCTTTGTATGTATTAGTAAAGGTGCTTAGTTTTATAGCTTCAGTCATCTAAAAGCCTATAAATCGTTTCTGTTGCTATTAGGTGCAAGTTATTATTCACAGATTACTCTGTTTAATCATGCTATCCCTAAAGATAAAAATGAGGAGAGTAATTTAAATCTAAAGATAGATTTTAATTGCAGCTCCATCACATTTGTAATTGGATGAGAGGCAATTAAATTCTTGCAGTAATAGAGAAAATGCAGCTTGTAATTTTTATCAAGGTAGCATAACTGCTGTGCAGGACAGTGGTGGCAGCTTTATTATTATAGATCTGAATAATGGACATTATTTGCCATATTGCCATGATTGGAAAGCACCATAAATACAGACCAGATTTAGGGGGCTAATCTCTTCCTGTTTCTTATGAAACTGCGTAAGTCTCCCAAAGTGGCAGCGAGCTCACAACACGCTGATGGGTTTAAAAAGTAAAGGTATCCATGCTTAAATGGTGACCTATTGTCAGTGTGAAATAGTCTCCCTTCCATTACAAACTTTTTGTGCTTGATAAATTTCAACCACGCTGAATACTCTTGAATGATCTCAACAGAGCGGAAGTAGATGGTCATTACATTAACTGAAAATAAACCTAAAGCACGGAAGATTGTGGGTTTCATGCCTCACAATGGGGCTTTGAGCACCTAGTGTATATTGACACTGCAGTGCAGCATTGTCAGAGACGCCATCCCTTGGATGTTGGATGTTGTGTGACTGTTCAGATGGTCGTTACAGATCCCATTAGACTCGCATGAAAATAGAAAGGAGTTTCTCCCAGGGTTTTAGCCAACAATTCCCCAGATAAGATTGGTCATTGAGTTTATGGCTGTTTATGGATGTTGTTGTGTGCAAATTGGTTGTTGAGCACTTTGAGACGTTTTGATGATGCGATAAGATTCTATGTGAAAGGCAAGGATTATTCAGAATATTATTAATAATGAGAAAAGCTGTTCAGCCCAGAAAACATGCTGTCTGCATAGTGACATCAACCCTATCATAGACCTCCACCATCCCACTCTTACCTCCTACAATAAGTGCTCCATGCATAAACTCCATATTGGTTGGTAATAGAATGTATTTGTTTGTTGACATTGATTCTTGGTATCTTTTGCCTCATTTAAAGACCAATCAATTGAGATTTTTAAAAAAATAATAAAAATTTAAAAACACATTTTTTTGGTACCACCTTAATGTTCAGAACGTCAACTCATTCCTTTGCAAATACTGCATTTAGCATTTCCAGGCCAGATATAACACTTTACCCTTTTCAGCGTAGTCTGGGTCCCTGTTGTGTTCTGCAGCAATCATTAAACAACAACATCAATTTACTTTGCAGTTTAGAGCATGATGATTTCCTCTCTGGCACTGCTACCAAGAGCACTCTCTTTGCCATGTGAGTACAGCAGAAGGTGGGTGTTCTCCAACATCACCTCGCTCCACTTTATGTCACAACTTAACGATGTAAAATTCATTGCTGGCTTTGTGTACTATATATATATATCTGTTTAGGATTTTTAATGTACTTTTTTTCATGCAACACACCTCAGCATTTTCAGTATGGTTACAAGACCAATGCAAGCAATTTATTCATGGTAATTTAGTAAATCGTATTGGCCACGAGGCCAATAGGAATGTAGGAGTTTGCAATTTCTGATGAACTATTAAGAGACCCTACTTGTGTGTACGGTATGCTTTTGTATTAGAGAGAAGCTCCCTATTTAGAGCCTGCTGTATAGATTATGCAACGAGTAGGAAGCTCTAGTCGATGACCAGCTCTTCAATGTTTCTACAACTGGTCCCCTTAAATATTGAGTCCAATGGACCATGAAAGAACTTCAAAGTATTTATGGATGGAGTCTGAATCATTTTGCACTGCCACTGTATTTTTTACTGGAACAGAAGAATCAATTTGCTGCCCAAATCTCCTCCTTGAGGTAGTCTTGGTAGCCTGGGCATGTTAGAAAGTACTCTTCCTTGTTCACTTTCTCTCAGCATCTTATATACTTCTATATGATTCTCTCAAATACATCATTATCAAATAAAAACTTGTTTTTATTTTAAAATGACCATGAATTAGCCTTAATTTAACATTATTCTCAGACTAATAATCCAAGCAATTAATTTGTTCAAAAAATAAATGGCTAGGTATCTATTTGGGAATAGAATTCAAATAGTCCATGGCTATGAGAAAATTCTATAAATTAAACACTTTTCTGTGCTGCTGAGCTCTCAGGGAGGGTGGATGTGGTCTGTGGAGGGTAGCGGACCAAGATTGAATGGATGAATATTTTGGAGTTCAATGTTGAGTGCTGTTTTTGACATTTTCACATAGAACAAAAATTGAGGCATTAATTAGAGGTTGATCTCAAATAAAGTTGTCATTTTGCTTGGTTCAATTAAAACTAACATAGCATCTGTTTTGGATAACATAAATTCACTTGAGCAAACTCAGGCACATTGGGGTTTATTTCTTTAATTGTGGGTTAGCAGCAGATGTTTGCAATACTTCTGCTTTTGTGTTCGCTCACCGTACATGCAGGATAACTTGTGCTGTGGAATCTAATGTAGGATTTAGTCTACAGGGAGAACGTTTGCATTTCAGATGAGTATTGCCAATATCATAAGATGTAGATTGATTCATTTGGAGATCAAAGAGTACAAGTGAGAATTATTGTGGGACCTGCGAGTAAACAGTAGAAAGTATTTTTCAGAAATCCTTTCACTTTCAAATGAGTTCTTGAGGGTGGTTAATGAGTTTTTTGTTGGTCACATTCAATATACAGATACTCACGGTCTATGCTGACACTCCAGTGCAGTGCTGAGGGTGCGCTACATTGTCAGGGGTGTTGTCCTTCGGATGAGACGTTAAACTGAATCTCAGAAACATAATGCAATTCGGACTGCGATAAAATTCAAAAGAAAGATCTCGTAGCAATCTGCAATTTTCCAATCGTTGAAAAATGTGTACAATTTTCTCTTTTTAAAATAAATGTACGTGAACTGATTGAAAGTTTGCATTTCACTTTACTGCTTTTGTTTTTAATCCAACCTTTAGTTCAGGAATGAGATTTGTTTCCGTAAGCGTCTTGCATTGCTTCCCTTATGGCAGATGGCAGGTTTATTGGTTGAAGCATTGGTTGCATATCCTCAGCTGTGAAACAGCTGTCTAGAAAGATCAATATGCACAGCATCATGGAAGGCAAAACTCGGAAAATTGCCCGTGTTTGCAGTTTAAAATATCCACCTAAATGTTTTTGGATGATCACACTGCAGCTAAAAATAGATATCTAAACATACAAGTGGCTTGATGCAGGAATGACCCATTTCATGCAGGATGTTTCAGTGTTGGAATGCAAATCAAAATTGTACAGTGCTGTGCAATAAAACAAAATGCAGAATTTTTTTCTTTCTGTCCCTGGGTGTTGATTACTTCTTCCTCAGCTAAGATGCTGGAGCGTGCTCAGATGTGAATGCAGCAACATTATGGCACCCTGTATCTTAACGCCAACTGTAAAACAACATCCAAATCGGAGATTGGCAAGAATTATTCACAATCACCTCAGTGGGATAGAATGAAATACCTAACTTATGTTTGTGAATGTTAGATAATGCATCAGGTAAGGTAAAGGACACACAATAATAAAATAAAGATATAAGTGCAAAGCTGACAATGATGTTCACAGTACATAAATATTGCGTTGACCTCCTTCCTCACTTTATGATCCCCCTGAGCATCTGGCCATTGATTTGTACCTAGTATTGCCCCCCATCTCATTGCACTGTTATTGTCCCCCAAAGATTACATTCCCTTCACCTTTTTGTTTCAGCACATTTATAATAAGAACAAAGGTTTTTTTCTCCAATGCGTCAGAAAGTGTGGGTTCAAGTCCCACCTTGGGACTTGGAAACACATAGTCTAAGCTGACACTGCTGGGGTGGGGTGTTGTCCGAGATGGGTTCTTCGGATGATACTTTAAATTGAGGTCCCATCTGCCTATTCATGTGGATGTTAAAGATCCCATGGCAATATTGGAAAAGAGAAGGGAGTTTCTCCCAGTGTCCTGACCAGAAATCCCCCAAATAAAATTGGTCACTGTTGATGGGACATTGCTCTGTGCACCTAGCTGCCGGGTTTCTCCCACAAAATACACAGTTAATCCACTTCACAGTATATCCTGTGATGCACTTCGAGATGCCTCAATGACTTGATGAGCCTTATATCAAACTCAAGGATTGTTATTACATTATAATTATGTTTTTGATTTCGACCATGTTTGTTGTGCAATATCTGGTTTACTGGTACATGAAACCAGTGCAATTCCACAAGATTAGAGTTCAATTTAAAAGAAGTGAATATACTGTGAACCAGGGCATTTACTTATTTCTGATGTTGCACATTTTTCCATTAATGATGTTTTGAAACCCACATGCTTTGCTGGAAGTGCCAAACAAAGCTGTTGTTATCCTTTTGGGAATATTTCAGAGGCAGTGACTGTGTTTCTTATTCTTTAGCTATTCCAGCAGTGGGGCGTAGTGTAATTTGATTTATGATACTTGTGTTTTACTTGCCAGTTGCAAGAAGGCTCACAAAAATTGATCAGAAATAACATCAGCAGTTGGCCAGTGAATATATTTAAAGGTGTTGAGCCCCATAACCAATAGTTTTTTCTTCCTTCACCTCTCAGCTTGGTAGCAATCTCACCTTTGAGTCAGAAGATTGTGGCCTCAAGTCCCATGTCAGAACATGAGCTCATAGACTAGGCTGAAGTTCCAGCGTAATATAATGGGAGTGTTACATTGTCAGACCCCCTACCTTTATCTGAATTCCTCCAGTACAACTTCAATGAAAGAAAAGCTTCTAGACTCATCTGTGTGATGTGCGATTGATATTTGCCTCACTATTGCCTATCAATTGATGTGCAGTTAAGCTAGTTAAATTATTCTCTGAAGTACATGAGAGCAAAAGCTGTATGAGGGGTGATTTTGAGAATTGAGCAATTTTTTTTAGGCAATTTAGGAGAAATACACATTCATCTAGTCAGTGTCTGGGATGGACGATCCAACTTTGCAGATGACTCTAATCTGTTGCTCAATTCACTGTTTTATATTACATTTATAAATTCTGTATTGTGCAGATACAGCATTTTTACCTGTATTTTCACTGTATACACTATAAATATTGTGAAGACATTTATACTGCAGTAATTTTCTTGTCATGGCTAGCTACTCATCTACACATTGCATTCTTATCTGTGGTTTGAAATGTCAGAGTTGATAGAGTTTGTATTCATTTTTTTAAAGTATTCAGACTTTGTACGTGAAATTTTCTTGATCTGTTTAAAGACAGACTGAAAATTATTCAATTTCTGCTACAAATTGACATTTAGCTTGTGATACATTTAGCCATATTACATATTTGACTCTATGGGCCAATTCCCCAAATTTGTCATAACTATGATGAGGTTGGATACAACACTTGAGACAGTGTTAGGTGAGAAACGTTTCAGAGGCATGTTCGAGGGAATGGCAGAGTAACAAATGGGCAAGAGAGTGTCTTCCCTTTTCTGCTAGGAAGGTAACACAAAATCAAAGGGCCCACTTTTGCCGCTCTAGCCAAAATGAACATTGTGAATTACACAGTTGTGATATTGCCTCGCCATTCGTTGCTCAGCATGAAGTTCTGATTGATCAAAAGAGTTTTTTGGTGTGGAAAAATTCACTCAGCTCAGCAGCTAATGACCAAGCAGATACAGTAGATGGCAGTCATTGCACCTCTGTCAGCTATTGTTCTCAAGGGAACCCATATCAAACCAGTGACCCTCCAGTCACATTGTACGTAATAATAATAATAATAATCCTTGCATTTGATATAGCGCTTTTCACGTCGGGAGAACATCCCAAAGCGCTTCACAGAACACACTGTAAAGTGAATTGACTGTTTATTTGTGGCCGAACGTGGCAGCCAATTGCGCACAGCAATGTCCCACAAACAATCGTAGATTGAAAATGACCAATTTATTATTATTTTTAGTTTTGGAGGGATTATTATTAGGCATGTGGAGTAAGGAAACTTGCCCAAGGTTTCGCCCTGCCTGGAATTGAACTCAGGTCTCTCACTTGCAAAGCGAGAGCTCTAACCACTGAGCTACAGGACTCCACGTAGATATCTCATGGTCACTGACACTGATTCTGCTCTGACCGTGTCTATATCCTAATCTTCACAGGATGTTCTGCAAAATACACAATCACTACACTTCACAATAAATTCTGTGAAGTGCAGGTGAAACTTTGTCCTGATGTTTATTATTAGTAGTAGTGGTATGAGATTTTAAGTGTCCTCATGTAAGAAGATTCATTCTGAACGTAGTGACACTTTAACTAATGGCTTTTAGAGGGTTCTAATAAACACCTAGTCCTACGAGTACTCTGTGTATTCTACTTGTGTAGGGCTATATCATGGTAATACTTTTTTGAGGATGAAAAATACATCTGCCATGTTCAAGATGCTGATGGGCCTGGGTGGAAAGAATCCCTGCCTAGGTGACTGATCAGACTGACTGATCTGTCATCAACAATGTCTTTGCCTTTGGAGTAAGAGTAAGTCATCCAAACTTGTGGGTTAAATGAGAGGTCTCTTGCTATTCAGCAGTGATTCAGTTAGGATTCAACACAGCAAACTGCAGACAGGCATCAGTTCTTTAAATGTTGCTGTTCTTCAAACTGATATACAAGGCCAAACTTGAGAAAGGGATTCAGTACTTTTCAGGCACTTAAACATATCCTGTTCACTCAACGCACCAAATGCATAACTTGCAGCATTAACACTGCCTTTTCAGCAAAGGAAGCATAACTAGCCGTGTGTCAGATCTTTTCCACCCGATTAAGTGTTAAGTGTGTTACGTGCTTCAGTATGACTGACCTTATTGAGTGACCTATGTTCTCTACGTCAACTTGTCTTAAGCAACAGAAAACTCTGTGTTGGTGGTAATTATTTCATCAGCCGTGAGCAGCTGGTAACTAAGATCATTGCTGTTCCTAATCACTTGCTCAAACATTGTGTCCCAGTCACGTTATCCATCTGACATCAGTGAGTCTGTGAATCTTAGTCCAAGTTTTGGGGTGCCCTCAGAGTGTCGAGGTTCATTTATCTATATTCCAGTTAATAAATTGCTCCAGTTGTTAGTCAGACTTCAGAGCTGACACAATTCCAGTGTTGGCTATCTTACAAATTGAACCAAGGTCCAAGCTGTAACCTAGGTGCCACATGTAACTGCTTCTTCACCTCCTCCTAGTATTTCCATTTCATGAATTCTAGAGCATCCTATCACGGTGGCTGTGAAAATCAGAAGAGATACTCAATGTACAAACCATACGAGCAGCATGAAGTCTGTGTTGTGAGCTGAGAGTATGCTGCTTTCTGGATTTATCGGTCCGTTAACACAAAGTAAGATTGCTGTGACAGGTTGTCCAGTGTTTCTCAAATAAGCCTTCACAACTGGAATAAAATCATTACTGAACTATTCGGACAGAAGATTGCTGTCCACCCATGTGTTACATTACGCAATGCAATATGCAGAGACAGCTGTAATGCTTATACAACTGAAAGCACGCGTTTTATTTAATTTTCTGATAATCCGTGGGGGCAGGGCAACTGGCTTGCTCAGTGGATTAGACATTGCCTGTTAACTTCTAGGAGCTGGGTTTGAAAACAACCAGGCAGCTGGGATGGAAGTCTGTTTTGCTCACAGGGGTTCAATGTGAGAAGAATTTAGGCAGTGGGGGGAGAGGACCCACCTCTACTTCTTAAATTAAATCTTGCAGAGTGACCAATGTGGCAAGCAAAACGTATCACCATACACGATACAAAGTACTGTATTCCTCCTTTTGAACAGCAATGGGCCTTTTGCTATTGGTATCACGGTTTACATTTTCTAATGCCCTGGAGACTAACTGGTTCAATCCAGTTAAAGCATTGCACTTTCACTGTAGAAGACAGTTGGAGGAAGATTTTATGGTACTTAACAGAACAATTATAACAGACGTATTCTCTTCCAATGCTATGCTTTCATTTTAGTGTTTTTAAACATTACTTGTAATCAGCAAACTCCACACTGGTTAACTTGTGGAGAGATTGTGAAGCCCAATTCCTTTCAGTATACGCATAGAATTAATTACAATTTCATTGTCTTTTGTAGGTTGGGAGGAACAGTATCTGCATACAAGATAGTACCCGATGAAGTTGATGAAATCAAGGTAACTGCTTAGTTTCTATTGTGGGGTTGACATTTTCTTAAGAGCCTGTACCTGACATTGTGCTTGTGTTGATGTTGTGTGATACCATATCAGGCGGTCTGCAAAAAAATTAAACACCTCATTTTCATATTTATGTAATAATGTCCAAAATTTATACTTCAATCACAAAGTATATCAAAGGCAAGAGGCAGCAGAAGATGACAGCACTGACTTCTTTTACACTCCACCACAGTCATTTTGTGAATGAAAATCTCAGTGACTATATACTGTATTGCTTTGGATGAGTTGAATAGTAGCCAATAGGGTTGTACAGATGTATAATGTAGTAGACCCATGTAATCATCCAGTTGGGTTGTTTTACCAACACCATATTCTCCAATTTAATGATGTGTGGCAGTGACCAGCAATATTCCCCAAACAATGTATTAAGGCGACACTAGAGGCAACAGAGACCTTCAGCTTTCTTTTTCTGTTGCAGGATATCATAAGTTATGAATATGTTTTGTTAAAAACTCATTCAAGCACAGTGATTGAAAATATTACAGTGGTTGGGGTGGTTTAATGAAATCTTTGAGCATCATTTTTTTACGCAGAGGGTTGTTAGGAGAGGGGGAGGATGTAAACACAAAGGATCTCTTGATGGAAGGGAAGGAAGGAGGTAGGAAGTGGGACAGTTAAATATTTTTTATAAAGCAAGCCAAGGGTTTTCCAAAGAAATGGAATATATTAAAATGTGAAAGTATTAAGGGAGTGAATGGCAGGTAGAAGGCACAGAAATTGAGACAAAGAATGAGACCAACAAAGGAACTGGAGGGAAAAATTGAATAAAGAGCATTACAGAATGTTGGAGAACCATTATGTATTTTATAAGGACATAGTAAAAATATTGCTATTTTTGGCAGATTAAGTAACACCATATTGCTTTTGAAGTTACTGTTTCTTAGTCTTACTCATTCAGTTTGACACTGCCTAAAGAAGGAATGCAGTCTTTCACCAAATTAGCCATCCTCTGATATGTTGTGACAATGAGAACACCCTGCTCATTTAGAGAAGTTGACACTGGTCATTGGACTTTGCTTCTTCTTAAATCATTTCAAGACTTGATAACTTCTTGACTAGGTAGAGTAAGTTTTAGTTGAGACAGGCAAGTCGTGCACCCTATTTATTATGCATTTTTTCCTCATTAGGTCATGAAAAATAGCACCAAATAAATGCAAAAAGGAAGAGTTTCATTACTCCCATATAAATGTGGAAGTATCAGCTTAAAAATGATCCCTTAAAATTTCTTAGAACAACTCAAGATTTTTTTAAAAAAAGCAATTAGCATTTGGGAGCAGAGCTTTTGGTGCAGGTATTTGGTTGTGTACATGGAATGCTCTCCTCAGACTTGGTGAATGCAATTTTTGAGTAAGACATATAACTTCTGTGTCATGCTCTAAATGGATTCTGGGATTATGAATGGAACATAACTCTGAACTGGAGTCGCTGCTGGCTATGGCAATCTTTCTGCCCATTCTCTCAGGTTAAAAAGGGAAAAATTAGTCCAGATAAACTGCAAAAAGAGACACAGTAAGAAAGATCATTGAAGCAGTACATTGAACCTCATTACCATCAGCAAGAATATTAATGCAGATAGCAGAAGCTATATTGTAATATGACAAACCAGCAAGTGGAAGCAAGTAAAACATTACGACAAATGTATTAGGTGAAATGTGTGCATTGGATCGTAGATATAAAACTCTGATTTGTGTTCAGTGACTTGGTTCCCACTTCAATGAGCATTTGAGGCTTTGCACAAATCAGGCTTCTTTTAAAAAAAATCTATTCCATTCCGTGACATCTTGCTTTAATTTTACTTTCCACATTATTTATTGAAAACAGTACAGCAATAACTAACCTTATCTATTGCTGAGCTTTAGAATGCCAGGACCTTGTTACCAAAAAAAGTGTCTTTGTGGTTTTGTTCTCTTCTTTGAGGTGACACATATATTGAAGATGATTGTATTGTCACCTCTTCCCATGGAAAAAAGTAACCTTTAACTGCAGAGTGCATTCCAGCAATGAATCACATCATCATCATCAACATCATCGCATCCCAGCATTACTGATGAATTTAATTCCCAAATTCACAAATATATACAGTCAAACTCCTCAGCCAACCCATTGTCCATTAATTATGAATTATTACACCAGTGTTGTACAGTATTTGAAGAAGTTAATGTCTAGGTAGTTGATCAGTGGAACAATCAATTTCTTTGATAGTCTAGAAATGTTTCTAATGCTGGTTAATCAGTTTGCTGACTAGAATGAACAGTTTTTCAATACCAGAGAATGAAGGTATATCATTGGATTTCAGAATGGGATTTTCCTACACGTGGAAGACTGCACTTCCTAATCTATTTGGAATTCTGTACATTTCTGCATATGTGTAATCCCAGTGCTGGGAACAGTTTAATCATTATATTTTGTGCATGCAAGTGAGTAGGGCGATGACATAGGCTGTGGTAAAAGGACGGGCCATGCAGTCTGTCATGATATTGTGAACCATGGTGGTGGAGCTCAAGCTGTTCGTAAATCTCTCTTGAAGCCTGAGAACATGCTGACGTTTTAATTGTAAATGTGCTTCTAAACATGTTTCTCGTCCTGTATAATGCGTGCAGCGGATTTTATTTTCGGATTGATTCACTACAGTACCTTTGCTGTTGGAGATTGTTGTTAAAGCTACCCAATGTAACTGTAATTGGTATCACCATGCATTTTACGAGAGTGTGACATTTGGCTGGGGGATTGTGTCAGCTCAAGAGAGGAAGAGTTTTAGTCTAATTCTTACTATAATTAGCCTGATAATGCCACAAATATTTTTTTCTTGCTTTTCTTCATGATTTAATGAGACTCTGCAATTTCTCAATTTGCAGCTACAAAACAACAACAACAAAGTTACATTTATAGAGCGCCTTTCACGTTGGGAGGACGTCCCAAAGTGCTGAACAGTCAGGTGTTGGGGCCCGAGCATGGGGGAGGGGGGGTGTAGGGATGAGG
The DNA here is from genome assembly GCF_018977255.1 of Callorhinchus milii. Lineage (NCBI taxonomy): Eukaryota > Metazoa > Chordata > Chondrichthyes > Chimaeriformes > Callorhinchidae > Callorhinchus > Callorhinchus milii. The sequence continues at coordinate 9,172,312 of NW_024704750.1, forward strand.
GAAGGCAGAGAGGTGGGTGGGAAACCAAAGGCACGGTCGAAGAGAAAGGTCTTGAGACCGACCTTGAAGAAGGCAAGGGAGGAAGCGAGGCAAAGGGACCGTGGGATGGAGTTTCAGAGTGTGGGGGCAGAGAAGCTGAAAACCCGGCCACTGATTGTAGGGCGGGTTAGGCTATATTTTAATAACTTGTTACAGATCTGCGTGTAATCTGCACAGAGGAATTATCAATATTTAAAGGAAATTTTATTTTATTACCAACCAGTTGCCAATTGCCAATTGTTCACCAGATTTCTCTTTTCCACTCCGCCCCCTCCTCTCTCCCTCCCGCTTTCACTCTTATTTTTCTATCTTACTACTGTACCTGACTACATGGGCACCCTCCAGTATCTTTTTGAGTCTTGATATTCAAGTGTTAGTTGGTTATTTGACCTCGGGGGGAACAGCAACAGAGCCTGTTCCTGGGGTCCTCCCCACATGTGCAGCCTTCCAGCAGAAGCCAACAACTAGGCAACTTCTCCAAAGTTTAATTCCACACTCAGTCCTCGTAAATTAGAGATATTAAGATTTATTTTTTTACGCCCTGCATGAGTCGCTGAGCTTGACAACTGCATTGAGATGTATTGATGTATGCCTTACCATATCTTAAAATGAGGAAGAAATTCAAAATTGGCCATATGAAATTCCAGTCTTTCTTCAGTCCCAATTTTTAATTGAATCCTTGCTTGCAGTATTTTTCAAGGAGGCAAACAAGCTCTCTAGTCTGATACAACCACTATCTCATATTAAGTGCTGGAATGCCTTGCTCAGTCATCAAGACTTTTGACACCGAGTTCTGTTTTTACTATAACTCAAAATATTTATTGGTGATATCTCGTCTTTAGCAAATTTATATATGTAATTGTATATATTATTTGTATTATACATTTGCTTTGAATTATTCCAATTCGTTCTGTTCTCCACCTCTAGTTAGATTTAAATAAGTTTTTTGTTTAGATTTGGTAGCTGTAACTTTAAAGCTACATTTAAGTTTCTGAGCTATGTGATAAGGTACTGTATCAAATGCAAGAATTACTATTATTTTTGTTAACTTTGGAAAATTGAGGCACTGTGGCGGGATGTCCATTTTCACTTGCAGTTCCCCATTTATTGAGAATTTCTTCTCAGTCATGCTGGTACTGAAGCTTGCAGAATGGAAACCAGGGACTTTCCAACAAGAAGAGTTGAAGGGAGAGTCTTTCTGCCCACTCTCTTTGCTCTCCCAGTTGATGAGTGGGAAGCATAATAGGCAGAATCCCATTTTCTCTACTGGAGAAACTGGTATATAGAAAGAGGAGAAAATAGTGAGCTCCAAATATAAAATGAGAATGATCTTTGATGGCTGCTTCACATGTGCACAATTCATTCATTTGTGAACGATTCTACATGAGGGCATATCTTTAAAGCAATTTTTTCAAACCCATTGTGGCAAGTACGGAATGCATTAAATCTTCCAACATTTGAAGTACATGTGAAAAAAAAATACATTTCCCTGTCATTTTCTCCACTTTCCTCCCCTGTGGGTGTTTTGTCTAATTGCCTTTGATCAGGTACAGTTTGAGAGGTTCTTGTCAACCTTTGGTACTTCACCCAAGTGATTGGAGTTCATTTGTGAACCTTGATATTGAGTGTTCGTAGGCTATTCAACTACAGGGTATCACAGCTGAGCCCAATCCCTTTCACACTTGTCTCTCCAGTACAGGATCTCTGATTACCAATCAGGAGCAGAAAATACTGTATGATGATTTTTCTCTTTTCCCCTTTGCTTATCCTTACCCAGACTACTGAGGCCAGCCCTATGGCTTCCCCGCCTGAGAGCAGCTATCTCAGCACAAACCTAGAATCTGTGTTAAATAATAATAATCTTTGTGTTTGATGTAGCACCTTATCACATTGCTGAGACGTCTCAAAGGGCTTCACGGGATATACTGTAAAGTGGATTGATTGTATATTTTGTGGTCAAAACATGGCAGCCAATTGTATACAGCAATGTCCCACCAAAAGCTATGGAGTGAGTAACCAATTTTATTTGGGGGATTGTTGGTCAGAGCGCCAGGAGAAACTCACTTCTCTTTTTGAATTGTGCCAAGAGATCTTTTTAACATCCACCTGTGTCTCATCCGAAGGACAGCAGTTCTGACAAACACACTCCCAGCGCTGTGTTTGAGTGTCAGCTTTAACTGTGTTGCCAAGTCCCGACGTGGGGCTTGAACCCACAACCTTCTGACTCAGAGGCGAGAGTGCTACCACTGCGACAAGCTGATGGCTTAACACTGCACCGTCAATGCTTTTACCCACAAGCTCACCAATGGGAACCCAAAATGAATGCAGTTAGCTGCGTAAATGTGAATGAAAGTATTTATGCTGCAAAAATTTATGGAAGTAAACTGAAAGCTATTTCAACTCACTGCTTTAGTTAATCAGCTGACAGAGAGATCTGTGGGCTTTTACAAAGCCAAGGATTGTTCCATCTTGCATAATTCACTCTGGATAGATAAAGGTGCAAGTACATTGCCTTGTGATACAATCTCATTACTCTAATGGATATAAAATATTTAATTTTGCTGCCCAAAAGCTGCCATGAAAAAGAAGTGTCTCCACAGTGTAAATATTGTAATGTCATCCTTTCGACTCTTCGGTTCGTGAAAAAGGCCAAATGAAGTTAATTATTTTGTGAGCTGTGTTAATATTTTATAATGTACATTAAATGGAAATATAGATTTCATTTTTCTCCCTGGTGCAGTACCTGTGAAATCAAAAGTTGCAGCACAGCAGCCTTTCAAATTGAATAATGTGAAATATATTGAACAAATTGTTCAATTTTCTTGGAGCTCAGGCCATAATTCTTATCAATAAATCAGTGTGCTCTTCGGTTTAGAACAGTCATTGATTATAAAATGTACCTGGTGATTCTTGTCCCTTTCAGTGAACTACTGAATATGACAGGCTGGTGTAGTGCATCGCTGCTGGTATAGTGTATCGCTGCACTTAATATCTAACCAGCATTGTCAATTGTGAGTAAAACAATATTTTGCAAATGTTTGATAAGACAACAACAAGAAGATTACAACAACAAGATTACATTTGTATTGCGCCTTTCACGTCGAGAGGACTTCCCAAGGTGCTGTGAACAGGCAGTGTAAACAATTCCTGCATTAAATCACATTCCTGTGTGTTTCAGCATGGAGTTCAGGGGAATCTTAATCCACCACCACCATGACCAAGAATGTTGCTATAGACAGAGGTAAACAAGGTGGAATTTGAAGGGAGTGATATGCATATTGTATAAAGTGTCTGGCTACATTTCTACAATGTTGGCTCTTGTTTTACTGGAGAAGGTAGCTTCATGATTGGGGTAGACAATGTATGCAGACCTCTTCCCTTTATTCTAAACCAAAATGACGTTTGTTGACGTTTGTTTCATAAAGTGTTGGTTTCGTTCACAAAGTAATGCTGGCACACAGGGAGTCACACAAGCTGCAGAAACAGACTTGCAATGACCTTTTGGGTAAATTTCTAACCATTCCCAGCACTTATTTTGTTCATATCCACCTTAAATGGCAATGGATTGTCCTCCAGTATCCATAAGCATGCAAGGGGTGTCCAGGTTTTCACTATTAACAGGACCATAGATGTAAACATTCAATCAAAGATACAAATTCTAGTCAAGGTGTGGCAGATATACTGTATTTGTAATAAAGGTTAGAGGGCTTTATAGAACACTTGGGGTATACTTGTGTTTTGGGATTTGGACAAACATTTGTCTCCATGAAAGTTTCATCCATTCCACTTGGCTGGGAGGTGGGGGCATACAAAGTGCTTTGCTGCAGGTCACATTATTGACCAAATACCAAATATGCTTTAAGATTATATTGCCCAGTTTGCTGTTATAAGCTGTTAAAGAATGACAGATTTGATAATTATGTGCTCCAATGTTAACAGTATATTAGCTTAACATGTTATGTAGTAACACGTTATTTAAACTTTTTGTTACTTTATATGCTAAATGAGAATAGGGTTTTTTTAGTTTAAAAAAAGGAATTCTATACAACCAGAAAAAATGGTAAGACTCTCAGGCTAAGGAAATGGAATTAACAATGATTGAAATGCTAGTTGTTTTCTGCTTCAGTGGATCTAGAATTGCAAAGCATAAGGATCTTATAGCAGCAGCAGTAAATAACTCAAAAATAAGCCGGAGGATTTAGTCAATTTTGGGATTCCATTTTATTTACAGCATTGTTTTCTTAAGTTCACCTAAAGTTCACAACTTCTTTATGTGCATTAAGCTTTCTTGAGGTAAGCAAGACAACTGAACACAGTGGAAGCCAATAATTAAGTGCTTGTCCAACTACAAATTGAAGCACTATTTATTAATGCACTGTGGAAATGTTCAATGTCATTCCTCAGAACGTTTTTAACTTTGCTTGAAATTTTAATGATCTATTAATGAAAATCCCGAAATCTCATCGGAGATTTTATCAACACCCTTTTAATATCTCACTACATTTCACTGTGGTGACAGAACAAAAACCATTTCCTGTATTTTGCCGTTAATGAGATATTGATCTTGTAAGTGTAACACTGTGATTTTCTGAATTGAGTACTACCGTACAGCACTTTGCAGTGTATGGAGAAGTTGAAACAAGATGATGAAGGTGATTTCATTTGCAGCTTTGGACTGAACCTGATGGATATCTCATGTGTAAGATATCCAGAAGTTTCCTGTTTCCCCATTCTATGCATGAAGCTTCAGATATAGTTCATGAAGATTTGGGTCTCTATGGCAGTCAGGTTGACTTACAAACTATAACACCTGACTATAAACAAAAGAACTACAAGACTCTGCATTGCAGTCTCTCAAAACAATCAATGTATAGACCATGTGACCTTCGCCTCCAAAAAGTAGTCCTTTTGACAATACGTCCACAGCTGTAAGACACAATAACTGAGAGTTTGTATACCCTTGTCCAGCAAAGTAATCCATAAATGTCCCATCTGCCCAAGTGCTCAACAGTGACACTATTTTTCCATCCCCAGTAAGGACCCAAGGGTGGAAGGTGAATGAAATGCCTGACATCAGATGTTCAGGTGAATGGATGATAAAGAACAAGATAGTCTGTGCCTTGCATCGGTCAATGAATGCATGTGGCCTATTCAGAAAGATTCATTTTAACAGATGCTTTTTGTTTCTCTCAGGGGTGCCCAGTGGCTTAAAAGTGGAACAATTCAGAGCATTACACTGTGCAGTAAATATGTGTTCATGCTCCAAGGCGATATGCCCTATTCCAAATAAATATGCTGATAGACATTGCAGCAGCCTGACATTTATAATACTGTTTGTTTATATGTGTTTATAGAAAAACCTGGTGCATTGAGGATTACGCATGATGGATTACGTTTACGCCACCTTTCTGCCACTTTTCTGACTATTTAAATAAGGTCAACATTTGATTGTCTGACACTATGTCCTTACCTTCCTGAGTGCGCAGATGTTACTTCTGAGATAACTCTTGCATCTGGCTCATATTTCATACTTCCAACCAAGGATCTAGTAAGAAACATAGTTTTCAGTTCAGGTTTAATTAATGGCCAACCTTTTTTTTCATACTGTTGAAAATGTGTTATCATGTGATAGTAGGAGTGATCTATTTTTTGCCACATTATTGCTTTACTCATTCAGAGTTATTTGAGGATTTGTCACATGTGATTATTATGAAAGACTTGTAGACTATAGCACTGAATTAAAATATCACTCATAACCAGGAAAGTAATATGTTTTGGAAACCCTGAAATATTGAAATTTTAAGCATTTGAGATATCTTAAACCGTTAATACCAATACCTTGTATTGTACATCTGGGATTATGATTTGTTTTGGATAATGACTTTCTGTGAAGAACATCTGTAATGCCGTTTTACATTTTTTAAGGAATGGGGATGGGGGTAAGGGGAGTGGGGTAGCAAGGGACGGAAACAAGACAGCAGGGTTCAGGTGGAAGTATCTCTGATGAAGGCAAATGTTCCATGAACATAGCTTCAGCACAGAAAGGAATTATTCTGGATTGCCAGTGGGCAAGCTGGAGATTTCTCAAAGCCCATTCGATGCTCCAATATTCCTGGTTCAGTGAGTCACAACTCAGCAAGGGAATGTTTGTGCACCAGTGAACAAGCACTCTGGGAGAGCATGCCATACAGTGAAGCAATGCATGAAACTTTCTCATAATGATATGGGTAAACCTTACATTTGACATAGCACCTTATCATGTCATCAAGATGTCTCAAAGCGCTTCACATGAATCACTAAAAAGTGTCGTCACTGCATATTCTGCAAATATCATATTTCTTGCTCGTCTTTGGGGTAAGGTCAATGTTGTGTAGTTTGGGCATGACTGCTGCTTAAGTCGAATGCTGGTCACTCCACTGTTTTAAGGTCAAGTGTTTTTGGAAGATTAACAACCTTACTATATCTCCTCAACCTCGCCAAAGCTTCTATTAACTTTGGAATCAAGTTCTTTATCTCAATAGCTGATGTTATAACTGAGGTACTGGACATTACAAATTTATATTATGTTTAAACAATGGTGAACATTCATAGTTTGGGACACTGTGGAGGCTAAAATGAGTGCATTATGTCAATTCATGTTAAATGTGTTCTTACATTTAAATAACATCAGACATTCCTGATACTGAAACTGATGCTCATCTTTTTCATGGTTATTACAATTGAAATAAAATATCTTTGGATCATTTATACTTACAGCGTTGATACATTTCATCATTGAATTCACAACCAATGTGAATTTGAAGTCCCTGTATAATTAGGCGTTGAGTTGAAAGTATCGTTCAATGGCTTGTGCCTGTTGGGGGCTACAGCAGATGTTTATATCTCCCTTGTGTCTTACATCAACTATTAATGAGATAAGTACTGTCATCTTTCCTTGGAGTTAAATCAAAAGTGGTCTTTTAGAGGTGAAAGAGCAAGACTGAAGTTGTAATAAACATCTGTTTGTACATTACATTATGACTTTTAATGCCCATGTTGAGCTGGATTCTTGTTTAATTTGTTGCAGGAGACTCTGATCGAATGGTGTGATGACAAGGAATTGAATCTCATATTAACAACTGGGGGAACTGGTTTTGCCCCAAGAGATGTCACTCCAGAGGTGGGTAGTACAAAATGAACATGTTTAAATCTCTTAAGTACTGTGTGGACTTGTCAGATATATCTATTGAAATATGCTTCAGTGCAAATGTGTTCAATAGCTCTACAGAGAATCACTGAACATTTAACCTGACCAGTTCATTGGTAAACTGCGTGCAAATATTCTATTGTCCTTTTCTGGATCATTTTTTATAGACGGTTAGGTTTATAATTGGACAGGTTTCAGATATAAGGGAGATCAAAAAGATCTGAAGAAATTATTTCAGTGTGAGAAACTAACTATAAATGCTGTTAAATATATGGCTATTCTTATTAGAGATCTTCAGCCACAAAGATGGAGATGGAAAGTGTTTGGATGTGATTATTTATCGGAATGTTTCCAGACGATAGGGTATTATCAAATTGGCCAGGTGAATCTTTATTATGAGTTGAAAGACGTTATTTTAAACCACCTCAGATCATGGTGATACGGTGCTTGGAATATCATGTGCAATTTTGGTGACTATAACTTCAAAGGGATGTTGATTCAGGGGACAAGATTCAGCGATTTGTTAAATGAAGGACAAGGATGATTCTGAGACCTAAGTATCTAAATGAGGAAACACACAAACCTAATTGCAGAAAAGGCAGATGAGGGATTTTATGCAAGTTTTAAAAATACTCAGAGGTAAATGTTAGAGGCTGTTCAGTTCAGACTTGAGCACAGAACAGGAGTTCATAAATTTGAAATGAATATTAGAGGACATTCAGAGGACACTTGAGAAAACCCACAACATGGTCAATCAGATTTCTGAAAGGAGAGGTCAATAATTATCTCTGAAATGTTGACCTATTTTCCATGGGCTATAGATTATTTTAAATTTACCCCATTTAAGATTTGCATTTTTTAAATATAATTTTTACTCCATTGGAGACTATGATAAGAATAAATTGGTCACTTTCAATCCATGACTGTTTGTGGGACACTGCTGTGCGCAATTGGCTGCCGCGTCCGCCCATAAATATACAGTCAATTCACTTTACAGTATATTCTGTGAAGAGCTTTGGGACGTCTAGAAGACGTGAAAAGCGCTATATCAAATGCAAGGATTATTATTATTATTATTATGATACTTATGCAGGCCAGTGTTTCAAAGTAGAGCTGTAAGGAAAGATCATCCAACGGTTTGCTTAAGAATCAGGGAGGATTCATGCAAAATTTTCACTGAGGAGACTACATGAATGGTGTACAACCCATGCTGAAGTAGGCTATGTATGATCTGTGGAAGGAACAAGTTTGACGGGCGAAATAAGAGTTTCCATCCATGCTTCAATATGTTCTCGGGTTTGTATTACAGAATTCTGTAGGGCTTTAAAATAGTGGTTTGCAAATTCTCATCCTGTGTTACACCCTCAGTTGAAAAAATCCTGTTTTTTTAAAAAGTTGAATCGTTGCAGGTGATTGGCAGCGGATAAAGCGGCTTGTTTGTGTTGAACAGGAAGAGATAAGGCATTTCACAACACTGAAAGGATGCTGAGGATTTTCATGTCGCAATTTTGTAATTATTTCAGCCCTTTCAGTTTTCGTAGTTTTATTTGCCACAGTTTATGAAAGTCATCTGTCAAAGCACCAATACACTGCACCATGGCTATGGTGAGACATGGATTCAACCCCTTTTTATCCAGAGATTAATATTAGTATTTCTGATATTAGCTACATTGCTGCGGGGGAGATACTGTGCAGGTACTTCATTATAAGGGGAAGATATTCATCCCTTTGACCACTTTTGTGCCAATCCTTGTGGTTGCCTTGCAGTGGGATAGGCAGAAGCTCAGCTGTAGATAGCTTGCCCCCTGGGGCATAGTTAGTGTGTGCCTCAGGCAGACCTGAAAAGAATAAGTTGCATTCACCCTCCAATTTATTTGATGCTGGAGCATGCCTAGCAGTGAAATGTTACTATGTGAATTAACCCTTGTGTAATATCTAGCTGGTCTTTATAAGTTTTGATTGAGTAAACGGGTGACTCACTGATAGAATAATGATAGTCATTAACCCAAATTAAACCATAAATTGGATTGTGTTCTATTGGCAGTGGGATTAATGATGCAGAAAAATGGTGATGTTTGATTAAATCTCTGTTATCTGAAACAGATTTTTGATTCGCATTGATTTACAGCTCTTCTGGCACCGGGGAGGTTTTATTTTCTATAATCCTTCTATTGATCACTTCATTACAGCTATAATAAGTCTTCTCAGAGACTGGACTCAACATCATAAAGGGCTTACAATGTGGTACGAAAAGAGTGATTTGGTATTGGGGAGGTTAGATTTATTTTTTAGTCAGTTAGGTGCAAGAATTCCACATACATATGGCACCTAGGTATAGGCATTGCCCTGTGTCTGGATTGGGATGCTTACTCTTTTCCTGGAAGGACATGCTCTACTTACCTAATTCTAGAGAGTGTTAGACACACATTGGCGAGAGTCATAGCTTGGGGACCCCAGAGCATGCACTGCCATTCATAGCAAGGTTCCTTCTGCTTATTTAGCTAGGACAACCATACCACTGTGGCTTGAGAGGGTAGAAAATAGAAAAGGTTGAGCTATTTCCACGTTGCATTCATTGTTCATAAAAAATGGTGCCACATTACACATCTGTAATCTTTAGTTGATACAAATTGTACTCAATTTATATAATTGTGCGCAAGGAGATAATTCTTTTAACCTGTTTGATTCAATTTAAATTGGATGCTTTTATTATTAACGGATGTACAAAAAGAAATGTTGATAATATATCTCAAAGTTGACCTGCAGATATTTTTAAATGTACTGCAGTTTTCCTTATTTAATATGTTTGCAACCAAATATTACGTATTTGCAAAAATATATTCCTAAAATACAAGTATGGAAAAATAGCTCCTTCTTCTTCAGCTTTCAATTTGGCCAAACGGCTATTTCGAACTGTTCATTTGTCAAATGAAACCTGCTTTTGGTAACAGTTTGCAGCTCTTCAGCATTTCTTGGCTGGGAAACTGTGTTTCTTGACACAGCATAATTATTTTAATCTCTTTTGAATAAAAATGTCTGATTTTGGAAATTGAGCTTTTTTCACGTAAGGTGTTTGATTTCAATTGAGTTATCATTGAGAGACACAGGCCAACAGTGTAATTATTTAAGGAGACTTTTCCTACAATTATTCTCCTTCACCCTCATCCTCCCTCCCTCCCAATAGGGAACACCTGATGCCCGCTTTCCCTTGCCCCACTTGGCCTTAGTGCAGCCTCGCCTTTTCACTTTGCTGGTGAACAATCATTGGTTCACCAATGATTTGTGTCCAAATGTTGAACCATGTATCAGTAAACCGAATTGCTGAAACCACTCCTTAGAAAAACATTCAAAATTAATTTGCAAAGCAAATTGTTTAATTTTGAGATAATACAACAAAAACAAAAAAGTGGCTTTCACGTCCTCCCGACATGAAAGGCGCTCTATAAATGGAATCTTGTTGTTGTTGTTTTATTATCATACGTATGAAATACCTCCCAAAAAACTGTCATGAACCAGCAGTTGCTTACTGAGGGCCTTTAGAGTCGAGTTTACATTGGAGACAGACTTTGTCTAACGGAGGTGGGGGTCGGATATGCGGTGAGAGAAATTAACTCCATCAATGAAGCAACAAAGGAAACACTAATTATTTGATTTTGATAATCTCTGGATCAACCACAAGTCTTAGAATGTGGCAGTGTGGTTTCCTCAAATCCAGTGTGAAATTCACTAAAATGTACTCATGCAACAGGAGGGCTGGTCTGACAAGATACAATGTTTAGAATACATAGGAATGGAGACTAGTTATTTGGGGGCATTTTCTATTGGAACAGAAGGGATGTGATTAAGGTATTCAAGATTCTGAAAGGGCATGAGAAGGTAAATAGTGAAAAAACGTTATTACAAGAGGGCATAGTCTCAGTATTGTTAACAGAAGAAACAGGGAGAGGATAGATGGAAGTTCATTACTCAGTGGATTCTTAGGATCTCGCTATTGAGGCTGAATGAATCGAATCATTCAAAAGGCAATTGAATGAACACATCAGAAGTAAAATATTAAGGGATATGGGGAAAGAGCTTAAAAAATGTTTTTTTTAAAAAAGGGGCAACTTAAAAACAGCCGTGGCTCAGTGACTGAATAGCCTCTGCCTACGCTGACAATTTTAATGTTTCAAATTCATACCCTGAGTGAAAATATGAGGAGAGCAATCTAATCTGTATGGATTAATGTAATAAATCTCTTGAAGATCTAAAAAAAAATTTCATTGGACAGTTTTAATGGATCATTCTCACTGTGTATAACCTGCAAACACGATCGAATTTACTAATTTCATTCCTCTCAAATGAACTAGACAGACAGCACAGTCACAAAACAAGGAAGAGAACATCTTGCTCTGTATTTACAAACAAAGGTTCAGCTTTTACAGGTAAAATTTAACACATATTTAAGAGAAAAGTGCAGCTATTTGCATAAGAGTAGAAATGGAAAAATTTTGAGTTTATCCATCTGGTTCACACCTGTTGTCACAATCCATTTTCAAGAGGTCATCGCCCTACCCCCCATTCCTTCCAGAGGATTGTATTCATCTTCGTTAGAATCCAAGGCACATGCTTGAAATGATCGACAAAATACAATATTGTGCAGATTATGATGTTGTCTGGCTTTTACTGTCGCCTCTTTTAATCTGATTTTTTTTTAAAAAACTATCTTTGAGTGTCATTCAGATTGAACTCTGAAGTAGCACTTCAAACTTTGTTTTTTTTAAATAATATTTTAGAGAATTTTGCACCTTTGTCTCCAATCAGGAGGCAGCCAGCTGCCTTACTAAATGGTTTACGCAATTCAAGATTTCTTCTTGCACTGCTGAGCCACTTGCATGGTATAATGAGTATTATTGAAGTTTACAGATCCAAGATGAATTGTAGAAAATTGTACCCTTATATTAAATAAATTTGAGGCCATTAAGGTTCAAACCACTGAAGCATCATTTTATAATCTGGTTGTAAATTTTGGATCTATATTTGTTCCTTGGCCAACAAAAGATAATACTTGAACAAAACAAAGATAATACTTGTGCAGCTGATCAGATTGATCTATTTTGTAAGAAACAAAATCACTTGCATTGTCTGCCCTTGCAGGTTTCTCTTTGCATTTGAATTTTCTTCATAGGCATTGTGTATTTGCATTTCCTTTGGAATTTTTTTTCTAAGCGCTAAAAGGCATTTTTTCCTTATATAGTTAACTACCGCCATTTCCAGATACTATTACTGCTTATCCCCTTCACATAGGAATAAGCCTTGGGCACTTCTATATTGTACAGGTATATACAGTAATATTGTGTTGAAAATTTTACTTTTTGCATTTAACCATAACTTACTCACTGTTTTCAGTGTTATTGAATTGGAGTTTACTTATACACTGTATGACACTTTGTACAGTCAGTGTCACTCACCCGATGCCCCACCGGGTAAAACTACTGCTTAGAGTGAAACTAAATCAATCAGACCCAGAAAATCCTATGGAGGCCTTCAGTTCCTAGATGATTTAATGTAGTTCCCCCCCACCATCCTCCTCTGGTGTAAGGGAGCTATGAGTGTGTGCATGTGTGTGTATGGGGGAGAGGGGGCAAGCTATGTGGGTGTGTGTGTGTGTGTGTTTGTGGTGGCTGTTATGTGCTCCACAATTCAATAGCCTCCTGACACTTACTCTCTAGGTTCCCTCATGGATATAGATCATACTGATAATGCACTAGAAAGGTTGTATGACCCAATAAGAGTCGGATCCATAGAGAAAGAAAAAACACCAATAAATGACCATATATACTGTAATTCTCCTATCATAATCAGCAGACTATCAAGTTACCTTTTTTTTAAAAAAAAGCTATCTTTAAATATTGTTCTCTGGAAAATGTACAAATTTGTCTTTTTTTTCAACCCAGCTGCTGCCCTTCCTTTAATTTGCTTTGCGCAATCTTTACTTGCAGAATATTAAGGGGATTACAGTACAGTTAATGTAACCTGGGTTGATACTGATTTTAACTAGTTTTGATCTGTCTTCATTGTAATTCTAGGCCACGAAGGAGGTGATAGAAAGGGAAGCTCCTGGGATGGCGCTGGCTATGCTGATGGGTTCATTGAATGTCACTCCTCTGGGGATGTTGTCTCGGTAAGCAATCATTTATTCCCGAGATACCGATCTCTATAGTTTGTGGAAGGGTGAGCAGATATTAACAATAGTTGCACATTATACGGTATTGTTGAATTAGTCGGAGAACGCACCAGACTTACATTATCCATAATAACAACTTTGCGAGGATTTAACTCTCCAGAAAAGACACTACAAAAGATTGGGAGGAGAGGGGAAGATAGAGGTCTTTTTATTGAAGGATAGCTGCTGTGGACCAAGTTCAAGGTAAATGTGGATCCTCTGCCACCCCCCCCCCCGCCCCAAAGCTTCCTATCTCTGAGCAAGGAATCTCTACCCATTACACTGCTGCCTATTGTTCTCTTCTTGTGCTTGACGATATTAAAAACCTGTTTCATTCTGAGCAATTGAGAGTTGCCTTGGGACATCCTGTCAAAGTGAAAGGCACTATATGAATGCAATTTGCTGTTGTTGCCTTGATGTTGACCGATATAAGATGCATGCTGCTGAATTTGATGCTGATTTCAAGTTTGTAGGTGTCTGTGAGGAAGGGTTTGTCAATTTTAACTCACCCCTCTCCTCCTCAAGTTTTTGATTCCATTTTGTATTTACTGATGTACCATTCCACATGTGCTGGATGTCCCACTGTGTCTCTTCCAAGTGACCCCTTGTTCATGTGTCAGCCTGAACAGTGAATGCCATTAGTTAATTGCCTGTGGGGAACATTGCATACAAGCCCAATCTTGTCCTTGCTCCAGCAGGGATTGCTGGATATTGATGAGGCCTGGGAATCCTGATCGATTATCCTACCACTAGCTCCGAGTCCAGTCTTCCGCTGCGATCAGCCAATTCAGGGACCAGAGATTGAATATAAACCTGGAAATTTTATGGCACGTATGGCTCAGCTTCTCATTCGATAAACGTACCAAGGGCATTGAGGGCATTTTCAAATGTTACTATTTAATTTTTGCAAAAGTTGCAATTTAATTGGAAGTCCTGCTTGGGAAATGTCCAAGTTTTACACTCAACCTTACTAATTTTGGAACCATGAAGGCTAAGTGCTGACTGATCAGAATGAATTTTGATTTTCTTGAGACCTCTATTTCCTGAGTTATGACCTGTTAATCCCCATTTAGCCGGATTCTGAGGCAAAATTCTCTCCCCGTTCGAAATCATTGAGGGAGAATCTCGCCCGAGGTCCCAGATGTGACTTTGATCTTCCTCAATTTTGACATCTGTCAAAACTTAAAAACGCTCCACATCCTGATGTATTTTCAAGCAAATTATTCTATTTTATAACTGAAAAGTCATTCACTTAGTTTTGTGTCTTGAACTTTTCTTAAAAGAAGCTAATGTAATTTAATTGTCTGCCTAAAACACAGATAGGTGATACCTCTTTTTTGCCCATAGGTGTTGGTATGACTCTGTCTTTAATTACTGATTAGATGTGATCTAATGGCACCTCTTTGAAAATGGTGGTTATCTCTCTGCACTATCCTTATTTTCTCTGAGAAGTCTTTGCTCAAATATCAATGCTGTACTTGGCATGACCATAGAAGCAATGAAAAGAAATGAAACAGAACTAGCCGATAATTCAGTTTTCCTCATTGGTCAGAAGCTGAAATTCTTTGGAAAAACAACCTCACTTTTCAATTGCTGGCCAAAATCTTAAGAGTATATTCTACTTCAGAAGTGGAAATATATCCACTTCCCCTTTTCAGGGCTCTCCCCACCACACGTTCGCTTTCAACTGGTGACTCAAGACAGTCTGGACTGTGAGAAACTTTATTTTAAGGCAAAACTATTGTACATAATGTCTTTTTATTTCTATTGCCAGACCTGTGTGTGGAATAAGGGGCAAAACTCTGATTATTAACCTGCCTGGTAGCAAGAAAGGTTCACAGGTACGTACAAGGCTTGATCTAAGTGCGAGCCCCTTCTTATAAGTTACAAATTAACCTCCACCAGAGGGTTAATTTCTTCCGCTAGGATTCCACTTCTTTCTTACCCCCTCACCCAAAACAAATCGCTGAGAAACCACTGAGGTAAAATTTACTGTGCAGTGCCATCTTACGCTAGGATCTGCACGTGCAATTTGTTTCTTTCTCATATGCCTGAATTGCAGATGAGACGGAGATCTTTTCACCTTATCAGACGAGAATAATTTATGGACCAAGAGTAGTTTCAGTGCAATGGTCCGTTCATAACAGTGATGTTCATGTTGATTAAGTATAGAATCAGTTTACATTTCTTGCAGTGAGTAATTTTATGAGGAGTTACAAGTACGGTAGAGTTGTCCTTCAAGTTATTAATCCTCAAAATGCCCTTGCCTGTTGTGTGGATGTAATTTCACATACATGACGGTTTACAGAAGACAATCGTATCCCCTTATTTTGAAACGGTTTATTTTAAGTTGATCGATTATAAACCATAAATCCTTTAACCAAATTCCTATTTCTGAAAGTCACGGTTTTCTTAAACTGGATTATATTCTTTTACCCTTAAAATTATGTGCAGGAATGCTTCCAGTTTATACTACCAGCCCTACCTCATGCTATCGACTTGTTGAGGGATGCAATTGTGAAAGTAAAAGAGGTTCATGATGAACTGGAGGACCTTCCCTCACCTCCTCCGCCACTATCTCCTCCCCCTACCACCAGCCCCCACAAACAGACCGAAGACAAAGGCGTTCAGTGTGAGGAAGAAGAGGAAGAGAAGAAGGATAGTGGAGTGGCTTCAACTGAAGAGAGTTCATCCTCACACATTACAGCAGCAGCCATAGCAGCCAAGGTAACATGCTGTCTACTAAATAGTGGAATCATTACATGTACAACCAACCTACCTATTTCATTGTTACCCATCAAAATCATTTTTGCTTGTTTTTCTCCAGTTACCTGTGTTTTCCTGTCATAGTCCTGATAGTTGTGTTGTACATCAGCGCTTCCAACCTGTACACAGTCCCGCTCCCGTCATGGCTAAAGGTGGTAAACCTATCCCTGGGTTCATTGGTCATCACTCTCATACTGCCATCAGTGCAGGAGAGACGGTAAGAGACAGCGAACATATACTAGCACTGCAGTGCGCTACCATGAGGAAATGAACCACTTGCACTGATTTGTTGTTTGTTATATTGGGCCATCTAGCTGCAACTTTCCAAACTGTTCGATTCAATTTTCACCAAAACGTGTATCTTCATAATCATGTTATCATTTGTTACATTTGATATTGTTCTCATTGCCCACGCCTGACTCGCTCATACGTTTTTATTTTGTTCTTTTAATGAGTATCAGACATGAGGGGGGAAAGAAAAACCTTTGTACTCCACTTTTCCACAATATGACTAAAACGTCCTCTGATTTCCTCTGCTGCTAAATGTTACAACCTTGACAGCGTGTGCCCCAATTAGTGCATGTTGTCAGTGTCATTACACTTGATGGCATGAGGGGCTTCTCACTTGACATATCGGTGATGTTAAAATAAATTGAAACAGACTGTGGGAATATCAAAGTGAATAACAAGAGCCTATTCAGGAAACTGAGGGGCAACCAGCAAACTAGTGCACAACCCTCAAATATTAGAGACAAAAAAAGCAAATCTTTGATGTAAAATATGAAACTCGCTGGAAAATCAATAATAGAAAATAATTGTTAGAAATGTAAATCGGAAACTCGAGGTTTGGTCTCTGCACCTTCCACAGAATCGGATGTATAGCTCCAGTTTCCCTTTAAATGGCCTTCAGAGATTTCAATCCAATGCATCTAAGGGAATATTTACTACCTTTCCACAGCATTTCATCATTTAGAAGTTTCTGTAGTTTGGGTTCAAATTTAGCAACTGTCTCTTAAACAGATGTACCTTCATAAGAATAGGAGTACAGAAATCACTGCAGAGAAGGAGGCCATTTGGCTTAGTAAGCTAATGTTAGTGGCAGTTCTTCCACTGAAGCTAACTAGACTGAGTCTAATTTTTCACTCCCCTCTCATGGGAGACTTTTATCCAATTCTCGTGACAAGTGATTCTGGCCTCAGTCTCAATAGCCACGTGTGGTAAAAAATTGCACGGTTTAATGATCCTCTCTGCATGAAAGTTTCTTCTAAATTTCCCCTTAACTCTTCCAGTAACGACCTTGATATTTTTATCCCCCCCTCCCCTTACTATTGGGTCAATTTTTTCATCTTAGTTCATTAACCTTAAAACATGTAAAAATAAAACAATTATTTTTAATAAAATAAGTATTTTTTGTAAACTTATTGCTGCTGGCCTTTAAATCTATCCCATCTGAACCACCTGAAGATATCAGCCCCACCTTGCAGCAGTTTTCCTTTAATATCTGTAACATTACTTCATCAATCCTACTCACAGATGTTTTGAAGTCTTTCAATCGAACCTCCTTAGTGTACCTATAAATAATGGGCACAAAGGCTTATTTGGGGATTTTAACATTGCATGGTTATTTTTGCCTTTGAATTCATAAGCAACATACTGAATCATTAGCTCCAAGTACAAAAGAGAGGGGTGGATATTGGGAACTAAAAGATTGCACCAATGATCGCTTCTGCCATATTAGTGCAAGTGATCAATTTCCAGAAATGTGATGATATAACTAAAGTGTGCAGGTGCAATTGATCATGCTTTCTTAAAATGAAACTTATGATTTGGGGTTTTAAACTGGATTGTCCAAACGTTTTGTAATAGTGTAGCAGTAGAACAACAGAAGTGTTGTGCCTATTATTGAGCATGAGGAATAGTCTTGTGTAATGTTGTTAATTATTAATAGTTATTATCATGATAGATTTTCTTGTTTAAAAAAGACCTAAAATATCAGCAATGGTCTATAAAATATCAGTTAAATCAGATGAATTGTTTTTAACTGCAAACTAAATGGTTTTATTGTTTTCAACATAGCATTTATTTTCCATTTTCAGAAGTTTAGAATTGGCTAGCTGGAGTTTTATCTATTGAGAAACTCGTTTGGAGGAGATGTGGGGGGAGGGGGAGGGGCCGGGGGAGTAGACAGCGGCAAACCTTCCTTTTGCAGTTAGATTCTGTACAGTGGCCCAGGATCATTTTATGACAATTCTAAATTTATCCATTTATAACTTAGAGCACGTAACGAGAAGCGTTGAATTAAGATGTGAATTGAACTTTTCACGTACGAAGGTGGATTAGATGACGAATGAAAGTTTTGAAATATATTATCTACATTTGGTATGCTTTCAGATCCCAGAATCCATTATTTCTCGTGGTGTCCAAGTGCTTCCACGAGATAACGCGTCGCTCAGCACAACTCCTTCTGAATCTCCACGAGCTCAAGCTACATCGCGTTTGTCGACTGCTTCATGCCCAACACCAAAAGTGAGTAACTTCCAGGAGCACCTTGCAGAGACCTTGCTTCTAATCATATAATCAAGTTTGTGAATCAAGTAATGGAGGGTTACCTAAATCAGGGAACGTGTGAATAATAATAAATAGCAATGAATCATTAACAGCAACTGTTAAATCCCACTTCTTAGATTACAGATAAGCCTTCTAAGATAAGGTGCTTTCCTAACTAGATTTTGTTTGGGGAAAAATGCGTTCCATTTGAGTTGGCTTGGCACCTTTCTGTTTTGCCGTGTCAGTTGCCAATGAGCTGTATTGATGGAAAACAGTGACCACTTTTTATTGCTTTTATTGTTCATGCCGGAAATTCATTTAACTTCAATTTTAAAATTACAGTTGAGTAGAATGCTGTTAGAACATTTACCCTCAGATTGCACAGTATCACGTTTGAAACCACCGTAATACTCTAGAGGTTTTTGTTGTTGATCGGGTGTTTTGAATCTATCCCTGGCGCAATCCCCAGGTAATGGTTTATTCTGCTGGTTTGGCTTCTAACTCGATAAAATTAATGTAAGAAGAAAATAAAAATTCTGCTGTCTGAAGTAGAGCTGGATAAGTCTGCGCCCAGAACCAACATAGTGTAATGCAGGTGCCAATGGAATTCAGATCTACAAATTATACCATTTTGAATGGGGCTTAGAAAATGTATGCAATACCATGCCACACTCAAACGGTTTTGGTTTAAAATGTATTGTGAGTGACTTTCATGTATGTATCTTTTTATGCATGTATTGTTTGAGCACTGACCTTGCTTGGTTTAAATTCCTTCAGAACCTGGAGGAAAGCTGAAATTGTGGATTTGTACTCTGTCTGCATCCTCACCACATTGTCAGTTTTGTTGAGAAACAGTCTTGCTTATCTCTTGAGAAGCATTCTGATGTCTGAAGAACCTTTCCAGAAAATCAAGTGTGTTTTTTTTTTGCATGTTGCTGGCGTCCAGTTGATCACCGTACATCTGTCCTAACCATTGTAGAAAATGTCTCTTCTTGTTGTGCAGCACTATTTTCCCCGCCTTTGGCTACCCCACACAATTGCTGAAAAGGGATTGATTGTGACTTTTCTTAATACTCAGCATGTTGCTTTCAAATGCTTTTGCTACTGTTAATGAGGGAAATACAAATTAGTCAAAAATCAAATATGTCTTCTCCGTCAGAACTGCATTGGGCGTCTTGATCAATATAGTCACGGACTATCTTGGATATAGCTGTAGTCCTTCTGTAGGATAATCTTTCAGACAAGTTATGTTTTTAGTTGCTAGTTTACTCTTGAGAAAGGTTTGCTGTACATTTTTTGTGCAATATTTCTCCAAATTCTCCAGGAATCATTTTGAGGCTATGGCTATGGACCTTCAAAGGTAACGAAAATAACAATCATCACACACAACCAACTTTGCTTTGAAAATATGCATTAATCAAAAGTTGAAAAATTGTGGAGTTGGTGGGGTATGCAGACTTTTCGAGCAGGTGATAACCCAAATTAACATTGAGAAGTTGTATGGCATTGCACCTTTAATGAACTAACACATGAGAGTCTTCTTTGAAGACTGATATCACTGGGTGTCTGGGGAAAGACATGGACACGGATAAGTATCCGCCAAAAGGAAATGAAACAAAGGTCATTTGAGGAGCTGGGTTTCAATGGAGGAGGTTATTGAATGAAAATGCCTCAGGGTGCCATGCTGGGACCTGTTCTTGGTAGACATAAATGACCTATATTTGCATACTCAGTGTCAAGTAGTTACCGTTACATTTACAATGATGCCTGTTTGAGAGTGGGCGATTTGTAGAATTAAAGGAGATCTCCAAAAATAGCAAACAGGATATTGGGTTATGTTGCCAAGTCAGTTGAGTTTAAATCCTCAACTGATTTAGCAACATAACCCAGTATGCTATTTGCTATTTTGGGGATCTCCTCTTAATTTATTCTCAAATTGCACAATGTTCTGGTAAGGTCACAACTGGAGTATTGTATACAATTCTAGCCACTGCAACATAAAGAGGCTGCTCAGGCCCCAAGGGCAGAAGAGAGCAAGAGAATGATCTGCAGTGTTAAAGGGATGAGTTAGGAGGAGAACCAGATAAGATAGGGGTTTTCTATACCTTGAAAGGGCATCTCAGTAGAGGCGTTGAGAGATTTATGTGGTTGTAAATGGAACAGAGAAAGTGTTGAGTTGTTGAGGCCAGGGCACTGTAATCATTTAAGAAATAGCAAGGTGCTGTAATGGGAAGACTGTTATTGCTATTGTGGAAGGATAAGATCAAGTTACTAAAGGGCTTTCTTCATCCAAACCTCTCTTGTGATAAACCGTTCTGATATAAATGTCACTGTGAAAACATCTCTTCAGCTGTTGATGGTATCAAGGCTAGTGAGAAGGTGCAACTGTTGAACTGGCTTTGCGTTGGTGTTGGTAATCGCACTGTGTGATGCAGTTTCTGTTTACGTGAGAATAATTCTAGCACATAACAGCAATGAGAGAGTGCAAAGCCAAGTTGTATAACTCTATTCATGCATCACCAAAGTGAGGAAAGCAGCATTCTTCATCATCCAGTAAATGGCTCTAAAATTTGACGATTTTCCATACCTCTTCTCTCGAAATGCAAGTTATTGCAGAATTTTTTCTGCTAGAATCATCTACTTTTCTCCATTTTGTCATTGGTCGCTAAATAGTTATCCACTTTAATATGCACTTTCCTTCAACCAAATTATTAACAGAAAAAAACATACTATTGTTTAGTTATGAACAGATTCCCAGGTTTGCAATTTTAGATCTGAAAAGAACACAGAACATGCAGAGAACCTCAAGCAAAACTGCCCTGCATTCTCTTACTTAATTGGCTTTGTTCACGTAGTTTATTTTGTTATTGATGCAAGAGAAGTTTTGAGAGATAAGACAGAAACGGACATCACCACGTGTAATTTTTGTTTAATATGCAAATACAGGCCATTAAACTAATAATTCCACATATGTTTGGGAAGCATCCAAGATTTCCCACTCGGTGAAATCCTGATCTGAACCTTTCTATCTTTGGGCGTCATTCAGAGGAAACCAAGGCATGTCCCCACTGGTGAACACAGAAATCTGAGCGAACATCTCAGTGACTGGCCTTGTGCATTTCTATGCACTGAGTTGTTGGAGAATGGCAGAGGGAGGAGAATTAGCAGATGTAGGACTCTTCCCACTCAGCCAGATTTGGTGCATGTGAGTGGGAGCCCATGAAGCAAAAAAAAAGTTCCTTGTTTTTTTTTATCCGAACAGTGCCTTGCTTTCCTCTCTGCATAGTCACAGTTCTATACATAGGCTTCTTTAAAAGTGTGCCAAGAATTAGGTTTTTTTAAAAAAGAAGAAAAATTCAGCAGTAATGAAACCTATTCTTGTGTTCTATTGAGTAGAAGTCTTCAGGAAAGAGTTTGCGCATGCTGTTTTCAGACAGTATTCCGGAAATGACTGATAACATAGAGACTAAAACTCCCAAGTATATAGGATCTTATAGTACATAAACTACTGCCAGAATACTTGGTCATGGTATCAAGGCTACACACGGATATATTATTAGGGACTGAGTATTCTATATGTAGTATTAGCATTAGCATTTTGATAACACCAGAAGATAATCTATGAAATTGTCCAAATGTCACCAATTTACATCAATTTGCCCTTTGTCTAGTGTGGAGAGCAGCTTTGCCATTTGATTGATGTGTATAATTTAATATTTATTCAAGGGAAAGTGGGGGCAAAGGACACAAGGGAGAGCTTTATTGAAATTATGGTTTCAAAAGGTACATTAGGAAAATAGTCCTTATTGAAATAGAATTGTAAAATAATAAAAATTATTCTTGTCCTGAATATTATTTGAAGCAAAACTTTCCTGGTGCCCAGAGTTGAATTTCTAAGGCAGATGGGTGTAAAACGACGCTTATAGAACTGTATGAAAAATGGCTCCATCAGTGTATATTTTGAAGAAACCTCGGTAAATATTTTTTTAGGAACAACTTAAAATCTGCAGTTTGACAAAAAACCATGTTCAATTTAAAGCACTTCTTAAAATAAAATTGGGATGCAATTGATGTGGAAACCACCAGATTTCCCAAGTGGGTTTAGCTCTCCCTTGTGGCATTACTGCATCTTTGCGCTGGTTTCATTCTTGTAAACTCCTTTACCCTTTCGAGCACATGAAAATCTGCCGTAGGCTTGCTTTTCTTTTTAAATTCACCTGAAACCCCTGCAGTAGGTGAAGCATATTGGAAGCAGATCTCACAGAGATGAGGGAAGTGGGCGGGGAAACTCAGCTCCCAATCAGAGGGAGAACATTCTCAGAAAATTACCTGTTACCTAATTTGTAGTCCAAACTCATGGCAAGTGCCAAACCAAAAAAGCAGAAGTAACACTTTAAAGTGTGCACAGAGCATAACGTTCCACAAAACTAACACCACCAACTATTAAAAGTAAGCTGTTTAGTTGCACTGTGGTAAATAATTAACATGTTTCTACATTAATGAAACAATTTTCGAATTTTTCAGTGAATTCCTAAATACAACCAATTTCTTCAATGTTTGAAAACGATGTGCATTGCGCTTCAAATGTGTCATTAATATCAGTGGTGGATCTAAAAATTGATTTCCCCACCATTGTGACTGTGAAAAGTTTATCTTCATCCCGAAGAGTAGTGTAGCAACATCCTAGCCTGATGATGCTTTTTCCATAAGAATGTTTCACTGTTGCTAGATGCAACATATCACCAGTTACCACTGCTGCTATCATTCCCCTTTGCCATCAAATTACACAACATTACATTGAATTCTAGTCAGACCTTGTCACACCAGTGCTAAATGTGAGTCTCCCATAAAAACCGAAATAACAAACCATTCAGCCCAACTAGCCCATGCCAGTGTTTAATAATAATAATAATAATCCTTGCATTTGATATAGCGCTTTTCACGTCGGGAGGACGTCCCAAAGTGCTTCACAGTAAAGTGAATTGACTGTATATTTGTGGGTCAACGCGGCAGCCAATTGCGCACAGCAATGTCCTACAAACAGTCGTAGATTGAAAATGACCAATTTATTATTGTTTTTGGTTTTGGAGGGATTATTATTAGGCTCTGTGTGGAGTAAGGAAACTTGCCCAAGGTTTCGCCCTGCCTGGAATTGAACTCAGGTCTCTCGCTTGCAAAGCGAGTGCTCTAACCACTGAGCTACAGGACACCACATGAGCCTCGACCTCCTCCTATTCCCCTCTCTTATATCCTTCCATTCCCTTTTCCCCATGTATGCATCAAGTTTCCTCTAAAATATATTGATACTTTTTGCCTCAAGCATAGCTTCTGGCTGTGAGTTTCACATTCGCACCATCCTCTGCATAAAGAAGTTCCTCCAAAACTCCCTTTTATTATTTTCTCATTTCAACTCGCTTGTCTTTACTTCCTCACACACCTTATAGATTTCTAGTGAGCAAAAATAGAAATTTTCTTACATAGTAGGAAAGAAGGTAGAATAATTCAATGAATGACGAAAGTGAGGTGTTCAAATGTGACTTCTATTTCGTAAAATTCAAATTGACGTATTAAGAACAAGCCGTGAAGGTCAAAAAAGATTTTTTAAAAAACTGTTTTATCAGTTGCTGGATTGCTATTTTTTTGTAGAGGATTTTTTTTTACCAGCAATCAGTCATGAAAAGTTTTGAGGAATCTTTAAGGTAGCTGCACAACTTCAAAAAGCTTTCGTGTGTTGAATACATTTGTTGCAAGGTGCATTTTCAATTGAACTAGAAAATCAAAAAATTATTTGCAACAAGCCACATAGAACACTAAGCATTATTGTTTCCGATCCACCGCCATTAATTAATAACACCCAGGAATGGTTAATGAAGAGTTTGACTGTTGTGATAAACTGTAAGAGTGAATTGTTTCTAACCATCAATAGAACACTTTGAACTCCAAATGAACAAAAACACATGTGTATTTTGTAAAACTTCTCTTCTCCTGCCTCCTCCAGAACAGCTTATGTCACTGTGGGCCACACCAGCTTGGATACTATCTTTAACTTTTGCATAGTGACGTCTGTACTAAAGGATTGCTGAAAATCATGGAGCTCTTTCAATTGCTCAGTTAGTAAATGGTAGATTATTTGCTATTGAGTAATGGAGGCAAGGTCATAGGTTTGATTCCTGGTTTGGGCCAGTGTAGATAATGCATTTGACTTGGTGTCTCTCTCTTTCAATGAGAGAAAATACTGGCCAGTGGTCACTGTTGGAAGTATTTGTGCAGGCATCAGATACAAGCAGATTGGTGATCTCCATTGTCAAATAGTCTACAAGGTATCAAAGCCCAAGTTCACATGTGAGGAATTGTTGTTTAGGAAAGGAACTTGATGACCATAAGAAACTGGAACTGGAGGGCATGATGAGCATTTGGAAAAGGGGTTGCATAGAATTACATAGCATGGAAACAAGCTATTCGGACAATTAGTACTTGCCAGCATTTATACTCTACACAAACCTCCACCCATCATAATCCCGTCTGCTACACCCCCCTATTCCCTTGTTCCTCGTGTCCATCAAAGCTTTTTTCTAATCAAATAGGGGTAGTACAGGAGGACATTAGCACAATGGTTAAATGGGAGAAAATTTTTACTGAATATTATTCTAATTTTATTGCGTGATGAGCAGCAGTTTGTTATCAGAAAGGAAGCCTATCTGTGTAAATGCCATCTTCTAAGTTAGAAAAATGCTGACAGAGAGATTTGAATTTAGTTCCAAATGTTAATTTAATAAAAAGACAAAATAATTGTGGCTTCTACCGAATGGTTATCAAAATAACATTTCCAATGATTTTGTCACTTCTGAGCAGCAGATAATGTTTTTTATATACTAGTGAACATTTATCTGTGAATGTGCTACATTTGTTGTCTTGGGAATCCATATCCTGGGAAAATGTATACATTTTTCTTTAAACATTTTCTCAATTTTTTTTCCTCATGAAATATTTATTGCACAAATAGCCTTTCATTCATTCTTTTAGTAGATCGTCTTGAGAATTAGGTTAGCAAAGTGCATTTTCACTTCTGAGACCTAGATCTGATTCCAAACCAGAATGATGGGATGAAAATTGCTTGTCTTTTCTTGCTTTAAATGGGCATTTTGAACTGTCTCAATCCAATCACTGCTGACTGAATATCTTCAACATGCTCTTCTTGTTGTTGACAGCGGCTGAAATAAGTGGCAAAATATTCCACTGCTCAGCATGGACATCCCTTCAATGACTGTAAATGTAAATGTCTATTTGAACCTACATTTCATAGTTTAAAAAAAAATCAGTTTACGCATGCTGAAGTACAGTAAACCCTGGTTTACCGAACTCTGGGTGTCCAGAATGCGACCTCAGCCAAACCAGATTCCCCCGGGTCCAACTCTCCTAGCACACGCCAAACCAGGGCTGAGCAGCCTCAATGTCCTTACTGGCCTTCACAGCGACCAATGATAGTGACCTTGACTCATATTGTTTGAATGTCGCTAGCAGAAAATAGCTTTTTCACTATTTTCTGCTCGTTGGATTCAAACGATTATAATGAGAGTGCCAGCATTTACTGGCATTGTAATTACACTTAGCCGGAAATTCCAGCTCTCCGCACCGGATCTCCTCCCCCAATTAGTCTTGCTTGCTAGGGTTTAAGTGTGTAAGTATTTTGCCTCAAACGATCTGTTTGCAGTACTTCTAATCTGTACACGTGTCTGTAAATTCTTCCATGAATTTCGCCTCGGCCTGCATAACCAAAGGATGTCAGATTTCAGCCTGGCTCAGCTGTAACTGGGACAGAAGACTGTGTGTTCAAGCGATCAAGTTGGGACTTTGAGCTTTTAGTGAAGGTTGACTTTCCAATGCAGTGCTGGTGAGTGCTGCAGTTTCAGAGGTGCCTTCCTTCAGATGAGATATTAAATGGGAAACAAAACCATGTGAACATAGGGAAGCATATCCTGTCTTATATGTTGTGCTGGCACTTGGTGATTGACATTGTATTCCTGCGCAAATGTATTTTCTTCATCTATTATTTCCCATATTCATTGACGCCAAGCCAACTGGGAAAAATGCCAGTTCATTTCTCTGAATTGTACCATACAAGACGGAAGCTGACAGTACAGAAGAAGCGCATTCGGCCCATCATACATTTTGAAGAGAGATTTGCTCTTCATCTCCGTTTTCATATTGTTGCCATTTTTAATAAGTTTGTGAAGCATTTCTATTCTATGTTCCAAGAGAGAGAAAATGAGAATGGGGAGAAGAGTGAAATGATCAGCAGGAGTTAATATAAACAAATACTTTCTACAAAGAATTGAGAGCTCTACTGAGGTACTCTAATCCTGAGACAAGATAAACAGCCTCTATCGTCTGGATAATCGTTGAAATATAAGGAAGTTTACACATTTTCAGGTTGTATAGATCAATGCGAATCTCAGACACTGTCCACTGATTCAGTTTTGCACCACATGTGCCGCTTTACTTATTTACGCAACTGTTTGAAGATTCCAAGTTTCCTACTGAAAGCTCCTGGTGAAAGGTAACTAAATGTATCTCCTCGGTAGAGATACTTTAACTCTGTATTCATAGTTGGCGATTAACATTCGAATTCTGCTTCTCTGAATAAAACTCCAAACAACCAGAGCGTTTTATTTAGATCACTGGACACCTGAAATGTACAGCCAGGGAATTGGGAAAGTTGGGGATGCACCATCCCAATAGAATCAAATACATTTTCATTGTTGAAAACGATGGAGAATTCATTTCAAACCAGTGGCACCAGAAGATGTCCTTAAAATATTGCTGTATTTCTGCCAGCAGATAATCGCACTTTCACTAAATAGAAAGAACAGGCAAAATGTCATATTTAACACATGCCACAAATTTTCTGAAAGAGCACTGTTGTCATCTGAGTGATGGAAAACTTCATTTGTTTAATGCCAAACACTCAGTCCAAACTGTGTCATTCTTGTTTTGCGTCTCCTGGTTTGTGCATGACATTGCTGTTACGAAAAATGTTTTTCCGCTTCATCTCTCATGACAAACTTTGCTATTTTAAAGCGACAGGTTCATGTGAACAGCACACAATATGGAACCTACTTTTTGAGAGGTACGTCCACAGAATAGAACTTAAATTGGGTTTAATTAAAACTACAATGTGTTATTTAGCCCTTGGATCTATTCATACAACCATTATGGAATTAGCATATTTTAAGATGCCCCGGAACAACCATCTTCTGACTGCTTCTAACCACATTGAGAATAGATTTCTTAGATTTCTGCTACTTTGGTCAACATAAACTTTCTTACAGTTCTTTTTTTTAGCTGTGCAGTATTTGGCACAACGCACTCTTGTCAACTACAATTACTGTGACTGAAAGAAATTACAGCTTTAATATTATTGCTCATTTTTGCAGAGATTAAATTTATACTGCCAAAGATTTGCACTGCTCAATGTGAGATCTGAGAACCATCATGAAAATGTTGCTGCACTATTGTAGCAGAAAGTGTCTTTCCAATCTCATGATGTGTCAGAGAAATTGTCAGAAGTTATTATCATTATTGAGTCTGAAATTCCTGTTGCATTCCGGTTGTTTCTAAATGGGTCAGTGTTTCTAAATCCAGAACTGTGCAACTTTTGTTACATCACATATCCAGTTCAAACGGATCTAAGGTAGTTGACAGCAGCGGATTTCAGCTGGCACATCAATGTTTTTGGATCAAACCTACGTGCATCATAAGTCAGTGCATCTTTGGACAGCCAGCTTGTTAATGAGCAGTGCAGGACCAGATCTCCACACCTCTGTCAGCACTCAATTCAGATTGCCCGTTGTTGCATAAACCAGCCGTCATAGAAGTCTTGACTCAATACCTAGCTGGGCTGAGCAATACTGTAGTAGATTTGCTCAGCTTGTCACAAATTCACTTCTGCGAATGGATCCATCCCAAGTAGTCTATGACTAATTTAGCACTAGGGATTACCCATCCATTGATTTATTTGTGACATTAGAAAGACAACAACCAACTCTTGTGTTTCTGCTCAAGGACCGAGGATACATTGTAGTCTGAAGGCTGGATGGTCTGCCTTGTGGTGTGAGGATTTATTCTGTGTGTGCAGTTTTCCATTTCCCGCAATTTGCAGGAAGCTACAGAAATGCAGAAATGTAGATGGTGATCTGATTCTGCTATAGGCTGTGTAATTGTGGTTTCTAGCCTTCAGCATTGCCTACTGACTGTACTGCTCCTTAAGAGACTTTGCTTATTAGTTGTCAGGCTGGATGCTTTATCCCGTCCTAGTGGGCTTCCAATTGACAGCCTGGTTGTTAAGGGAGAAATAATATTGAATTGAACATTACTACCACCAGGGCACATACTTATTAAAACCATCACAAATAGAAGAAACTGTTTGTTCAATGGTGTTCACTTAGAAATATCAATCATCTGCAATGAGTGACTTAAATTTTATAGGAGTTGAAACTCTTGGTTGCCTTGAATGCTGGAAATGAGAAAAGTCACACAACTTTCTATGCTCCAAGTATAAACTCATATTGTGACTCAAAAAGTGCTTGTGAGATAAAGACTTGAGATGTCTACGGAACAAAAATTGCACATAATTGCAATAGCTAAAACATCCATTGATGGTTGTACTGTGCCAACGTGACAATCATATAGGGTCCTATTTGGGGAAGGATGAGTTGAGTGCAAAAAAAGAGAAACTAGATGAGGAGAAGGGAAGAGAAATGATGAGCTATCTGGGGATGTATTGATGCAGTTGTTGAGGGAGCAGGAGTCATTTAGATAAACTCTTACTGTCATTAACAAGAGGGAGAATGAAAAGGAGGGAGTGAAGTTTATGGATCAAAGAGAGGTTGTTTTTAAAAAAAAGGAAAATCATGTATGAATTTTGTTTAAATATTTTTTTTACTCTGACTAATAGAAAGATGGTGGAGAGTTGGTATTCAGAAAGGACGAGATCAAATCAATGAAGAGCATTTTCCATCCAGTCTTCATTTTTGATGTTCTGCGTGCTCTTCAACTCTTACCTTAATGTGTTCTGAAGTTTCCAAACACTATCATCTGAAAGTCAACCTTATTTTCAGCTGCTCTGTCAAGAGAAACAAAATCAGTTTTTGCCTGTAATCCTTAAATGCTGTTTGGGGGTTGCTTTTGCTAAAAGACAAAGCAACTGAATTTCTCCATCAACCTGCGTTACATGTGAAGTTACTTGAATCGAATATAATAATGAGGATTTAATAAAGTATTAGTGCATTCATTGAGCTCTACAGTCACAATGTCAGCAGGTTACACTAAGGGTTATTCTCTTGAAAAGAAAACTTCCCACCTATGAACTTTGCAACCTTGTACATATAAATAAGATATGCTTCTTCCTTTCACAAAAAAATGAGCTGTTATTGCAATGTATCTTGTTTTATTAGGTGACAACTTTTTTTAACAATATAAAGCATTTATTTCTCAAACCAAATGACCTTGTCTGTCCTAAAAAACATAAAGGTGGTTGTCAACCGTGCACCATAGTCACTTGGAGTAAAAGCTGGAATTTCAAAGTATTGAATAAGACATTTTGCATATTTTGATAAGTAACAAACTGAGATTTGCTTTTGAGTTCATGTTTCTTCTTCGTTCTTTCTTTAATTCCCCCCCTCCCCCCCCCCCCCCCCCATTATAGCAACTTCGAAGGGCGGATGAAGTGAAAGGAGTTGCTTGTAGAGGCGGACCCCTCAAAGTAAATATGTTTACAAACTTTCCGCAAGTTTGTTTACTCAGTTATCGTTCACAACTTACGCTTTAGCAGTCACACTTGCTTTCTCTACTGGCTCCCATTTTTCCCCAAATGTTGCTTTTTTAAAAATCTTTTGACGTTTTCGCCACAAATTTGTTTTCATATTAATTTAACATTACTTATTTCTGTTTGGAAATGATGAAGAAAATGCGGTACTCGTACTTATACATGTGTCTTCTATACCTGTCAAGCTTTTTTTTGTTTTGTTTGATAGTTTGCTGAACAGGCTGTTTTGCCTCGTTTCCGTTAATGTTCTTGTATAGCGTCTTATTTGTTGCATTGAATGTAAATAAATTTATTTAAGGTGTATTTATTACAATGATAAAGACAAGAGATTATTTCTTACAGAGGAGAAAAAACAGAGCCACCTTCTACTTACATGTCAGCAATAGATTTACGAACTTTACATAATATTCCTCACTGCCTAAACTTTAAGATTTGTAATGGTACCTTAAGGCTGCAATTTATTACAGAACATGTTTTCATGGTCTTTCAGATATATTAATTTATTTGGCTTGTTTCGAACCAATTAACTAAATCAAGTAGAAGTTTTAAATTTGCAGAAAAAAGGATATTTTTTATTTAACAATCTCAACCTTCTTACTTTTCTTTCTATAGCAGAAATTTGTTTTTTAGGCATTGTTGCTCAGCCATTTTTGCAATTGATAACTATGACGGAAAACTGTGTGTATGTGTACATACGTATCTCAGTGAATGGACAATCACAGAGTTGATCCTCTTCCCCCCCTCCTCCCCAGTCCAGAATCAGTTGCGGTGCCATATCCAGTCCCTTTTCTGGGTGAAATGAGCTGAAAACAAATACACTTCTCACTGTTAGTGCTACTTAACTTGCCTATTGAGAAAGAAGATTTAAATTAGAGTCGAGATTCTGCAGCAGAAAATAAAAAATGTATTTCAAAGAAAATGGCAGTGAGGGTTTAATATCTAGACATAAAAATGACCATTTCTCTTTCCCCTTTCTTCTCCCCTCCCCCCAAATTTTGGAGGATTTAAAATGTGCTACCTGAGGTGAGACAGAAAATTATAGGTTTTTTAAATACTAAGTGTTGTCTCTTAATCAGCTGTAACTATTGTAATCATTCAATAGCCTTCCAGATTTGCAATCTTCTCATATACTGTGTACATCATCAACTACACAGAATGAACTGATTCTTTTGTAACAATGGGATGATATAAATTGGACAAAACTATTGCTCCAAATTTAAGATTGTGTGTGGGTGTGTGTGTGTTTTGTGTATCTCAGAAAAAATAAATTGACACACAGAATGGTTTCACAGCAATAATTTGCTCAGCTGATGGTTATGAGCTGTTTGCGTATTAACGTGGTTGGTGACTTGATTGAACTGGATGGAAATTGATTGAACACTTTTGGGTGTCCATAATTCTCTAGTTAATATGACATGTATGCCATGCTCAGTACTTCTGTTCCACTGGTTAACTTACCACTGTAGCTCAACTATCAATTTTGATGTGAGTATTTTATTACATTTTCTTTGTCTCTTTCTCCAGTACAGGGGAAGCCTGTTAACGCCCTCTTTACCACTGTTTCCTGGTACATGCCTCACTATTTTGCTGTTGCTTTGTATACCTGAGATAACCAGAAGTGCAGTACACACAGCTGCCGTCTTTGACTAGATGGCTATCCGTACTAAAAAATGGCCTACTTACAGGTGGAAGGTCATTGCTGACATCACTTTCTGTAGGTTATGCAAATATCAGGCATTGCTGATGTCATGCGTTGCTTATGTCACTTCCAGTGCTTTGTAATGTACGATAATATGACAACACAAACATGGGCCATTTTTTGTGCTTTACTTATAACATGGTCACTAAGATATTGGACCCAGAGGATTGCACTGTAACAGGATTGCCCTGTGTACATTCTGTCTCTTGCAAGTCTTAAGAGTTTGCTTTTCCTTTCCAACTAGTTCACCTGTATTTTATGTTTTAAGAAGTTACCACTGTTATTTTTATACATCAACCAGAATTTATTTTCATGTTTGTAGGAATGGTAGATTTCACTTTTGTAATAAGGATAGAACTGCTTGTTAGCTTGAAAGTATCGATCATAAAAAGAAGTGGATGTGCTTTTTAATGGCAGGGTGATCGGTGCTTCTTCAGTAGTGTTTACCATTTGGGTAAACCGTAGTAGCACATTAATATGCAACTCCAGCCAACCACAGATTCATCCCCTTGTACAGTAACATGCAGTAGGCTTAGAATCATGAATGTCACTGTATCTAACTCGTAAACAAGTGGAGAGAGGCAGGGTTGACTGAATTAAGACCACTATGCATATATCTTTATTGGATTAAAATTAGTAATAGACAGTTTATTTTCATTAAGCAAACGGCATTCTCCAGATTTTGAGCTTTACTACAGCTTTTGGTCTGAACCTACAAAGTCAAACTGGGAACCTGTCACTGTAAGTGTTAAATAAAGTCGAGTATGCTTAATGTAATTTTCCTTCGGATAGGATGAAATTATAACACTGTGTAAAATAGCAATAAGGGAACCCTCCTCATAAACACTTGCAAACACTTCCAGGCTATATAGAATTTCAAGATAAGAAAATAAAGTAAAAAATTCTATCAGCAGCCCCATATTTTGCTTTGCTCATTCAGTTACAAAGTAAAAATAGGAGCTGAGTGTTGTGGGAAAACTATGTGTGGGGAATACTAATTTTCAATTGGCTTCAGACCTATACAGATTGCAGATGCTTCTCTACATCAACCACAAATCACAATAGGTTGTCTGTTTCAACTGCTGATACATGCATGAGAGCAGAATGTCACAGCCGTAGGTGGTTAAGAGTATCATGAGATTTCTTTCAACCAAAGAGACCACATTTGAAGAAGAGCTCATTACTCAATGTGCAGTTCAGAAAATCTCTTGCATCAGAGATCCTGGAAAGCTGTAATCACACATTTGAGTGTTGCTCTGCGTGTAGACAGAGTTTGATTCTTGAGATCCTTACTGGGAGTGACCTTGTAATTTATAAACCTTCTGAGAAATAAGTGCAGTTTCTAATGCCTGTCTGAATATTTTTTTCATAGCAAAATTGAGTTTATTATTGTTTTGAAGAGGCAGGATTTATTTCCAATGACTGCAAAATGATGAAACCATATCACATATGCAGTGTAATTCATTGCAGCTTTAAATTAGTCCAGAAAACATAAATTACAGTTAATACAGTACAGTACTTTAAAATGTAGGCAGGTTTTCACGTTTCAACTTCATAGAGAGGTAGTGAGGAATGTAGACATTCTCTTTTTAATAGAACGGTTGTTTAAATACTATTCTGATGTTTTGCATGTAGCTCCATCATAAGGTGGAGCACCTCAACGATCAACTGGAAGGAAATGTAAAGCTCTCTTAAAGTAAATATATGATTTTTATCAAGTGATGGTTTCCTTCCGCTGGCTGAAATTGCTAGCTCATCTGATTCTCATCCTCCTGCTGCTCCTCCTTTCTTCAGGGGTTTCATTAGGATTGAGGCTGAAAACTGAGGATTATCCCTTTACAACGCATCGTAAATACAGTATTGGTTATCCTTCCATGAAAGAAACAGTATCCATTTTGTTGCTCCTCTTGGTATTGTCATGCAATCAAATCAACATTTCAGGAGGTTTGCGGATTGGCATTCACTAATTTTTGCAAGTCACCCCACGTTAGGTTGTAAACGGTGCTTGCAGGTCTTTGTAAAACATCCATAACAAAATCATTATCAGTCTGCAATCAGATTTTTTGGGATTGTTGACAGACCTTTAGCTTTAGTCAGTCGAGTTCCATATTTCACTATTTGCTTCACCGTACATTGAGTTAGTCAATAAATGCGATTTAATTGTAGAGATGGTCAAATAAGGATTGTAACCCCAAATTTCTATTCATCGGTTCCGAATGAAGTTGAAAAGGTCTGAACCATACTCTTTTGAAAAGAGTGCAAAAATGTTGCAGTTGCTCCACCTTGGCCTACCCTTAACAAAAAGGATACTGACTCTTTTATGCCCACTTTGGAACCATAATGCTGTCTCTCCAGAGTCATAGTCATAAACTTTACCTTAGCCATCATCTTCAATAGAGAAACCGCTAATGAAACCCCTGCCTTCTGCTTTAGAGCTGAAACTACCTCTGCAGAGAACCTCCTCAGTCCCTTACTTGCCATATCTTCTTCTTTAACAGTGTTTTCTTTTCCCTTGCTGCACAACCAGGCTGAGCTCTCTTCGTGCACACCTTCTTATTGTGCTACAGAGGTATACTGCACGTGTTTTTGCATAATATGCACTGTGTTGCTTTGCGCTGTGCTCTCCTGTGAGCACAGTACAGTATTTACAATTCTGCATGCTACCTTTGATGGTTTTTTTAAAAAAATCCATAGTAAAATGAGCAGTGTGGTAAGAACATGTGGGGAAGAGCAAAATGAAGTTTGTCAGATTTCTTTTTAAAAACACATATTGATCAATAAAATAACATATCCATTTGTTAAAAAAAGTGGCATAAAAGACTTAACACTGGTTAAAGTACAGCTCAGCTGTGAGATAATGCCATCTTTTAATGTGACTTCGGTAAGTACCCAAAGTGTTAGGAAGGATTTTGCTTTATACTGTTACTTTCTTTCTGCATCTGTTTTTTTTTTCTGGGGTATATGTCTGTGTAAAATAACAGCCCAATTGCTTTATCTGAGTTGTCTTTTCCATGGTGAGATAAAGAAAAAAATGGGTTTAGGAGTACCTCTCACTTTCTTCTCTATGTTTTCGTATATTTCACAATTGACAGACTAGTTGGGACATAAGCCGACTAAAACATTTTTGGGGCTCTCTGAATTTCCTCTATATAGCAAAGTCCCTTTGAGTGCTGAAAGGCTTGACCTGCTTTCAAAAGCGTACATACATTTTCTTTTGTGTGACATCTGCAAGATAATCTTTTTGCACCTCTCTAATTGTGATTTAGGAAAGATGGAATTGAAGAAGTGTGCAGAAGCACGTTATAATTGATTTTTTTTTGTGTCTTTCGAATTGGTATTAAAGACACTTCATCTGTCCTGAATGGCAGATACACAGAACTCAGCAAGCTTTCATGCCGCAGCCAATTCCTCAATAGTATTGACTTCAAGGGAAAGGGGATATTATTAGTAATTCTGTTGAATTTTTGTCATTTTGTTTTGACTCGCCCACTGGTGTAATTGTACTGTTGCGCTCAGCAAGTCAATCAGTAAATGACTAACCTTGATAACAAGTGAATCCTATATTTACCACTCTGATACTTTTTTTTACTTGCGTTCCCAGGATAACGACTTTAATACATTTCAAATAAGGCTCTATAGCATGAGAGCGGTGAGGCAGAATTGTAGTCCTGTGTGAATTGAACGTTCAGCAGTTTACATACCTTTTGATTATTTTTTCTTCTGCTTTACTCCAGTACAAATAGGAAATGATTCAAACCAAATAGATTGGATTAAAAACATAATGTAAAGGGGTACATTTGGCAAAACTCTAATTATTTAATCTTTCATACGTGGACTAAAAACCCATTGCATTTCCACTTAGCATAAATAAGATGGCATCAACAAGGATTTCCTCCTTCAATCAGAGTTAGCACCTTAACATCCTCCTGACGTGAAATTTGTTGTTGTTGTTGAAATGTTCCTTTCTATTGTATTATGAGAGCACGTCTATGGGTGGCTATTTTCAGTTTTATTTCCTTTTTAAAAAGGTGAACAATGTTTTGCATTGTTATTTGAGCATTTTGTCAATAGGTGTGGAATAGAGGTTGGAAATGCTGCAACCATTCATATTAAATGAGGCTATTATTTGGGTTTGCACAGTTGAAACAGAAGTACAATGTGTGTGCAACCTTTTTTTGTTTTAAACCTGACAAAATAAGATTCTTATCCTGAGTTTTAGATGTCAGCCTAGCTCAGTTGGTAACATTCTCATCCCTGAGTTGGAAGATTGTGGCTTCTAGCCCCTTGATGGGATTTTGAACTCTCATTCTAAGCTGACACTCCACTGTAGTGCTGCACATTTGCTGCGCTGTTGAAGATGTTGGACTTTAGATGAGATGTTAAACTGACGTTCCATCTACCTGTTAATATGGATGTTAAAGATACCATGGCACAACTCGAAAAGAGAATGGAGTTTCTCCTGGTGTCCTGACAAACAATCCCCCAGATAAAATTGATAAAATAACTTCATAGCTATTTGTGGGATATTGCTGTGCCATGTTCGCCTACACATACAGTCACTACAATTTACAATAGAATCCTGTGAAGTGTTTTGAGATGTCCTCTTGACATGAAAAGTGCTATACCAAATGCAAGGATTATTATAATATACTTGTTGTTATAAACTACATAAAGGGCTTCCTGAATGTAATTTTAAATAAATAAATCGTGTTATAATTGTATGTTCACAATTGTGATTAAATAAAAAATAATTCCTATGTGCAGATTGTCATTAGGAGCAAGGGGAGTTACTGGGATATTTTGTTGGAAAGGGATATTCAACATTGGATATAGTTGTTCAATATCAAAACTATTAATTTTTGTCTTGACTTAATCTTGCAGACTTCCTGTACAGTGTCTACCACAGCAAGTGCTTGAATATAAACTTCCTGTAACATTATTGCTCAGCTTCACGTAGTAATGTCTGCTGAGTTCAACACATGTAATTGAGCTGAGGGAAACATCCTGCACTAACAATACTTACCCTTAGCAAAAATGATGCTTGATCAACTTACAATTGCATCTTCATTGGCCTTTAACTCATCATGCAAAACAGACATGGGTGATATGGGGGATACAACTTCTACATGAACAAATAGGAGCGAATAATCCAGTTAGTTGTCTAGAAAAAGATTGGACTAATTGACTGATCCTAATTCATTTGGTTTTGACTATTTGAGAATGAGCACCACACGCAAAGGGTGCAAGCTTGGTCAGATGACCTGATTAAAAATCGAGTCCCACGCAAATAGATTAAAATGTAGACATTGATCCATCTATATTGAACCTGACTGGAAACTCCTCCCCCCCTTCCAAATGCGGCTTAGGTGTACAAAAAAAAACAAGTCCAGTCCAGATCAGCACAAAGGAATCAGAACAAAATCAAAATCCATTCCAAAATAAAAGTATCTTCTGTCAAATAGTCTTGTTACATTATTGTAACAAGCTGTGTTCAGTACTCTGAGACACTACCCCCACATGAAGGGTGCTATATAAATGCAAGTCGTTGTTATTGTTGTTACACTTTTTCTTGCATTTTGACCATATTTGAAGCTGGACAGTGTGCTGATCTCCAGAAGAAGTGAAGCGAGCTGGATGTTTGATTAACTGTGTGCTCCTGGGGTCTTGTCATTTACCTTTGTGTTAAAAATACAAAACACCAAGCTTTTTGAATTTGTATTGAATATTCATAAGAAAAAAAGTACAGCCATTAGTAAGTACAGTAATTTTGGAAACCATGTAGTTTTGGCCCACAGGTTAGGTTACCAAAGTGAACGCTAGCTCAAGCAGAGTTTGTTATTGTGCTGAATAAAAATTAAGCAGATATTTGCATATTTTTATACTTCTAGATGTTACTGCGGTGATTAGTTAATGCTATGAAATGGGGGAGGAAAAAAGGTTAATTTAAGGTTGGCCCTTCATTGATGCATCCATAAGGATTTATGAAAGTTTTCATAGAAATGCTAGCAATTCTTTTTGAAAGATTTTAATCATTTCCATTGTGGATCTCTGTTGTAAGTTAAGTACCTCATCAAGAGTGTGGCAGGTTTATTCACCACAAGACAATTATGAAATTCACCAAAATATATGTGATTGGAAATGCTCCGGGAATGTATTGAAATAAAGCATATGATGGTGTGGAACAAAGATTCATAGTCATGAAAAAATAACAAAAAAAATTGCATGGGGGAAAAATAGTTTTTTTTAAAAAAACTACGGCACCTATTACCTTCAAAAGGGATACACGTTTCACATTCACAGTGTCGATATTGCATTGTGTTGGTACAAGGGCTTGTTGCTGTTCATATACAAAGCTAACTATTATAAAGTAATACTGGCTTGAAAGGTAAACACAATTTATTGTGTAGCAATCAAAGTCTTTTAAATGGTATAATTTGTATATTTGTATTTAAAAGATCATGACAAACTATAAGTATTAGTTTATTTAATTTTGAAACTGTGTCTTCGTTTCGATTAGTTCAGAACAGATATCCAACCTACATATTATAAGTTTTTTGATGATGGACAATTACAAGTTGTCAACATTACAAGTTGTCAACAATTTCATGGCCTCTACCAGGGCTGCTCTTTACCCAGGTGATAAAAAGGGGAAGGAGAGTGCTTAAGTACAACACATTGTGGGACATTGTTTGGCTTCCTCTCAGTCTCAGCCACTCTATTGACTTCCTAAGCTCCACTATTTCCTTTGATTTCAAATGGAATTCTCATATCTCCTTCACTTGTAAAGATACTTGCATTGAACTCCGTTTCCTCTTTCACATCCTTTACATTTATTCCCTCTCCACTGACTCTTAACTCTTTATAAGGCTTATGTTCGTCCAAGGCTTAATTATTGCTGCCATATCTTGTGAGCTTTTTTCTCTATCACTCTTTGCACTCCTAGACATGATATAAGAAGAGGCTTCTATTATGAAAGTTAATCCTTTCCTTACCCTCCATGTCCGTTCTTTCTTTCCATGTCAGAATGTTTCTTGGCTCTCAATTTGCGACGATGATTTGGTTATTGCACATCTGAACTTATTGCACTTTTCTTATTACTACCTACCTTCTGATGCATCCTCCTACACTTTCTTGATTCTCCCTGCATCCTCACTGATTGAAGTAATGGTTTGCAGTCAGCCATCAAGATGATTAGACTGAAGAATTAAGTTCCTGATTTTAATTTAACAGGTATAGTGCAATCTGTCTGTTGTAGACTCTCAAGGGAATGGTCCTGATTGCTCATTCCACACCGATGACCAATTTATTAAAGTTGTCAACTGGCAAACTTCAAATCCAACGTTAAATTAGAGACAAATTCTACCTCAGATAACTCCATTCATTTTTGCCAGTTTTTGAAAAATCTGAAGTAGATTATAGACTTCTAATTCAAGATGCTGTCAAATTCTTCAGAGAAAGACCTCCGGCTATTCGTGGGAACATGTTTAGAAATATGTCACTGCTTTCGTCACTTCCAGTAAACCAAGATTTAAAAACCTCTGAGATTTGCAAACTGGTCAATGTCGGATGTAGATGAATGCAGTTGTGGTAAATAAAGTTGCTTTTGCACACTATTATTGTTTTGAAATGGACCAAACTGTGCAATAACATATGTGTTTGTTCCAGCAGCATCTAGTTGGGGTACTGTTCATTTAAGTGTTCATTTATGGTCCTATTTGAGAGTGAGACAGATTGAGTGCACAGATGACTAATATAAAGAAGATAATTCCTATGAACGGCTATTGCCTGGGACCACAATTGCTGCTACAAACATGACCAACTCAAATTCCTACTCACCCATTCTTTGCTGTCCAGGTGGAAGGACAGGATGCTTTTTTTCCTCTTTGACCGTGCCTTCGGCCACCCTCCCACCTTCATCCTCCCACCCTCCACGCATCTTGATTCCAACCTCCAGCTCTGGTGCAAACCCTTGGCTGTCCAGATCCTTGGAACGTCCTTCCAACGTGAAATGTGCTATATAAATGTAATTTGTTGATACTGTTGTTCTATTTGTTAAAGTACTTTCAACTACATAAGTGCTTAAACTAGTGCTTAAACTACATAAAATCCAACTCTTAAGAGAAGAGTATTGATCCTTCTCCATGATGCATCATGTGTACTTGATTCTTAGTATCATTTGTAAATATGCTGTTTGTCTAAATTAGAGATATATTCTGCCTCAGATAACACAATTCAATTTTGCCAATCAAATTTTTTTTGAAATCTAAGTATTCAAACTTCTTGTTACAGATTTCCAATTCAAGATACTTTCTTGTCAGGTTATTTGGAGTAAGACATCCTTCAGTTCAAAGAAATAAGTGTAGAAATATTTCACTGCCTTTAAAGCAAGGTTTAAAACCTCTGACAGACTGGTCTGTGTCAGAGATGTTTCAGAAAGAAAACACTCATTTTCTTCAGTGCTTGCTTTTAAGTATTCTCCATTGACCGAGTATGTGTTTCCTTTCTATTGCATTTCAACTACAAATGTTCAGCAGTGTCCCCAGTGTCTGTCCCCAAACAGTTTACCAAAATTTCATATTTATGAGTTCAGAGGTTGTGTACAATTGAGACTGCAGGAGATTGATGGGCAGTTTTGTATCTGTGTTTACTCCTCCAAGAAGCTATCCATCCTAATCCCAATTCTTTGCTCTTTCCCCATACTCTCTGATACCTTCCTCTCAATGTGCTTGTCCAATTCTTGATACTTTAATTAATTTCTATCCTTAGTGGGTTAAAAATACTGCACGCCTTGCACAAAAGAACTATACATTCATCATCAGCGGGGAAGATGAGAAAAGCAGTTGGAACT
Organism: Callorhinchus milii; assembly: GCF_018977255.1. NCBI lineage: Eukaryota > Metazoa > Chordata > Chondrichthyes > Chimaeriformes > Callorhinchidae > Callorhinchus > Callorhinchus milii. Next base: position 9,213,426 of record NW_024704750.1, read on the forward strand.
TCTTTTATTTTAATGTATTATCAGTAATGTCCACTTTAGCTTGTCAGTCTGTAATTCAGATTAATTGTCATCTCATTCACCATCTCAATGCCATGAAATTTACATTTAATTTGCCTTGACTTTCTGCACGTTACATCATCGTGCATTTCATAAAAAATTTAGAAGAGCAGCATGTATATGCATACATATTAAATATAGATTTAAGCCACATTTCCATAAACCTGCATTTGTTTATAGATGTGCCCTGGAGCTGCCTATTTTTGCTCCCTATTGGTATATTCAGCCTTCAGCACAGCTTGTTGACTGAGGTGAAAACGTCCACTTGAAGTACTGTGTTTGTTTGCCTGATACATATCGTCTAAAAAAAAATTATAAATGTATGAGCCTCTCTATGATCGCCCAAGTATAGTGCTTTTCATTATAGTTACCTGCTTCTGCCCATCTAATCTCATGAGCATGATGCTCAATCATGGTTGTTAAAGTAGTGTGCATGTGTCGTATATTCCCTTTTGGGAACAGTTTCCAAATCAAAAATTCATGCTTGCCAGATCATTAAGATGTGTAACAACTGAAGTTTTGTTCAATAAAAATCATGTTCGGTCTGGTGTAAGCTGAATTTTCTCGACTCTCCTCTGAATTAAGACAAAATTCTACTCAAATAAGTTTCAAAGTAAAAAAAAATGTGAGTGGTAGAGATTCAATGTTACGTAATTAGTAACAGTTCTATCTTTCTTTGTAGAAATGTCCCCTGTCATATTAAAGAACTTGCTCTTTAACTAAACTGAAGATCGAATTATTTTAGTCTCTCTGCATGCTCCCAAAATAAGCTTTTTTTAAAAAGAAACAGTAGTATTTGGGGATTTGTTTGGTCTTTTTCCAAAGATAAAATGTCACATCTGTTTTTAGCTTTAAAATAACTGGAGCATAGATTTAAACTGCTGGTAGGGTTCATGACATATTATAGTTAGGACCTATGATCTGGAATACACAGTTACGGTTAATTATATTCATTAGCTATTAAATAAGGAGACATTTTTATAGATAAGGAATTGAAACTTGGACGAAAGACATTAAAATAAGACTAGATGTTTCCTTGGAGTAAGGGATACAAGTCATCTTGGTCCATTGTCATGCATTCATTGGTGGTCACTTTCAGAACACTGTTAACAAAAAAATTCTTCATGCAAAGGTTTTGTGTAGAATATGGAATCCACTGTATCAGCTCACCACAGATGGCAAAATCAATTGGGATGTTAAAAGGGACACATGCCAGATTTAGTTTATTGGTTCATGATTTCATTTGGCACTATGTCAATTTGCATCATAGTAAGCTTGCATTTTATGAGACATTAAAGTTAAAATGGTTTGTTCAGTCACTGTACTTCCATTTTCCTACAGTAATCCTGATCCTGGACTGGATGCAGAATTTAAAAAATGGTTCTGGAGTTGTATGAGGCTTTCCTGCCACCTGATGTGCCTGTTTTCTAAACAAGCACTGTGATGCTGGGCAGGCTTGGTTCCCATCATTGTTATTCCTCCAATGTCTGGTGCTTTGTGCTCTGTGAGCAAGTGCTGACAAATGTGAGCATCGATTTTTTTTGGTCAACTTCAATATATTCAAAACCCCCTTTCCAATGCTTTAAGAGTATTCAGACACGGACTGAGGCAGCTCTTAAACATGACGTATGAGTGTCCTCATGTGTCAAGAATCCCAGCTGACCAAACAAAAAACTACTGTAATTTCTTTAATTATGAGGCACATTGCACAGTGTGGGCAAGTGTCTATAAACAGGACACCCAGGCACTGGGCAGATCCATGGTACCTATTTTAGTATAGACACATGGAGTGTGAGAAAATCAAGAGACAGAAAAAAATGCATCAAAATAAACAAAGCAACATTGAGCTTAAAATGGATAGAAAGTATTCTCACAGAGAGAGAACTAAAAGGTGAGGGGAGAGGAGAAGAGAACAAACTATTTGTTCTCCCCTGTGATCCTGTAATGGTTTTGCTGATTATGCACACTTTGAATCGAAGTATCTTTACAATTTCATCCTGTATAAATTTTGGGGAGTGTTCATTCTTTGTATTTGTGTGTATCAACAGGACAGCCACCAAAGGAATGCAGGAAGTGTCTGATTATAATAATATTTACGCCTAAAGACCTTTGATTTGTTCGTGCGCCTGCACCTCCTATGAAAATTTATTTTGGGTTTGCAATTGTGACTCCATTTTAAAATTTCACTTTAAAACTTTAAAAAGGAATTTGCTTCACTGGCACACTTCACGACTCTCACCAGGCACATCAGTCTGATAGGTCGTTATCTTAATGAATATAGTCGCGCTGTTGCATACCATTCAGCCTGCACTTGATAACTCTGTTACACGTTGCCTTTTATTGTGAGATGGGGAGGGAGGAAATGTGTTGGTGCTGTCAGGGATGGAAATATAAATTGAATGAGGCATCATTTTTAAAATAATTTCAGACATATATCACAGTTTTTTTTTGAATGGTCTGGTTTTTTTTCCTTCCATTTTTCACTTTTTCGTGCCTCAGTATCCGTTTCTTCCAATTGTAGTTTTATTGTTGTTTTTCTTGCACTATTAATCTTTTCGATCCATGGTATCTGCTTCAATTTCACCATATCAAGAATACAGAGGCCTGTGCACTAAATAATGCTGTTAGGGGTTGTGATGATGAATGAAAGGGAGGCAAAACAGAAGAGGTTCAATGTAATACAACATCATTCTCCGTCACCAGTTCATTGGAAAGCTTGTGTTTTCTTTGTCCTGGAATCCATTTGTACTAATTCCCATCCATCCCACCAGACTTCGATGCCAACAGCAGATTACAAGGCAGTTCAATTACACTCATTTTTCATTCAGTGTCAAGTTGCTTTTTCTATCGATCCTCCTTTATTCCTTTTTTTCATGTATCTGAAAGAATCTTCCATAGTATGTTTTTAGCCTAGCAAAAAAATGTATGTATGGTTCTGGTAACTTGAGTCAATCCCAAAGATCTTCCTGGAAGGATTTTCATTATTTCTTAAAAGAGACTTCAACCTGAATTTATTCCAAGCTGCATGGGGGGGGAATATAACCTGCAGAATTGTCAATTACTATATCCTGATGGGTTGAAAGAAAGTGAGAGGGACGCTGACCTATCGAATTAGGCATGTTCTTTTTTTTATTTAGAAAATACATTAGTGATCAATACAAGTGTAATTGTTTATCTGTATAGGATTATGGTTGGGATGGGGGGCATAGCATGCAGTAAATTGCTATTTGCTTTATGTTAGTTTATTTTTGTTTCCTTTCTGTGCTAATGGCCCTGTTTGCTTGAATCAGTAAGCAGTTCCTGCCTGCTTTTTTGCCCCAGTCTTTTGAGTCTTGTGTGCGGGTTAATGCTGGTGGTTCCACAATCTGCATGTGTTTTTTTAGTGTGTTGGTAGCAAGTGTGTTGAAAAAAATGTATTAGGCCAAACCTATAATAAACCTCTCATTAGTTTTGTTTACGTATCTCATTTCTTAAAGAAATTTATTAGATTTCTGAGCTTCTCTATTCATTATAAATCTTTTGTTTTTGTTTACGCATTAGCTCCACCATAGGTTGGAAGGGCTTAAAGATGAACTCAGAAGGCATAGAGGATACAACTCGCGAGTAACTATTACTGATCAAAGGAGCTGTTACCATTCGCAAACTTTGCTTTGCGCTATGAGTTTCAGCTCCTTGCTACTCTATCTATGTGAAGATTCTTGACTGTCTGTTTCTTCCACCTTAACACTGTCCACTAGTCTGCGCCTTTAGCATTTGTCTTAGAATCTTTCAGCTTTTGATTCATTTTCTCATTTAGAGCCTCCTAATTCATATATGGTGTAATTCCTGGTGTTATTCTGTGTCTGGTTGAGTGTGTGTGTGTGTGTGTACATGTATTTTTTTCTTTCATTTCTAAAGAGTAATGATGGCACCAGACACACAAGCCCTTCTACATGGATTAGTTTATTGCAACATGCCATGTTCATTTCTGATGACCTTTTCTCCCCATGCAGTTTTCATGGCTACTTGTGCTCAGCAGATCAGCCACGCATCAGTTGCAACTTTTCTTTGAGCTGCTGTGTTTTGTCTTAATAACCTTTGCTCTTCATTTTGATGGTTTTTTAAAATTTCACACATTTGCAGTTTATATTCTAGGATGAAGAATCATAAGCTTCCCTCATTGTGGCATCCTTGCACAAAATTATCATTTCATCGTGGTAATCCAGCTTTGTTCATCATGATCTTTTCTTCTGTAGAGCTCGCTGCATGTCTGTACTTATCTGAGCCTGGCAGTGCCTATTCTAGACTTAAATAGAATTCATTCTCTTTGCAGGTCCAGTCAAGATGCAGCAGCAAAGAAAATATTCTGAGAGCCAGTGAGTATCTTGTCTCTTTTTTTGTTCTCCAACATACATTTATTACAATAGAAGTATTAAAATGTTATTCTACCTGAGTAAAAATGGTGACTGTTTCATCTTGGAATTGCAAACTATCTGGGTGTATAAGACTATAGAATCAACTCTGTACATGTCTCAAAGGAAACGGTGAACTAGTCAATAGTGTTGGAGTGGAATCAAGAGAAATAATGCAACTTTCATAACCTGTTGGAAGTTGTCATCAGATCAAGGCTGATGTCATTTCCTGTTTGCTGCACATCAACAAAGCAGGAAGTGACAGTGATTTGATGACATGGAAGTTGGCCTTTAAATCCACCTGATGTTCAGAAATTGAACACGTCAGCTATGCACATGCTCATTGAATGGAGTCCATAATTTGCATGAGACTTATTCAAAAAGACAATTGAGTTTTACCCGGGTTCCTGATCAGTACTTGAAATTTATTGGTCATTCACCTCATGGTTGTTTGTAGGATGTTACTGATTCAAATGGCTACCATATTTGCCTGCAAAAAATAATCCTCACAAATGACAGAAATTATTTGCAAGGTGTTTTAAGGCGTTTTGATGTTGACAAGGTGTTATAAAGTGCATGTCGTTTATTTTCAATACATGAGAAAAATCTAATCAAATTTTCATAAAACCAACACTGAAAATTTCAAATCTCTAATGATTTAGAAAGTCAATATTGAATTGAGCCATTTCTTTATTGAAATAATTCGGTTCCGTATAGGATTGGATTTAGTCCTGTTACGTTCCTTTTCATGGAATGAGTTTCAAGTAAATATTTACTTATAAAGTTATCACGATAATTGTCTTCAATTGGAGTACATCATTAAAGAGGGGTTGCTGCTTATAGAGTGAGCAAAGAGTCCAATTGCAGTGATTGGGCTGGGAAAGGTGGGATTTGAGGAAGTATTCTTCCATTCTTACTCAATGTTATGCAAAGTCTAATCACATTTGATAAAAACTTGCTGCTGGAAATTCTATAGCTGATTGAACAAAGTTTAGTCTGATTTGAATCGTTGGTGGTTGCTGAAATTTGAACCGTGTATTAACCATGTGCCATGATCAGATCACTGAACAAATGGAAGACCAAAATCATGCTCCACTGATTTTAATTTATTCATTTCACTTATTTAAAAAATGTGAACCTGGATTTAAATTTGTGATTTTGAAATCTGATTTAAAGAGGTTTGGTGGATTAAGTCATTAGCTCTCTTTGTTAAAAAAAATCTGTTTACCATTTCTAAATGCTGGTCAAAATATATTTGCACATTATACATTATTGGCATTGTTAAACTGCAAATGATTGTTACAGTGCATTTAAAGCCGATTTTGCCTCAAGACCTGCAAGTCCTTATTAAAAAAAATCATACTTATCTTCACCTAATGAATTATCTTCACCTAATGAATAACTGTTTGCTAATAAATTCAGTCTGCAAGAATAGTCACTGTGCTCAAAAGCAGAGTACAGATTAATTAAATGTGTTGTATGGTATCAGACCCCACAAGAAATGCAGCAGAAATGCTGAGCAGTGTACTTGATCCCAGAGCATTTTAAATTTTCAAGAAGCAGTCAGTAGTCAGAGTCTCCCTTGGTAATAGCATGCGATGAAATTCAACCAGGTTGAAAGCGGGGATTCTTAATATGATGATCATGCAATGTTTAAGAGGTTTATAATGAGCATAAGTGCAATTATTAGTTATGCAGTAAATATATTGTGCAGAATATAGATATTCCAAAGTTAACAAGCCCAGAAGAGCAAAGAGGACTTGTTTTCTCTTTTAAATTTGCTTGTTTGTGTTAATTTGGTTGTTCATACTGTTCTTCCCCCTCATTTGAGACTGTACTCTGTTTATTGCCGTATCTAAGAATACTATATAGTCGGATGTGAGGGGGGAAAATATTGAGAATTTGGGATCAGCAGTCAGTGATAAGTGTTGATAATTGTGGAAGAACTTGATATGGATAACGATTTAAAAAATAATTGTCTATGGAGTGTCTGTAGAGATTGATGGTGAATTCTGACAGAATAGAATAGAAATTTACATTTATATACAGCATCTTTCACATCGGGATGACGTCCCAAGGCGCTTATAAAAGCTTGGGTCTTCTGATCACTAAGCTCAAAAACCTTAGAAAGAAAAAGATTTCCGTGTAATGTTTAACAAGTATTTTGTTCATACTCGGAATGCTGATGATGAGATATTTATCTGGCACATCTATGTTGCTGGACTACCAGTGAGTTACATCTTGTCAGGTGCTATGAGCTTCTTGGTTTGGTTAATAAAGCATTCGGAAAATTTCATCTGTCACTCCAAAGATACAATTAGGTCAAATGTCAGTAATGTGTCTCTCCGTTGGCTGAAAAAAAATGTTTTTAATGCTGCTTTAAGGCAGTCTGAGAAATGTGTTCATTGATGTCGGTACCAGCTTGAAAATGGCAGGTGAGTTTGAGACAGAGGAAAATGGGTGATTTTTTTCTGGATTAAAATCCATTGAGAAATAATGTGCATAAAATAAGAAGAGAAGAAGAGAAGTAAGACTGAGCAGAGGTAATGATTCTCGATTCTTGGTGTATATTCATTGGCATAGTAATACTTCAGTACTGCAAGTGTGCCTTGCAGTGAATGAACTGAAGCATTTTTTTTGTATAAGTGGCAAAGCCAGCTAAATGCAGAATCCCTGAAAATTACTAAGCTGTCAGGGTTAATTCTGTTACGTGCTTCATATGATATAATTGAATTCTTTGCATGAATCGTGAAAGTACAGAACATCCATTCAGTTTTATTTGTCCCAGAGAAGTAGTATTAGTGTGTACACGTCATCATCATACCGATTTGTTCATCTTGTGTAGATTGATAGCAGCTGAATAGAAATTACCCCGGGTATAACCAAATACAATAGCAAATATACAAGATTACTAATGCTATACACTGTGTGCAACAGTTCTTAACGTTTCGCCCACAAAATATACAGTCAATTCACTTCACAGTATAATCTGTGAAGCGTTTTGAGACGTCTTGAAAACTTGATAAGGCGCTATATGAAATGCAAGGATTATTATTATTGTATCTTTAATTGTATTTTAATCCACAAAGTGGAATGATTCCTGTTTTTTTCTGAATTTTCTGCTTTCCTTTTGAAATCCCCAATATCCACAACTTCCTGATAAGCTGCAGGACAATTGGCTATAATGTAAAGTATCCCAGACACAGAAAGAGAACCCACAACAGTATGTGTGATATTTTAACTGTACCAACAGTAGTGGCACTTCCAGATTTTTGCTAAATTGGAGACAGTTTCAAAGATTCTTTCAAAAGCAAATTAGATATCTTGTGGTACAGTATATAGTTTAGGACATGACATGTGCAAGCGACTGCCAGGATGGAGGAAGGCGAGCTGGATGGATCTTGGTCTTTTTTCGTCTGGCAGTTCTTATGTTCTTATACGGTTTTGTGCTGGGGGATTGTACCTTTTGAGATATGCAGACTGCCCAAGCTCATTTCACATCGGGCACTTATAGCTAACCAACCGTGGAGACAGTCATCCTTCCAGGTTCTTGTATATATGTTAGTAATTTTTTTTGAATGCTTACAATGCCATCAAGCTGTGTTCATGATAACTGAATATTCTAGAGCACAACAATGGAGATGCACTGGACACTATACAACTATCAACATTGGCAGGGTTCCAAATAACAAGATTGTTTCATTAAATATGAATTTCTATTATCTAGCCTTCTTGCTCCAACCCTTAGCCAGAGCAACCTGTACCCAAACTAGGTGATGTGAGCATTGAACTGTATAGTACATGACTGCACTACATCATTCCATGCCAACTAATGCAGCTTTAATATTTAGCTGGTTTTTTCCCCTTACAGCATTGAGAGACCAAATAGTCACTGCTTCGTTAGCTGATCTCTGGCTCTGAAGTGGATCCATCTGGTGCTTCTTGAATACTAGACTGTAGGATAGAATTAACACTCATCGAAAATCAAGTCCAGCATGGCATTTTAATTTCTTTTAATGGGATTCATTCCCATGAGCTCCTGATTAGAACTGGAGCAGTTAGTGTTATTTGATAAGGGACTGGTTCAATTTGAAATCTGTTATGGGTAGGACTCAGATCTCAAGATATCGTTATATCACACCTGCCAATGCAGCACAGGCAATACCATTTTGGTAACAATGTGAGTGAGAGCTGCATTGATAATGTCCACTCGCACTGCAGTGGAAGGGTTGGAAGTGATCTGAAATGTTGAATCACATGTAGCGTTCACTGGTTACCAAATCAATGAATGCAGGTCACCACTTGACTTGGCAAAAACACTTCACTAGTTAAAAGTAGACTTTACACCAGTTGTGATGTAAGTGCTGTGCAATATTTAGAGGTAAATATTCAAGATCCTCATCCTCACCTACAAGGTCATTCACGGCCTTGCTCCCTCCTACCTCTCCGACCTACTATCCCCCTACTTACCTGCCCGTACCCTCCGTTCCTCTGGCTCCGGTCTGTTCCACATTCCCCCACCCCAACCGCCCTACCATCGGTGGCCGGGCCTTCAACCTCTCAGCCCCTAGGCTCTGGAACTCCATCCCCCAGTGCCTTCGCCTTGCTTCTTCCCATTCGTCTTCAAGGCCGGTCTCAAGACCTTTCTCTTTGACCGTGCCTTCAGCTCCCCTCTCAACTCTACCCCCTCCTCGCTCCCTCCCTTCCCTCCCCTCACCCAGACCATTTCCCCCTTGCTCGGGTCTTGACCCAACTGTCCAGCGCCTTGGGACGTCCTCCCGACGTGAAAGGCACTCTATAAATGAAATCTTTTTGTTGTTGTAAATATGACCATGACATTCTGACTTTTACTGAGAGAGAACCAAGCCTCTATTTGATAACTTTCCATATTTAAATTTAATGTGCAGGGGATCATCATAGGAAGAGCCCCTCTCCAAACATTCATCATCACAGTGTACCCAAAATCTCTTTCCTTTCACCACCTCCATTCAATACCCCCCAGTCATGTCCCTGACATTGTATGAATCGGGCACGGTCCTTACAATAATAATACTTGCATTTGATATAGCGCCTTATCACATCTTTGAGATGTCGCAAAGCGCTTCACAGAATAGACTGTAAAATGAATTGACTTTAATATTTTGTGGGCGAAATTGATGCAGCTCAGACAAGGATTGCAGCACTGTGCTGGACCTGCATCCCATTTCTGCTTTGATGCTACGCCACTGCAATGCAAATACTGTAGCAAATCCTGTATTTCTGATCAGTTTTTTTTAAATACTTGTGACGTTATGATATACATTTTTTTCCCTTGTGGCTAGGTCCAATCATGTCAGTTGTTATCTGGCTGTCAAAGGCGATTTGTCCATTTATCTTTTTTTGTGTCCTTTTGACCACAAACTTTGATACAGAATAATGCAGAAATCATAGACTTTCTCAAGGGGCATCGCAGGAACCGAGCTAAAATAATTGTGTTCTTTCTTTCCCTTTGTCTGAGTTTTAAATTAGTGAGCTCATCTCTTAATTGAAATCCAATTTAATTGCTGTCACTTAAAATAACGTGCTCTTCACATTGCCGTCATCCATTTTGTAAGTTCACCAGTGGTGAAGCTGAATACAGCCTTTTACCCTTTTTTGCTGCTGCTCATTCAAAGTAATTTTGTAAGGTCAGAGGCATGCTGCTTTGTTCAACTCATTAATTATTCCCAGAATACAAATACCGAACGACATCGTGATTTTTGTCGATGCATTCAAATTTTCACAATGGATAGGATCTTGTGTCTGACCTTAGAAACAATTTTCTCAAAGATATGGGGGTGAAAACTGCACCATGTGATGCATTGTCACATTGTTGAACAAGAGAAACCAGATGCAGGCCTTCTAACTCCTGATTCCCCAGGTACCTTTTCACAATGGTTACAGAAACCGGCCACTTTAAAATGAGAATCGGCAGTTCTTCAATGCCGTCATGCTGCAATGTTGGATTCACAATACAATGCAGATTTACATATATATATACAGCACCTTTCAAATCAGGAGGATGTCACAAGGCACCTGACAATCCAACGTTTGCACCTGAGCTGGCGAGGAGGAGGGGAAAGATGACCGAAAGTGCAATCTTGAGGCGGACCTTGAAGGAGACGAGGGAAGGGGCGAGCCTGACCTCACAATAAAATCCTAAGGTTTGATTTGCTGCACTTCAATAAAAAATATTTAAATAATTGAAAGCCTTGCAGAGAATGTAAAACAAATGTGAGGCTTGGCTGTTATAGTCTAGCTTTGACTAGATTTGAGTTTGTTGCTTTGAAATGTTCTTGATTAGCTTCACTGGAAAATGTATTGTTAGTCAACAGCCACTTCAGTCAGCAATTTCAAATCTGTAATGACCAGCTAATTAGGTACTTGTTTTCTGTCCAGGCTATACTGTGGGCGTTAGTGACTCATGATGTGACATCCCAAAGGATAGCTTTTCTTGACTGGCAAAACTATTCATGATCCTCTTGAGTTGCAAAGCAATAATTATTCCCTTTATGTTTATGTGGAAGGTGTCGACCTACACAACAAATTCATGCTTGCTTGTACTATCATTTACTTTGCCCCTTCTCTCGCGCTCATTCCTTGCATCTTAACATCCAACTCCTTGCCTTCCTCCCTTTCCTGCTCGTTGCTTTCACGCAGTCTCCTTCAGTCGTCAGGATCGGTGGAATGGATAAGGCTGTGGGTATTTAGAGGATTGCCGGTGATTCTGGGTGGGCAGGAGGCTTGTGCTTGAGGGGACATCAGGTGCAAAAGGAGATCGCTGAGAAAGGTTGTACCTGATGAACTATGGGTGCCAGGCAGCTAAGTGTATCAACACGAGACCATGTGTTTATGGTGCAAGTATAAATACTAAATTTCTGCTGTTCTGTGGTACAATAAACCAGAATTTTACAGGTCTAATTTCTCTCCCAAATGTTAAATACTGATATACTTGCCATTACATTTGAAAGATGATTGCTCGAATGGTTAGCAGAAGCTTGTTTTAACACTGCTCATATTATAGATTGTATACCCAGATCTGCATACCCTCATAAATTTTACGAGGACGAATTACTTCTGTAGTTTATATTGCATAATATTCTAAGATTCATAACAAGAGGTGGGATGGAAAGCTTCATCAGCAAAATAAATCCTTCTTTGATTCTGACGAATGGAGGAGTATTGGATTCTGCAAGCTGGGTGATCGGAAAACCTTACTGAGAAGACTTCTGCTGGTTATCTTTGCTTGACCTGATGTAATATCAGTAAACTACCTCATTGCAGGATGGAAGTAGGTAAGCAGCTTGGGTTAGGGCAGACTTTGAAGGGATTATTCCTTCCAAAAGGGAGAAACATTTTAGGCCAAAGGTTTGATCAAGTCGCGTAGAATGTTCTTGCAACTTGCTCAGGTCTGCTTATATTATGTTATTATATTATATTATATTATTATTTTGTGAACTCAATCTATAATAAAGGCTGGTACACATGTGCTCCTTCACTGATTGGCTGGCTAACAATTGTCACCTTCCAGGTTGTCAGGTAGTTACCGACATCACATCACAACATAGTGTATGTTGTGCACTATATGCAGGAAATGACATTGGCAGCAATTGATGACTGGAATGTGACTATATTTTAAGTTGCCCCTTTTTAACACATGGTCCAAAATATTGGGCCTAAGCCAACATGTTCTAACAGAGTCTTCCTCTATTTGCCAACAAAATAAATTCACAGGTGGCTGTGCCTACCATCTCAGGGATCATATTATATTAACTTTGCATCCTATTAAAATGGGGAAAATTTATGAGGGTATGCAGAGCTGAGTAAATAGTCTCACCCCAGAGGCGTGTGAACATGAAGGTTCAGCATGTGTAGTTTGATTTAGAGTGATTTAGGGAAGTTGTTGTGTTGTTTCCCCTTTCTGAATTGAATCATGTTGAATTTTGTACCTTCCACTGGGTTTGAGCACCTGTTTACCCATTGCATTAGGGCAGAGACCCATCCCTTGTTTTCCTGCCTGTGCTTAAGCTCCTGTCTTCCAGCTAGCACATTCCCCGAAACACATGTTACAAAACCAGCAGGTTGGGAGGAGAGGGCACCAGCCAGTTTCCTACTGCTCTGTTGTGGCTCCATCTGCTACCCTCAGCTGGACCACAATTTGAGTTTTCATCATTAGTAACAGTTGTACGATTCTTTCAACAAAGTAGCAAGGTTTACTGTGGTGATAAAAGGGTACTATTTTATCTTAAGCACCACTCACTTTTATCCAACACTTTTCCACATAAATTACACGTTTGTTGGAAGTTTTCACTGTCTTAAAGGAAATTGAAGCCTCTTTTCTCAATGGTTTACAAGGTGACTTTTCCGGGAATTAAATTAACTGCATACATGGGTTCCCCTCCCCCCCCCCTTTCAACTGCTACGTTTTAGCAAATACATGGAGGAGAAGAAGACGAAGAAGAAGAAGAAGAAGAGACAGTGAAGTTTGACTGATATGAGTGGATGTATTTTCAGAGTGGGGAAGTTGTAATCACGAAGAGAGGTATGAATAAAAATGTGATATGCATGCAAATGATCAATAGGTAATTACTGATCATTATTGTTGCCGAGCACTTCTTTACCTTTTCCTTCTTCCCACTTTCAACTCTGTATTTGAGACAGGTTCCAATGGAAAGTTACTATATAAATAAATGCAAGTTGTTGGTGAATGTTAGGATTGCAAGTGAAGGAGATTTTTGACGAGATGCTTTGCAGTAACCAATTACATTCTGGTCCACAATTGTTTCCTGATGCTGGAACACTTTTATTGCTGTAATTGCGTTTGCAAGTTCTAAGAATTAAAAATTGATGAAGGAGCTGCTCAGGTCATTTCAGAGTGCACCACTTTCTTTGCATGGATGTATTTGTAAAAGCCATATTTTTGTTAAAGGTAACTTTTGTGTCCGTGCAAATATGGTCTCAGACTTTGAACTACAGCAAATCGATCCGGCAACAAACATGTTATCAAATAGGTCAGAACTTTTGGGCAATTACTGTTTATTGCTTAAAAATTGCAGGTTTTTTTAGGCTAATTCTTTATGAATGCATTTTCTTAGTGCTCACCGGGCTACCAGCCCGAAACAATGAGCGTCGTGTAGTTAGAGAACAATAATAACCTTTTACAGTGAAGTGTTGGTTGCTGATTGAGGGGCTGTACCTGCAGAGCTGTGAGATCCGAAAAGATTGATCGATTTCTATCTTTTAAAATTGTTGAGTGTGTTTTCATTCTCAACTGTATTACTCAACCACTGCTTAACTGGAGATTTCAGTTATTTAGGAGCACAAAGAACTTGACCACAAGCAAAACTAAAACCATGAAAGGATTTTTTTTTAAATACAGTAAGGCGGGGTGGAGGAATGTGAGAACCCCATGTCGAGAATTGTAGAAAAAATGAAAGAAACAGGAAGCAAAGAGAGAAAGTCGACCAGAGAATTAAAAGATAAGCAAAGTCAGTCAACAAGTTGTATAAAATCAGACAAATGGCATGAAATGTAAAAAGTGACAAAAGAGAGACGAAAAGTTATTAGAACAATAATAATCCTCTATGCCGCAATCCTTCAGTCAGGAGGATATCTCAAAGCACTTCACAGGACATACTACAGAATGGAATAACTGTTTTTATTGGCAGAACAGGCCAAGCAAAGAGTAGGGTGAGGTAAAAAGCCTATTCTGCACACCAGAAACAACAAAAAGGAAAAGAGAAGCAGAATACGCTTTGCTGGAATGGATAGTTTTGGAAAAAAATAATTCTCTGATAAATTTAATGCTCTGAAGCTTAACTTGAAGTTACAAAACAAGGAAGAAAGTTATAAAATTATGTCTACACAGACACAATAAGATCTTTACATTTGATACAATGCCTATAATGTTGAACATCTCAAAGAGCTTCACAAAGTTTCTGTGAAGTGTCATGATTCTGTATTTGTAGGCAAGTGCAGCAACTAATATATACTGCAATGGCCCACTTATCTGGGGGATTGTTGGCCAGGAGAAACTCCCTTCTCTTTTTGAGTTATGCCATAGAATTTTAAAAATCAATCTGAACTGACCTCGGTTTTAATACCTCACCTGGAAGATAGCATCACCGACAATGCAACACTCCCCAAGCAATGCATAACAGTGTCAACCTAGATCACTGAAGGTTGGCCCACCAAATAAATTTTCTTTATTGAATATTTCTTGATTCATGCCAAGAAAAAACTGGAAAAACACTCCGATGAATCACGGACTTACCTGGACTTATGCAAATGTTTGGGGGCTGCTTCTTGACGCCCCGCAGAGCACAGGTTGGCCACCACAAGCCTGGACTGTGAGCTAACGTGGGACTTGAACCCAAAATCTTCTGGCCTGGAGGCGAGAGTACAACCAACTGAATCAAGCTAGCATCTTTTGGTCAATTGGCTTTCACTGTTTCACTGACCAACCATATTGATGTGAAAGAATACGTGCATGTGGCTAACATTTTGTTGCAAACATACCGTGCCTTTTACATGTTATGTGAGGCTCATTTCCTCAGCTTGACGCAGCCTACTTACCTGGTTTGATCCCGCTCGTGGGAATGGAGTCTTTCCTGCTGCAGCTCAGTGCATATTTAATTGCAGCAAGCTGACAGCTGTGACTCACAGCAACAGAGTTTAATCTAAATGTCATCTGCACACATTTTGTTTAAATGTCAAGTTAGACAGCAAAGGGATTGCCTTATTGCCAGAATCAGTGGCACACCCTACAGTTGGATAAAGTCATCAAATCTTATGTCAATTTTTCATTCAGTCAAGCCATCTTCAGTTATTCTTGTAAAGTTAAGGAACCCAACATCTAATTGTTTTAAAGCTTCTGCTTTTTACCAGAACATTTATTTCCGAAATGTAGTTGTGCATCTCATCATTGCACATTGCAACTCAGTTGATCTGTGACATACATTGTGCAAAATTAAGTTATTTACCTCATGCTACCTCAGATTGTGTTATATAAATATTGTAGCACTTCTAGCTTATTCCACTGCCCCCACCCCCCCCCCCCCCCCCCCCCCCACCCCACCTCCAGAAAAAATAGTCACGCTACTAGCTGTTATTATCCTTATCTGGACTTGGTCACCAGCTAGTCATCTGTCATAAAGAGTGTATTATATGCTTGAAGGCAATCGATGCCTGTAATGATCTTAACACACAGGGGGCAAAAATGTAAATTCTAGAGGTTGAGTTGCTAATTTTGAGATTCCTGAAACAATAATTTACACTTAAATTGCAACTTTCACGTCAGGGGAATGTCTTAAAGTGCTTTACAAACTGAGTGAGAGGCCGAGCTGGAAGTGGGCAGGGAGAAGATAGCCTAAATCGCAGTGGAAGAAAGCAATCGTTTTGAATGCAGGGATAAAGGGTCTTTGGAACAGTGGCAGAGGACGGGGACAAAGTGGCCGAGAAAGTTTAGAAAAATGCTGAGTAACACAGAATTTTTCTATGCTCTTCTCATACATATCGAGCAATCTGTATTCACAAACCAGAAACCAGAATTAACAATCCAGCTTCTTGCTTAAGAATTTTGTCGGTTTGAGCTTTCTGTCTGTTGACTCAGTGATTTGCCAGCTCCCTGGAAAATGGTCACAAGTACCACATTTTCTTTAGCTGTCCAGGTCATAAATGTTATAGGTATATGTACATATGTGTGTGTCTCTCTCAAGAGCCCTGTCTGCAACTTGTGTAGGTTTCTATGTCTCTAAAGAGTTGGTAGACCTTCAGAGGATTGTGCATGACCTGAGGCTTGTAATCAACATATGGTACAAATTTGACCAAGAGGTAATCCTCTTCCATTGTTATCCAAGAGCTTGCATCTGTCCTGTGCCAATTGCCACATAAATACCTGAGCCTCTCCACAACTGTTGTACAGTCTGTGCTTTGTAAGAATAAAACTGAGGCCTCTTACAAACTCAACCAAACCTACCAATAAAGTACAAATTCAGTACTTTAGGAGTGTGGATAGAGAGCATTCAGAAAAGTGAGCACAATCTAGGAAATAAAATTATTTGATTCAGTGAAACAAACACAATCTATTGAGCCAAATGTTTGTTTGTCTAAAATTGCTATTACTTTGGTAAAGAAGCAACATCAACATTCGTCTCATCGTTCAACATTTATCAGATTAAAGTCATCAGTACATTACCAGTAAATGAGTCAGATGTTTAGAGAGTCCTTCAAGAAGGTTATTAGTGCTGCACGTTAGTGGGCAAAACAAGCAGCTGAGCTCACTGCAATGTATTTACAGGCAGTCCTTGAGAAATTTATCTTAAGTTGCTCACAACTCGGTGAATCACATCTTTTACTGAGACGTCTCAAAATACCTTTCGACTCAGAAACAAAAATCATACCTACATGAGAGAAAGAAATCAGAACAAGATAAACCGCACTGATTTTTACTGATGGATCAGAGAAGGGTTACAGCAGGTCATACATATCGGATTAAGTGAGGTGGAGTGGTGGTGTGGGGGGGTGCAGGCACACAAAAAATGAAGGATTGGAGATGGATGGAACACCACAGTGAGATTATTTGCAAGCTGGTTTAATTGCTTTTGCTTCAGCTCCCCAAAGCTGGGTAATAACCAGCTGCAAGAGAGTTTGAAAGTGAAATTTTCTAAGAATACCTGAGGGCTGTGGAGTTCAATTAATTGAGTCCAGGCATCCTTTTCATGGAGTTGGACACTCCAGAGATGTGAATTTTTATTCCAGTTGATTTATGGAATGGCAGTGGTTTCATTTCTTTTTGATTTGAGGAGTCCAATTTCTTCCGCACGCCCATCCACCCACCCACTCTATTCGCAGGAGATTCTTACTGGCTCAGGGTGGAGCTCCCAGAATTGAGCCCAGAAAGGATTCAGAATCTGTGGGTAAAATGGTATTTTCTTTTGTATCAAAATTATTATTTGAAAATAACAAACGTCAACTGGAAAATTGGCTCATTTGTTTTCAACCAGTACTCATTCCTGTTGGATATGCGTGCACACTTGACATGCACTGCTCTGTTTGGGTATCCTGTGTTCAGTTGGGGTCAGTGACCTGATAAATGCTGTAAAACCCGATCATATCTTTATCTGATATCCACATTCCAGCATGCACATTCCAGCACAGAGTGAATATTGATTAACTGTGGGAGCCCCAAGTAAATATTCTTCCAACTCTTTCTCCTACAAAGTGCCACATAAAAGACTTGTAAGAAAAATAGAAGCCCATGGTATAAAAGGGACAGTGGCAGCATAGATCCAGAACTGGATGGGAGACAGAAAGCAGAGAGTTGTGGTGAACGGCTGCTTTTCTGACTGGAGGGAAGTGTACAGTGGCGTCCCCCAGGGATCGGTATTAGGACCACTGCTCGTCTTAATATATATAAATGATCTGGACTTGGGTATAGCAAGTACCATTTCCAAGTTTGCGGATGACACAAAGTTAGGTAGGGTGGTAAACAGTGAGAAGGATAGTCGCCAACTGCAAGAAGACATAGACAGAATGGTAAAATGGGCAGACACATGGCAAATGAATTTCAATGTGGAGAAATGCAAGGTAATGCATTTTGGAAGAAGGAATGAGGGGAGACAATATAGGCTGGTAATACAATCTTAAGGGGGGTGAAGGAACAAAGAGACCTGGGGGTTCAGGTAAATGAATCCTTGAAGGTGGTAGAACGGGTAGATAAAGCTGTAAAAAGGGCATATGGGATACTAGGCTTTATATATAGGGGCATAGAGTACAAGAACCAGGAGATTATGATTAATCTATATAAAACACTGGTTAGGCGTGAGTTAGAATACTGCACCCAGTTCTGGGCACCACACTATAGGAAGGATGTTAAGGCATTGGAAAGGGTGCAGAGGAGATTTACAAGGATGGTACCATGACTGAGGGACCTTGGTTATGAGGAAACGCTAGAGAGGCTGGGATTATTCTCATTGGAGCAGAGAAGGTTACAAGGAGACCTAATGGAGGTTTTGAAAATCATGAGGGGATTTGATGGGTTAGAAAGGGAAAAACTGTTTCCACTGGTGGGTGTGTCAGTGACTCAAGGAGACAGATTTAAAATAGTTTCTAAAAGAAGCAGAGGGGAGGTGAAAAGAAATTTTTTCACGCAGCGAGTTGTTCGAATCTGGAACGCATTGCCTGAAAGGGTGGTGGAGGCCGATTCGATAACAACTTTTAAAAACGCGGTGGATGGATATTTGAGGAGGACGGGTTTGCAGGGTTATGGGGAAAGGGCTGGGGAGTGGGATTGAATTACATTGTTCTTTTCTATGATACTCCTCCCCCCCACCCCCCGACCAGAGTACTGAAGAAGAAACTTACAGTCCATTGCTGCCTCAGCTGAATCACAGAGTTTAGCACACCCTGGGGATTGAACCAAATCTGGTATGGCTCAGGTCCACACCAGGGCAGTGTATAATCTTCTAAGCAGTTGCAGTGGGTTCCAAATTTCCAATTGTATGAACATCAGGATTTGGGTTTTAAATTTCTACTGTTCACTTGTAAGCTTCATACTTCATTCTTGATTGGGTGTTGCCAAAAAGAATGTTCACGTGTGGTATTTCTTTTATTTCACCATTTTGTGACAGTACAATTTACAGGCAGCAGCTGGTTATAGAACCTTCCTGGGCTGGGTGACTTTATTATTTCCCACCCAATATATTTTGACATTAAAATGCTCGTGTGTGTCTGGAAGCTGACAGTATCAGTGGTATTCAGTTTCCAGTTTCAATTGTGCTGCAGAAAATCTGTCGGGAGTATTGATCCTTTGCATTTTGTTACTTTTAGGCCACAGTGCAGTTGATATCAGCAAGGTGGCCCGACGACATCGCATGTCTCCATTCCCTTTAACGTCGATGGACAAGGCCTTCATCACTGTGTTGGAGATGACTCCCGTTCTTGGCACTGAAATAATCAACTATCGAGGTATGATTGAGGGCACCGACATTAAAGCTGCTGTACGTATGGCTGGCTTAACTTGATGGATTCCTAGAAGTTAAATCTAGGCAGTAGTTTTGGAGGGCGAGGAGAGAAGACCAAAACTAATTACAGAAACGATGTTCACCTGATCTGATATGTTTATCCTGCAATTTTTTGGTACCACAGGTTTATTATCAACTTCTTTCAGGTATGAGGTTTCAAATCTTGCCCTCTGCATTCATCATTCTTGAGGTGAAATTATATCACAACAGAATTTTATTAATAATCTGACCAGTTTACTGTGATCTTCTTGCACATTGAGTGTCAGCCCACTGGGCTCTAGTCACTGGCGAGATTGACCAAATTTTTTACAGGTTATCCAAAGCTGACAGCACATTCGTTCTTTCTAGGCCCTAGAAATTGAGTGATGGTGCAGCGGCCTACCAGGTATTGTGAAAAGAATCAAGAGCATCTTTTAGAGAAGACTTCACTTGCATTGATGCCAACCCATATCAGCACTGTGATGCTGCTCTTTTGGCACCCATCTGTTGCAAGTGACAGCATGGCATCAATACCAAATGTACAGTTCAACTGCAGCCAAATGATTCCACCTGCTCAGTATAACATTCAGTAACTTTTAACTTCATCTTTAATTCAAATGTATGTTTTTATAACTTAATTATTGACAAATATAATAATGAGAAAATGATAAGAAGCAGGCGTAATGGACTGGATACCCCAGCAAAGGTTACAAATATAAAAGGTTTCCTTACAGCCTTTAGGAACACAGAAATGAGTTTATTTGCATTCAAACTAACTCTCCCCATCTACTATCGATCTTGAAGGGCATTTGGCAATTTTATTAGTACTGGCACTGATAGTTTGGGCTCCACAGGAACGATGTAATGCTGCACAAATAAGCCATTTGAAGGGTACGTATTGATAGATAGGACATTAATATAAGGTTTGTAAATAAGTTTGCTAGGATTGATTCAATGGGCTTCATAAAATTAGATCTTGCTGGAAGCACAGGTTCATAGTTGCAGAGTTCTTTGGGAATATTAAGAAGGGGGGAATACTTAAACAGAGAGGTAAGGGAATGTGATATGGAAAAATTATTGTGATAACAGGGAGACTAATTTTCTCAAAGGCTACACATTATAACTTGGCCAGCTGTTGTGTGTGGGCTCTGATGGTAGAACTTCTATCTGGGGAGCTAAGGATGGAAGTTAATTGTATTTGAGTAGGAAGGTGGGATTTAATTAACTAGAAAAACAATTTTAATCACTGTGTCATCTCATCGTCTCACAAACCTGAGGCAAGGACTCGGCCACTAAAAATATGCATTGTCTCACTGAGGGACTGCCAACATAATAGATATCAATTGAGATGGGAGGAAAGCTTTGAAACATTTCTCAAAGTAAGCGGCTCAAATCACGGATGTGAAGAAATCTGTCCCCTCTTAGAGGAGCGGCCTTTTAATGGATGATTTCATAAAATGCCATCAGGATATCGTAGGCTGGAGAGTCTCAAACCAGCATGAATGTATATGGATTTGAAGATAAAGATGAAATCCATTTTCACTAATATGGCAGTACTTTAATACACTGTTGCTGACTTTTTCTGTAGCCTCAACTGCAATTATAGTCATTAAGCAGCTGGAGGAGTTAAATCCAAAGGAAGCAAAAACCAAATAACAAAATTGCGTTTATATAGAGTCTTTCACATCGGGAGGACTTCCCAAGACGTTGAGTAGGCAAATTACCTCAACCTGCTTTCATGCACCTGCTGATTTAGATTGGTATTGATGTATACAGAGGAGGTTGTATTTTTTTAAAAAATAGTTTAACAGGAAAAAAAACTACATCATATTGAATAATGATTAATTATGTCAATTTGAAGGTGATTAGTGCAGACATTATTTTAAATCCTTTATTAAATAATTTTGGAACAGAAATGACCCCACTTTATTTTCTTTTTCATTCTTCCATACATTTCGGAACAATTTTAAGATTAAAAAAAAATGGCAGTTTCAGTAAGCTATTTCTGTGAGCCGCTGTACAAAAGACATTAGTCATTCTACCAATCATTGTGTTTTTGTTTTTGCGTACTAACTGGCCCATGAAGATGAGCAATAACTCATTCTTGAATAATTAAGGATTCCTAATAAGGTGACCTATATCTCTTATGTACTTCTTTTGAATAGTTTTGAACGTGAGGTAGAAATGTTTTATTGTTCTTTACCCATGTGGATTTCTGAGATTTCCTCAGAGCTTGGTCCAACTAATCATTTAAATTGACTTGAAAATTGTGTGGAGAGAAATACATTTTGTTTTGATAATGATGCGTTTCTGGTGAGATGTGTGACTAAACAGCTTTGTTGCTGGATGCTTTTATTATGATAACCACAACTGTACAATTACACCACACAGTGGTGCATAAATCATGATTTTAAGCCATGCTTTTAATACCTCTGCATTATTAATGTGCTACATTAATGAACTGAATATTGTTAAGAATTGTATGAAAGACATTTTATTACATAATTTGATTTATCTTAGGCTAACTCATTTATTAAAGCCATGAAGTATATAGCTTTCTTCATCAGTAATGTGAGATATTAAACACTTCTACATTCAAATAAATTCCAGTGCATTTGATGCCCACCTCCATTTTCCACCTTTTCTTATTATTGATTCAAAAGTAATTAAGATAAAAGAGCATAAACAAGTCAAGGTGATACTATATTAAGCTGTAACTGGACACGTGAACTTTACATGCATTATAGGGTTAGATGCTTTACCACTGGCAGTCTATGGGATATGTAATTGTAAAAGAAAATCCTTTCATATGGATTCTGCAGTTCAATTTCTAAAGTACTGATACTATTAGATGCCCATTGTGAATGGCAACCGCCTTACTGTTAAAGATGTGCCAACAAAAATGTAAATCTCCTGAGAGCTTAAAATTAGGGAACAAAGAGTGAAAATTCCTAAATTCTTGCGTGATATTGGAGGCACAGTTGGGATCAGGCTCATCTCAAATCACAAGAGAGTTTCATTTGTAGGCCTTTCAACACATTTGATCAGATCCTTACAAAAGAGCAACAGTAATATGCAATGAGTATGCCCCCAATTCAGACATTGTATTTTATCTTCACAAGAACTTGCAGCTTTTAGAATGTCCTCTGAATTCCATATCTTAAGCCAAACACAATTTTATAATTTTCTTCAAACAAAGGGAAAAAATACTGAAATTAAAACTAATACAGTGACAATTACAAAGGGAAATACAGCTCTTTGAATCTTTGTATCTGACAGAATAAATTGGGCATGTTTTCTTTGCAATGAGCTCTTTGAGCTTTTATCATTCATCCTACAATTGATGTGGGGTACCTTTTTGCTTTGACTAAGGATGATCTGAACTTTATTCTCACTCCCTCCATTAGCACGTTTGTAATCATTTCTGGGTGGAAGCGATTCACCAGCTGAACACACTCAACACACCAACTCAACACACAAGTTTTTCATCCTCAGCAAAAAAGGCTACACTGACCTGCCTCACTGAGGAGGAAGTATAAAAACACCATAAAATGATTGTTAGTTTAGGTTTTGGTTATTTTACCTGCTTTCAGTTTTCGGAGTGAATGAGAGTTTTGTGGTTAATTTTTGTTTTGAATGTTTCAAATTATTTTTTCAACAAAGTGCAAACTAGAATTCTTTTCTGCTGCTCTTCAAAAGACATCTTAAAGGGGGGAACAAACTGCAATTTGACTGCTATAAAGGAATGAAATAATGTAGAACAGAACAGCAAGCCCAACAATGCTGAGTTTTCGGGCTGTAAATTGAATGACAGCAAAATAAAAAAAACTTAGATTTTTCAAACCAGTTAACATTTCATTTTAATGGTCCAGCACAAGTCATTTGCCTCTGTGCCCAGGGCCAATCTTCTCCACGTCCCCACAGAGCTATTTTGAAAAGAAAACAGATTAATCAGAGGAAAGGTCTCTTCAATTAGAAAATCTCACTCACCACAATCACTGCAATACACGCCATTAGCATCTTAAAGATGACATTGATCTCAAACTGCAGCCATTAGATTGCATGAGTGTATTCAGTAACCAAATTGTATCTGACATGCAGGTCAGCCACCTGCTCAACTTGGTCAGGTCTGTGCTTTTCACCCACAAAATGTACAGTCAATTCACTTTAAGTATAGTCTGTGAAGCACTTTGTAATGTCTCGAAGATGTGATATGGCGCTATATCAAATGCAAGGATTATTATTATTATTTTTATTCATCAATTGTGAAGTCTGGTTTATTTTTATGCAAGCAGATTTCTTTGTGTTTCATTTAGATGGAATGGGCCGGGTTCTGGCACAGGACGTGTTTGCAAAAGACAACCTGCCACCTTTTCCAGCTTCAGTGAAAGATGGGTATGCTGTACGAGGTGAGCAGATTCATAGGTTATGATTTTTTACACAACTCTGTTGACGTATATATTCAGAGGCAGTTTTAATTGCGTGTGTCTCATATGTTTGATATTTACAGCTGCTGATGGCCCTGGTGATCGATTCATTATTGGTGAATCACAAGCTGGAGAACAGGTGAGGACTGAGGTTTGCTTTGTATGGAATTGAACTTTAAGACTTAAAACTAAATTTAGGATTTTCCAGTGATTCACACATAACCTTCCTCAATCTGTGAATGTTATGTTTAAAAAACAGAGTTTTTTGGAAGTGAGAAAAGGCTGCTTGGGGAGAGGGGGGTAACTGTACGTTTGTTGTTGCTGTACAATTACTTCAAACTCAGAATTACAAATATAGAGTATTACTCTGGTGTTACTTCAAACTCGGAAATGAGGCATAGCTATGATAAGAGGGATTACGATATAGCAGGTATTAGTTTGAGTTCAAAAATGTTGCATATCAGTATAGCAGGAGCTCTCACATCATTTCGGCTTTGCATCTGCCAGTACAAAGCAAACTTCTTAAACTTAACATTTGAAGTCCTACATGTTGGCTCCATGGAGCTCTGTACATGTGTATCCGTCACATGGGCTGAGATCTACTTTCTTTTCAGAGAGTACAATTTGGCACTTTGCACCTTACTTGCTGTGTTTGGATTAGTGGGATGGGGGGGAGGGGAGGAAGCCCAATCATTTCATACACTATGCAAGTATTTCTTTTTGGTATGTAGTTTTTAAACATTTGAGCCAAAGAAGTTATCCTCTCTGGGCTATGTTGCCTGTGTATCAGTCACACTTTATAATTTGGAAGTTTGACTAATTGTCTCAAAGATGATCTTTTTTTATTCCTGCATGTTTTTGCAGCCGACTCAGACTGTGATGCCTGGTCAAGTGATGCGGGTCACGACAGGGGCTCCAATACCTTGTGGTGCAGACGCTGTTGTGCAGATTGAAGACACAGAGCTCATCAGGGAGTCTGATGATGTAAGTTGGGTACAGGGATCCCGCTGCTCTTCAAGAAGTTTAAATACTGGAAACAACTGAGGTTTTATTTTAAAATGAAAAAAGTTCATTGATTTATAATAGTTGAGGTACTAGGACAGATATCAAATCTTGTCATGTTGAACCCATTTCATATTGATGTCCTTTGTGTATGCAGCATGATGTACTTCTAATCATGGTAAGTGATAGCTAGCTGTTCCATTTTTGTTTTGGGCACTCCATGTAGTGCTTACATTTCAGAAGCGAGTCACAAAACAAGGACCAGGTCATAAACAGAGTCTCCATACTCACATGGTTTTGTTATTTTCTATGGTTGTTGGTTGGGGTGGGGGAATTGAGAAGGTTGGATTTAGTGAATTTCATATTGCAGAAAAATCTTCATGCCAAATTTTTTTTTGTGTATCCGTTTCATTTTAATGCAATTATATAAGTTGCTAAAAAGAATGCCGCATGCTACTTTTTCTTTTACATGGGAAGACAAATTTCACAAATGAGAATGGCGTAAATCCATTGTAGAATATACCTCATAATTGACTTCCATTCTCTATAAAAATATACTTTTCATTTATTCTCATATTTATTCTGTGGGCTTTGCTGATAATTTTTACTGCCCAATTCCTTGAAATTTCATTGCCGATAAATCAAAAGTCATAATGCAGAACTGAAAATTATCTTTAATATCTTTGTCGCATGCTGCAGTCTAGAATGCTTATCAGAACTCATCAGTAATGCTTTTAGGATACAAAATATTACCCACTACTAGTCTTGTGACTTTACAAGTGCAAAATGCAATACTTTCTGCGGCTGACGTTGCAGTTTAATGTTACAGGGTACAGAAGAGCTGGAAGTACGAATTCTGACACAGGCTCGGCCAGGTCAGGACATCAGGTCAGTTGTGTTTTTGAACGTTGATTGCAAAATGGTGTGTCATTGTGTGTTGGTAACTGAGTGCACTGCAGTGTTTCTAAAACTAAATGTTCGTAAAAATTATTCTATATCAATGCCCAGCTAAACAAAAACACATCCTTATAAAATCAATTTCTGGTAAATTTTCTAAAATGCACTGTAGTTAAATCACATATTGTTAAAATAAGACCCCATGTCTAGTTTTCCAGAATTAAATATTTGTAAATTATTGTGGAGAAACTGTTAGTGCAGTAAAAAAAATAAATCTGCCTTTGTGTTTTATTGCCCATTTAGTTCCAAATGTTAGTTTTACTCTATTAATAGGATGTTTAAAAATGCTCGGATGATCAAGAAACCTTATAATTTTTAAAAGGTTTAATTAGAATGCCAAAGTCCATGAATGGGATGTGTGACTTGACCTAGCTTGTGGGCTTGTGCTGCTGGTGTGCACATTAAATATGAATCAAAATTATGTATGAATTTTGCTAATGTTTCCAGTCAAATGTGTTAATATTCCAAACTAGATTCATTGCATTGAGGACCAACTCATGTAAATTCTCTCAATCTCGCAAGTAACTTAAATTTGAATCAAGGAAAATATAAATTCTTCAGAATTTTGAGAATTTTATTTTGGGTTTATTCGAAGTTTCATCTTCCTCAATTCAGTCTTGATATCATCTGTGTTTTGATTTTATCCAGCGTGCTGTGCTGAGCAGAGTGTTTTTTTTATTCTGTTCAAATTGGCATTCAGTATTTAACAGGTCAGGAGAGTCCATTAGTGTCGTGTTTTTGAGTGGATCATTGACTTGCTGGATATGGCACACTTAGTAAGGTTTTGAGGTTAATTGCAATATCATCTGATGAGTCACAAAAGACAGCTCATAATGGAGTAATAACATTTATATGATGTCCTCCAACATATTTTTTTCTTGGAACAAATTCCAGTGAAATATAGAACGAGGTTAATGCCCACAAGTTTTGAAATTGGATTTGTATCTAAAAATTCAATTTGTCATTTTGAAACTATTACGAGTCAGAAGTGCAACCTTGAACCATCAATACGAGCAGCACCACAGTGTCTGATTGACAGGAGCTGTCGGTTGTTAAAGTACCCTTCGTGACTGATGCATTTAAGATCCAGTGCATTCTGTTCAAACTCTTAAATCGTGTACCTGTATGGAAGTGCTCATCATTCTGCTGTGTTGAAACAGTGTGAATGAGATAATCTATAATTCATTCTGGTAGTTACTTAAATCTTGTGGGATAATGAATCTCTCTTACCATGCTTTTAAGTAACGTGTTTTTGGTTAGAAAAAATAATTTGGCTATCCTGGAAGTGATTTTTAAAATTGCCATTGTACAAAATGGTCATCATAAATAATTTTACTTCAAGCTCAACACTTCATGCTTTAATGCTGCGTTAATAGTGTGCAATAAATGTACAGATATATGGCAATGTGAGCACATTAGGGAAGAGCAGTGAGTATCAGAAGAAGGCGATGATTATTTCTATTATTGTTTTTGTGTGAATAAACTACATTTCAGGACGATCTTTCATGTTTCTTGATCTATTGGACATTAGAAGTGATGGCAAAAAAAGTAGGTGATATTTGAATTTAAAATGTACTTGAATGAGTGCCCAAGAGAATTCACTTTCACAAATAACCAATGAAGTGGAATGAGCTGCACAAAGAGTGACCGTCAATGTATTTGCTTCAAAAAATATTCTTTAGAAAGCAGAGGTACAATATCCTGAATGGGAATCTCCCTTTTTCAGGTCCCGCCTGAAAATCTTCCTTTTCGACCATGCTTACAGCCACCTACCCCCACCCCCACCCCTACCCCAACCCCTCGGAGTCAGGTTTCGCCACTGTTAAGCACTCTGAGATACTACCCTGCGTGGAGAGTGCTATATAAGTGCAAGTTGTTGTTGTCATCTTTATGGAAATTCTTTGAATGATCTTTTGGAATGTAAGGGGCTATTGATACCAAAGAGAGGGACCAATTGCTCTCTTGGCAAATTAATATTTTTCTAGAATTAGTATCAAGGACCCCACTCCCATCCCAGATACAAAATCAACTCAAACATCTCTGCTTACTGTAGCTTTAGCCTCAATTTCACAAGATCCCACTGTACAACTTAATAACTCTTACATTGTGTGTAATCCATTGTAGATTTGCAACTTATCGAAAGGTATCAATCTTTTTTGATTATTTACTGGTTTTCAGATCTTTTCCTGAATTATTGTCTGAGATGCTGCACCATATCAATGTATTTTTTTCTTCCCCAATCTCAAAACCCTCAGTTAGACCTTCCCTCTTCACCACAAACATTTTGAACTGACCTCTGCCACCATTGCCTCTCTCCATTAATAAGTGGCCATTGTAGTTTTCATATTGAATAACTTCTAAATAATTAGTATCTATTCTATCTAAACTTTTGTTGTAAAGATTTTTGAATTGAATGATAAAGGCAAAGATTTCAGTGAACAACTTACTATGATTTTCGTTAGCAAGAGATGTATGTACGTAAAATAGTGAATGAGAAAAGGATATTTGGCTATGAAATTCATTCTCTCCAAAGACCAAGTTCAATTTGCCTCATCATCAACTCTGCCCAACATTCACACTCTCTTGAGGAAAGCAACCAACTAGAGGTGAAACATCCAAGAAGATTTAAGCACAGAAGCTGTGTGTAATTTCTTGCTGACCCTAAAGGTAGTCGAGCAAAACTCCAGGTTATTAATCAGCTTCATTCAATTTTGACCAGTTTCTTTGCATACGCAGTTGTGCCTTCAGGTCCCAGCAATGATGGCAGTATTTGATTACCTAAAACCATGTTGGCCTTGCTCTTGAACAGATATTAATTCAGTTCTTTCTTTTTTAAGGAGTCCTCCAAATTAAGACCTGCTTTTGATAATGAGCAGCCCTTCACTGTGAATGTATTTGGTTTCTTTTTCATCTTAATTACCAATGCAAGTTATTTGCCATTCCATCAATATTAATTAATGCCTTTAATATGAGTAATTGTTAATTTAATTTTAAGACATTCAAAGCAGCATCTAAACAAAAACAAAATACATCTTGACAAAAAAAATTAATAGTTGTGTAATTTGGACTGCAGATAACTCACAACATTTCAGATTAACAACAACTGATTTCTTTGCTTTTGTTTATAATAACAGTGGGTGGAATTTGACTTTTTTTAAAATCTGTTCTTAGACCAATTGGCCATGACATCAAAAGAGGGGAATGCGTTCTGGCCAAAGGCACCCACATGGGACCTTCTGAGATTGGTCTGCTTGCAACTGTTGGGGTGACTGAGGTTGAAGTTCACAAGTTTCCCGTGGTAGCAGTGATGTCCACAGGCAATGAGGTATGTTTTACAATCTCTGAGGCATAGAATTGTGAAATATTGAGTCTTTGTGTATTATGTGTATTATGCTTCTTTATTTCAAAATCAAGCCAACTTATTACAGCCTTGGACTGTTATCCGTACTTCAGTAGATCATTGGCAAGCTGAAGAATAGTGCACACTTTTAATTGACAGGTGATTGCACCAATTCATAGGCAGAGCTTTGTGGTTTGTAATACTGCTGATTATTCATCAAATAAAAGAAAGCCTAAAACACACGCGCACACAAACACAACTCAAATGATTATGTAATGGAAAAAGACTTCTTTTTTTTAAAATGTATTCCTGAATTTTTTTTAACGAAAGATTTATTTTGCTCCTTTATTTTGTTTTTCTGATTCTTTTTGTTTTAACTTCGATGTGAACAGATGAATCAGGTAAAAAAAAAGTGGTCACTTTACACAATCATTTCACAACGTCGTAACTGGACCTAATTGCACACAAGCCACCCATTCCCTCCCCCAGAATGCTGCCGCCATCTCCTAGGCAGCGACCACCATTCACCCTCTAGC
The DNA here is from genome assembly GCF_018977255.1 of Callorhinchus milii. NCBI lineage: Eukaryota > Metazoa > Chordata > Chondrichthyes > Chimaeriformes > Callorhinchidae > Callorhinchus > Callorhinchus milii. Next base: position 9,243,156 of record NW_024704750.1, read on the forward strand.
TTGCTGCTATCACCTGAAAGTATGCCGTCAATGTCCATAGCCTCACCTCCAGAATCAGCAGCTACAGTGATAAACTTCACACGGTTGCCGTCAGCTTCCAAGTTTAATGGATGCCCGAGGTTGTTGTCTGATTTGACTTTGGCCACCACAAGCCTTTCATGAGGTCACAGTCGTTGAGTCACAGCTACCCTTCCCAAGGACATGACTGCTTTGTGTGCGCACACGCTGCCGTTGCCAAGTCTTATCCATGCAGTCCTTCAGAACTATCATGAATACAATGCTGCTGCTGCTGCCCAAGCTCTCTTTGAAGTTGCTGTAACTTCATAAAGTTGTTCACACTTTCCCTTTGGGTGCAGTCACTGACTGCGGTTTACATTGTGGTTCTGCTTATAATTAAAGGTTCATCATCTCAACTCAATCCCACTTCGTAGTGTTCATAACCTTCGGTTTATAACCTTCAGAAGTAAGGTGATGCAGGGCATAGGAGCCGCAATACTGCACAGAACAATGTGATAGATTAATGCGTGTCATTTCTTGCTTGGTGAGAACAAAGTGGAGGTGACCCTCTCCTCCACTGAAAGAGTGGACAATTTAGGAATAATTACTACCTACAAATGTACTCATTTAAGTCTAGTGTACAGTGGTATTGACCACCTTCTCAGTTGACTAATGATGCATGCACCGAAAAGATGAAAGAAAACTAGGGGCGGGAGGAAAAGAACTGGGTTCCTTTCATCAAACACTAAAATGGCTTGTTGGAAATCATCGGTACAGTATTATTATTATTACACCACACGTACATTTGGAACCATTGAACATCTGTCATTGTTGCTTGTTCTTTCATTGCACTTTCACCAAGTTGGATCAAGCATCTTTTATATATTTCAATTACTCTTGAAAACATTCCCAATTCAATTGGTACAAATGGGCAGAAACAGTTGGAACCAGGAACATTCAGTGCATTATTCCTTATCATATATTTGTCAAGTGGCTTTCAGTTCCTGGCCAATGACGAAAATCTTGGAGAACTACATGTATATTTATATGGTATGATATCTCTTGGAAACCCAAGCGACTTTGCAAATAAAACAAAACAACTTGAATTGACTTAATGTTGCACTTAAATGTTCCCTCTCCCATTCTGTGCTCAATTGTATTTTATCATTGCTTTCATTTACATGGAATGGAATGCCATAGCTTTATATGAGCAGGACTCACCTCACAGAAATGGTAAGGCAGTAAACTTTGTGTGATTAATGTAAAAAGTAATCCAGTTAAAAGCTGGTGAACAGTGTTTTGTACACATTTTTACTTCACTTTTGCCATTTGAATGCTTTTCGAATGTGTTTCCATCGATGGACAACAAATAAGATGTAAACCAGTGGCACAGCTCAAGAAAATGCATGCTAGAATCCTTGATAATCCAGTAACCAATGCTTTAGTGTTGTTGTTGTTGTAGTGGGTGGCTTGCAGATTAACCTTTAGGTGTTCCCTTTGATAACAAGTTTCACTTCTTATATTAAAAGGTGTTCCGACAGCATTTTCAGTACCAATGAGACATCACTTGCTGACCATCTACCCAAAAATATTCTACAGCTGCAACCCATATTGGAGCTTATCTCAACTGAAGCCTTTTGTATGTCTTCAAGAAGTTGAAGCAAAATGCCTTGACGACACCATTCAACCTGTAATATAAAGCAGTCACCATACTTTGATCAAACAATTACTGGTCAAATCTCTGCTGAAGTTGAATTGCTTCTTCATAGATATTTTTAATGTTCCTGCCCTCCTCTTGAGATTGTTTCTCTGTTAGAATCCTGTTGGTATGCAGGATGAATTAGAAATAAGAAAGGAAATATTTTCTGCATGTCATACACGATCCAACCCACCCCATTCTGTATCACCAAGTTGGATCAAGCATCTTTTTGGGGTCATTGTGTTCTTCTCTGACGATTCACTAAAATATTGTTCATTACATAACCGTTTTCTCCACTGATCAGTAAACAAATGAAAATGTGGTACCTGGTGTTGGACAGAACTGTAGCCTAATTCAGGCCACCATTTTCTCTCATCGTGATGTGCATTTACTTTTGTGATTGGTGGAGAATATCTCCATGTCTCCATAATTTGTGGGATAATGATTCATATTGAGTGTGAACAAAACACTCATACTGCAGATGCTGGAAATCTGAAACAAAACAGAGAGAGCTGATGAATGGTCGTGGACCCAAAACGTTGACTCACTTTCCTTTCTCCCTAGATGCTGCCTGACCTGCTGAGCGTTCCCAGCTCTCTCTGTTTTTATTTCACATTGAGTGCGAGTTGGTCTATCCAGCCAGTACCACAGCAAAGTAAGCCCTGATGTATTAATATTTTAAGAATGCACTATTCACTCTTATAGCTCCTGAATCCTGAGGATGAACTGACACCGGGAAAGATTCGGGATAGCAATCGTTCGACTCTGCTAGCAACAATTCAAGAACATGGATACCCAACCATCAACCTGGGAATTGTGGGAGATAAGTAAGTATAGTCAATCCACTTAAAAGCTGGAATTTTTATTCAAATGCAAAACGCTCCAGTTGATCTGTAAATTCCCGCGTGTGTCAGACACCTTGCTGATCAAAAACAAAACTCTGCAAACAAATTGTATTTTTATATTGATGGTTAACTCCTTGGTGGCACAATCCTAGGCATCCTAATCTACATTAACTTAGCGGGTCAGAAGAAAGATGTATATGGTAACCTTAAATTTTAAACCCAGGTCTCCAGTCAGAGTGAAATGGTGATTTTCACTGTAGTGTGTCATGGAATCATTATCTTTCAGGAAAATCATGTTGTATTCTTTCCCCCTGATGCCTGGCTGAATGCTTCACTTCCAGGGTACTTATTATTACTTGAGTGAAATCCTATCTTGACAATGTCATCGGTTTAAAAAAACAAAAAACATTTAAATGGTTTACAAACCACTTCATTCTATTGAGCAGACTGATCCCTTTGTTATTTTTTTTAGCCATTTCAGATGAACTGCCATATGATATGTTTTTTAAAAAAAAACTGTTGAAATTAAAATGGTATTCATAGTCACGAAAAACACTGAATGTCGTGAGCTGTAGTTTTGCTAACATTCAGTAAACACAACCTGCTGTGTCATGTTCCATTACAGTCTTATGTTGCTATTTCTAAGCAGAATGACTAATTTATGCACTTTTTATATCCCCAAAATCTATCCATTCTTTTTTTCTCTCAGGACTGTGTGGAATAAAATTTCTGCCTCTGAGAGAGAGAGAGAGAATTTATGGAAATCAGGTTTCAAACGATTTTCCAGTGTTGCAAAACATAAATATAAATCACAAAGAGATGCTAGCAACTTCGATTCAACTACAGTACCAGATTTCATGCAAACACACAAAAATTCTCTGTAGCTGATGAGCTCAGAGTATTTGACGGTAGCATTTGAAACAAAAAAAACCTTCCCATGAGTGTTGGGAGTTAGGAGAGGTAAGGAGAACAGGAAGCTAAGTGAGAGTGGAAGGAAGCTGTTTCCCACTTGACAAATTTTCGCCAGTGTGTGAGTGCATCATCATGATTTTTAAATTTTATTTCGCAATCATTCTGTGCAATTAGCTTGGTATGTTTAGTGCTGTGGTGCGCTGCAAATCTTTGGGCACATTATGCACATTTTTTTGTGTAGCATTTGGCAGCAAACCTGTTTGTTTCTTCCTTTGCTGATTTTTTTTAGATCTTTTTTAAAAAAAATTCTGGGCTGATGGGAACAACTTCTTTGATTTTTTTTATTAGTGTGTTTAAATTTGTAGCAAATGCAGATGGTTTCCATCATTTCTACTTCTCATCCTTTCTTCGGTTATTGGAAATATCGGTGATGAACAGTTCAGTTATGTAATGTTGCAGAAACTTATTTGCCCACCACTGACGGTGGGCAAATAACCTCTTGTCGGGCAAGAATAAATGATATTCTTTGCACTTATCCACACATACAAATACTGAAAAGCCTTCTGGAGTCAGCATAGGAAAATACGCACTTAGAATTAAACTGAGACTCAATAGCACCCACTGCTTAATTCATTCACTATAAAACAGTGATAGGAGATTGTAAGAGAAGCCAACAATCGATTAGTGCACCAAATAATCTTGCTTCCACTAGGTCTAGCAGCACACCATCAGCAATTGGCTGCCACGTGTCACCCACAAAATACAAATCATTCCATTTTACAGTATATCCTGTGAAGTGCTTCGAGACTTCTCGACAAAGTGATACAGCGCTATATCAAATGCAAGGATTGTTATTACTATCCTAGCACAAGTCTGGAGGACATTTCAGTGACAGTTTTCAAAAGTATTATTTATTTAACCACTTTTCTTAGCTGTAGAATTCAGTTTAATCCAAAGAGAAATGTTTAATGTAGTACATTTTGTCTTCAGTCACCGTTCTCACACTGATTATATTTTACTTTTCATAAAATGTAAGTTATCAAAAAAATCTGAAATAAGAAACTAACCTGTGCGATTTGTGAACGTAATTGATATTCACTGGAATTTTAAAAGTTTCAAATACAGCAAACGGATAAAGCGTTTAAGCATTTAACATAAAAAGGTGATGTGACATACGACTTACAGCTCAGGATTGAGAGAATAAATCTTGCGTATGCATTTATTTCACGGCTGGTAATAATGAGATCAAGAGTGTGAAATGAAATGCTTGATGTTGATTTATTAATTTATAAATGGATGTGACAGTAAGAAAGGTATGCGAGTTGTAGGCAGACTAGAATTTAAAACTGATTCCTTTATTGTAATTACGTGTCATAGATGTCAGTCCCTTTGAAAACCCTCATTTACAATGAACTGTGTTAATCTTCTCAATGTATAGGTTCGCTTTAAACTTTGACCAGCTCAAAAACATTGTTTCTGAGAATGTCCCACTTCGTAATAAAGTGCAAGTAATTTTTTGACTAATTTACAGAAACAACAAGACTGCATTTGCTGCAATGACTTTCTGATTATTTTCTATTTCCAGCCCCGATGACCTGCTCAATGCTCTCAATGAAGGCATAAGCCGTGCTGATGTCATCATTACTTCAGGGGGTGTATCCATGGGTGAAAAGGTAAAATTTGAAACATGAAACTATACTCTGGTGAATATAAAGTGACAAAACGTTGTCTGAATTGAAATATTCTGTGGATTGAGTGTGCATAGATTGATTGGTGTGTCGCTGTAGTTAGCTTGTACAAAACTCAGCAGAACTGAAGGCACCTACTTTCAGAATGTTTTACTTATGTACAGTGTCTTTCGGTCATCTCTTCCCTCCCAACCCTTATTATTATTATTATTATTATTATTATTATTATTATTATTATTATTATTATTATTATTATTAACCTTCTTCTGCTCCCACCTTCTACCCCACCCCACCAGCTCGGGTGCCCAGCCAGCAGGGCTTTAAGAGCTTTAAGCATCCTCCTGACCTGAATGGCCCGATATAAATGTAAATTATATTGTATTCTTCCAGAGATGACAGATAAGGACTATAATAAGCATTCTTCCAATATATTGCATAGTTACATTATAAAAGTATTCGAAGCAGAAGAGCCCTAGTAAGCAATTATTTATTTTTAGAACTGCTGAATTGTTCAGAAATCGTTAAATATTGGAAAATCATAATGGCAATTTCCAAGAAATGATCTTGATCAGCAATGTGCAAGCTTTTTGCTCTTTCTGTTCTGTCTTTTAGGATTACCTGAAGCAGGTGCTGGACATTGACCTACACGCCCAGATTCACTTTGGTAGAGTTTTTATGAAACCAGGGTAAGTAGTAACAACGTTAAATCCAATTAACAATTGCTTGGTTTGTAGCAGAAGATGACATTCAGGCTAAAGGGAAGCTTTAATAATAATAATAATACTTGCATATGACATAGCGCTTTTCACGTCTTTTAGGTGTCTCAAAGTGCTTCACAGAATATACTGTAAAGTGAATTGACTGTATATTTGTGGGCGAAATGCAGCAGCCAATTGCGCACAACAGTGTCCCACAAACAGTCGTGGATTGAAGTGACCAATTTATTATTTTTTTTTTGAGGGATTATTATCAGGCGTGTGGAGTAAGGAAACTTGCCCAAGGTTTCACCTTGCCAGGAATCGAACCCAGGTCTCTCGCTTGAGAGTTAATTGTTCTAACCACTGAGCTACAGGACTCCATTTTTGTAATTTTAATCAAAACAGTTTTGTTTATTTGATTTTCATTCAAACCAGGATTACACCTGGTGTGGCATTGGCCCTCTGAAAATCAAGAAACAGTAGCGTGGACTTTATTTGAGTCTTCTGCAATGAATACCACCTTCCATAGCAAACAAGCAGATTGACTTGCCACTTCCACCGTAAGAAACAGCTCACCTAGGATCAAGATTTCTCTTCTCCCACCAGGGATACACCCTGCATCTTTGTTGTTACTACCCTCTTTCTTGTTGTGTTGGTCAGAATGTGCTGCTATTATTACAATCCATCTAAAGGGCTTCCACAACCGTAAATGAGAAGTTAGAAGGGAGGATTAGCTCCCTAATACAGTTCCTCTTCAGTGAAGATATTGGTTCCTTGTCTCTATCAGACCATGTGATAACATGAAGGTAGATGAAAGGAAGCTGAAAGAGCAGCTAATCTCGATTGCAGCAAGGACAGCCTTAAGAAGATCTTCTTGATCGGTATTCTCAGTATTTTGTCTTTGAGCATGAAAAGCTCAAATGGAAGATATTCTTGACAAACTAACCCTACCTGTGTAAAGGCACTGTAATTTCCAGATCTAAGAAGCTGATTCATTCAACAAGTTAAAACATAAAATTGTCAAAAGCCTTGCCATAGGAACAAATCTGGGCAGTTCACATGCTTTTTGCCAAGTTCTTCAGAACACCATTTTGACTGTGAAAGTCACTGCCCAGAAAGCAAGCTCTACTTTATGCCACTTGAGAAAAAGTCAGTTCATCAATACTTCTGTTGCAGAGAAGGCTCGAGATGGAAAATTGGTTATTGATGTTTTAATTGTAACATAGGACCACCTGTGACATCTTGATTTGCTAAGCATCACACACAAACGTCACAGTGATTAGAGCACAATTCATGCCTTTCATCCCCCATATGATCAGTTCCCAGTATAAGCGGTTACACTCAGGGCAGGCACTTATCAAAGGCCAGGCATTCCCCATGGGAAGGTCAGGAAAATTAGAGGGAAAGTTACTCCAGACAGCACTCGCACCACCAGTAAACAGCTGATTTGATAGTACAGTATAGTATAGATGGCCAAGGTTAGCAAACGGTACATCGTGTAGAAACACTAAAAAAGTGACAAGCATAAAATGTTCTTAAAAATGCTTTGCGAAAGAAGATGTATTTTCTTACACCACAGTTGAATAATATACACAATCAAATCGATTTATTGTCAAAATGGTCTGTTTCACCCAAAGCTCCCAGTGTGTCTTTCTTTCTCAGCCGTTGTATCTGAGCTGTTGCTGTGTTCCTGTTCACAGTTCCACTTCCAGCATCTGAATTTTACATCTGTTCTTGTCAGAAACATAACGAATAAGTCTCGTTAGCACTGACTCCACCTAGCACAGAAGAAGAATATGTTTGTGTATTGCCAAGGATGGTTTATTATAATTAGTTGTTACTTCCCTGTTTATGCAGAGATTTGCACATTGGCTTTCAGTAAAATTTGTACGAATTTGAAAATAATAGAAATATTGCAAAAAAAGGACAATTTCGAAATTTATCCTTGTCCACATTATTATACGAAGGCTACCAAGTTTTATCAAACAAAACATGCCAGTCCATTTCCCAGCAACCCCTTCCCCCCCAAAGAAACAAGATTATTACTATGAAATTGCAACAGAAATAAAGTATTAAACGTTCAAACGATTTAAAATGTGATGCTTACAAAAGCATAATTTTGTATTGCCATCAAAGTTCCTGAGAGAGAATCCCATCATTTCCTTTCTTAAAGCACTGGACAGGATTTTAAATGCACATCCTTCCCTCCACAGCCTCCCAACAACTTTTGCAACTTTGGACATCGATGGCATCAGAAAAATCATCTTTGCACTGCCAGGTAACCAGAACTGTCACTCTCTTCACAGAGCACCATATAACTGTTAGAACTGTGACAAGCTTAACATCAACACTTACTGTCTGCTGTTAGTTGTGATGGCTTAAGGTAAGAGATGAGCTGAACTCTGTCTTTGGAGGTTTAGTAATATCTGCACTTACTTATAGGAGTGCAAATGTTTCTATGCACGGGTCAGTGTTGGGTTTTAGTTTGTTTTATGTGCGACATGTGCTTTATAATATAGAGTTACTATTATAGTTATCAGACCAATTTGTAGTATTTGAATTGCAAGCATGACTTTCCAGTTGAAATATGGATCCTTCCATCGTTGTATCTGACCAGGAATGGCTGAAGTTAATTGTTGGCCTATTATTACAGACCCTGTTTAAAGGGTGTGTTGAAGGATCTGGTTTCATTTCTATTTGCATGGGATTATATGATTCTGTTGCAAGATATGATCGTTTTGTCACTGAATGTTTGTAAAAAAATTAATTAATGGTCATGTTTTATCTTTAATATCTGTTTTGGGGAAAAAAGCACAAGACAGTGTAGAACGTCACTTGTGATCTTTTCCGGGTTTTCTTAAGGAACATCACCATGTTTCCACTCACCCACTCCTCCCTCCTTCTCTACCCAAGTCTTTTTCTGTTAAAAAATAAATCTGGTGCATGAGAGACTACGCCATAATCTACTGAAGGTCTGCTACCCAAGAACAAGTCTACACAGGTCTTCTTACCCCCATCAAAGTTACACAGAAAGCAGATTTGCACCACTTAATCAATTCACAACGCAATGACTTGCATTCATAACGCATGTACTCAAGTGCACTCTCAGAATTGTATTGCTTTGTAATGTGCATCACGTCATCACGATGACCTGCCTCACTTTACAGTTGCATCATTTTGCTTCATGTGTTTTTGTCTCATCTAATTTTAACCCCGGCGGCACCTGAAGAGTAACTTGTTCTTCACACATGCGCTCAGTTGCCGGTCTGGCGGTCCCCACTTGGAAATGAAACCAATCTATTTTATTCAAAAATAACCGCTGAAACTGCTGCATCCCACAAACATTGACGTGTGTATCGGAACTGCGGCCTGGTGTAGTTTGCATAGATTGAGGAGTCATTTTTGAAAACTGCCACATAAATTGCAAAGAGCGGTGAACCTGGACAGCTTGCTTTGAATTTTAATGTAAAGATCTCGTTGCTATGAAATAGTAAAATTGTTTTGGGGCTAGAATGAATGAAGGGAAATCATGATTTTTTTTTAACATGCTTGCTTTGTGTACAGGATAATATATAGCTAGCAATGAATCGCGAGGTTGTAATTCAGTTGACCGCTGCTGATGGCGTGATAAACCACATAAGGTAACTTGTGGTTTAGGAGCATCCGCAGGACCCCTTCACCCCCTCCCTCCCGGGCTCTGAATTAAAACCTTCAACTTGTTGCTAGCTATTAGTTGATTTATGTAATATATATTGAATAGTTTATTTGAAAATAACATTCGTTTCCAACTTTTTTTACCGTTATGCAGCGGGCGCGGTAGAGGCTGATGGTGACATAGGATCTGAAGGTATATGGCATCACATGATGGGTATTATAGTATTTGGAGGGATTTTTTCCATCAGGGGATTACCACTAAATAAACTATTCAGTATATATTATAAGCCAGTTCTTGCTGCAATTAAACAAATAAGCAGTTAAAATGATTGCGTTTTTGTTCTAATATTTAATACTTTTGTTCTTCCCCCATCCTAATTTTTTTTCAGTTTTTCCACTTGGTCCCTTACCTCTTTTGTCGGGACACCTTTATGCCACACAACTTGATTCCAGGCTCTTGGCTATTGCACCTTAAACCAGATTGTAGCAGGGTTGTACTAATTGGTTTACCCTCCAAATTCCTAAATCTTCCTTGGAGAGTTTGCCTCAGTTTCCCCAGGTGGCCACAGCTGATGCTGGGAATTCAACACATGCAGAGAATCTCAGCTGCATACTTCTATCCAGCATAGCCTGTACAAGTACATTGTACCACTGGGGCTACCAGCAGATATAATGTTAAAAGGGAAAGCAGTGCCTGCCAGTCTTCTGCCAAAATTGCTATCTTCTTAGGAAGTGCTGAGCTGTTGCATTACAAGCCTCACATAATTGTTTCTCAGAATAATCCTGTTACATAATTAATACATTATGAAAACAATGAAGCCGATATTGTTTTGACATGATATCCCTTCAGGAGTTTAATTTATATGCCTACAATTATTTGAAAGCCTGCTAAAGGCTATTGTAAAGTGAGTCTCTGGCTGATGAGAAAACCCCAGCACAATTTAAAAAGAAACAAAGAAAGGATGATATTGGTATTTGTTTTTTCTCCTACTTGTTCTCGGATATTGAGCTACTGATCTCAGCCAGGTCCTTAGCTGGAAGGCGCAAAGTGGAGGTGATCACTTCCCCCAAAAGGAAAATAATTTGGTCCAGTTTGTGGTGGACAGTTACTGAAAGTAAATACAAAGGCCTAAGAACAGTTTGCTTGCTTTCTAAGTTTGTCTCTCACTAAGGGGGAAATAAATACATGAGTTTTGCCAGCTTTAGGTTTTATTAAACAGGATATAACAGAGCAAACTTTTAATACCTAGAGATTGTCATTTGCTATGACAATAGCTGTGTACACATGGTGAAAATTAGTAGCTAAGTTGAAATTCAATTGTTCAACTAATACTTTGGTGAACTGGAGATTGAGGAACACCCTATTGTGATACAACTGCTGAACCCATTAGCAGAGCGCAACTGGACAATCCAGTAATGTAGTTTCTTCCATCTGTTTTAATATTATCATCATAAAGTCAGAATATCAAGAAACTAACCACCGCTTTAACGAAGCGAAGGCCATCATTGAGTTTCTGCCTTGTTGCTCAGGGGATGTCAATTGAAACTCAGCTTTCGCAAGAAATATACATGAAAATAATTGTGCTTTGGTTTTCACTATTCCCAATAAAGATTTGGGTATTAAAATCTCGATAGAGATTTTAGACAATTGTCACAATAAATTATTTTGGTTTTGGCAGAAGTACATAATTATGGACATCTGAGAATTGCCATGTCAATTAATTCATGTTTTGCAGTATTTTTGAACAAGATGTTCAGCACAGACTAGATTGTATAGCTTCCATCACACAGCAATTGTTTCTCCAGCATACAAATGGCAATATTCACTCAAAAGCTCAGTATTTAATTGTAATATCTCAGTAAAGTCATACGTAAAAGGATTTGATATCAGTATCAGTGTTACACAAAAACATGCATCCGACTAGCATAGACTATTGGGAGCTTTGCTGGACAGGCTACAGGGAAAGAGCCCATCTGTTGCTTCTGAACTCAGTGAAGTACAGAGCCATATAGACCAGTGGACTGAATGAAGATGGGCTACTCAATGCAACAGTCCATTCTCTACATCACAGATGTATGATCGAGTTACCTCCACGTCACAAGATCATAACTGGAACAGTACCAAGGAATTGTCAAGTGTTTATATCTCAGTGGTTAAACTAGGAAAACAACCCAATTCAGCTGTAATTTTTTTAAAAAAGACTGCAAAGAATACAATTCTAAAACTCCCAACACTTTTTCTGCTATTGGAGAACTTTCTGATGCAACAGCAACAAATTATATTTGTATAGTGCCTTTCTCGTCAGGAGGACATCCCAAGGCACTGGATAATCAGCGATTTGGACCCAAGCTGTGGGTTGGGATCAGCAGGGGTAGAGAGTAGGGAGGGTATGAGTAGGAGGGTGAGCGAAGGCATGGTCGAATAGGAGGGTCTTGAGACTGGCCTTGAAGGAGGTGAAGGGACTGTGGGATGGAGTTCCAAAGGGTGCAGTGTCAATGATGCAGTATCATTGTCAGGAAATCTGCCCTTGGTGTAGGTGTTCATGTGCACAGATACCCTTCACTTACTGAACTAGAGTTATTAGAGGCTGCATTCAGCCAAGTGAATGCTCTGTCTTGCCTCCAGCCATGACCAGGACAAATTCTCCACACCTTTGTCGCTTTAAGAAGCCACTAATATCAACAAGGGATGTGGAGATTTGCCAAATACTTGGGATCACAAAGATCCAAGACATGGTTATTGAAAAGAAATGAGTGGCCTGAATGCAAAGGAGGGACACAAAAAATATGAACAAGGATGTAATCTTTTACATCCTTTGATCACATTTTTGATCCACAGGAAAAAAAATGTTGTGTTTTGAGCATCACTCTGTTGAAGTAATATAAACAGTCGTATTTGATATTCCAAAGCATGTTTCTATGGAGCAAATACATTTTGATCTGACACCCTCAGTGATAGATAGGCACTGCCAATGGAAGTGGTGTTTTACTTGTGGATGTCTTGACCAAATTGTTCCAGATTGTAATCATATGCCACCTACTGGCTGGTTACAGAACATCATTGACTCAGACCGGAAAGCAGGCCACTCATACAAGCCACAAAAGGGGGTAAAAGAGGAAAACTAGAATAAATAAAATGATCAATACCATATTTTTGAAATGCAATCCTTTTCAAAAGCATTGCCAATATGAATTCCAAGCGTCACAGTATTTATCAAGTACAGGACAACTGTGCACTTTACTCCCTCACTGCACCGACAATGGATGAATATTTTTATTGCAATAAAGCAATTGTTGTGTGAGCAGGGCTTTCCGTGTGAATAGTCTGTGTTGATGCTTTTTGAAATATTCCAAAGATAAACCAAAGAGGGCAGCAGAATGCACCTTTTTACTGATCCAAGTTTGCTGGTATGGATTGAATAAAGTCGGAATGCCATTGAAATTGTCAAGTATTGTAATTGTTTAGGAAGCAGAATATTTAGATAGAATACTGTAAATGTTCCCTTTGGTCCAAACTAAGTTAATTAAGCCAAATTGTCATTTTGTTTCTAAATCTGTGTATTCAATCCGACAGTTGTCTGTAGCAGATTGTCTATAACAAATTATTTTCCTAACAGTTATGTTGCACCCAAGAGCTTTGTCTCCAGTTCCTGTTCCATATTGTACTTTGCCAAAGTATTAAATGCATAACGAAACATTCTTTTGTTCTGTAATTTTCGAGCAGCACTTCCAAGTTACATTTTTCATTTTGAATCATTGGATTACTGAAATTTAATCAACAATCTCTTTAGTAGCTTGGAAATGCATATACTCCAAAATTTAAACCTCCACCCTGTCTGTTTTTCTTCATCATCATCAAATCACCAGCCTCCGAGCCAGAATATGTTGATTTGATTTCCAACAACCTTTGTTGTGCAGTGAATGTAACATCAGTCTTTGTTGTTTTTTTGATCATGTGAACCACAGTATGGGTAGTGCTGCAGCTTGGGTAAGCATTAAAGAACAACAAAAAGTAAATTATCTGAATGCATCCAATTTTGTTTCCAAGAACAGCCTTTGCTCACCACTTATGACAATTTCATGGCAATGGATTTTTCACATTTATAAAAGGAAAACAGTGGCATCCTGTCATCAGTGTGTTAGCCAAGGATTTGTTTGTGTGGTTAATTATATCTAGTTCATACAGGCAATTATATAACAAACAGCATCTGCAATGCAGTGTGACTTGCAAATGCCTTGCATTTGCCAGGTATGATGAACTCGTGCATTCTTTTGTTTTTAATGTTTCCTTCCACATCAATAAGGAGGGGAATCCGAAGCTGTGAAGACACTTTTAGGCTCAGATGAAGTTTAATTTGGATCTCAAAGAGCGGGTTCTTGAATGCACTCCAGATCCATCCATGCTCTTAATTTCAATTGGTGCCAGTTCAGTAGATCAGCAGGTCTGACTGAAATTTTTAAGCAAGGGCAAATAATTTCTTTGGAGCCATGTTCTGCAGTCAAGAGTGGAAATTAGGCTGCTTCTCACCCTTTCCTTATACGGTACAGATAGAAAGGGGATTTCTACGATAGGTAACCAATCATGTGCAGCACTGAGTCTGCAGCAAGAGTTTCAGCTCCAACCAGTGCAACAAAAGGGCAGCTACCCATAAGAAAATACTTGAAACCAAATGGAAGAAACGCTTGCTCCCACAAATTGGCTGTGATCACCTTTTTTTGGAGTCATAGCTGTTGGCTGCTTGGTTCCAAGCATGATTCTCGTTGCATGCCACACTAATTGTATGTCGTTTGGTAATGTTACATAAGTAATCGGAATGTGGTTTCACTGTAGGAAATCCAGTGTCAGCAGTTGTTACCTGCAATCTCTTTGTCATTCCTGCACTGAGGAAAATGCAAGGAATCCTCGATCCTCGGCCCACCATCATCAAAGCCAGGGTATGTGACTTTCGTTTCCAGCAAGTGAGCATTCATTACAACTTAGCAAAACTTTGTTTGTTGCTCATCACCTCTCCTAAAGGCAGTCACTGATGCAAGCATACAGTGTCCTCGGTCCTGACAACCTTCTGGTACTGATTAATTAGAAGCTGACTGTGACACAAAGGTGTGTGAGTCAAATGTTTTTGTTTGCAGTTCATAGACAACGTGATACCAGCTTAAATAAAGACGCCTTATAGATAGTTAGTCATCTTTTAGGATCCAATCAATCAAATCAATATGGTTCTCAAATTTGCAATCCTACTACTGAGTTAAGTTTACTTTTGTGTTCCTCTGATACCTGGTGGGGTGCAGCATTAATAACCCTCCACTGTAACACACAAGTGGCCAAACTCAATCCAGCTGGCATCAACTAACTCAGTACAAACCACGACCTATCTAATCTGCGTTTACTCAGTATTGGACCATATATTCCATTTATCCCTGAACCGTGGGGAGAGGAGATACTTTTATTTTACATAGCAGAGAAACAGGCTATTTGGCCCAACCTGTCCATGCCGGTGTTTTTAATCCACATCAGTCTATTAATTAAATTGTGTATTGATTTAAAGGAGTTGTCCTACCTGAGAAAGCTTTTTTGACAAAAAAAATCACTTTGTTTAGGCATAAATGTTATGTTATTTAGTCTTTTTGCTTAGAGATCATTTTTAACTTTAACTGTGATTGTTTTACAATAGAATTGATAAAGTTTTAGCACTGTCAACCTCAAATGGCTTATAAACCCCATCAGCTTCTCAAGGTCAATTACAGGACCAGAATAGAATCAGTCTATCCTGTCTACTCCTCCACAATAGGATTCTAAGGAAAAAAAGTCTGCCTCTAGGCAAGCACAGTTGCAGTTCCCCCGTGTTGGCTTTGCTCCAAGACTGTGAGCCACACAACGACTGTGTTACTGTTGTAAATTAAAAGTAGGAGGAAGGAGATTTTTTTCCCCAAAGAAACTTTTAAAGTTCAAATGCTTATTAAAAATGTATTATTTTTACACAAAGTTTGCAACATACAGTGTCACAAACAATGCTACCCTGGCAGGATATCTGTTTTAACAGTGTTACGCAAGGGAAATAGAATAATGAACCAGCGCACTGTAGTAGAACAATATAAAAGACCTTTATAGCTATGTTGTACGATTGCAAAGAATCTAGATTCTATTTGTCATTTTAAAAGAGAATCACCGATTTAGAACGCGCATTTCCACAAGATGGGAATGAGCTGTTGGTGGTGGTTAGGTTATTGCTAATTCAAACTCTATGTTCTTTTCGTAGTTATCCTGTGATGTGAAGCTGGATCCTCGCCCTGAATACCATCGCTGCATCCTGACTTGGCACCACCAGGAGCCATTGCCTTGGGCACAAAGCACAGGTGAGCAGCAGTTTCAGAGCAGTGATCCAGATTATAACCAAGTGAATCCACAACCTGGTACAGAATGACTCTGTTCATTCATTGAATCTTCAACTTGTTTTATATATGGTCACATGTTTCTTCAATGTCACTGCATCTTGCTTTTTTTTCGCAAACATTTGTGAGTGCTATATATAAAGCAGGAGGTAGTCCCAACATTATTAATTCAAAATAGGTTTGAGGCTATAGTTGGATTGGACAAAAAAACAAAACATCTCTATCTGTCCTCAGTCCCAGCTTGACAACCTCAAATAAACTGCGCTTCAAGACTTTCTCCATTGCTGGGAATTTTGCACAAATGATTGTTTGTGTTCTGCAGGGAACCAGATGAGCAGTCGTCTGATGAGCATGCGTAGTGCCAATGGACTGTTGATGCTACCTCCAAAGACAGAGCAGTATGTGGAGCTCCACAAGGGAGAAGTGGTGGACGTAATGGTAATTGGGAGACTATGATGTCACCACAGAAGCAGCGTCGGTGCATGTCTACATATCATTGACTGTATCCTGTAATATGCAACGGCACAGCTAGTTTTTAATGATTTGGATAAAACTGATTGGTGTTGTTGACATCTTGAAGTAATTTCAAAAGAAATTAGATAAAATAAAATAATTGAAATGGGAAGGGGGGGAAGAAATGCTATGAATCCATTCTGTATCATATGCAGAGCAAAGTTTCTCTTTCATTACAGTTGCTTTGTGTGTTTATTGCTAGGTCTGATAGCGGTAGCTTTTGATAGACAGCGGTAGGTGCCTGCTAAACTTGTGTTTTATCATCTTCAGATACAGATACTTATGCTACTAGCAAGGCTGTCTGCTTTCTTTATACCAGCTTAGATAAACACAGCTATTATCCTTATTAGTACGCAACATAATTGCTTCACAAAGAGCTTTGCTTGTTCTTTATCTTGTATCTCGTGTTCATGTGCTCAGTGCCAAAAGCAGAGTGGCTGGAGTGGACTGGGTTGGTACATCACCCTTACAGTGCCGTTGGCTGGGAAGTATCCCAACAGCCACCTGTCTCAGCAACTCAACTGGCCTTCTGGTTGGAACAGGAACTGGAAATCTTTCATTTGAACAAAGAAATTGCTTCCTTAAGTGCTGACAGCCTTTTTACCAATTTAAAAAAAGTGTACAGTAAAACAAAGATTGATATTGTACAGATAATAGTGTACCAGCATTCATGTGGTAATTCCTAGCAATGAAAGACATTTAACACTGTACCATAACATTTTCTGTAATGATATTAAATATTAATAAAAATCCTTGATCATTATTAACATTTATCTGGAACGATGTCCTATGTGAGAAAAACGATTCTGTTGTCACTACTAGAATATGATTACATCTTCATTATGCCAAAGTGTGGAAAATAACTTCAATACAGTAAAACTCATGCATATTGGAGAAGTCAGGACCATAATATTTAATATAAGTTACGCAAAGACCAAGTTGCAAGCAAACTGTAGAAAACATATAAAATCTGATTTAATCAATCTAACCTGCACACTGCAGCTGGTAAACGTGCATGTGATGGCGAGTCAGACTACATAAATAATAATAATCTGTTCACTCAATCTTCGACTGTTTGTGGGCACTGCTGTGCGCAATTGGCTGCCACGTTTCACCGACAAGATATGCAGTCAATTCACTTTACAGTATATTCTGTGAAGCGCTTTGAGACATCTCGAAGACGTGATGAGGCGTTATATCAAATGCAAGGATTATTATTATTTTTACATTTCCCACGATTCAATGCACCTTGACCCGTCACCACATGCACACTTACCAGGCAGCATTGGAAACACATTGAATCGCGTGGAATTAAGTTCTTCTGCATATTCGTCGACTGCTCAAGACTATATTTCCTGGATTCAGTGCAGCCAGGCAGTAAGTCCACATGTACCAATGGGTCAGGACATAATTTCTGGCAATTCAATGCAGCCGGTAATTGCAACGACTAAAGGAAGTATTTTCAATCTTAATAATAAGCTTGCATTTGATATAGCGCTTTTCACATCTTCTAGATGGCTCAAAGCGCTTCACAGAATATACTGTAAAGTGAATTGACTGTATATTTGTGAGCGAAACGCGGCAGCCAATTGTGCACAACAGTGTCCCACAAACAGTTGGGGATTGAAAATGACCAATGTATTATTGTTTTGTTTTGGAGCGATTATTATTAGGCGTGTGGAGTAAGGAAACTTGTCCAAGGTTTCGCCCTGCTTAGGAATAAAAGAAACTATTTCACATTACAAATATTGTGCAAATGTCATTAGTGTAATGACCATTTATTTGTGGATGAATATAGTTCAGGAAGTGATAAATCAAAATTTCTTACATGGAAATTTCACATCATTTTTCCACAAATATAGAGATCCAATTTCAAATGCATTTGTTTTGCCTCCATAATCTTTAAAGTGAGTAGGTTTTGATGTCAAATGTGTTAACACTGCTCTGTACGTACTCTGGGAATGGGAACTTCAACCTGTCAGATTGTGTCTGAAAAGAATGAAATTACTGAAAATCAACTGTTTCAGTGCTTACGATGAGATATAGCATTCTGTTTCAAAGCATGCACTTTTCTGCTTAGCAACAAATTCAGACTGCGTCAGCAACAAACTCATCCACAATTGCAATCCTTTCCACAGTATGTGGCAAAACTGTGGGGTGGAACATTTCCTTTAGTACGCTGTAAATCCAGTTCTTATCACTTAGAAGTGTTGCATCTTAGAAATGATTTGTTCAGAATAAAAGTGCGAATGTTCCAGCAAATAAGCAGTGGGTACACCAAGATCTTTCAACTACTTTTTTTAAGAAAAGAAACCTGTTTCAGGTTTTTAAGTGTATCCGATGAGAATTATTGGAAGGTCTCCATGTTCTGTATAAATTGAAAGTCCCTGCAACTTGTATCATTTTGCTGAAATGTCTTACACAATACATTTTACTTTATAGTGAATCTGTTACGGAGTTTTCTCATCTAGGGCCACACATCAGCATTCCTGAGAAACAAAAGCATTATTTTTATCTCTGGCTTTCATATCAGTTTGACTGCAGGGTCATAATAATCTAAAATCTAAAATTCCCCTTTTATTCTACCCTGTTATCAAGACAGAAGTCCATTTCATTTTCCAGACTACAATCCAGCATTTCTCATTGTCATAAATGAAGAACGTCTTAAAGTGCTACACAGGACACACAGTCAAGTGTAGTGACTGTGTGTTTTGTGGCCATTTTGTGTGTGTGTCTCTCTCTTTTTATTGCGCATCCTTTTTTTTAAAGAGTATCATTTGGTATAAATGTAATGTGGCCTAATCCTGT
The DNA here is from genome assembly GCF_018977255.1 of Callorhinchus milii. Lineage (NCBI taxonomy): Eukaryota > Metazoa > Chordata > Chondrichthyes > Chimaeriformes > Callorhinchidae > Callorhinchus > Callorhinchus milii. Next base: position 9,262,360 of record NW_024704750.1, read on the forward strand.
CTAGTTCATTTTTAAACAATGCAAAGTGTTTGGTTTCATCGTGATATGTTTAACTGACCACTCTTGTAATTAGTAAAGAAGAATGCATCTAAATATCTCCAATCTTGTTTGCGCTCTTATGAATTTTAAAAGGAGAACTGAACTAAACTGTGGCTGGAAAGAACTTTATTTTTCAATTGAATTGTATCGAGCAATTTACCTAATGAATTCATCGTCTGTGGTGGACATTCAGAAAGCTACCCAGTTTAACCTGTCCTTTTTTTAAAAAACATTGACGTGTTTGTCACGACGCATTGTGTGGCATGGTCCCAGTGTTCAATGATTTGAATTCTATTGCATGGAGGTTTTTTTTTGTTCATTCATAAAACGCTCTCCTGATGCTTTCACAAAGATTACTTTCCAGCGCATCGCCTTTAGGGGGCACTGTTACCAGTTTAATTGTTGAAAAGAGAATTCATCTGCAAATATCATTAGTCTGTGCCAGTGTCAGAGTAAACTGTTGTGTAAAGCCAAATGTGTTCAGCTTCCCAAACAGGACTGGCAATTGGCCTGTCTTCTGATTGCTAATGACTTTAGCAGCAATGCTTTTCCATTCCCAACTCTTCCTTCCTCCAAAATCAGCAGCCGCAAGAGCATTTCTGCACAGAGTGGATTCCCCAAACTGCCTTTGGAGCATTTAATATTCCTTTCGACTAACAATCCTTGAAGAATCCCCAAGATAAATATATGCAATATAAGTATACTATTAATTAAGTCATGGTCTATTGATTACTAAATCATTTCCACTATGATGGGGTTCTCCACTGATTAAAAACTGTGCCACAGTAAACTATCTAATGTAAACTGCTAGATCCTAAAGCAGGTTGTACTATGGCAATCAGGAAAAGCAACAGACGTATAGAAAAAAACTGTATTAACACATTATTTGTTTGCCATTTGCACCATCTTTTCATTTTTGAACTTCTATGTTTACACAAAACTTTCTAATGTGAAACAAAAAGAATGGTTCAGTAGTTACCACTACTTGAATATTTGAATTGTATTACTTCCAAATTATATGTTACATGAGGATTTTTTTAATACAATGATAGGACATGTTTTACTTTTCACTCCCCATCTATTTCCTGGCCCATGTATCACAAGTCCAGTAGTTGTAAGCCAAGAAAGTGACTGCTGATCCAACATTAAACATGTCACTACAGTATTAGGTGTTTCCATGGGCCTATGTCCAGTTATGGCAGTTTTCAGGTGACGCACTGTGTTGCTGTATAAAAAAAACTTATTTTACAATAATAATAAATATTTATTAAAAATAATAAAATATCAAAGTGCTTCTGCTGTCTGGGACCTCTGCACTGAGTTCTTGTAGCCGCTTCTGACAACTTTAGTCAGGGGTTGGCTTTGCCTGAACCCATCATAAACCGAAAGGTTAAACCATTCGCTTCGCTGCAGTTACACCCAAACAGAAGTGGTATGAGATCATCATTCTTAGCATCATTCAATCCGAATCGCATTCCTTACACTTCGTGGAAGCTAATTCGATGTAAAACAGAAAATTGCAGAACTGCGTACAAACCGTTCAACACAAATTGACATAGGAATAAAATAATTGCGGACAGTGCGCCTACAGTTAGTACTGTATTACATGCAAACTATGCTCTACAACAATCACTGCAGCTTTTTGATACACAGTTTGGGAGTAATGAAGTGGTTTCAGAACCTTCAGTCAAAATAGAAAGCTGAAAGGTAAGCCCTTTCATTCATTTTCAGGAATAAGCACACTTGTGTTTTAAAACATGCCCAAGGAAAACCATTCTGTACACAGCAATATGTATTCTTAAACGTTTATTAGACTTCAAGAATAGTAAACTCAATCGAGTAGAATTAATACACCACAATTACTTCCTTCTGGGCACTAAAGTAAACCTCCAACTTCAACCACTTGAAGACACGCTGCTGAGCCACAAGTACAGAGTTTGCAATCTCCTGCCCAGGAGAGAGAAAACCCAGACTTTCCCACATCTGCCGCAAAAACTGCGAAAGACGCGAACATTAATAGACTCTTGTCCGTCTTTACATAAAATAAGGATTAAATACATCACCATCGTAAAAGGGAACGAGAGCAGTAACGTACATGAACCTCAATACCCTAAGTGTAACCTGTTACTGAGATACTTCACACAGGAGCAACGCATCCATATCCGCGCACAAGTGCTATAGGATGATATTTGCCCACAGTATGGTTTTGCAATGGTTCAAGAAAGGGAGGCTTTAGCATATTTTATTTATTAACCTTCTACCATGTATTCCGTGAGCAATAGGTTAAAGCTGGGACGTGGTGACTGTAAAAAGCTCACAATGAAACCATTGCATTTTGCCCTTGAAATCTCCAGTACAAGTACTTCGCTCTTTAACGTGGGATACTGGACATTTTAAGCTCAGTGTTTTTAAGCCCTTCAAAATATAAATGACACCGTATTTGGAGTTCAGATAAAAATCAGTTCAATTTACAACACCACGCTGGCATCAGAGTTATTAAAATGTGCTCAGCGAAAAAGGACAGCAACTCTTGTTTTATTCAAAACGGTGTCGATTCAGGCACACACACTTTTGAGAAAACAAGAGCAAATGTCTACCTTTTTGTAATAGTCTCAGACAAGGCGTAAAATTCGCTCTCCCGGAGGCGACGTTGGGTAATCCTGATATAGGGATTAAGCATTAAGCAAAAAAAAATTAAATGCAGAATTGGCTTTGTGAAAAAGGGCACCTAATTGGAATATTGGAAGCTTTGTAATGCGCCTTATTCTTGTATTAAGTCTTGAATTACTGCTCAGAAAGGATATGGTGATGGCGTGGGTGGAGAAGAGGGAGCTCCAACCTGTCACTCTGAATTTGGGGTAAAATGTGCAAAAATTCTGCGATGTGATGTTGTTATTATTGTTTCAAAGATCTCTCCAAGACTTGTGGCTGAAGGGATAGCAGACGGTTCTGTCGGTTCGAATATCCATACGAGAAATTAGAAGAAAATATGGAGACAAATCAGGTTCCTTTCAATCTTTATTTCAATGACATCCCAGCACTTGTTTTTTCGGTGCGTCAAACCTTTTGAGTGTCACACGCGGCAAGACCAGCTGCAGACATGCAATTTAAAACCATAAATGAAGTCAAAGACGGTATTTAGATGAGGTCCCACCAGAGAGGAATGTGGTCCAATTTGATCAACAACAAACTGACTTGCACTGAAGTCATCGTAACTACTTTTCAAGCTTTGTAGTAGCCAACTCATGGCCTCGCAACAGCCACCAGGCGCACATTCAGGCAATTGTTTCATTTTTATCAGTGGAACAAACAGCAATAATTAAACCAGATTGCTGGAAGCCCTCGTTGGAGATTGTGTTTATATATATATATATATAACACACATGAAGCTGATGAACCAAAAGGGACTGATGGATAGCCTGCGCCTACAAAAGATGAACAGGTGCCTCTTATCTGTATGTAGCAGGAATACACCTTCATAAGTGGCAAACAAATAAAACACAAGATGTCAAAATAAGGGGGAATCGTCCAACAAGTCATTCTTACCTTTTGGGGTCCCCACCGCCCCCAACCCCTTGTAAGTCAGCAAAAAAAAAAGCTCTCCAACATGGAAATCCAGAATCACGACTAAGTAAGATGGTTGGGTGATGGAAGTTAACCAGATGGAATCAGTGAGTGTTTTGTAACGTTGCACTGGAGGCTCCGAATAGGGATTAGGAGCGAGTTTCTGGCACTTCAGATCACCACAAGAGCATTCCACAATCCTGACATGAAGACTGAAGGTGTGAGGTTGAAGTTTGGAAAAGGGGTGGGGGGGGTTTTAAAAAAAAACTGCAAACGTGTGTATTATTAGTTCCCTTTAACCTTTGAGCGGTGTGGGCTGTTGCAGAAACGCTGGGAAAAAGTTACCTGGAAAAGTCGAAGTCGGTTTTGGAAACTGATATTTTGACTTAGACATTCACTTGTTAATCCTCCACACTCCCCCCCCACCCAAAAAAAAACAATCCAAATCATTGGCTTCTGCACTTCCAGACTTAATTTACAGAAAGACGGGTGTAAAACGCACTGCAAATAATCGTCCAAAGACAGGGTGAAAACAAAGCTTTTTTTTAAAAAAAAGGTCAAATAACCAGGAATCTCAAGTCAGCATAATTGTGTGCAGCTTTTCTGCAAACGTATGCGAAATCCAACTGCTGAGGAGCGTCCAAAACATTGTTGTGGAGACATTTTCTCATGGACAGTTTGTCAAACATGATTTTTTTTTATATAGAAATGGGGGTGGCGGGGGGGGGGGGGTTGTTTTTTTTAAAAAAAGAGAGAGAACTGAACTCAATTGCGACTGGTCAGAACTTTATCTTCCAATCGAATGTCCCCCTGGGGTGTTGCACAAAATTTATTATGTATTTTTTGCAAAAAAAATGAAAGGGAGAGTGGAATAAGTTCCCCCCCCCCCAAAAAAAAAAGGGGGGGCTGTTGTCTCTGTGACAGTTTGCTTCGAGAGTCCTTTTTTTTTGGGGGTGGGGGGGTGATAAACATTGGGAGTGGAAGTCACCCTGTGATTTCTCTCTCTCTCCTCTTCAACCGCCTCCCTTTTTTTTTCCTTTTCTTCTTTCTTTCTGTCCTCTCTGTTCGTATCCGCAGCATAAACATTCCTAACGTGGCTACTGCTTCACCTTTGTCCCCAGACGAGGGAGGGAGAGGGAGGGAGAGGCTGGGCTGGGAGCCGAGCAGTCCTGGGACATTCAGGGGGAGGGAGGGAGGGAGGAGAGGGGAGGGAGGAGGAGGCTCCTCCAATGAGGGATTGGTGAGAGTCTGGGAGCGGCGGCTGGTGGTGGTGTTGGGGAAAGAACACACGTCGCTCCGGGGGGGAAGCAGTGAGAGCGTAAAGGCGCAAACCCAACGCCGGAGCTTTTGGGGGAGACTGAGGCACAGCATCAGCGGTGGCACCGAGTGAGCGAGTGAGGCTCAGGGAGCGAGTGAGGAGTGAGTGAGGCTCAGGGAGGGGGTGAGGCTCACAGGGAGGGGGTGAGGCTCACAGGGAGCGGTGTCCTGGAGACGCTCACGGTGTCAGAGAGGCCGAACTTCCTCTGTGTGTGACTCTCTCTGTCCACCTCCCACTCCCTTTCCTCCCTCTCTCCAAAACCCGCCCTCTGGGAAGGTAAGAGTCCGGCGTTTCGTCTTTTAGTTCTTTTGTTGCTGAAGCTTTATTGTCAACAGGTTATAGCAGCGAGAGGGGGGGAGAGGGAGGGGAGAGGGAGAGGGGGGAGAGGGGGGGGGGGAGAGGGAGAGGGAGGGAGAGTGGGGGGAGAGGGAGGGGAGAGAGGGGAGAGGGAGAGAGAGAGGAGGGGGAGAGAGGGAGAGGGAGGGAGGCGATTCGTTTGAAGTTTTGTGCTGAATAGAGGACTCTGGGCTCAGGCCTAGTGCGGGAGAGGGAGGAGGAAAGGAGGGAGAGGGAGGAGGAGGGAGAGGAAGGAGAAGTGGGAGAAGGAGGAAAGGAGGGAGGAAGAGAGGAGGGAGGAGGAGGAGGGAGAGGGAGGAGGAGAAGAGGGAAGAGGAGGAGGGAGAGGGAGGAGGAGAAGTGGGAGAAGAAGGAGAGGAGGGAGAAGAGGGAGGAGGAGAAGAGGGAAGAGGAGGAGGGAGAGGGAGGAGAAGAAGTGGGAGAAGAAGGAGAGGAGGGAGAAGGGAGGAGGAGAGGAGGAGGAGGGAGAGGGAGGAGGAGAAGTGGGAGAAGAAGGAGAGGAGGGAGGAGGAGAGGAGGGAGGAGGAGGAGGGAGGAGGAGAGGAGGAGGGAGGAGAGGAGGAGGAAGAGGAGTGAGGGAGAGGAGAGGAGGGAGGAGGAGAGGAGGAGGGGAGGAGGAAGGAGGAGAAGAGAGAAGAGGAGGAGGGAGAGGGAGGAGAAGTGGGAGAAGAAGGAGAGGAGGGAGAGAAGGGAGGAGGAGAGGAGGGAGGAGGAGGAGGAGAAGTGGGAGAAGAAGGAGAAGGAGAGGAGGGAGAGGGAGGAGGAGAGAGTTGTTGGGGTGAGTGTGGAGGGAGGGGGGAGGGAGGGAAAGGTTATAATCCATTCTCGGGGACCTTTGGACGCACTCACATTCCTCTGCAGAATACTAAAAAAAAAGAGCTCTCTCTCTCGCCACAGCTCGAGCGCCGTTGAGTTTTTTTTAAAGTTTTTTTAAATTATTATTCCATTAAAAAAAGAATATTATTTTTTTAAATTTTTTTTAAAAAAAAGGAGGCGAAAAGGACTGTGTGGGGACCGCTGTGCCTGACGCGAGGGTTGGGGGGAAGTGCTGGGTTTATCCCTTGGATTTGTCACGGTCTCTGACTAACCTTTTTATGCTACTTTTTTGATCTCAACCCCCGGATAAGACGCGGGGTTGTTGTATTTTTTCCTCTGGAGCCCCAACCGGACTGTGTGCTGTGTGTTGCTCTGTTCCTGTGACTTTCACTCACTTGTTTATCATTCACGTGAAACTTCTGGTACTTTTTTTCCCCCCCCACCCCCCAATGGAGAAGCTTTTCCTTTATAACTCGAGCCCTCCCCCTTCCCATTTTCCTAATGGGTGAAAATCTTTTATGTGACAGTTTTTGCTTCGGTTTACACCGAAAACGACGTCGCGTTCGAGGTGTTCGGCGTCGAGCGGTTCAGCAGTGAAGTCCGAATCACTGTTATTCAATGGCAAACGCTGCGATCTCACGAACCTCACGACCGAGAGATGGTCTGTCGTCGAAAGTGAAATGTTTACAAACACTGCATTGCCTTTAAATCAGACATCAGTAGTGTACGGTCATTTGCCGATTCTGTCAGATTTCTTATGCCATTTGTTTGTGCAATGGTACTTTGAAGTATCGTGAAATATACTTTTGAATCTCATAAACAGCTAATTCAATGTTAATGAAAGCTTAATGTGACATTGGGTCAAAGGTTTACAGTGGACAGTATTTGTAAACACCAATTCGTCAAATTTGGTATCGGATTGAACATTGTGTTCTGTAGATTGGGATTATAGATCACACCATTCCCCCTTTTCCCTGCCCTAATCCTGAGATTAACGGGTGCTGCCTCTTTAGCAAGCGATACGGTTGTGTTGCGTGGGTCCGTTAAGAATATATGAGACTGGTTGAAACTTGTAGCAGGTATGAAGGTGATGATATTTTGTTCTCATGGAGTATGCTATGGGCCGATAGGACTTAAGTGTCAGGACTCAGTAAGGTGGCATCTTTCCAGTGAATAAAGTATCCGATAAACCGTCTTGATTATTACTGCTGTGGTGCAATTTGGTTTTGCAACTGGCAATTATTATTGACGTGAAAACACTCATGGTATTGCAAGCGTAGATTCCAAAGATGTGAATGCGTGAGAAGCAAAATAAGAGGAAGACGGGGGTCCAACTTTTTTGTAATGTAAAAAGCCATTTGATAATACAGTATTTTAAGCGACCTTGCAAGATTTTGTTTAGGACTGGTAATTTGGGTGTATAGCATTGAACTGGTTTACTAAAGTTAAATAATAAATGTCACACTTGGATTGAGCTCATAAGAGCTATTCCAGAATATGATTCAATGTGATATGATTTCTCCACCCTCAAGTAAATGGAAAATTGCACTGTTAAAGATAACTATTTGATTTTGCTGGTACAGGTAGTTGTTGTAATCACAATTTTTGGAATATTTACACTGCTGCAAAATATCAAAGCAGAACAACCTGTTATCACTCATTCTAAATCATGTATATTCAATGTAAAAATGTTGTGGGTGATGTCATTGTATATTATATATTGTGGACAGTATAATTCAATCTTTTTGGATAATATTTGCACAGAACAATCTTTTGGAATTGCATTCATAATCATGTTTTGATACATTTTCTTTGTTGTAGGATGGGAATAGGCAGAAGGAAATCAGGCCTGTTCCATCAGTACAATAGATAATGGCAGATTGTTTTAACTCTGTTTCCCTGCCTTTTCCCACCAAAGAAATGATATTCACCTACTTTGCCTGTCATTGTAAAATGGGATCCTGTGATAGTCACTGACTTTTAAAAAAAATTGCGGTATTGCAACAGATTTTGTGACATTCCTGTAACAAAGCATAGTTTGGATTCATGTGAAGTTTTGCACAGTTCATTTGTTTTGCGAATTATAATGTATCTGTCAGCAAATAAGCTTCCCACATTGTTCATTTCAATCTGGCAACATTCCATTCAGGACCTTCTCCAAGTTGCTGCCCTGCTATATCAGCCATGGATATTATTACAGGTGGAATCTCCCAAGTCACTGTTATGGTACAGTGCACAAATTATGTCATTCATGCTTTGTCTGGATTTCAACTTGAATCAATCTAATTTTCTGTGTGCTGCTCACACTGCCTTGTGTTGTACAGTATCCATAGAAAGAAGGGGGTCTTGCATAACCAAGTCAGAGACAGCAGTGGAGCCAGTCAGTTGTTTGGCAGAGAACAATTATTAAAATTCGATTTCATTTTATTTAATTGATATAAATTGTTGAGGTAACCTAGGTTCATTTGTACAACATTTGTTATCCTCATGGATCTTCTTTTGATGATATTATGTTACAAATGTTTTTTCTCCTCTCTCTGTAATGTTTGTTTTGAATAGCACATCTGAAGAAGCATCCACTATAATCATTTTCTTCATTTCTGTGACTAACGGAATGCAATTTGAAAATATTTATTTAATTTTCTTTAAATTAAGCTATGAGAGAAGTCATATGTTGGAGCTAAGGAGGTTTCAGATCATGCTAACATTGTTTAATGGATGAGTTTTATTTGCAGATGTTAATTTCAATGGGTGGGGTGGGTGAGGATCGTTTTAAAGTGTGATCTTGTTGATACTCCAACATGTTAAGTACATAATAGAACCATTGTACACAAAATTCTTAAATATTGAAAAATACATATAGCTACTATTTGCAGTGAAATTCTGTCTAATTGCCATCTAAAGACAATATACGGTTAATAATGTGGTATAATATTCAGCATTACCAGACTTTGTAGCAACAGCTTTAGAACTGCAGGACATCCGGTATTCAGAATGTTTCCCAATCTTTAGTACAAGTAGCCAAGGGGTTTCTATGGTGTTAAGTTTGAGACAAAATTACTATGTAGAATAAACAACTCAACAGATCAGCTCCAGGTAACTGGTAGTTAGTGTTAAGATGAAGATCAGAAAGAGTTTCTAGTAGGTTTAAAAAAAACTAAGTTTGAAACTGATGTTTTGTTGAATTCTTTTCTGAAGTAAAATTAGTACAGTATGAATCGCTATTTTAATTGGAAGTTATTTTATATCTTTAAAACGTGGTAGAACAGCACAAGAAAATACAGTGGCATCTGCTTTTGCCGGACACCAGTTAACACTGGGCATTAGGTAAATTGAACAAAATGCCCAGCCCCAATTCATTTGTATTCCTACCTGTTTTAAGTATGCTGGTTGATTCGGACGAAAATCCAGTTACTCTGGATAAAATGCCACACTGGTCGCCTTCAGAATCTACTCACTCGGGTCTTCTGTGTCTTCCATTCAGCCATGGGGGACTCCTGGATGTAGATGGGAAAAGTCAAATTGCGATTGACAATGTAGTCCAGCCATTCACTTGTGGCTGGAGTTGGGCTGTCAATCAGGGAGGAGGGGAGGGGGGTGGCGGAGGAACAGGGAAGAATGAAGGGAGGGAATGGGGGGCGTCAAATCGCGATTGATTGACAGAGGAGTCCAGACGCTCACAAGCTGGAGGTGTCCAGCCTGTCAATCAGTGAGTGTAGGTGGAGGAACAGGGAAGAACAAGGGAGAGAAATCGCGACTGATTGACAGCTGAGCCACTTGTGAATAGTCGGAGCCCATCAATTCACAAGCGGCTACAGGATGTCAATCACCACCGCTAATTGGACACCTTCCCTTCCAATGGGAGGGAGGAAGGGTCACTCCTCTGCTGGGAGGGAAAGTATCGTACTGTATTTTGTAATGCAAAGGTAAATATGTTTTACTGAATTCGATGAGAGTATTTTAACTAACTGGTTAGTTTACGTTGCTTCAAGTGAAACAATATTATTACATATTATCACACGGCGTGGGCGGCCTCCTCTGCTGTATGGGAATGGTATTTCAGCTAACCTTGGACACTTCTTAAGCCAGACAAATGGCCGTCCCCGATGTGTCCGGCTTAACCAACTTTCACTGTATTCATCCTGTGTAAGATGTTCACAACTTTTAATTTTTTTCTGGATTTGTGCAAGGAAACCTTAATCAGTGATAAAGAAGTCTATTTACATTCACGTTGTATAGATGCTCGTTTATAAATGTAATTTTTTGTGTAAGATTAAACCATAAATCAAATGTAGTAATAGTCTTCGTGTTAAGTCAGATACTTCATAGAACATTAAGTTGACAGCTTGCTGCGATTTGCCAATTTTGTGATGTGCACTTATAATGCGAATACAGTGCTCTAGCTGAACCACTTAGTGGGAGGTACCTGATAAAAAAGTATAACTAATGTGTGTGCAGGTGTTGGGTACTGATCTAAATCAAGGATGTTATACATTGCAAAAATTGTTGGTGGTGGTTAACGTAATTGGTCTGATGCAAGTCCGTATGACATTGACTGCAGATATACTCAGGCTCAAGTTGCATTTTGTTAAGCAAACATTGTGAAATTGAGTCAGTTCGTCTTCAATGATGCCACAGAAATGATTTTACGAATCGAAATTGGAAAACGCTACAGATGCTGAGCCAAGGAATGATAGGGGTGATAGGTTCACAGTGGGAACTCCTGGTACTTCAAATCTTGTATAAAAATGGCACAAAATCTCATAATAATTATTGTTAGGTGAATAACTTTCTGTTTATTGCTTAATGTGGTAACCAATTTGTCCACGCTGGTGTTCCCCAAACAGCCGAATGAATGATCAATTTAAATGGAGGAATGTTGTGCAGGACATAGGGAGAAACTCCTTTCTCTTGAATTGTATTATGGTTCTTTAACATCCTCCTGAACGTGGAGATGGGATCACAATTACTGTCTCGTCTAAAGTACACCTCTGACAATGCTGCACCTCTTACAATGGTGCACCATTGACAATGCTGCACCTCCTCTACACTATATTGAACTGTTAGGCTGCATCGTGAGCTCTCATGATTATTCAGGTTATTCAAATGCTGACATTGAGGAAGATAATTGCAATTAGGTATAAAAATTTAATTAAGTGACTTTATTTGATATGTTACAGTTGCCTTGTGATTAAGAGAAGACTTTTCAATTTTTCTTAAAACAGTATAAAATTGCTTAATTCTTGACATATAATTTTCTGGACAATGGTTTTCTCCTAACCAAGTTTTTTCAGCATGGTTCTTTGTCCCAATATTTTTTCTTTTGCTTTGTACTTTGAAGGTGGCGATCCATTTTTGGTTCTGGTTGTGTAGGCACCAGCAAGCCCTCTGGTACCTTGTTCAATTGAGTGCTGTTCATGTGTGAATTTATGTAGCACATGTCAGTAGGATATTCCAAGATGGACAATATTAAAGCAGAGTCAGTACTGCTCATTGATCTACTCAGTTCAGGCATTCACATCTTCTTTTTCTCCCCGTTATTACAAAGCCATGCAGTGCTTCTAATGAGTGATTGATCAAGGCGCTTTTCTTTATGGGTACTGTACATTGTTTTGTATTGCAGCGAGTGAAGGCTAACTTCATAGTATCCAGTTATCTGAACTCAACTGGAATGATCTTGGTGATTTACTTGGCTTCCTTATTCCTCAATTAGGGTTGGAGAAAATAGGCAGGTTTCGTGCTTGCTTTCCAAATTATGCATGTGAGGACACAATTGGGCTTGTGATTTCTTTTTTATTTTTATTTTCCCCACTGAATCCCTTTAGCAAACAGCCTGCCAAGTTCTTTTGTTGAGATTTTCCATTTTCAGTATAATTTTAGTTCAATTTTACCCATCCTTCCTCCCCAAAATATTCCACCAGCAAGGACAAGGTACAGTAGATAAGAAAGAAAGCACTTCATTACTGCAGTTCCTCTGTGTGTCAGGCAATTTGAGACATTTATCAGGACAACAGACTCTAGATTGTATTGAACAGATTTTAATAAGATTTTGGAGTGTTAATGATAAATTGCTCCTGCCAGAAACAAATTTGGTTCGGTTAGAACACGTTTGTCATGTGTACAGATTCTGTTGTGCAAGAAAGCTTTCTCATTGCTTAATGACATTGGATGACGCCCTGCAATATTGATCCTGAAGAATTAAATTAATCATTCTTTTTTTTAAGTCCTAGCTTAGGTGGAGCTTTTCAAAGACAATATTACAAATAAAGTTATTGAAAAATGCCTAACTTAAAGAAATTGATTTAAAATTCATCCAGTTCAGTAAAGAAGTATAATTGTCCATCTATTGGAAGGATTATGCTTGTTTAATTCTCCTCCTCCTCCTCCTCACAAATATATGAGTGAAGCAGGGAGATTTGGCACTATACACTCTGCCCATCTGTTGTCTGGATTATTTCTTTTTTCAAGTAATTTAGAACTCATCCCTTCAGATTTTCACCAATGCTTAGCCAATTGGGTCTTCATAGCAAGAATGCAAGCCTGCATGTATTATGCAAATATAGGACAGCAACCTAAACTTGATTAAATTTGACTAAAACGTAATTAAGCAACTTGCATCTGAGAATAGACCTTATGCTTTTTTAGGGATGAGACTGTCTGTTAGGCATGAGGACAGCAAACTGGGATGTGTGATTACATGTGATCTGGGTTTATGTTGAGTTTTCTTTGATCACTTTATTTGCCAATGTAACCTTTGGTAAGATCAGAAAACGAGCAGTTTTTTGAGTAACATAATAGTCCATCATTCTGATCTTGCCTTTGTGAAAGAAATCTGCAATGATCACATTCTATAATCATCATTTGCTAGAATATTTTTTGAACAAGAAATTGACTTTTTTGTATGACTGGTGTTAATCAAGAAGCCATGCATTCTTGTTAATGTTTTCACAAGATTACATAGTCCTTTATGCTTGGAATCGAATTTACTTTATCAAAGGGAGAGGGGAGGCAGGGTAGACCAGAATGCTACTGTTTAAAAGAAGTAAATCCTTAAATGTAGCTGACAACGATGCAATGGATAAAATAAATTGAAATGTTTACTCACAAATAACATTTGTGTGCAGAATACCAAAATGTCTCATTTTACGGTTTGTATTAAAACAAATTAGTTTTGTTTAGTGTTTATTCCACAGGTGCAAAAAAAAATCAAACCATAGTTCAATTGCCAGTGTATCTGTATTAACTATTATGAAGCCAACAAAAACATTCAAAAAATTTCTAAAAAAAAGTCTACCATGACATAAGGTCATTCGAGGGATTTCTTGTAACGTGGCTTTATTCCATGCAGAAAATTGCTAAAAATTGTCATAACTGAAGGTAGTAGCACAAAAGGTGAATGCGGGCACTAAGTTCGACCTTGAAGTTCAGGTTAATGAGAAGCTTAACTCTTAAATTAATAAGAAATCTATCGAAACTTCTGCCTGTGTGGACCAAACAGTTCTGTCAGAATTTGGCTCACGCAGTGTTGTCTTTGTTTGTATCTGCACATACGTCGGGTAGCTTCCAGACAAGCTGATGTCCAGTTAAGCTACTGTTTTGACCTTTTTTGCAGTGAGAGTGAAGTATTGTTTCAGAATTGCATAAGTCTTATGGAATACGGTTTAAATTGTTGAAACCGATCAGTTTTGTCTCGGTCTCAGTGTTCTCCTGAATACTGAAAGACCAGATTAAGTTAAGGGCAGCAGTGTTTCAAGACAGTTCTATTCCTGACGTGTGAATTTCAGAAAGATGATGCAACTTAAACAAGCTATTTCCTATCATAGTATTTGCAATGTGCCAGCAGTCGAAATCACTGGACTTTGCATAAACATGCACTGTCATTGATAAATTTCTGCAAATTCACTATCAGCAGCTTATGTAATAAATGAGTACGACAGACTGAGGTTGATGGCTGTTATACTTTTTTTAAACTTTGTAGATTAACTCAATGCTTTCCTTTCTTTCCCTCTTCCTTTCATCAGAATTTGCAATTCATGCACAATCTGCACCCAAAAATGCAAGCCAAAACTCTATACCCAGATCTTTCCTGAAGCACTCAGCCACAAGAGAATGTCCTGCAGTATAAATCAATTAAACTACTAGCCAGGAGACCAGGTATCTTGGTACTGCACTTCTTTTACTGATATCGCACAGTATTGAATTGTAATTCAACCAAATTTCGAGTATTGTAATTCTTGGCCAACCCAATTATGTGATGTGATTCAATTCCTTGGGAGTGTCCTTTTGTAAGATGCAGTTTTGCCTCACCCTAAATGCTGCCAGTCCACTTCAGTTTGTTTTTCACAAAAGTGCTTTGTTTATGCAGGAATAATATCTGGCACTCAAATTTTCTTACTTTAAAAAATATGAGGAGGAGAGCTGAGCAAGCAGAATAGATTTCAGTTATTCAACCCAGAGTGGTAAATATATTTATGGAGCTGACTATCCAGAGAAGAGGTGGAAGCAGTTTGTCTCAGCTATTGCAAAATATTTAGTGAAGAAATTGATTAAGGGGCTAAGAGTTAAAATAATGGCTTCTTTACTGTCGAATTGGGAAGATGAACCGCAATGGTCAGTCCTGTTTTCTATATTCATTAAAATAGCATTTATCATGAGAGGTGCATTTGGAAGAGGATAAAATTGTTTTAAAATACTGTACAATAAATCTGTAGCTCTCCAAAAATTGTCTTTGTGTGAGTGTTGTAAACAACTGATAATACTGAATGTGAATCCTAATGCTTTTGACCTGATATTCAGTATCCAGATGTATCACATTCTTTGACAAGTTCAGGTTACCATCTTTTTTTCATTGAAATTAACTGTAAAAGCCACTTGGTAGTGCTTACTTAAATTCCATATGGTTGATGCAGAAATTAGCGTTTAAACTACAGTTGGTAACAGCTTTTTGTCGAGGTCCAGACAAAGTCAATCTGATTACAGTTCCTATGTCACAGTGAGGATTAATGTTACCACACAAAAATATGTTTGTCTACTCGATCCATTTGTGCGATCAATTTTCACGTTGAGCCAGATTATAAATGATTTTTAAATAGAGGACTTCTTTCATATGAAAATGGTCATAATGACAGAAGTTTTTAATGTTATAGGATAACGTTGTGAAACTTAATTTAACAGCCACGGTCTGTGTAATCATGTTAGAGATTTAATTGCCCCTTGATCACCTGGTATATAAGAACTTGCATTTATATAGTGCCCTTCACGCAGGTAGCAATACAGAGTGGTGTGTCACTTGTCACTGAGCTGGAAAGGGGGTGTGGGGTGGGGGAGGCGACCATAGGCAAGTACGAAGAAGAATGTCTTCAGGTGTGGTTTGAAGGTGGGTCGAGAGGGGGGAAGACTAAATGATTGAGAAAAGGAGTTCCAGAGATTCGAGGCAATACTGGCTGAAAGCACAGCCACCAGTTGTGGAGTGTAGGGGATGACAGACGTACAGCAGACCTGTACCAGCTGAGTGAAGGTAGAGGAGAATAGGTTAGTATCACAGTATTCCCACCCTCAATTCCCATTTTGCCTTTAAAACCATCCTGACGTCCTAAGCTTTAAAATCTTGTGATGATGTATTGAAAGCTTCAAGAATTAAAAAAACGGCTTTGGAACTGTTCCAAATTGATACATCATAGTACTTTTATTACCTATTTGTAATAGCAAGCATCATGTTGTGACAGGTCTAACTTGCTTAACACAAAACACTTAAGCACAGAGAATTGTAATGGTGTTCACAGGCAGGAACCACAATTTGTAAACATATAGCTTTTTTCACCTCAAAGCGCTTTATGAAGACATAGTTTGAACCCGAACTGCGAGGGAAGTGGGGACAGAGTGGGGGCGAGGACAGGTAAGGCAAAGGCACAACCAATAAAATTTGATGGATTGTGCAGGAGAGACAAGGCTGCAGAGTTCTGGAGATGGGACATATCGCGAGTAGTTGACATATCAGTTGAGATGGGATGCACAAATAAACATAAACAAAAACAATGAATTTTACTAGCAGATTGTCTGCATATCAGACACCTATTTTTGTATTCCAAGGCCACATTGTATCCATTAATCCAGTATTCATGTTGTCATCCACAGGGTTTTACAAAACCACAGTTTTGATGAATGTAATTGTTTGAACAGAATCCCATCATCAGTAACTCTTCTCCAAAAAAAATCACTCCAAAGAATTAGGATTTTACATTGTTTACCTCTTTCTAATTATTAAATTTCTACAGCAAGTTCTTTAATCCAGGGAATGATCTTGAATTTACTGAGCCTGGGTGGAGATTGAGAGAGAGCCAAATTACTATACAATTGAATTGGGTCATTGAAGGACCAGGGGTTAATGACTCTGTGTCTTTCAAGATATGCAGCTCCCTCATACTGAGCCCCACAGTAACTTCTATGGACCAGGTCAGCACATGTCGTCAGTGCTTGCTGTTTAAACAAAGATACCGCTGTTCCAAGCAAAGTGTTTTCCCAGCAAATGATCTACAGCGAGGTTACATCACACATTTACACTGAGGTTTAATTCTGCTACTGTGGCCTTGTATTGTAATTTGTTTTAGTAATCAAATCTTTGAAGCTGAACAAGAACAGAATAACTCATGCTTTTAATTTTAATGTTTTCAGTTTTTCAAAAAATGTTTCTTCTGAGTTTTCAGATCGAGGGTTTCAATGCTGTTTCTCCAACATGTAAATGAATAAATGCACTTTCGAGCTGGGTCACCGAGTATCAGTGAACCCTAGCTGATTGTTCCTTAGCCTAGGGGTGCAAAAATAAATTGTAGGATCCCAGTTGTCATCCAAGCTAAAATCAGTTAGGTGCTATTGGTCTGTATAGATTGGTATCACACTGGGCAAAAGGTACACCAATCTAGCCTTTGAATAAGATGAACTTTTTTTTATATTGTATTGAATCCTATTGCATTTCCCTGTGAGCATTACAAGAGTTGCTAGGTGCAAATATACTATGTCCCAAATAAAATGCTCATAATTGGTTGGAGGGAAGATTTTTTATTTATAATTTACGTTCTCTTTGGCACGTCTCAACAATGTGATAAGGTGCCATATCACATTAATAATCCTTGCGTTTGATATGGTGCTTTTCACGTCTTCTAGACGTCTCAAAGCACTTCACAAAATATACTGTAAAAAGTAAATTGACTGTATGTTTTGTGGGCGAAACACTGCAGCCAATTGCACACAACACTTGTGGATTGAGCGACCAAATTATTATTTTGTTTATTTATTTTCTTGAGGGATTATTATCAGGCATGTGGAGTAAGGAAACTTGCCCAAGGTTTCACCCTGACAGGAATCAAACCCAGGTCTCTCGCTTGCGAGGCGAGTGCTCCAGTCACTGAGCTACAGGACTCTCTGCCTTATTACCTTATAAAAAGGTGCCTTCTTTTCATATGGTTTTCTGTATTATTTTTATCCAAAGAATACTGAACGTTCTTTGCACTTTTGAAGTACAATATGTTCAGTTTCTATTTTTAGACACTTATTCACATCACATACCTTGTCTAATTGTGAATGTTTTGATTTGGAGAATAGTACAAAACTACAGAACATTTCATTCAAAGAGTATAAAGTTGTAACGTAGTTGCCTTTTTATTTTGGTACAGAAATACTACCAAGCCTCATGGAAAAATTGTCATGTGATCCTTTATTTTATTTTAGGCATTACTTTACACCATTATAGAATTTTTCTGGTTTACAGTATTAGCTACAGTAATGTTTCTGTGTCAAACAAATTTGTCAATAACTTATTCCAATTTTATAATTTTATTCAAATGTAACGTTGGTCTGGAAAGGATTTAAGACATTGATTGTAAATAAGAACAACAGAATTTTTTTAAATTACTCTAGCATTCAATTCAGTTACTCTCAATTCAGGGCATTCTTGAAGAAAATATGGCAGTTGAGAAAGATGATGCTATAATTTTGTTTGCATTTAAAATTACTCCATGTGAGGCATTGGTTCAGTAAAGCTCAGAACATAAGAGAAGTGTGCTCAATTTCTGATTACCCTAGCTTTGATCTTCCAAGGACATAACTGAAATTAGCTGGCAAATTCCTTTTGTGACTGGTTACTTTTAAGATCCAGCATGTAACACTCTCAACTATGGGTCCAAGAGTTGTGGGTTTGTGCCCCAAATCAGGACTTTGAGACTATAGTTAAGGTGATATTGTAGTTCTGGGAAGCAAAGCAATTTCAAATGACCTGTCCTTTGGATACGTTGAACTGAGATCCCAGGTGGAAGTTAAATATTTTGCGCTAGTTTTGAAAAGAAAAGGAGCTTTCTTCCGGTGTCCTTACCAACAGTCCCCCAGGCAAAATTGATCATTCACTTCATGGATGATTGTGGGATATTGCTCTGTGTAAATTGGCTGCCTTGTTCGCCTACAAATTCATAGCCTCTGCACTTTACAGAAACGTTGTGAAGCACTTTGAAACATTCAACATTATAGACCCTATATCAAATGCAAGCATCCTTATTATTATTAGAACTTGGTGTGCCCGGTGTTAAAGCTCTGCTATTTTAAAGTCAATCAGATCTATCCCTTCAAATACTCAGTTAGCCGACTATATCAATAAGAATGGAACCATTGGATACTGCAGAAAAAGAACAGTGAGGCTGTGTACTTTTTAAGTGTCAGCATTTTTTTGTGCATGATTTTCCCACAATGAATTCACAATCATGAATCAAATTCCTAGTAACCCATTATGCCTGGAAGTGCATAGTGAATGCGAGAGGTCCTTATCTGTAGAGAGGGAGTATCAGCATATGAGTCAATCACTCCATACCCTGTTTGTCTGGGTTTGGCAGAACCATCAGTGCAGGTCCTGGTATGACTTGCACATTCAGCTGGACAAAAGAATAAACTATAGCAGCAGATGAGACAACTGAATAAGCTAAAGCAGAGGGAGAGAATGCATTGGATAAAAGTGACTCACTCGTACAATCCAGAAGATGTTCTGTTTATGGGGCAGGGGATGAACTGCATTTTACACTAAATGTTCTGGATAATTAGCTTTGGTATCTGTGTTATACAGGGTAATTGTTGAGTGAAATCTACGCTTCCATTTTAACAGAGAAGTACCATCAATGTTACAGGAAAGTTATGTTTTTGGAATTTGATTTTTATTTTATTTAAAAGCTGAAAGAATGTTTACATTTTTACTATAAAAATTAATATTTGAAGGTTAGATTATCTGCTGTGTTTGCCTATAGGCTTCTTGTACCTGTCCAGGAACAAGTGCGACGGACTTTGAAACATTTGACATTATAGACACTGTATCAAAAACAGGAGTATTATTATTGTTATTTGATTTGCCCATTTATAAAACTCTAATGTTTTCATGCAAGTCTGATCTGTGACTTAAAATGTTCAGTTAGCCATCTAAGAAAATTAGACACTACCTTTGTATCTGTTTTAAATAGCAATATCTCTTTGAGGAGGGATAGCCAAGTATTTATCTCAGTAAAGTTCCATTAAAAAATTGAAAAAAAAACTTTTGTTAGTAGCCGTTGCAACTTTTATTGGTTGCTATTATTCAAGCCGTGAAATCCAGCTCCCCCAACTCACCTTTACTCCAGTGTAGTACTGAAGGAGTATTGCATTTTTTGAGACTGTCCTTAAGATAAAGCTGAGATCTTCTCTGCCTGTTTTTCAAGTGGATGTTAATAATCCTATGATGGGGAGCAGCTCTGGGTGTCCTGAGTAATAATTATCCACATTATTGGGTATTCATCTCCTGGCCACTGCTTGCTTATAAATCATCACTACACTTTACAGGAGTTAACTCTGAAGTGCTTTAAGATATTAAGATGTGACAAAGTGCAGTAAAAATGCTCGTTCTTAATTAGGGCAAATTAGTGAACCAAGATTCAGCGCTAAATTCTGTTTTCAAAACTTGAAAGGTGCTTGTTTGTGGAAAATATAAATAGCAAAAGGGATTACCCTTCTGTGGCTGGAATTTTAACATTGAATAGTGAAGCAGAAACTTTCTCGATATAATTTTTCAAAACTTTATTCTTTTGGATTCTATTCTAATTGCAGCACTATTGATATAAGAGTCTGTATGCAAAAGGTGGAAGACAAGGGGCAAAATATGAATTTGTACCATGCTTTTGTGGAGGTGACAGGTCTTTCTAACCTTCAGCAGAGATAGCATCTGTAACTTTTCCAGCTTTGGTTATCAGCAAAACTTCATGGGAAAGTAGTCAATTACATAATTAGATGCTATGCACACTGGTATTTACAGATACTGATCTATCTCAATCACAGTTTATTTTTGGCATTGTTTTTGCAACACTGGAAGTATTACTAACAATGTGGTGTTGTTAGTTTCATTCAGTAAGGAGTAATAATAATAAATAATAATCCTTGCATTTGATATAGCGCTTTTCACGGCTTCTAGACGTCCCAAAGTGCTTCACAGAATATACTGTAAAGTGAATTGACTGTATATTTGTGGGCAAACGCGGCAGCCAATTGCGCACAGCAATGTCCCACAAATATTCGTAGATTGAAAATGACCAATTTATTATTGTTTTTGGTTTTGGAGGGATTATTATTGGGCTCTGTGTGGAGTAAGGAAACTTGCCCAAGGTTTCGCCCTCTGCCTGGAATTGAACTCAGGTCTCTCGCTTGCAAAGCGAGTGCTCTAACCACTGAGCTACAGGACTCCAAATGAGTTTATGACAGCTGCTGTTACTTTATGAGAAGAAGTTTATGTGTTTAAAATAATGATAAATTTTATTTCTTGCTTAATGGTGTAAATAAGTCAAGATAGTTTAAAAACCATCATGGAAACCAAGGTGTTTGCTTGAATTTGTGTGACAAAAATGACTGAAATTAACCTAAAAAGCAATGTAAAAAGCCAATAACTTAATTGAAAGTGTGTTCAGAATTTTTGCCATCAACTGTGATACAATGCAGTTGGGATGTTAGTTGGGCGAATGAGAAGCAGCAAGAAATCTTAAAAATGATAAATATGTGCTCACCGGTGGCCAAGCACCATTTCAGAGAGTTACAGAGAGTCACGGTCGATGGTCTGTTCTGAGTTATCTTATCTCAGCTTGGTTGCAGTTAGGACCCTACTGTTGGCCTCAGTGTGCCTGGGGGAGGGGAAGTGTGGAGGAAATCAGGCAGTAATCCCTGTAAAAACAGGAGAGGTTTAGCCCTAGTACTCTCCATAGTTGGATTACATGCCCATGTTAGGCTCACACATGAAGAATAGCCAGTTGGAAGATGTGTGTTGAATTTATGAACAGAATAAGGCAATTTAGCCCACAAAGCCTGCTCACTGTTTTATTCAATGATGGCAGCCTCATTCTACTTTTAATCCCATTTCCCTGCTCTTTCTCCGTATCTCTTAATACCCTTACACATCCGATAATAATCTGAGTCGCTATCTGGCTCCCGTTTAAATGCTTCTATCAGTTCTATATTTATAGCTTCCTGGACAGGTACAAGAAGGCTGCTGGCTCCTGTAGATTCAGTGGATTCGTTGGAGCAGTTTTTTTTTAATGGAGACTTTTCTGTTTTACGTCAGTTAACCACTGTCAACATGGTTTCAAGTTGTAGTGAACATTCAAATAAACAGTGGATATTGGAGTAATGTTCTTGTGGCTTTTAGAATGTTTGCCCAAACATTGCATCCAATTATATTTTTAATTGTACTGTATATTGAAAGACAAGTCCAATTACCTTTTTTTTAGGTAAAAGCTCTGATTGATCACAATTCATGCAAGTTAGGTATCTCACCCGCTTCAGTTTTACACCTGTTGCAGTGAAATAGCAGTTCTTGCCTGGTGAACTTTTTAAACTTGCATATTACAGATGAAAAGCTCCCATGTGGTCTACTTGGAGGAATTTGACTTTTCAGTGCATGATAAACAGCAAATCTCTGCGCAGCATCAAAACTAGCTGTACTTCCTCCTGCAGTAGTGGAAGCATTTTTATGACTTGTTTAAGTATCGAGTTCATTGCTAATTAAGCCATCTGATTTGAAGCAGTGAGTGACAATCATTTTTATTTGCATTCCCAATGGAGATTTCATACTCAAAAGATTGAGTGGAGTCTGCCATTTATTTTGATTGGCAGTTGCTATTTTCCATTATTCCAAGTCTAATTTCTGTTTAAAAGTATATTTTTAAATGAAATTGTCTGCAATTGTTTTCTGTAATTCCACATTTTATAGGCATAGGATTTTAGTTTTGATGTTACGTACAATTTAAACTGATTTTGATTTTTAGGTGCAGTCTTTGAAGCTGGTACAGTGCTTCATTCTCCTATGTCTTGCAAGAATTCAGGCTCACTTTTATTATGTTTGTCTTTTAGGCAGGAAAGATAAAATTAACTATGTTCTTTGTAACAATTCTGCAAGTAACACTTTGAACTACAAAGTAACTGCAAGTAACTACTTCGAAATTACAGATGCACCATAAGCTCTAGTTATGCTTCACAATAAACTTTACACAGAGCATAAAATGTGCGACTTTATTCCAGAACCAGAAGAAAAACATAAGAAAAATTGTTGAAGATTCAATTTTATTAAAATGTACTCTCCTATTACTTTTCACTAGCTGGAGAAAAACAGCTAAAATACAGGAACTGATGACTACAGTTTCTAAAATGTACACTGAGGCTAATAAATTTGAAGTCTGGAAAAAAAATGGTGTACAGACCTAAGATTGGATTCTAGTTAACTGACTGATTCACGCCCATTAAATTCTTGTGATCCTTGAAGTTTATTGTAACGTAGCTAGAGAACATATTTTGGGGAAGTCTAGAAACTTTGCCCAACTCACAAGCTTCCAAATAATCCTTTCTATCACAATTGATGCATATACTTTGTTTTAACTGGTATTTTGCTGACAAAATATACAGTCAATTGACTTTACAGTATATTCTGTGAAGCACTTTGAGACATCTCGAAGACATGACAAGGTGCTATATCAAATGCAAGGATTATTATTATCACAGCAAACATCGACATGTTCAAATTTAAAACGCCTATTGAAAAATGGTTAATCTTTCTGAGAGATATCTATCATTCTTGCAACCCTCAACTCACAGGTACCCCTTGTGTTTTGCCATCACAGTAGCTGATCTTCCCTTAGTTGGTAATAATAATAATAAAAATAATAATCCTTGCGCTTGATACATGTCTTCGAGATGTTTCAAAGGTAATCTACTTTCATGGAATATTTATCACAAAACGAATTGAGCCAACCCACTTGAGTCACCCAACTGTTAATCAGGTATAATTCCCTGCCATGACTTGATTGACATAATTAGAGCAGATACTTTGAGTGCCGTTCCTTATAGGCTTTATTGCCATCATTACTGCTTCTTATGACCCAGCTTTAGCCATCTGCTGTCTGGGCTAGTAATAGCTAACTATTGCCGTTGTGCGTTTGAATAAATTGTTCGATTTTTAAAAAAAAAAGATTTTCCTCTTCGTAAGCAGTATTGCAGAACTTGAGCAGACTTGAGGCCAAGAAGCACAGAAAGAAAGAAAAAACTGTGAGATGTGGTATTTCTCCTGGTGTGATGCAAGTATTTTCTGGTGTGGTGCCAGAGCATCATGGCGGCTGACAAAGCTGTTTCTATAGAAACCAGAAGCCCAGCTCTTCAGAATGCCACAGGAATGCTAATCTTCATGAGATGAGGACATCCAGCTGCACTGGAAGGTGGAGGAGTAGAAACATTTAAAAATCCACAAAAAACAGGAGGTGGAGTATGGGGTGGGGAAGTTATAAGCGAGGAAAGCAAATCAGAGGGTAATTTGGGGCATTTATACACAAGATGTACGTGGTGTGTTTTCATTAATATACGCTAATTGCTATTTTGCTAAACAGAATTGAAAAGAATAAGATGATGACCCTATTCTAAATGTGGGCTAAATTCGTTGTCCGAGCCGAAGTGTAAACGTGCCTGTGATAACTGTCCGATTGCTGACTTTTTGCTGATCGGAGTTTATGTTTAATTACAATATTCTAACTTGAATGTGGTGCACCCTAAGATGAAACTTTAAATTAATTTAGAATTATCAGAGTTGGGCTTGCCTCCAAGGTCTCGTTAAAATAACTGACAGAACTAATGAATTGGGTTTTATATAACTGTTGAGGTTTAATTTGAACTGAAACTAAATACAGTATAACACTCCAAAATAGTTAGAGAAACTATTACTTCTGATCAAATTACACAGAAAACTCAATAGAGTATGTCCGTGGGCTTATCACTGACAAATTAAGTTCGACACAAATAAATGCAAGGTCCTCAACTTTGGAAGTAAAAATAGAAGGTTCATATACTTCCATGGATGGGATCAAATTTAACAAGGAAAAGTTGAAAGAGACCCAGGAGCATTTGTTGACGTGTTACCACATCCAAATAAACAAGGCAAACTGGATACTGGGCTATATTTATTTTAAACAGAAAAAAAATGTAACTGTCCCAATTGGCTTGCTTCAAAAAAAAATTGTTAATTTAGTTCAGATCTTCAGAAGTCATGCTCCAGCTATACTCCTCTTAAGCTTTAGCTGAAGTACTGTATGCAGTTCATTTTGAACTTGATGTGAGGGCCACAGGTGTTTGAGTCGCAGCAAAGGCAAGTAAAAAGACTGATCCCCAGATTTAGATGAATGAGCAAAGAGGAACCCCGAGATTAACTCGGGCTCTTCAGCTTTGAAAAGAGATGTCTCAGTGGATATCTTATAGAGGAATATAAGATGCTAAATGGGACAGAGAAAGTAAGCCCATTTTATTATATTATAAATGGGATATAGAAAGTAAACCCAAAATAATTGTTTGATACCCGAGATAGCAGGACAAGAGGGCACATGTTTAGGATTATGAAGGGCAATTTTAGGACAGGCAGCAAGAATTATTTTTTTTGCCAATTTGGAATGTGTTTTTGGAAGGGTTTGTTAGAGGCCAGGTGCTGGACATATTAAGAAACCACTTGATACTGTGATAGGATAACTGGATTGATGAAATCAAAGGGCTTTCTTCATTGTTTCCTTTCTGAAACGGCCATTATCTCTGAGGTTCCCAGTATTTTAGGACTCTACTATGTTGATTCTATCCTTTTTTCCCTTCTTTTCTGCAGCATGCTGTTGGTATTCCTTTTGCTTTCTATTCCTATTCCTCTAAGATTGTATTTTTGGCGTACTGATTTTTAATGAAGGTTGGAATTAACATTTTCCCTAAAAACTGGCAGCATCTTTCGTTTGTAAAAAAAATGACTTTCTGTTTGTATTGTTTGTAGCCATTGAGAATTCATATCTGCTCTTTTCAGTTCTGATTCTTAATTCATTCAGACGTTTCTTTGGGGAGGATGGAGTTCAATTAAAATTGTCGTGGGAGTAGAAAGGCACCCTGCTGAAAAATGTGACTGTGTCAAGCTTTTGCTTAAGATCAAAATTGTTGCTGTTCAACTTGAGTGGGAGAGTTTAAGATTCAAGATCTCTGTTTATTGCATGCTATGTTATTGATTTTTAAGGCTTGTAAACTACTGAAAGAGAGCCATGTCATTTTGTATCGGTATCACAATGGATTTACCTATACCGCATGATGACTTTACTTTTTAAAAGACCAATTTCTGATGTGCTGGTAGTTCTTGGAATGTAATCTATATCTGCAAGCTGTTTGCATTTTCGGTTAAACATCAAAAAATGTAGTAGCATTTATTTTTGATTGAAATCAGCCATCTGCCCGCCAGACCAGATGTGTTCTTAAAAATCAAAACATTGATCAATTCACCCAATCTTGTCCTTGAAGATTAGAGGCAGGATTGTGGCAGAAAGATCCAATAATTTGCATGATCAGCCTTTGACATTTTATTGTGTATTTTATTGTGACAGATCTAAAATTGTTGATACAGATTGCAAAAGTGTTAATTTCTACTTTATGGGGTGCTTGGGTGAGAGGGTCAGCCTGGCCTAATGGTATATTTTCATATTCAGTAGCTGATTTTTATAAATGAGTTTGCAAATCATTGATATTGTATTTTGGAATGGTGCAACATATTTGTTATATTTTTATAACAGCTAGTTTCTAACTGCTGCCACATAAATATTTCCATCTTTATGTGTAACATTTTATATTTTTATTTATCCTTCCTTTATCCCTTTCTTTCTATTCCCCACCTGTTTACCTCCCACCCCCTCACTCACCCGCACACACACATGCATGCAAAGCACAAATCATAAGTGCTCTTAGGCAATCCTTGATGATTAATCTGAATGCTGCATTTCCTGGGGTAACAAGGCCCCTTCTAAGGGTTTCCCTTCCCTCTTCTCTGCACCCAGCATAGTATCTTATCTGGCATCTTGTTTCAACAATGTGGCTGCTGGCATCTCACGCAATCTGGTGGGTTAGTGTAATGTGGACGCATATTAATACTCCGCTACGGAGTTAGCAGGGTATAGGTTTGTGACTCAAGAAATTTGATGTCTTTCTATTCTCATCAGCTATTTGGAAGGGAAACAAGTGGAGACTAGGTACTTCTCCACAGAGAGGGTAAACTGTCATGATTGTCAAACCCAATCACTTATTCTGAGAATAAATACCTTAAAAGCAAAGTTTGGAATCAATGACTTTATCTTTCAGTATTTAAGGGAACATTCACTCTAATAAGATTTTTATTTGAATTTCCAGGCAAGTCTCCATTGAAGTGACCTTATCAAGTTTGAATGCACGGCCATGTGAACTTCGTGAAAAGAAACAACCGCACCAGTCACGTGGATCTCGAGAAATGGAAGCACAATTAATCAAATAAGATACGTTAAAGTTTTCAGCTGTCGTCATGACTACCTCACACATGAATGGGCACGTCACAGAAGATTCTGATGGTGAGGCTAAGAACATGGACCTCTCATCCCGTGATGAACCACCAAGACACAGGGAAATGGCTGTGGATTGTCCTGGTGACCTGGGTTCCAGGACTTTGCCAATCCGTCGGAGTACACAGTTGGAAAGGATTCGTCAACAACAGGATGATATCCGACGCAGGCGAGAAGAGGAGGGAAAGAACCAAGAACTTGATCTTAATGCTTCTATTCGATTGAAGAAACTGGCACAAGTTCAGCCCAAAGTGGGCATTGATAATCCTACATTTGATAAAGAGGAAGACTTTGTACTAGAGGGACCGAGCAGTGCAGTTAAAGTTCTAGGTATGTAGTTGAGCAAAATTCATCAAGTGGTTCCTTGGCGTTTAAATAAAATATGCAGTAACTTTTTAAAATAAATTGAAGCCACAAATTTGTTTCCTGTAGTGTGTTCTTAAGATTTGAAAGATTTGTGTGGTTAAAGTACTGTAGTTAGTATACTTCATTGCAACTTGTGACAATTGTATACAATTATAATTTCCTGAATCTTGAGCATTGTCTTTCTTAAATTAAGTTATGAAGTGCTTTTAGAATGATTCTGCTGACAAAGCACCTTTTTAAAACTATAGAAGTGGAAGAGCTGCTGTCTTCTCTAAAGCACATACAACAAAGCTTGGTTGATCCTCAGAGTGAGGAAGATGTGAAGCTCGTTTTGCAGTTGGTTCAAAACCAGGACTTCCAGAATGCTTTTAATATCCACAATGCCGTGGCTGTACACATGAACAAGATGAGCCCACCTTACCCTGTTAATTCCACTGCTCAGGAGCTGTCTCAAGAGGTATGTTTCAGCTAATTTGGAATAATGAATGGCAGGATATGATAATGATTTTCAGATAAAGACTCTCTTGGCTCAATATTCACATTGGAGATTCTCTTTCAAATAGAATACTCTTTTTTCAATTTTTAAAGATTCTCTTTTGGGAATAGTATGATATGAAAGAACTGCAGTGTAGTGTGTATCTGAGCAATGAATACATCACTTTGAAATCTGAAAGCTAGTCCCCATCTTAAGCCTGAAGTGATTCTGTACCAAAAATAATGTTTTTTTAAGGCAAAATTGCATAATGATCCCATCTTGTCAAAAATTGGCAGGAAATTACAAGTCAGATTTTTTTTAATATGGGAAGCCTGCTAGATACCTTCAGCTGCTGTGTATCCTGTTCTTCCAATTAGCCCACATTCATACTAGACCAATGCTATAGGCAAGAAAGTGCTTTATTGAGGGATGCTATAACTAGGTTTCCCTGTAATAGATCCATAGAAATTGTATATTTGCTGCCTTCTAGTCAGTACCAGGGGATATTTTGGAATTCTTCAGAGAATATTCAGTTTAAGGATTCACTTTAACAGACCCCTTTCCTCATAATAGTACCCCTTAAACTGACAGAGCTCAATTCCAAGACACGCAGTATCATGTTATGAAGAAAATTATAGTAACAATGCTGCCTAATGTCCCAAACAAACAAGAAGTTAATGTTAATATGTTGCCAATCGTGATGCACTTTTTATTATAAGTTGAATGGAACATTAGAACCTGGTTTTAGACAAGTTATAAGTTTCAGTTTCGCAACTTAACACTGTAAACGTGCAACAAATATCACCAGTTACAAATTTAGATATCTTAGTATATAGAAGTCATTGCTGTTGTAAACTACATTAACATACAATTTGTTTTCCAACCTCTAGCACCAGTTTGCATTATTGTCCACACACAATGCAATTAAAGCTTGCTGGAAGGATCCAGAACATTGCTGTAGTTGTTTATTGGAACGTCATGTTTTTGTCAGAATGCCAGCTGTTGTGTTTTCATAGCCTCCAAAAGAGCTTCTTTTTCTGTCATTTAAAAGCTCGTCAAGAATAATCAAGATTTATGATGCTTGGTTAAATGCTTTGAATTACTATTTGAGGGTGCTAAAAGTAAAAACCAAAGGTTGCATTCAGCTATTAACTGCTCTACAATAATAATAGAATACTTCTCAATTGCTAAAATAAAACAACGGAGCCAACTATTCTCCTAGCAATTATGAATGTATAACACCAGAACATTGCTGATATAAAACTGGATCATCATTTGTCTTTATTGTTGGATAAAGGTTTAGAAAAGGACTTGTCTTATTTAGTGCCAACATTACGGCAGGCATTTTTGAAACCAAATCCCTATTGTGAAAATACTAATGAAGATATATCTGAAATAAACTCATCTGCAGTGTGTCCATTGTAATATATGAAATATTTCTGTATATTTCCAATTAGTTTGATGTGGTAATGTTTTCAATGTCATGGTGTAAATTTATATCTGTAAATGATAGCTAAGCATTTTGAGCATAGAGTTTCAATCCCGATCCCTGCACTGATGTTTTCACACAGATACATACCAGAAAGGGATGTGGAAATGATGTCTAGTGTTGAACTATTGAGGCTTTTGAAAAGTAAGATCTCAGTAGGATGGTAAATTTTAAGTGATTATCCCTGCCTGCTAAGCATAAAATTATATTTCGCCCACAAATATACAGTCAATTCACTTTACAGCATATTCTGTGAAGCGCTTTGAGACGTCTAGAAGACGTGAAAAGCGCTATATCAAATGCAGGGATTATTATTATATTGTATCACCCTTTTCTATTGCCAGATGTCCTTGTGTACTGACAGCACTTCTTCAATTTCACAGCGATTTCCAATTATCTTGGTGATTAGTGTCATGTTTTATAGGTCCATGATCTCACAAAGATCACAAATCCAAAAGTTTTTGCTAAATTTAAACTTCATAGAGCAAACTGTATAGTAAAAAAAAAGTATGACATGAAAAATGCAATGGTCAACATTTCTGTGGAACTGCAAGCTTGTGCACATGTAGAACGGCAGTCTATTAATGGTCCCTTTTCTCTTTTAAGGTTCAAAAGGTTTTGACACTCAGTCACCAGAAGGATGGACAAGAACTTACTGCTCTTCTTGCTTCTCCGCACTTTGAAGTATGTCCTTGAATTTGTTTTTGCTAGTAATTTGGTACAGTGTGTCATCTATGTTGCTTTTTTTATATAAATCCTGTTTAACCTACACTAAGTTCAAATGGGTAAATCAAGTTAAATGTTTATTAACTATTCCATTCCTAGTTACTAGTTTGGAAGATGTTCTGTTTGAGGAATGGTAATGTTGTACAGATTTGTTTTATTTGAGATTATCAGAGATGAATAATTGTAGGAAGTTGCCTCTTAATTGCTTTTCAAGTATCTTGGTAAAATGAATAAGTTTTTTCATTTAAAATTTCACCAATTGAAAACCAATTCTACTTGTCTGTTTAGAAAATATATATGTTGCAGAAAGGAAAATTATTTTATCAGATGTGGAAATTGAGCTTCACTTCCTACTGATATGAACTTGTTGTTGACATGAACTGTGATTGTGCAATAATGATTGCTTGCGAAATAATAAATTGCTGCCGAAGACATGTTGGCATCATTTGATTCATAATAGTATACCAAGCATACAAATGTGTTCTTTCAGAGCAATGTAGGTTTTCAATTGTTAATTAGGAAGAAAATATGAACCTGAGCAACAGGTTATTTCATACAAAATATAACTTGATGAAAACTGATATTAAACTTTTAAAAAGTACAATCCAAGAGATATAGATTTTATCTATTACCAATGCTGATTATCTGAGACAGTTTGCTGAGCACTGATAATTGTGTAATGGGTAGTGAATTGGTTGATAACACAGCATAAATGAATTTGAACGTTTGATATTTCAACTTGTTTGATCTCTGCTCACTCTAGGCGTTGCTTCTGGCCCACGATGGAGTAGCACAGCAGGAAATGCTACTGGAACCAGCGGTAGAAGATCATGTTTATGAGAGAGTAGCACAGTATGGAGGAGAGACTGTGAAAATTGTTCGAATTGATAAAGCTCGTGATATTCCCCTTGTGAGTATCAAGCACTGCTTATGTTTTTTACACACACTTTTAAATTGTATGAGATGAAAAATAATACTGAAAATATCTTTCCACTATTTTAGTCAAACCATTTTACTTTGACTAACTTCAATAGATGGATCAACTCTTAAAACTGTTAATGTGGTTGTCAGGCTAATCAAACTATCATTGCTTGAAAATCAAAGGCTTACAAATCAGAATTGTAGGATGTAAATTGTTGAGTTGCTCCATCAGGACCCCAGTCTGAAAATTAAACCATGAATAAAACTTATTCTTTTGGAATTCTTTAAAAATATTAGTTCAGATACAGTACTGATATTTCAGCTGTATTCCTGGTTTCAAAGATATGTTGAGCTGATAATGTGACATGCAGTGGGCTGTTGAATTGGTATACACATTGATGCTGAGTCATCTCTTGGTCTGTTCATATTAACAATCATTAATTCAGCTTCCTCAGTTCTTCAATCCACAAATGTTCTGTTAAAAATACTAAAAAAAAAACAGAAAATAAAGTGCAGTATGTTGGTTTTGGACTATGGTATATATGTCATTACATTGCTTGTATTATGCAATTGGAAGTAAAGTTGCATGCAAAAATGAAGCAAGAGTTCTGACCTGAAATATTTGAACCCGCCCATGAAAATCTAGTCTTGACATGCTGATTTTTCTCAATCCATTTCACCAAATACAATGTAACCGAATAAGCCAAACAAAAATATTATGTGTACTTGTGTATTTGTTTGTGTACTTTCTAGGCATGGATGTTATTTTGGTCAGCTAGGTGTCTTGACACGCACAGAAACTCATTGTCATGTTAACTGTATCTAAACCAGACTGAGAAACATGTATGCATGAACATTCCTCTGTGTCTGGAATGGACATGCTAGGCTTGTTACTTCCCCCAAAGCATTTATATCTCTGTTTAATACACAAGTATTTTCCAATTGTAAATTTAGTCAACTCATGACAATTTTTTTATTTTTAAGATTTATCATTTGACTGTTAAGGGGGAGTGTAATCTCCTGAAGTCCTACATAACTCTGAATGTTCTAAAGGAAACACCTTTTACATACTTTTAGTCGTATCAAGGAAGGTTCTGTTACAGGCTTCTGCATCAAAATGCTGAACCAAAGCAATTGGCAGCAGACATTTTGTGCAGGTCTCATTGCCAACGGACAGCACACAAAACATCTTGTTTTCCATTTCTCCTGGCTGCCTTGGCAACAGTTTTAGGGTTTTGTGGCAGTTCAGTTTACTACCATCCCCTTTTAAAGTTATTCCCAACCACGAACTCTTAAACTTTAGTTTTAAAGTTCTTCTTGAATCTCGTGATAACCGATTTCCAAGGCCAAATGGTAGTCACGGGCTTGTGCTTCTCCTTTTCTACATTAAATGATGAACATCACAAATACAATTTTTATTTGTTCAACCCGTGATATCATTAAGTGGCTTTTGAGTTCACACACAATGAAGAAATTGGGCACACAAATTTCCATGAAGTAGTACAGAATAGGCATTTCACAAATGCAACCTCTTTTCTAAGGCATTTATTCATAACCATTGTTTGTAAGTTACAAAAATGATTGTATCATCGGGAATAAGTTGGCCCTCTTCAAGTTTATGAATGGCACTGGTAAATTTGCATGTAAAAGCAGTGCAGCATGAAGTAAAGAATGGGCTGTAATGTCACTTTCAATTTTATCCCCAAATTTAAAGTAGACTGCAGGGTCTTTTAATCATGAATATCTAAATATAGAAAAAAACACGGGGCCTACCACTGACTTGTACTTTTGAATTTTGTTGGTTCATGTTTTGATGTTAATTTTGTAATCATTGAAATTCATTAAAATGATCAATCAGCAAACCCAAATTAACTTTTAATAATTGGAACCCCTCCTTGGGCATAAAGTTATTGAGCAATCTTTTTAGCTTCAAAGTTCAGTCTTTATTTGTCTTGTTTTTCTGTTTGAAAGATGTGGGAGGGGGGCAGCTGGAGGGGGGGCTATTTTGGTTTCAGTAGTAAAGAATGTGGGGATGAAAGCCTGATTTATACTGCTGCTCCTCATCACATTGATCTGAACTGTTAAAATGCTAACACCTGATTTTAGACTTCTGCTCGTTTATGATAGTTTGTATGCAGAAATCTGCAATCGGATACCATTTTAATACCATTGGAAGCTCAGTTGACTTTTTTTTAAAAAAGTTCTGCAATTGCAACAAATGCACTGAAATAAAGATTTACTGGCTCACAAAATGCTTATCCATCCACTTCAACCTAAGCAACCCCAAATCATTTTTTCACAAAGCTTAAAGAAGTGACCCTATAAAAAATGATTAACTAATCAAAGTAGGACAATCTTATCTTCAGAGTTGATCCTTGGCCTTAAATACTTATTTGTGATGGTGTTTGCCTGGAGTCACCTTTTCTCTTTGAGAGAATAAAATAAAGCAGTTCGATTTTTTTTCGTGAGCCATTTTAGCAACGTACAACTCAAAGTAGGAAGTAAATGCAGTTTCAGTGAAATAGTTTACAGACAGTTGATGTAGAAGGCTACCAATTGTTTACATTAGAAACCCAACTAGTTTGACCTCATTTTTATGCAGGATTCTTTCAAACCATGACTGTTAACAGTAAATCTGAAACTGAAATATGGTCTCATTGCACCAGGAATTTAGTACATATATTCAATCTAAATAGTTACTTCACATTTTTTCATTTGCAATCTTGAGCTCAGAATCTTTGCTGTGAAGCCCATTCACTGTTCAATACTGACAAAAGTTCTGATACTAAACACATACCAACTGTGTTTGGGGCTCTTTAAAACAGTGTTGCAACACATTCCTGGAGCTCAAGACTTGACACTTTATGCATAGCTCTGCTCATTTGTTACCAGTGCCAATGTTCTGCCAAACACTTGGTTTCACTAAGGCGAGGCCGATGTGCAGTTTCTGTCTGTTACTACATGTTTTCTGCACAGGTCAACATATTTGGTTCACCCTAGCAATGCTTAATCAAATGATTTGATCAAATCAATTAAAATCAGTTCTTTAGGACAAACAATGAATGTGTTCAATCTAAAATTTAGTTTTCATTCTTTCTGTTTGCACTATAAATGGCATTAAAAAGAACTTTAACAACAACTTGCATGTATACAAAGCACTCCACTGCCTAAAACTCCACAGGAAGTTGACAGAAAATTATCTGTAGGTTGATGCTTTAACACAAAGGCTTGATGTGGAAATATAATCAAGAAGTCACATTCATATGGAGCACTCACACACAATTTTATTGGTAAAATGCCGTTCTTTTCTCATCATGTCAAATGTTAGATGTGGTGATTGTCTTTGGAGTGAAAATTCTTGAACATTTTGTAATTGGTGTTGCAGCTACCTGTCTATGTAGGTTGAAAATCTTTGCAATTCTCTTAAACATACATCTTGCTAAAATTATTTCAATTGCTACAAGAAGTATCTGATCATATAGTCCTGTAGCTTAGTAGCTAGAGCACTCGCCTCGCAAGCGAGAGACCCGGGTTCGATTCCTAGAAGGGCGAAACCTTGGGCAAGTGTCCTTACTCCACATGCCTGTTAATAATCCTTCAAGAAAAACAAAACAGTAATAATTTGGTCTCTCAATCCATGACTGTTTGTGGACACTGCTATGGCAATTGGCTGCTGCGTTTTGTCCACAAAATATACAGTCAATTCACTTTACAGTATATTCTGTGAAGCATTTTGAGACATCTAGAAGATGTGAAAAGCACTATATCAAATGCAAGGATTATTATTTATTATTATGTAAACTCCATTGTGTTTTTCCTTCTCATCTTTTTATATGATGTTTAGAAAGTCTTGATTTTAGATTTTCTCTCATTTTACATTCTCTTGCTTGGCTGTTCTCTTCCTCATCCATATGTCAACCACTGGTCAGTCTGTCCTAGAATCTCTTTTATAAATAATTAACTATGATGGTATATGTGTGAGTGCTCTGTATGAATGTGATGTCTTGATTAGTTTTCCACACCAAACCTTTGTGATAAAGCACCAACTGACAGATGATTTTCTATCAACTTCCTGTGGAGTTTTAGACAGTACTTTTTTTTTAAAAAAAACAGTTTTTGCTATTGCAACTTTATTTAATTTCTTCTATACCTACTGTCAGAAGGTGGGATAAATTGCCAGTGCCACTTTCAAAAATCGGCATCTGTGGTAATCCCAAGATAAGCTAATAGTATACAACAATTCATGAGCAACAGCTGGATAATGTCTGTTCTTTCCTGCATGCTTATTCATCTCTTAAAAGCCTCAGTTTCTGTATGGTCCGCCATCTCCATCTAGTGGCTGCCCCAAAAAGGATCACTTTTGCACATACAGGACAATATCTCTTCCCCTTTCCTCCAACCAAGTTTCCAATCTTAGTTGATGTGAGCAAATGTCAGACACATTCCCTGTGAAGGAGAGTTTTTGACCATTTGGTATTGGCAGAGGACTGTGAGCAGTTAGCCAGACATTTTGCAATTCTCTGGGAGAAAACAAATGCTTTCATAATGCTATGGTGATTAATATCACTTTGGGTTTACGTAATATATTTGCAATTTATGTTCCTTTGTATTAATATACAGGGTGCAACCGTACGAAATGATGTGGAATCTGTAATTATCAGTCGTATAGTGAAGGGAGGTGCTGCAGAGAAGAGTGGCTTATTGCATGAAGGAGATGAAGTCCTTGAAATAAATGGAATTGAAATTCGTGGAAAAGATGTCAATGAGGTTTTTGATTTGCTGGTATGTGCTTTGATTTTGTTCTAGACATTTTGGCCACAGTGAAAATTATTTCTGCAATGGAGTTTAAAAACTCAAAACAATGCTTAAGAATGCTTTAAATTTTTATTTTGTGCTTGATCTATAGACTTTCAATTGAAGAATAATGGTGTTTAATACAATCAGATTAATGTTTTTTTACTACAGGCTGATATGCATGGAACTCTCACCTTTGTACTGATTCCCTGTCAACAGATGAGGAATCCTCCTGCTAAGGAGATGGTGGTAAGCAAACTGCGTGAAAAATAGCTGTGAGACTTTTTTTTTAAATGAGCAAACTCCCGTTTGTCTGCTTTAGAGATTAGATTTCATAATTTCCTGACATCAGTTCTGCCTTACTAGAGCAATTTTACTTTTTTCTTGCAAGAAGGGGGGAAAAAAACTGGCGCCAGTGCCATCACTGTCTATGCATCCACATTGCTTGTATTTGATGGCCATATCCACTCACAGTGGTGCTTTTTGGTGGTGGGAGATTAAATTAAAAGATGAAAAAATGTTTTTTTAAGTGTGTGTGTATATATATATATATAACTTGACTATTAAAACTCTGTGACTGGTTATTTCTTCAGGTGCATGTGAAAGCTCATTTTGATTATGATCCCTCGGATGATCCCTATATTCCTTGTCGTGAGCTGGGACTGTCTTTCCAAAAAGGAGACATACTTCATGTAATCAGTCAAGAAGATCCTAACTGGTGGCAGGCTTACCGAGATGGAGATGAAGACAATCAACCTTTAGCTGGACTTATCCCAGGTATGAAATTAAAGTCACCGTACTCACTGTTTATTATGCTCCCACCATCATCCCCACCACCTATCATTTTGTTTGTATTTGAATTGCATTGTGGTGAGCGATTTGTAGGACGTGGCTTAGTGTTATCAAATCACACAAGAAAGTTCTGCTATGATTTTGTAAATGCATTCTTTTTTACCCACTCCCAGTCCAGATTGTAACATTCCTTGGGTAATAATCTCTAATGATCCTTGTTTTTAATTTAGAGCATTATCACGGCATTGAAATGTCACAGAGGACATCATACAACTTAAGTGTAGCTACGGTGTATTTTAGACAAAGTTGGAACAGCAGTGTCCCACAGACAGGAGGTGAATAATTAATTTATGTGGCGGATTGTGGCCCTTCTCTTTTCGAATAGTATCATGGGTTCTTTAACATCTACCTAAACAGACCTCTGTTTAATGTCTCCTCTGAAGGATGCACTTCCCTGAAACTGGAGTGTCACCCTAAACAATGTACTAAAGTCCGTGACACAGAGGCACGAGTACAACTAACTGAGCCAGGCTGACACCTGTAACAGTTGAAGGTGCACTGTTCTTGAAGCTGTTCATCTTAAAGATGAATGTCTTTAGCTTTAATTTCCCTTATTACAAAAATATCTGTCATTGAAAGTAATCTTTTTATTTTGCATGATGAACAGGGAAAAGCTTTCAGCAACAAAGAGAAGCAATGAAACAAACCATTGAGGAAGACAAGGAGCCAGAGAAATCGGGTTAGTCACAAACTAATAGTTCAAACTGTTGTAAGATTTTGAAGGTAAAATTTCAAGAAAGTTCAACCAATATCTTGCATTGCTACCTTGAAACATGCCTTATCTTGTATAATTTTACATATTTACATTGTTCATAAAAACAGTTGTACAATAAAACTTTGAATTCCAGATTTGACTGCCAGACGTGAGTACCACAGGAATTGCACTTAAATGACAGTCTTTATTCCTCTAAATTCATAGATACGTTTACTTGTAATCCCCAATTTAGCTATGAAATATTGTTCATTACTAAACTTGAGTAGAATTGTTTGCAAGAGCATTTTCAAATTTATGCTGAAAATTTGGGTGTTCACGATTGTGAACACAATTAACAAATCAATTATAACCTTGTCTTATTGACCACAATTTGTAGTTTATTGGTTTACTGCTCATCATCAATTATTACTTCAAATTGATATACAATTGTGCTCCGGGATCCGAAGTGGGACCAGGACCCAAAACAGAAATAATTAAAAAAAAGATTCTGTGAACTTGAACGTGGACTCCTGGCAGCCCATTCTCCTATCACATGCTCCCACCTCACTGTCCTTGCTGGCCTCAGGTAGCCAGGGATATCGACTTTGACTTGGTTTGAATCCCGTGAGTGGAAGATGGCTTATTCACTATATTCTGCTTACAGGATTCAAACAATTACAATGCCAGAAATTCTGGCTCGCTGGACTGGATGGTCTGGAGCTAGCTGGAGTTTTCGCACACTTTATATTAATTTTTTTTAATGTAACTATTTTTCTGCTCTAGGTAAACTTTGGTGTGCTAAGAAAAATAAGAAGAAGCGGAAGAAGGTTTTATACAATGCTAATCGGAATGATGGTAAGTATAACTTGGATTATGTCCAGTTAGTCTTATATGGTTTGGTTTATTAAAATATGGACATTATGTTATTATGTTAGTGTTAGTTAGTTAGTTAGTGAAACTATGTTAGTTTCAGCAAACTTTATAATAATGTAACTAAAACTTTCTTTGCGAAATATTGGATTATTCTTGAGTATAGTTTTTGGACCTGATTAGCATGATTAGAATTTTATACATAGGGTCTCCATTTGAAATTACCCTTTACTGAATTTGGACAGTCTTGACAAAATTCACAATTTCACAAAGTATAAGTTAACACTGGGCCAAAGGATAAGCATTTTGTTTGTGCAGTCAGTGTTCTCTAGAGGTTAATAATAATATTACTTGAATTTGTAGCTATATTACATGCAAACAACTCAGAGCACTTCACAAAGCCTTCTGTAAAGTGTAGTGACTGTATTTAAAGGCAAACATTTAATGGCTTGAATATTTACAGTTCTTGGCTGACGATTGTATGTTATCTCCCATTGCCACTGTTGCACATTTACCAACAATTGTAGAATCTATTTTCTGCTTTCCCCCACTCTTTAATTTTGATAAGAGAGGAGTCGTATCTGACCTGGGAACTCCAGATTTCTGAGGAGGGCAAGTTGCAAAATCTAGAAGAAACAGTTCCTTCAAGAATAATTGTCAGCTTTTGGTAACCATGATAAATTGGTCAATTCAATTGAATCAAGAAAAATCCATATATGGAACAAATCTGGAGTTAATCAAACTATATTCTCGTCAGATAACTTTAAGAATATACAGTATCTGAAGCAATTCAATGTGTGGATCAATTAAGTTAGGAGCAGATGGCACAATTGATTTGCTGTACGAGTGACTCTTTGCAATTTTCTCAAAAGACTACGACAATGATGAGATCCTGACGTATGAGGAAATGTCACTCTATCACCAGCCTGCGAGCAGGAAACGGCCAATTGTTTTGATTGCCCCACCCAACTGTGGCCAGATCGAACTCCGACAAAAACTCATGGAAAGTGAGGCTGATCGATTTGCTGCTGCCTTACCTCGTAAGTTTGTTTTGCTTTTAATGGCTAACTCATTTTTAACTGTTATTGTACAATTTCTACATCTAACCTGTGTGTATTTGTAGATACAACTCGTCCTACGAGAGATCGTGAAGTAAATGGACGTGATTACCTTTTTGTAACACGCCAGTTTTTTGAAGCTGACATATTATCCAACAAGTTCATTGAACACGGGGAATATGAGAAAAATCTTTATGGCACCAGCATCGATTCAGTACGGCAAGTGATCAACTCTGCGAAGATCTGTCTATTGAGTTTGCACACACAGGTAAGAGTGCTAAATGCTACAATGCAACAAGGAATTGTGTGTATTGCATGGACTAATTGGAGGATATTCAGCATTTACCCCTGCAAAGAAGCAACTGTGGTTCAGAACATGAATGTGGAAGGAGAAACATTGTTTGCTTTAAGTCCATTCCTTCCATAAATTATCTAAAACTTTACTCCAGTATTCTAGTTCCTCTGCTTCTATCAGGATTCCTAAATCCATCTTATAACATAACATGTAGGAGCAGGAATAGGCCATTCAGCCCTTCGAGCTTGCCCCGCCATTCAATCATGACTGATCTTCTAATCTAACTTCAGCTAATACCATAACCCTGCCTTATCCCCATATCCCTTAATCCCTTTTGCAATAAGAAACATATCTATCTCAGTCTTGAATATGTTCAACGACTGAGCGTCAACAGCCCTATGGGGTAGCGAGTTCCATACATTCACCCTTTGAAATAGTGTGTGAAAATACATTGATTTAATATATATGACTCTTCTCTATTTCCCTGTCCATTATGAAAGATTGTACAACACATTGTCTTATTTAAATTTAGACTCATCTCAACTGAAATGGAAAATCTTATCATTCAATTTCACACAAACCTCTCCTCATGGAGTCCATCATTATGAAAAGGAATAAATTATTATCAATAAAATATAGGATCACAAATATATATCAGCAGTTAGTTCTCATTACAGTATTTTTGTTCTCAAACTGTTGTACATTAATCCCTACAGTCTCTGAAGATTCTCCGCAATTCAGATTTAAAACCTTACATAATATTCATTGCGCCACCTTCCCAGGAGAGATTACGTGCGATGTTGACCAAAGAGGGGAAAAATCCTAAGGTAATTTCTTTTACATAGTTTTTTTTCTGAGAATCACTGACATCTGAAAACATTACTTCAAACAGTACATGGTCTACAATTATTTAAAGAATGTTTAAAAGTCACACTTCAATCCAAAAAGTATTATCCTTAACAGCTTATGGATTTTTNAAATCTTGTTGTGAGTTGATTAAATGTAACCTTGGGCTTCAGTTGAATGTTGTGACATAAAGAACAGTTTGCAAAGTTCAGCAGACCCTGCAGATTAGTCCCCTGTAAGCACTTTCAAATGCCAGTTACTCTCCATGTATAATTTTCACTGGTTGTATATTGAAATTCAAACTCTGATGATGCAAACAAGGAGTTGTAGTTCAGATGTACTTGTGCATCCCACAAGCATGTTTCCAAATTTTCCATTTGAGATGTGCTATCGGAAATTTCAGTCTCATCGTTGCATGCCACTTTAAAATGTAAATAAGGGAGCACTATTTCTTCTGAAAAGCCATTAATCAACTTAGAGCCTCGTGAGACGCCATGTGCAAGGCAACTTTCAGGGAACTGGGGAGTATTAGAATTTTCTTTTGGCTTTACAGAGAACCATTAATATTTTTATGAAATGTTTCAAGGCAGAATCTTCTGTAGTTAGGGTTTGACATGGTCTTTGCTAATTTTAATTCCAGTACTTTTGGCATTTTATTACCTTTACAGAGGGATTGGCAAATCCCCTACTTTCAGAAAAGGCATTCATGTTGTCGATTGCCCTATCGAGGATGAGTGTAGGGCAGGGGCTCTTACACAAATTGTTTTTTTTAGAAGAGCTTAACGTGTAAAAAATGGCTGAATGAAACAACAACTTGCATTTATATATTATTTATAAACAATTCATATTAAAATACAAATTGATTTTTTTCCTCTTTACTTCCTACCCTTTCACCACCTCCATCGTGGTTATTTAAAATTTTATGTTGCAGCCAGAAGATCTGCGAGATATCATAGAAAAAGCGCGAGAGATGGAACAGAACTACGGCCACTATTTTGATTCGGCTATTGTCAATACAG
Organism: Callorhinchus milii; assembly: GCF_018977255.1. Classification (NCBI taxonomy): domain Eukaryota; kingdom Metazoa; phylum Chordata; class Chondrichthyes; order Chimaeriformes; family Callorhinchidae; genus Callorhinchus; species Callorhinchus milii. Next base: position 9,303,765 of record NW_024704750.1, read on the forward strand.
ACTTGGAAAAGGCATACCAGGAGCTAATCCGTCTCATAAACAAACTTGACACAGAGCCTCAGTGGGTTCCATCTACATGGCTTCGGTGAAAAAAAACGGTCAAGTCACAGATTTGCTGTGGAGCAGTCTGCCCGAAAGATCATTGCTTTTTTTAAAATGAAAGGCAGTGCTACAAATTAAATTTCAACTATTGAAAAAAAAGTGACATTCCATTTCGTACCAGCACTTGGTGGTAGCAATATTCATATAATTACTATAATGCTAACTATTTATAATGTAAATATAGATTCACTTCTAGCAGTAGCTGTCTCTGAATCACACTGCACATAATCCAGCCTATACTGATTTAACCTTTAGCTGTGGTATTTTTATACGCGATTTGTGAAATGTAAGCCTTTCTTGAGGGGAAAGGGGAAGAGATGGGAGTCATCTTGTGTCAAGCATTGTGTCTTAAAGACTTTTGTAGGGATTATGTATGTAGATGACAGAGTATATTTTTATGACCTAAAACTGAAATTCACAAATTCCATCATTTTAGATTTTTGTATTATGATAGATTTGTTCGCTCATTCATGTAAGCAGAAAAACATCAGTTTTGAGGCTAGTGAAAATGGAAGGCTTTGATGGTACATCTTTTAAGAATGTTTGTGTGAAGCTGAGTGATGAAGACCTAATAGGTTGTCTTTTATGAAATCCGTAATGTTCAATCAAAGACTGGAATAGAATTATTGAATGTAACTACTGTACAGTAAGGCAATAATTGGCGCAACAGGCAACACAAACTGCCTTTTTAAAAACTAATGATCCTTAAATGTGAATGTTTTTATTTAATATATGTATGTACTTGAGTCCTTAAATTGAAGTCCAGTCATACGCAACCTTGTTTAGTAACATTATTTTGTGTTTTCCTTTGAGAGTTGCAATGTTTTTAAACACTGGAATTTCATGATTCTGTTCATTCATTGCTGGAATAGGCTGAACAGTCCCTAATGAATGATGTATGTTTCTTAATTTTGTCTATACTGTATTTTGTATAAATAATTGTTTCAGTATTAAAAGGCACTGGAAATTGTGTGCTTTTGTGGCTTTGCCGCTTATCTGCTTGTACTAAAGCAAGAAAGGCCTTGGAATGGTTGACGTCATGTGGGCAATGGGAAATATCTATTGATATCAGTGAGCAATAACAACACATCAGGACTTGTTGACCTGGCAGATATCATATCCAGCTTTGGGTTCCAATCAAGCTCAGTGAGACAGTCATTAGTTTGGATTAGGCATGTGTGAAATACTGTATACTAATTTTAACATGCATATCAATGAACGGTGATATATTTGAGGAAGTTTGGAGAAGAATCAAGATGAAATACAGATATATTATGAGGGTATAATGAAAGCTTACAATGTACCTGCACTCGCTCTGTATTTACGGGAACTTTTATCAGTCATGAACTGCACATGGAATATTGTAAAATTGTATTTGTAGATTTTCAATAAAATGAATCACTCCAGGCTGATGTCAATTGCATCATCATTTGCGTAACTCATTGAAGTGAGATGCAGCTTCATGTTCTACAAAAGCCATGAAGGGCAGAAAGGTAAATACGGATCTCCAGTGCTTCAAAATAATTATTGGAAATTGATCAAATAGAACAAATGCCTGAACTTCAGCAATGGAATGAGGGTTTATGAATATGAATTGCATTTCTGCTACTAAAAATGTGGAAAATATTTATAGAAACCTTGGTTTAACTAAAAAATAAACTTTTTTTAAAAAGAACATTGAATTTAATCCATGCAATTCCAGAATATTAATTACAGTACTTTCGTATTTAATCAGATTTAATATGCAATTATTTCCATTTATGATCAAGCATTTATTTGAGGTTTGTCTTTGAATGGTTGTATTTCATTACATAGGTTTAAAACCATACTGTATTCCTCATCTGAACTTCCTATTGCCATTTAGATGTAATTTGATAAAACCTCACGACAATGTGTTGATGTATACATTCTGTTTAATGTTGCAAAGTACTTTGATAATTGTCTTCCCCATTTAAAAATCCCTGTTGTCATTTTAAAAATGCTTGATGCAGTGATGGTGGGGGGGAGTGGCTTGAGTGTTCTGAAGGGATGAGAACTGAGAGGCCCTTTTCATCCAGACCAATCTTGTGAAGTTGCCACAGGTAAGAACGGAACCTAATGCAACAGAACAAGAGATTTATTGGGAATAGAGAAAGATGTGGAGAAACTGCATTTGAGTGCCAGTCAACAATTTCCCAGTGCCTTGAATGAATTATTTGGCTTTGTGCAAGATTTGAGCTCCAGATTGACTGCAGGCTGTTACAGAAGAAAAATAATTTGATTTCCACTGCCAAATGTAGCATCACTGATGAAAGCAATAAGAGGTGATCTCACACAGCAAGCACTTCTTAGCAAGTCTTTTAAAACTTGATTGTTAATTCTGACAACCCCTCACCTTCCACTTGTGGTAAAAGATTGTTACAGTGAAATGCTGCCAGTTCCCTCAAGCAAAATATAAGTTTTAAATGCATAACAAACATCATCTGTCTAACACTTTGATTTTAGAAATAATTTAATTATTAATCCAAACAAACACTTGGTACAGCCTCAAAACTGCACACAGGAATGTTATTATTTGGCTCTTGATAAATCCTTCTTGAATAATAGTAACTGAATATTAGAAAACATTCATAATACAATTTACTGACAACCACACAAAGTACTTCAAGAATTGAAATGTTTCATTTATATGTAAAATGAGATGCCTGTTAACTCCTAATCCGGCTAGTATTCAGGTCTGGATTGATAGATTAATATCTTGCATTGAAGTCAACCAACATACATCAAACACCAATACAAATGGCAAGAACAAAACATTTGCTTTTTGAAGGAAAAGCAGCTAATTGAAAAGCCTCCAGGTGAAGTTAGTCAAATAACAGATCTGCATCCCTTTCTTCTTCCAGCAGGTTGGCCGGTTCATGCCCATGGATTGTCCTATAACTCTCCTGCTCTTTTTCTTGCTTCTCTTTCAAGTTCTTTTTCTTCTCCTGGATTTTTTTCAACCTGTAGATGTACAAAATACCACTTACTCATTCATTTTCCTATAAATGTTGATGCCACTACTTGACCAAGGCAAACCTGAAGTTAATTGTTGGTACAGTTGGTACCAAATACTGGTTAAATCTACTCTACCGGCACCTCTTGATACTCCCAAAGTGATGAAAAATGTTAATGGTTTAATCAAATCATGTTCATGCAAGCATGAAGTACTTGATGCAGAACTGAATTTATAACCGGATTATACTGTACTACTGTAGTTTATTTTCGAGGCTATTAAACCTTAAGTCCTGGGTATTTCACATCAGCAGCAACAACTTGCATTTATATCATGCCTTTTATATATAAGTGCTTGACAAATATTGTAGTGAAAAAAACTAATGTAGGGCTATATTAGAACATGTACCTCATAATGCAAAAAATGTTGTCCTTGAACAGTATTCAAGCAATGATACAGTATTTAGAACCATCCTGTCAATTGAATTTTACAGCAGCAACCTGCTGAGAGCAATCCACAATCTCTTTGATTTGCTGGTGCCTTTCTAAGAAATGTGTTAATTTGAAAGCCAGCATTGCTATTTATATTACTGCAACGTGTTGCTGGTTTAACATAGCATGCAAAGGCAAGCCTGGGAATAAGACCTTTGACCAATGAGTGAAATGGTTTCAAATTTGAGCTTGATGATTTCACACTGCAGTAATTAAGCTTTGTACACATTGCTTACCTATAAAATTCCTCCCTTTCTCTCTCGTCCAGTTCAGTTATGATGTACGATAAGGTACGCTCAATGCGAGGAATGATCACTGGGAAGTGAAACAACATAAGGAATACTTCTGTGCAGATTGAATATCTATATGTCAACAATTGTTCAATAGATGTCTCCCAATTCCCCCACAGTCCATATTTGGCTTGTTCCATTTAAACACCTCTGATTTTAGCTAGATTTAAAAATCTCAGATCAAGCAATCCCAGGATAGCCAGATGTAGAGTAATATTTATACATTCTTCCCAAACGTAACCCCAACTTCAGTACACCCCTAACTAGACCAGTACCACCCATCATCCTCTAAGGAGGTAAAGTAATAAGGTAAATCTGTTTTTTGCAAAGCGGCGTAACATATTTAAGCTCTGTGCAATAAAGTTACATCAAAGTGCAAAACTTACCATGTTCAATGGCATTTACACGTCTATTTGTGATCTTTATAGCTTCATCCAATGTCACAAATGAAGTCTGAAACAAAACAATTTAGTACATTTTACATTTGATAATATTTTCAATGTTTTTCACTACATTAATGATCTCTCATTCCGTACATTGTGTGTTGACACATATTCTGATAACAAATGTGGAGCTAGTGAAATGGGGTTTCTGAACTGTACATTCTATACTACAATTTTTTTAAAAAAAGATATAATCTTGTTGAGCACTCATTGTTTGTGGTATACAGCATCATGGTATAGTGGTACATCATCATAATATTGTGTAGTCAATCTTGCAAAGTGGCTTGGGATTAGTCCTGCACAATCAACAAGCTATGACGGCCACATGTCGTATGTGTGCTGGTATTTTGTCTTATCATAATCTTGCTTGCTTCCATTTTTTTTTCTTCCATCGATTTCGGAACATTTCAAGATAGTTTTCAAATCCCTTCATGCACCTGCCTATCTCACCGACCTGCTTACTCCCCAACTCACTCCCGCTACCTCCGCTCGACAGGCTCCAACCTCCTGAATGTTGCTTGTGCCTTCTGTTCCACAATCGGTGGCTGTGCCTTCATGCAATGTATACATCAGGTACTGACTATTGCTGATTTTGAAAACTTAATGAACGATTGTATAAGTTTATAATCTTGTTTGTTTTATATGCAAGGTAGGTCTTTGAATGTGGTCAAAAAAGTCAAATCACCCAAAGCTAAAGAGAAAGTCCTTCATTTTTTGGCCGCTCCTTAGTTTAAGTTGATTTATTTGGCATTTTTTACTGAACAGGTGCTTTTTCCTTTTTGTGTAATAGGTAGAGGCTCCACTTCACCACAATACTCACCAACAGATTTGTGGAATTTAACTGCGATAGCACAATTCAAACCATGTCCAGATTATTTTATTTTCCAAATTTTGTTCAAGAAATAAGACTAGGTGCACATTCCTAGTATAGTTAAAACAGGTGGCACCTTAATGTGGTAATTATTTTTAAAAATATGCAACTCGTATTATTTTTGTGGCGTAGATTGAATTTTTGTAGTGAAAAAGTTATTATAATCACCTCTCTGTGCCTCTTACCTGCAGTGACGCCAGTTCAACCAAAAGCTCTACTGCTTTTGCATAATTTCTCTTGAGTTTAGCCAACTGTTCTCCGCCTCTGGCAAGTCCAGTCAGCTCATAACCTGACGAGAATCAGAAAATGAAGAACCCGTCTCTCAGGTCATATTTGCTTGAAATGGTAAGTACTGTACCTTCATGTTTAATCACTAGCTTTAACAAGTGCAGAGAAGTGCAGAAAAATAGTAATAATTTGGTCACTCAATCCACAATTGTTTGTGGGACACTGCTGTGCACAATTGGCTGCCACTTTTTGCCCACCAATATACAGTTATTCTCCTTTGCAGTATATTCTGTGAAGCGCTTTGAGACTTCTAGAAGACCTGAAAAGTGCTGCATCGAATGCAAGGATTATTATTATTATTGTTAGAACAGAATGATTGGGACAGCCAAGGGCGGGTTTGAGAGTTATGGAAATGGGGAATTGTGTACAAGTGTTGATCTATCTGAAGAGGATTTTTAACTGCCTCTATAGAACTGTCTCTCAGGATATTGGAAAGTTAAGTGTGAAAATTATACTTTATGATTGTTTTGGGGATTGAGGGAATTGGTGTATAGAATGTCTTATCCAGAAGATGGCAGCAAATGATGCCTGGTGCTCAAATACAATGTGCAATGTATTCAATCCTCTTCCTTGTTCTGCTGCATGCATTCTCTACTCTCTTTCCACATATATCACTTTTTCTGGAACATTTCCCACAAGCACTGTAAAAATAATCATTCAAAAGTACAAATTCATTGTTTAAATCAATATTCATTCTATCTTCTATTTAGGGAAACAACTTTGGTAACAGAATAAACTGTTATTTCTGGTAAGTAAATAAATGTATACTTACTATCTCCTCCTTCATGGTAGTGTTCAAACACTGGCAGAGTAACACCTATCAAGAGAGTTGATTTATTCATTAACGCCGCTTCCAACAAATGAGTTAACAGCAAATCATCTGTTACCAAAACCTTGAGCTGCCTCATTAAGCGCTCTGAGATGCTACCCTATGTGAGGGGCACTATATAAATGTAAGTTGTTGTTGATCAATCTTAAGCTCTTGTTTTATGTATTGTGAAGTAAATAGTTTGTGTGCTGATCATTTTATTCGTCACTGATAAGACAATTGGCAGAAATAATACCATGTTTCATAAAAAGACCAAGATTCAAACATACTTCGTAAAGCATACCTGCTACGTTGTCTCGCTTAGCTCGGACCTTGACTTGTGCCTTGTTCACATTCTGGATCACAGTGGTACTGCAAAAAATGAAACAAGGATATCAGCCACAAATATCAAGAGTAGTTACATGATGTACTCTGTTATTTCATTTTCTTGATGTAGTTCTTGAACATCAGCTGAATAGATAATCACTCTATTGATATTACTTAGTTCTGTGCAAACATATTTCTCCACACAGAGGAAAAACAATGAAACATTGCTTTTATTGGAACCTGGCCCAAATAGTCAATTACATTATTAGCACAAAGCCTTTGCAAAAGGGCAGAGGGAAAAACTGAGAGAGGATTATTGTTCCATGTACATTGCTGGAGCTAGTTTTATCCTCCCTTGAAGATGTTATCTTACCTGAAGTCTCCAGCAGTAAACTTAGCTTCCGCCAAGGAAAAGGCTGCCTCCCTCATTACTTCACCCATCAGAGTCTTAGTCTGGAGGAATGAAATGCCAGTTAATTCAAATCAAGCAATAAGAAGTCAGTCCAATTTTTTTTGTCAGACAATCACAATGTTTGAATATTCAAATCACCCACCCATCCACCTAACTATGCATGAAGATTTCCCATTTGTCTGGACTGGAGTGTGCATTGTCTCCTCAGATGACTGCACCCTGCATACCTAATGCCAGAAAGTATTGGGCTGGTCAGCGTAGCAGGAGCCATGTTTTGGGGTCACCAGAGTGTATTTTGACTTGCTGCTTAAACCACATTTTAGCATAGTTTGCCATTTTAAACATGGTCTGGAAGCTTCCAACTGCTTGTCCAGATTGCACTTTCTTACCAGTTAGAACTTTGGCTTGCAGGAGCTGAATGGGATGAATCCCTCACCCAAGTATCTAGTCTGCCCCTTCATGTCCTGCCAAAGAGCCAGGCTGGCTTTTCAACAATGGTTTGGTGTGCTGGTAACTCACCTGTCTCAGGAACCAGACCACCAAGCCCACAACAGAGGATCACCTTGATTTTGATATTTTAATGTCAAGTATGTCACTTTGAAGGCAGCACAGCATTGAAGAGACCCCATTTATCTCTCTCCCACCAGGATAGTCATTGCTTAGTTATCATTAGACATCTGAGAAGTGTAGGTTTGAGCCCACTGTGTGGATAGCAATTACCAGCTCCTCCTGGTGAACTGCTGAACTCCACCATTCCAACTAGTGGAACCATCACTCAATAGGAAGGGGTAGGGATGTCTGTCCATGCTGTGGGCAGGGGTTGGTGGTAGTGCATGCTCTCTCTCTATTAGGTTGTACTTAAACGAGAACAAGTCAGTCAGAAGCTTTCCTGACAAACTTGCTACTGTTCCAAAAGGACAATTTATAAATTGGAGGCAAAATGAATGAATAGTTTTGGTAACTCAAATTCTTCTGATGGAATTTTCACCTCAATAATCTTTTTCAAGATTTGTCTGAAGCGAAGAGTAAGGGCATCAGACTTCTTCTTTAGTAAATTACGACCAGTCTGAGCACCTTTCAAACGTGCCTTCATTATCGTCTGTACCCTGAAAGAAAAAATAAAGCATTCAAACAGCTTACTTTGGGGACTGTCTGTTGAAAAGAATGAAAGTAGCTTTAAAATAAATAAGATTTGTCTTTTAACATTGAGTGGTAACCCGAGATCTTCTCACAACTATATGAGCTGTAAAGCCCCCAGTAACAGAAATACTAATTTACCAATGAGTCATGTTGGACAATCTGTTGTCAACAGTGCTGTGAAGCTCTGTGGATCTAACTGGCCCAAGTACCAGAATACTGAGACCGCCTGATTTTGATATTGATTTGCCAAGCACATCACCTTGGAACCAGCTCAGCCCCAAGGAGACTTGATGTACCTCACTTCTCTCCCACCCCCAGAAGATGGTCACTAGTTGTTCACCTGACAACCACTTGTTTGGGATGTCCTCCTGATGTGAAAGGCGCTTTATAAATGGAATCTTGTTGTTGTTGTTTGAGCTATTGCTAGGTTGATAGCAGATACCAGGAACCCCTTGCGTGTCTCTTGGGTGAGCAGCACAACTCAACATGAAATGTTAGGAACTTTGTTACTGTTAACAACAACTTGCATTTATATAGCACCCCTCACGTAGGGTAGCATCTCATCGGTGATTCTCGTAATCACAGCTCAGACACTGTGATTCCTATCCATTGAGTAGTGGTTCCCCCCCACTTGGAAGTGCAGAGCTGCAGAAGCCACTATTCTGTACACTGTGTACTAAGTGACAATACAAGCTGTCAATCTATCTCTTCCTCACTCCCAAGAATAAGAACCTGATAAAAGCAGTGCTTTAAATGCCAGCAGTACATTTCAAAGCACGTCACCTGATTCACTGCGATGCTTAGTGACTGTGTATTTGGGGAATTTGCAGAGCGAACGAGACGGAAGGGGTCATCATATGGATCAAAGTGATGATGTGTGACTGATGGCAAGATGCAACATTGCGTCTTTGCATTTCATATATGTATATATATATAAATAAAAAAAAGGTTCGACTTGAGCAATAGTGGATTGCAACATCTTGGGTTCAGTTACTGGTGCCGGGTTGCGGAATGACATTGTATCATCCCTCAGCAGTTTTAGTTCCTTTTCTCTTCCTCTCTTCCTTCCCGGGCGCCGGGTTCTTCCGAGGCCTCTCAACGTCCATAATTTGCAAAACAGGGCTAACTGATTGCTATTTGATCGCGATTCGGATAAACTGACAAATGTTACATCCCCTTCCCCCCCTCCCCCCCTCCTCCTCCTCCCCCCCCCCTCCTCCTCCTCCCCCCTCCTCCCTCCCCCCCCCCCCCTTGAACATCTCGCAGATGTATTTTTTCCCCCTCCTTTTTAAAAACAGCGCAATTATTCCAAGAAGCACGACCTCGAGCAGGAGCGCCCGATACTTACATCCGAGAGGGAAAGACCTCAATCCTCTCCTTCCCCGACATCTTTGCTCCGGGAGTGGGGGGGGAGGGGTCGCAGGAGCCGCAACAACAGAGAAGGATCGAGGAACGCTCGTCGATGGACCCGGACAGAGGTCGTGAGGATTTTTCGGATAGACCGACCACACGAGTGTGGCCAGAGAGCTGCCTCAGCCCAGGGAAGGGTCTGTGTGTGTGTGTTTGCTGTAATGTCTCAGCTCCCCGCCCTGGGGTTGGCAACCAGCTGAGCAATGGTCACGTGAGGACCGGAAGTGACCCTCTCCTGCTCCCTCCTCCTTCCCACTTTGGCGGCTAAACGCGCGCGCACCAACACGAAACCCTCAATCGGTCAATATTCAACACTCCCCCGGGAGGGAGGCACACCTACATATAAATACATATAGTTTTAAAAATGAAATAAAGCAAGAAGGGTAATGAGTCTTCACGGTTACACCGTGAGGCGCACGTCCGCCTGGGCGCTCGCCTCTTCTTTTACCAATATGGCGGCGGTTCCGGTGGCCCTGACCGGTTTGCTGCCCACTGCCCGCCCACCTCCCGTGAGCTCAACATTCAAATCAACCGGGAGGGGAGGGGGGGGCTTCACAGAGAAAGCGGCCGCCGGAGCAGCCACACTTTAGTTTAAAAACAACGCGATTTTTAATTTCATAAGCGATGGATCGGGGGAGGAGGGGGGGTGAAAGAGAGGTGACCTTTGACCTCCGACTTCCCTCTTCCTCCCTGCCACCGCGGTGGGCGCAGGCGCACTGAGTGTCTCGGGAGGGTGGGGGGCGGTGCACGCGCTGAGGAACCAGGCGGAAACGGCGGAGGCGGCGCGCAGACCGGTTTCTAACGGACGCTCGTTCCATTCAACCTCGTGCGGCGGCGGCGCTTCGTCCTCCTCCTCCTCCTCCTCTCACAGACTCCTTCCAGGTAATGGAGCCGGGCGGCGGGGGTGCGGAAAAAATATAGGGCAAGGCCGGGTGAGAGGTGGCGTGGGGCCTACCGGCCGACCGGCCTGCCTGCCGGCCGGCGGGAGGGGAGGGGAGGGGAGGGAAGCGAGGCCTGGGGACTGGCTGCGTTTCAGACTCCATCCCACAGAGAGGAGATGCGGTCTCTCTCTCGCTCGCTCGCACGTTTTTTTTTTGGGGGGTGTGCGTGTGTTGTTCGCGGGGAAAACGTGTTCCTTGGCGATGGAGCAATAAAATCGAAGCGAAGGCGAACGTGTTCATCCGACTGATTTTTCTGTTAGCGTTTCGTCGTTTGAAACGAGTTCCGTCGCTGATGAAACCACTGGATGGTTTTGTGTATTGGTCCTATTGACCCTGCGACCACCGCTTTCACCCCCCCCCACCCCCCATCGTTTGCACCCGCACCTACCCAGAGTCTATCATTTGGGGTTTTTATTAATGAAAAGTATCAATAGGAAGGAAGGCTTATTGATGGGATCAAGGTGAGGAATAGCAATGTTAGCAGATGTGCGGGTACACGCCTGTATTTTGCCCCAAGTGGTGTTGCGCTGCCTAACCTCACAAGGCAGTTGATATTATGTACTTATGGATGTTTTCCACGTGCAGGTGGCATATATAATAATTGGCATTTGCTATAGTGTTCCCGGGCACTGCTGATGACAGCACGGCCTGGTTCAGCGGCAGGAGTTGGAAGGTCTTGCCACCATCCAGCAGCAGGACCTGTTGGGTTCATCCAAGCTGACAGGACATCAGCTGACTGGGAGTCCCAGGTGGAGGAGGAGAAGTAGATTTGGGTGTTATCCACATACATGTAGAAATTGACCCCATGTCTGCGGATTACATCGCCGAGAGGGAACATGTAGATAAGGAAAAGAAGGGGGGCAAGAATGGAGCCTTGGGGTATTCTGCAATTGCCCAGGCAGGAGCGGGAAGAAAAACTACTTGCCGAGATGTATTGTTGGTGGTTTATTAAGTAAGACTTAAACCATGCGCGTGCAGTCCCACTAAGGATAATTCTTAACTCCTAATGAAGCCTTTATTTGTTACAAAACTTGAATACTACTCCCATTTCTGGAGAGGCTCTTCTAGCACATCTCTTAGATTCTTGAATTGGCTACAAAAACAAATGACTTTTTCTCTCTTTCAATTCTTCACTGTTAAAAACTAGAATAATACATTCTGGCAAAACCGTCCAAAGGGTTAAGTTCAATTGACAAACTGAGGTAAAAATATACTGATGGGTGCAATTCTGTTGCAAAGAAAATGGTAGAATGGTTAACAAAGCCAATTCACGTTTTTGTTTCCACTCATTTCTGTAATAATTTGAAGTGCCTTTGCATTATTGTAGATGGGTTTCAATGCAAAAGTGCAATTATTTGTCTAATCGTAGTTCAGAGAGAGAATCTCTAGATTTGAAATCTGCACCCAAGGGAATTTGCATCAAGTGTGGTGTAAATTTGTGTGATCTGTAGTTCTGTAATAGTGTTTGGAACATGAATGAAATTGTGGACACATGTGAATGCAAATTTTGCCTGAGAGTATTAAGCTCAGGTTCGTGATGATCAAAATAGTTGATAGTTTAGTAGTGTAATGCTATATTAAAGTTTGAAAATGTAAGAAAAGTCTTGAGTCAAATTAACGTATACTTTTGAGAAAGATATGACTTATTTAAAATGTCATTTACCTGTCTTCTTCCAAGTTAATCTGAGGGATGGCCAGAAGTGCTTGAGGGAAATGGGTAAAATAAAGACAAAGTTTTGAGACAGAGTAGACTATTAGAGTAATTAATGAGAGATTTGGGTGCAGGTTATTGTAGCAAATGTTTTATCCTCTTAATGCTTGACATGCAGCTACTGAAAGGATCTGAAACCTTTAGACTGTCATGAAGACATGATCTTTTGTTTTTACTTCTACATTTTATATTTGCTTTTGAGGTATTTTATATAATACCTAGTTGGACCTCTGTCGATTCCTCAGCAAATATACAAGGAGTACAGACTGGTTGGATTTTTACTTGAGTCACCTTTCGTTCCCTTTTTCAAGTGGTTGGTGTTCAATGCATTTTTATAAATTTTAGTGTAAGAGATTTAACTGTTCCCAGAATATTTCCATTGTGACTTTCTTGTTTTGCATTAGATTATTTCCTTAGCTTGTACATGACAGTGTCCAATTGTTGAGCTGTTGTGTACAGTCATCTGCACAGTTTTCACCAATGCTATTTTATGTACTGAAGTTTGGCCCCAGTAGATTGACTTCAATGTGGTGAACAGTCATAGTCAGGAATTTAATTTGAAGGTTGCTGTTCTTGATAAAGCTCATACATTAATTCTACCACCCAGTTTTGTCCTATTGTATGATCTACAACAAAAATGTTTCAAATTGTTTTTGTTCCAGAATGCCAGGCCTTAGTTGTCGGTTTTACCTACACAAATTTCCTGAGGTGGAAGATGTAGTGATGGTTAACGTTCGCTCCATTGCGGAGATGGGTGCCTATGTCAGCCTATTAGAGTACAACAACATCGAAGGCATGATTCTCCTCAGTGAGCTATCCAGGAGACGAATCCGATCCATCAACAAACTCATCCGCATCGGAAGAAATGAATGTGTAGTTGTAATTCGAGTTGACAAAGAAAAAGGTAATGTAGAAGGACAGACTGCATTAACTAGAGGTTGAGTCTTTCTGGTCTGGATTTTAAAGTTCTGAATCCTTGCATTGCTACAACTGAAGTCTTTCTGCAACCAAGCCATTTGCTTCTGAAATGTATGCACTTTCTGTAAACTTTCTTGTAGCTGGTGGTGTGGCTTAAGCTAATTTCTTTCTGCTAACTAGAAATAAGGTCTAACTTATAACATGTCATAAACTTCTGAACATTTAGCTCCTAGAAATATTAAAATGTCAAATCATTAATTTGATTAGTTCAAAAGTGAGTAGCTGAAAGTGCCTATTGCTATAACTTAGTGTACTATTACTCTCCGTCAGAATGTGGATTTGGCTTCAGGACACAATTGATGAGTTTTATTTCACTTGGACTACCTTGAGGAGATACCAGTTAGAAGAGGGGGTGAAGTTCAATGGCCCAAATATTCTGTAGAATATGGGAAAAAAGGCATTCTAAAAGTTTTTTTTTACTTTTTGAAGTCAGTATGTAAAAGCTTTGAGCAATAAAATGTTTCCTGAGATTGAGGGACGTACAACCGGTAATAATAAAACGCATCCTGTAATTATTCGACGTCTGCTTTGAACAGTGCAAAAACTCATTGCAATTAAACCTGCCAAATCTATAATGATTTAGAAAGCATTTGCTTCATTACTACTGCCAATTCCTCTTATTACCAGCTACTATTTTTAAAAAATCGTAAACCACCAGAAGAAAAAAACATCAGCTGAGCCTGATTCTGTCCTTGCCCAGTGTCTGTATGCTTTCCAGCAGATTCACGGGATACACTCAGGAATTGGAACTGTGGCCAATTTATTTTTCTTCACTTTGCCCACCACTACCCCAGTTCTTGTCTGTATGCTCTGTAGGACACCGGGTAGTACAGTTACTCTGTGATTTAGGGGGCCTGCTTTCATTTCTATAAACTTGCCCTACAACAATGACACAGTAAAATAATGCTCCAGGACAACCTTCTTCATCACATCAACAGTGTCATAAAATGTAGCCATTCTGATTGTGTGTTTATGATTCCAGGTTACATTGATTTGTCTAAGCGCAGAGTTTCTTCAGAAGAAGCAATGAAATGTGAAGACAAGTTTACCAAGTCCAAGACCGTAAGTAATTCTTTGTCTTATTCATAATTTTACCAGTCTATATGAAAACTTTGAAGTATTAAAATCTGAAATTATTAATATTCTGTATTACAAATTTTAAAACTAGTTGAATAAGTTATAGCAAGGTTTTATGTGGAGTATATGAAATTCTTTGAAAAGTTGGAGTATTCCCCAAGTATGAGTACAGACAATTATCCACAATTCGCACTTATATTGCCTTTCACTTATATCTCAAGTGCTTTACGAAGGCTCAGTGGGAGTCCGAGCTCGAAGGAAATGGGGACAAGGAGAGGGGTGGTGGCCAAAGTTGCATTCCTGAGTCTTTAGGTGGGTTGATTTTGAAAGCAAAAAGGCTGAGGGATTTTGGAAAAGATTTCCAGAGAGTCAGGACCTCGCAGTTCATAGCTCACCCATCGATGGTAGGGCCAAATAGATAGAGTGGGTTTTCCGCTGTGTTTTATAATTCCTATTTTCCTCACCTCAATGGGCAAGTTCCCAAGTCTTATCTCATCGTCCTTCATACTGAGGTAGGGAACTTGGTACATGGGTTTCCTACTATTGTTTGCTATGACCATATTACCATACTGTAAAGCAAATTAAAATGCATTTACATTTAATTTAAATTTTGTGTGCTTAAATACGATATAATAATAATAGAAAAATAAGAAGTTTTCTTTGTTTATATATGAAGAAGCAATGCATATCAAGAGTGGTTTGCAGTGGAATTCAGGCTATTGACTATTGCAAGTTCTTTGTTCAAAAAATTGTTATGTTTGGATACAATTTGGAGTCGGCAAAAACATTTTCCAAAACAAAATTGATCGTTTTTAAAAACTTCCTTAGTTATCCTCTTTTTGGAGGTGAAAATTGGTTGAAATATTTTCTATTCAGTAGAACAGACTATTAGTCCAGTAGACTGTGGTCCCCTGAATTTGAAGGAACAGTATTTCACCATGGGGTCTGTTTTTATTAGGTTTACAGCATCTTGAGACATGTGGCAGAAGTGCTTGAATACACTAAGGATGAACAGCTGGATAGTCTCTTTCAGCGGACAGCCTGGGTCTTTGATGAGAAGTACAGAAGGCCTGGATATGGAGCATATGATGCATTTAAACAGGCAGTTTCGTAAGAATTATTTATTTTCTACTTCAGGGGTGGGTTGCAAGTTATCATCTGACCTTAAAATGTTCTCTTTTGTACATGTTTTTAAAGAGTTAGTCTGGTATCTTGGAAACATTGCAATTCAGGTGCAGTAGTTTCCAAATCAATTTCAGTTTGATATCAGAAGTGGCTGGGAACACTCAGCTGGTTATGCAGCATCTATGGAGAGGGTAAAGTGAGTTAAAGTTTCAGTTTGATGACCTTTTGGCAGAACTGGGAGATATTGGAAGAGATCCAACATCTCCCAGTTCTGACGAAAGGTCATTGACCTGAAACGTTAACTCACTTTCCTCTCTCCATAGATGCTGCTTGACCCGGTGAGTGTTCCCAGCCACTTCTGTATTTATTTCAGATTTCCAGCATCTGCAGTATTTTGCCTTCAGTTCAATATCAGCCTGGTTACCACTTGATGGCAGTAGATGTTAATGTTGTTATTAGCAAATTAGAATTGTTCATTGCTTGCTGAGTCAGTAAAGGTAAGATAACAACAATTGTCTTAAATTACTTTTTACTGCATAATAAATGCAATATTTTGTAATATTTAAAAAGTCCTATGAACTACTGCTGGATATTGATTTTAAAATCATTCCATCACTGATTTACTTCAGTCATTGAGTTCCATTATCATAGCCTACTCTATTAGATAGTTTCTTGCTTTTTAGTGACATAATACTACAGGATTGTAACCAATCCTTAGGTGTGTTGACTATTTATCAATGTTATTTTTTTCCTATTGTAGGGGTTGCCCTGCACAATCAATATAATAATAAAGTGCAGTGACTGTTTATTTGTAGGTGAATACAGCAGTTAACTTTTTGCTCACAGCAATATTCCCACGAACATCTGATGTCAGTAATCCCTGCAAGTGCTGTATTGTAAATAATTACAAGAAATCTGCAGACATTCAGTCTTAATTTCTGTGTTTTCTGTTTTGATTCCACTGATACTGAATGTTACTGTTAGTTTTTCACTAGTGTCTAGATTGCACTAGAAATTATACAATTTCTGTATAAATTGTTTTATTTTTGCTAGAGACCCTACCATCCTGGATAGTCTTGAGTTGACTGAAGAGGAGAGGGGTGTGCTGCTTGAAAATATCAAAAGACGTCTTACTCCACAAGCTGTTAAAATCCGAGCAGGTGGGGGTTCAAAGCTTTAGTATTGTTAGTAGATTGTAAATAAGTTTTGTGTGGCTATCACCATTAACGACCTCTTTGATTTAAGAGGAATGAATTTTTAAGCTTCTGTGTCTCTCAAGTTCTATGTTTGTTTCTTTGAACAGATATTGAAGTGGCGTGTTATGGATATGAAGGTATAGATGCAGTGAAAGATGCACTTAGAGCTGGTCTAGATTGTGCCACGGAAAGCATGGCCATCAAGGTAGATATCTGGGAATTATTCAAACCTAAGAGTGGTTTCAAGTTTTTGTAGTTGTAACCATAAATTATACAAATTATGTAGAATTTAATGCTCTGATAAAAGGATGGTGAAATAGAAATTAAACTACATTAATATTTTTACAAAGTGGCAGCAATTGCATAAAGCTATTGGTAAAAAGTGAGTAAAGGAAAATCTGGGTCAGTTCCTCTAGGGAATGTGCGTTGAATGTTTGATAGTTAACTTTAACAAGTAATTCAAGTTTGGACATTGACATAGTGAAACCAACATCACAACCATATAAACAGCGAGAAGTTGTGGGTGCTGCTGTGAGGCCCACAGAAACTCTGAGCATTTACCTGTTTCCCATGCGGAGTGGGGACCTGCTTCCCATACTGAACACAGCAAAGAATCCCAGAGACATCCTAATGGAAGTCAGTTTCAATACAGATATCCATCACCCACTCCTGAGATTATTCCACAAGTCAACTCATTGAAGCTTTCACCTGAGCTGCTGAAATGTCAATTTCATATCTCACCCAATCGAGTTCAACACAAGACTGATTATGCTTTTAACAACCACCATTGATGAACTTCCACCACTTGTGTTCAGCTTGAAGTGCTATCATGGGACAGTATTGCTAATGTGACACCGTAGCAGTATTTGGGGGCGGAAGGGTGCAAGGAACTCATTTTACAGCCCCTATCACCGAGTTCTCAAGTTTGTATTGTATTAAGAGACCATAAGACGTAGGAACAGGAGTAGGCCATTCGGCCCCTCGAGCCTGCCCCGCCAATTAATAATAATAAGATCATGGCTCCTCTTCTAATCTAATTTCATTTACCCGCCCTATCCCCATATCCCTTAATCCCTCTAACCTTTAGAAATCGATCAACCTCAGTCTTGAATATGTTCAAGGACTGAGCATCCACAATTCCACAAATAAGTGGGTGAATACACACAGCGGAAGAGAGAATCTAAGGACCAGCCCCCTTCACAGACTGGAGTCAATGGTTTGGTCTCAAAAAGCATCTGAGGTTAAACAAAAGTTTAAGGAGTTTGAGCAGTTTCAAATAATTCTCAAAATAATTGGAAAGATGTAAGATAATGTTGGGAGAGTCCGGAAGGTGTGGTATCTTTGTCTGTCTGCCTCAACCAGCATCTGTAGCTATTGGTTCCAGTAACAAAACCTATTACAAGACCATCACATGCAAATTTTTTGTTGGTCCATATCAGCCTGTCTATATATAGTGGAAGACTAATATCTAGTTGATTGGTGGGACACTGCTGTGCGAAATAGGCAATCGCGTTTCGTCCACAAAATATAGTCAGTTCACTTTATAATATATTCTGTGAAGCACTTTAAGACATCTCGAAGACATAAGGAGCTACATTATTATATCAAATGCAAGGATTATTATTAACTTGCAACTTTCTATAACTGGTTATTGTTGAAAGAACTGGACAGTGGCCTTTAGTTTTAAACAAAAAGTGCTTAAATGTGGTGCGTAGTTGTCGGGTGTAAATTGAAAAGAAATATCAGAATATACAATGCTTTTTCACGCTGCATAATTAATATTGGCCAAAATCTCTGTGGCAGTTTTAAACTCATGTGGATTCAAAAAAATATTTACATGCAGAGCCTCATCATTGGCCAAAGTTCTTTTTCAGCTCTAACATGTTGGTTATTGAAGCATGATGGTATTTAATCTTATTTTTTTTCTTGCTTGTCTAGATAAATCTAATTGCTCCACCAAGGTACGTTATGACCACTACAACGCTTGAGCGTACAGAAGGTCTTTCTGTCTTGAATCAGGCCATGGCTGCAATTAAGGAGAGGATTGAGGAGAAGAGGGGAGTTTTCAATGTCCAGATGGAGGTCAGTGCTACCTTTTCTCCACTTTACGTTTAAAGTTTTATTCCATTCCCTTGTGGAGTATGAGCACACAACCTGCCCCTACCATCGACTTTTGATCCAGTTACCTTGATCTAAGTGAAACAGGCTGTGGCAATTAGTTTGTATTTTGGTCACATGGGGGAAGCAGGTGGCTTGCTTTTAGATGTCTCTTGTGATCTAGTTGACTGCTGTGGATATATAAATCCAAGTTGTTGTTGTTGTCTGTGTGTTCTGCCACTTATGGGAAGTGCATTCGAGGATGTGTGCCGTTTGCTCCTTCCCTCTCAAAGCTAATCCCCAAACTGATTTCACTTTCAGTCATCTTTCTTCTCACCCCCCTCAGCTTGCACACCAAGCTATTCGGCACTTTGAGACATCCTCCTGACTAGATAGGTGCTATACAAATATAAATTGTACACTGCATCAGTGAGTACAATATGCAAAATGGAGTGAGAATTTGAAACAGTGCTTTGAAGAAAAGAATAAAGTTCTATAAAAAGAAAGCTAGCATATGTCTAAATTTAGCAGGCTGAACCAGATAAATGTTAATGTGGCATGTTTAAAGGGAAAATAAAATGTTAGATTTCTATCTTTATATCTTTAGTTGTTCCACCACTTTATCCTATGTGAAGGATCTATCTAAATGTAAGTTGTTGTTGCTACCTTTATCCTTGCATTCTGTACAAAATTAGTCTACTTACTATCTTCTGTCTAGGTGTGTTGTAGTTCATTTTTTTTGTGTTTCATTGCAGGAAAAAAACTAATACAAATTGAGTGTGAGACATGTTTGCGAAGTGATTTGCATTGGAATCCAAATGCTGAGACTGGCTGAAAAAGGTGGTTTCAGCAGGACATGGATTTGATTGTTGTAGTGTAAATGCAGACCACATTGAGCATTTTGCCTCTATGTAATAAGTAAACACTGGCTAGAAGAGTTCTGCACATCTACTTAATTGTATTTGCAAAGCTCTCCTCAGCCTCAGAAGTGCTCTACTGCTTCTAGCAGACTATATCTGGTATTAGTGTGAGTGGATGGGTACAAATGGAATATTTCTGTGTCTATTAGCATACTTAAATAAGCCTAAGGATGAGAAGGCTTAATTTTTATAATCACCCAAATCTAGATTTTTGTGTTCTCTGCCTTTAACAGTTGTTCTGAGAAGCGTTTTAATGCTATTTTCTGATGCTTTTTTTAAACTTTTCTCAGCTCGTATAAGTCTTCCATCAAGGAAATTTGATAAATCTTCACAATGTGAGATTGAATGCATTAAAATTATTCTTTTTCTGGCTTTCACAGCCCAAGGTAGTTACAGACACAGACGAGACCGAGCTGGCTAGGCAGCTTGAACGACTGGAGCGGGAAAATGCTGAGGTTGATGGAGACGATGATGCTGATGAAATGGAAGCAAAACCTGAGGATTAATGCTGTGGGAAGGTTATGTACACAAGAAGTGGATCAGGGAAACGTAAACTCCAATCAAAATACAGACTCCAAAACCATCAGTATTGGATGTATCCAAACAATTTCATTCAAGAGTATTTTATTTCCCATTTATACAGGTTACAATCAGGGATTGTTTTTTACCATTTGGAATTATTTTTCAAAGTATCCGTTCCTATTGAAAATGTTCACAGTTGTCTTAACTCTGAGAAGCTGTAACTGTTCTCCAAAAATAGTGAAATCTTGATGGAGGGAGTGGAGTTAGGCTTGTATCTTAAACAGAAAACTTCAAAATTATATTGAGACGCTTGTAAATCACTGATTGTGTAACACTTAACCTCACAGTGGAGTTTTACAAGAATATGGCTCTGCAAGAGGGACAGAACATTTCTTTCTAGCAGAATTGTATTCAGACCTGAAACAATAAATATTTGGAAAATTTAAAATGACTTGTGAATCTCAAGCCTTTAACGTTTTTTTTACACATCCACATCTTTACACTTTTGCTATATATTCATAAATGTAACATAGTATACATAGTATAATGAGCATCATTAATAGCAACCTGGAAAGCAATGAAGATTGCTTGATTGCTTGTTCAACTCAGAAACCACTTAACTGCTGCACATAGCCTTAGTTCTATGTAGTATGAGATGCCATTGCGTAACATTAAGTAACATTAAACAATTTTATCTCATGATATTGTGAAGTTTTGATTTACTTATTTTAAAGATCTATGTAAATATGATTTTGCAGCTTTGACAAATTTTAAAATTTGATAATGGGTGGCGTTCGGTATCTACAGGTTCCTATTGCATTTTCTTCATTAAAAGATGGAATGATATACACTAATTACAATGTACAACAGTTGGATTTGAATATTTTCATAGTTAACTGTGACTACTTGTTTAGGTCTTCTGCGATTCAATAATTTCTGCCTAGATTAAATTGAATACAATATGGTGCCTCATTTCAAAAGAAAAGGCATTGCTTTGTGCCAGCCACACCACCTATTACCAAAATGAAGGTGAACAGAAATCGCTGACATTTTTGACTTGGGTCACAAATCTTTGAACACAAAACATTTAATGGACAAAGAAACCACCAGTATCCCTGTTGAGCAGAAGGGATCCTGTGGTTTAAACCTTTGATAACTGATCTTCTGATGTGGGAAGCTTCAGAAAATCACACAAACTTGTAGTAACAACAAATTACCTTATATAACGCCTGTCACGTCGGGAGGACTTCCCAAGGCGCTGGACAATCAGTGCTTCGGACCATGATTAAGTTTTCTAAAGGTTGACCAGTCATAACAGCACAGCAAAGATCTGGTTTCATTCAGACACGTTGCATCTCGTACAATCGAGGAAAGAATCTGATGAGATGTATTACTTAAAACTAAATTAATTTTAAAAATACAACCAATAGGAAATGACTAAATATACTACTGTTGAATTCAAAATAAATACTACCATCATTTAATTCCGCTGCATAAAGGCAAATAAGTCAATACACAATTGATGAAATCAGAAGTTTTTTTTCCAAGTGATTGGTTTTGACCTACCCTCCCCTAATTTTTGAACTTCAAATTTCCAGTCAAATAATTATGACTAAAGTAATTTAACAAGAATTTTATATGCCGATTATTAGACTGAGCTTGTTGCAAGACGTTATTTGGATATTTACGGCCTTAGTTTGCCTACCTAAAGTCGACCCCTACTCTGGAAATAAATGAACCTTTCAGCATCTTCTTGGCAGTGCAGGTATTATCTTGGATCAATACATTTTGCCACTAGGTATTAAAATGTATATTGGAACAAATGATACCCCACACACAATTCTGGATCTTAGCCATACTGCACTATTCTGCACTGTTAGTCAAGTTCATAGAATTATACAGCACGGAAGGAGGCCACTCGACCCATCGTGTCTGTCCGGGCTCTTTGAAAAGAGGTATCCAATTCAATCCCACTCCCCCGCGCTCTCCCCATAGCCCTACAAGCTTATCCTCCCCAAATAATTACTCTCTTGAAAGTTGTTATCGAATCGGCTTCCACCATCCAATGCATTCCAGATCCGAACAACTTGCTGTGAAAATATTTCTCCTCACCTACCCTCTGTTTCTTTTAACAACTACTTTAAATCGGTGTCCTCGGGTTTCTGACCCACCCGCCAGTGGAAATATTTTCACCTTGTTCACCCTATCAAATCCCCTCATAATTTTGAAAACTTGTATTAAGTCTCCTCTTAACCTCTGCTCCAAGGAGAATAATCCTAGCTTCTCTAGCCTCTCCTGATAACTGAAGTCCTTCATTTCTGGAACCATCCTGGTAAATCTCCTTTGCACCCTCTCCAATGCCTTGACATCCTTCCTAAAGTGTGGGCCCCTGAACGCAGTACTCCAGCTGCGGTCTAACCAACGTTTTATAAAGGTTCATCATAACCAAAAGTTGTATGGGATTTGATGAAAGCTTAGGAATGGGTCAGCTCTGTGTAGCAAACAAACCAAGGGTGTTTGACTCGGAATATATTTTTTATATTACTATAAGTTAATCTCAACCATAAAGTTGCATGAAGCAATTTTCATCCAATTTTCAAGGGTTGCACAATACAGGATTTGTTTTGTTTCTCATTTAATGTGTAAGCATAACTCCACCCACAGTCATAACATTCAGACAAACAACTTAACTAATTGGGAGCACATTTTTTAGCTTGTTTATCTTAATTACTGGGTTTGGCAAGTGCTTTAAACTGATAGGAGCCATAAATATGAGTAAGAAAGTTTGACGTGCAAATTATTCATAATTGAGGAGAACCAATTATTTCTGTTCCAAGGTCATTTTCATTGAGGAAAAATCATTCCTGTGGTTAATTTAAGTGTAGAGTTTGATACAACTTTTTAAATCTAACTTTGCCAGATTAGTTTTGCAGGTTCTATCCACAGTTACTTAGTACATATTTAAAATGAGTTAATATACAAATTCAAAATGAATTAATACTATGCGTTATTGTAATGTGTACTAACTATTCATATTAGAAGTTTTAAGTGTACAACTATATTTTTTGAGTCTTGAATCTATTTACCTTACGTGTTATCAAATGCTTGGAATTTACCTCATACTGATTGACTGAGGTCACCTTCACCTAAACCACAACTGGCTGTTTAGCCACCTCAACAATTTTTTTGGAGAATTACTTAATAAAGAATTGCCTGTGCTGTGAATAAATGATTCAATCATGTCTGAAATTGTAAACTGGAAAGAAATGTGCTGCTTGTTTTGACGAGCCAGTCTTGGTCCTTGACTGTGGAAAGGTGCATGACCATACATGATCATGGGTTGTTTTTCAGACATGTACAGCAATGAAGTAGGCTGGCAGTTTCGGAATTACCTAGCTATGGTGATGCTTACCTTAACAACCTGGTGTTTTTGAAATGTCCACATTTCCAAACAGTATATTCAGGACAGAGATGTACTTTTAAATAAATTGTCCGAGTCAGTGAGGGTTTCTTTGGAGGTTTGTGGAGAGTTTTAAACATTTAACCCAGTTCTCAAAGGTGATGGGGAATATTCCTACCTATTGTGCCAGAATTCCCCCTTTTAACCTTTAATGTATTGAAAAATATTACATTGGAGTCTATTGTTTACTGATTCCTGCCCCAAGTGAGTCCTGTAGCCTATTGGATAGAGCTAACAACTTCCTGGTAACCTATTCAGCTGTTCATATCCCTAGGGCACTATATTGGCTTTAGGTGTAAGGAGGAAACAATCAGCCTGGAATAGGGCTAACCCTAATTCCAAATCCTGGTTGATATCTAGAATCCCCTGACTGGAAAGTGCATGTGTGTTGTGTCCAATGAGTACTCAATCGGATTCTTTTGATATCTTGGTCACATATGAAAAATAGTCTCTTTTTATTTCTATTCCTTTTGCGAACATGCTCATTAAATCTCAATGTTCATGATTAGTAATTGTATGTAGGTGTGAGAGGTTGCAGTTTGTTTCTTATCTGTTTATCTCCAGACGGATGCAGTTTTTTTTATTTAAAATATTCGTCAGTCAAATTATACCAATAAAGACAGTGCCAACAGGGATTACTCAGACTACTCATACTGACTGCACCCATTTAAGGTGTGTATAAGGCTGGGGAAGTGTAGACACGTCATGGTGTGGTCTCTCCTGAGGTATTTAAAGTTCAGCCTTCAGAAGTCTGCACACTTTGAAACCGGATGTTTCACAACAATATGCAGGGAATGACTACCACAATAAGGGAAGGATTCTTAATCAAAAGGGTAAGAGAAACTTATTCATTGTAAGCTTTATTCTTTTCTTTCTAAGAGCTGGGAAAATGTATTTGCACCAGTCATTGTTGAAGTGGTTCATAATAGTTTACTTGAACATAAATCAGTGAAGATTAGAAGTATTCCAAACAAGTAGCTTGTTTTAAAACACTGGAACTGCATTTCATATGTTTTCTAAATGTACAATTCATTGTGTTCTCATATTCAAAGTTCAGAACTGAGCGTTTTAATTCTGTTCCCTCCCTCATCATTTTATAAACTTTCCACACAGTTTCTTTCTACCCCTTTCCCTCCTATTATTCAACCAAAAGCAGCCAATGCATGTCTTTTATGAAATGTGTAATTTTGTTCAAGCTTCAATTTTCTGCTTTACTCAGCACAAACACACACAAACTTTCCAGTAGATTTCACTGGTAATCCTGAATAGGAAACCTGGGTGAGTTTTTTTTTTCTCTTGTCCATGACCCTGATGCCCATACTCCAGTTGAGATTAGCAAACACATAGAATAGGAATCAAACCTGGGATTTTTCCAACTTGGATCACTCAATGGCAGATTTGACAGTGCACTGGGCCATAAATTAGAATAAATCGCTTTTTTTAAATGTAAAAACAGGAATGCGAAATTCTCTAACATAATATTCTACTCTTGAGTGACATTTAGAATCTTCTTGCTGTTTACTATTCATTCCTTTTAAGGTTGACATTCAATTGTTTGTATTTTAGGGTCACATTGTTCAGAACTGGAAAGCAAGATGGTTTGTTTTGTTCAAAGATCAACTTCTTTACTATAAAATTGAAGAAGGAAAGAAGGAATCTCAACCCAGAGGCCAGATTCCGCTCCAAAGTTGCACTCTTATCTGTCCCTGTGTCGATTATGAAAACCGGCCGGTAAGAATTATGAGGAGTGTATCTTTATGTAGATGCCAGCGCCTATTACATTTTTCTCTGATTTATAGTTGCTTTATTAAAGATCACTTAATTAAGGATCTTATTTAATTTGCTTGTCATCTGCTTGTGCTGATTACTTTTACTTTTAGTTTGAGGCTAATTTTAACAAAAAACAGACTGGCATCTGAGGCATTGCACATCTTATAAAAGCTGTTGTCAAATTTCAAGTAAACCTTCCTAGCTATTAAATCATAGGAATAAGGGTAACTCTTTAAGAGTTAACTGATGTCAGGCAGGCAAGAGAAGACGTGCTATATTTTTCTTAGCATCCCTGGACTGAGGAACGGGAAATCTAGTTAGAAAAAGTCCGGCTCTGTTGTCAGATCACCTGGGATTAAATAACGACATGTATCAGTACTCACTTGTCTATGAAACCTTCTCCCAACATTAATTAATGCCTTCACGAGAAGGGGAACACACACAAAAAGCCGCGTTAGATAATATGACATTTACTTTCCATTTACTTTGTTTGATGGATGGCGGGGGTGGATGTAATCTAAATTTTCCTATAAGAAGCAGGTAAGCGTGTGTGGTGTATTTGTGTACCTTGCTTATTCCTTAGATAATGCATGTTTTTTTTCTGCTGTGTTGTCCTCGGTGTTTTCAACAAACGTGGCTGTGGAATATAAATTCAAGAATTGTTCCAGACAGTGTAAAAGCTCAGCCAGCAGGGGACCCAGCGAGCTCTGCTGGGAGTTGGTAACACATATACAGTACTCAGTGTATGCATTGCCTCACTTCCAACATTGCATATTCATTCCTTTTAATATTACTGGCCTCAGAGACCAAAAGGAACATGTACCAGATATAGTGCCGTATATAAAGTAGGATTCTGATAAGGAGCAAAGGGTTTTGTGGAACAGTAAGTTTGGATGCATGAACCTGATGTTCCATCTGCCTTCTCTACACAGGATGTTAGTGTTCAGACTGACAGTACGTTGCTAAGTGATTATTGGCATTTGCAATAAGGTACCAACCTTTGAATCATGTACAAACTGTCAAAACAGAATAGGATTTGGTCAAAACAAGACAAGAACCGAAGTTGAGGACAAAGTCTGAGCATGTGCATTTTTTTTAACAGCTGATGATTAAATTGAAGACTCAGCAATCTATTGAGTATTTCCTTCAAGCTTGTTCCCGTGAAGAACGTGATTCCTGGGCTGCTGATATTAATAAAGTGATCAAAGCTGTTAATCCAAAACAAACACAACAGCTGGGGACATCCTTTAACTCAACATCAGACATCAGTCTCAAGTATGTGTTCATGACCCTTTTCATAATGTGTTGCACTCCTCTCCACCAGAGTTTTCTCCTTTTTCATCCTTTCTCACTCTGGAGTAGGGGTTCAAGGCTGACAGAGAGCCCTCTGATATCTTACTCAATTTAAAATTCTTAATATATGAACCAAGTTGTACTGCACTCACATTGTCTTTATTAAATTAGCCATTGAGGAGAAGTGGATATCTTGAAATGTGCATCACTGTCAGCTGGTTTTCTCATCAAAAAGGCATTGATAACCAAATTCATTTCATATCATAATATATGGTTCAGATTACATACCCCTTCTTATCCCATCCAAATAATGCAACGTTCACCCATTTTCAGTGTACAATATATTTCTCCATTGATCCAGAACATCAAAACGAATGCTATTCGTTATTGTTGCTCTTTGTAACAATTAGTTATATTATAGTGGTTATTAATGGCTGTCTTAATGATTCTTTACCTTTTTAATCTGCAGTCACTTGATTGATGCCATGCACGATAGTCACGGTGGGATAAAGGAAATGGCAAACACAGAATGTGGGAACACCTACAAGATGACTTTCACTGGTAAGGAAAGGAACCAGAGGAACATGTACATAACCAAAACGCAAATCACTGGTTCTCCATTTCCTAGGATGGTTTGCAGTTGCTTAGCCTAGTATGAATGTTGCATAAAAGTTGCCTTTTGAGTACTTACTAGTGATACCTACAGGATTGTGTAACCTGACAGCTGCAGGTTCTCTTTGATCTCAATTGGTGCGAGTGAGCCAGGTGTAATTTCTTAACTCTGCCTTCAGCAGTAACCTAAATCTCCATTTCATGCTTTCATCCTGTAATTATTCTTTGTGATGTTGGTAGAGTTGCCAGGAAACCAGTTTAAATGCCCCTCCTCCTCCCATTCCCTGGTGCACTGAGATAACATTTCTGTGCAAGAAACGATCACAGTGACTAACATAAACTGATGCTTGAAAGCTGCTGAACGTGTCCAGACGAAACAAATTAATTGTAGCTGATCACACTTGGTATGATACCTTTAATTATTTCTGTACCCCACTCCAATATTCTACGATCCTTTTAAAGGTGCTTTGAAGCCTGCGTTTTTTTTAACATCCGCTGGAGTAATAGTTTTATGTACATTGGCCACCCTCCAATATCATTCCATAGTGCCTCCTTAAAGAGACTATTATTCACCTCTGAGCTTCGTCAGAGTTGATGTACTATTTGACTGAAGAGCACTGCAGCCAAGCCCAAGCCTACCCTGGCTTGTTGTTTCCTTTCAAACACGCACATCTTCCAGAAGACGTTGTCGGAAATTCAGCTGATTAACCCCTCCCAAGCCTCTAGAGATCTACTGACTTAGCAAACACAGGGATGGCTCCTGGGGCCTTGCAGATCTGTATGGCTCGGTTACTCAATTAATACAATTTCTGAGCTATTGAGGGAACGGTGTTTAATTGTTCCAATGAATGTGAATATTTATTTTATTAAACAGTAATTGCTTATTGCAGTCAAGCCAGAAATACTGATAACATACCATTGGAAAAAAGAACTTCTCATTTCTATTTTGTTCATTGTGAATGGAGTCAACCATTTTCCTGCTTCCCATGTGTTTATCTCTGAAGGTTCATCAGTGGTCGACTGGGTGATGTCCTGGAATTTTGCCCACTCCCGTCTGGACGCTGTCACGTTAGCTTCCATCCTGGTCGAAGAAAATCTCATCACGCCAGTGGGTCCGAAAAGTACAAAAAGCGTGCGCAGCATGCCACTTGGAGAGCAGTTAATGGATGATTCAACAGTACTTTATTGTTTCGTAAGTACGCTGTCTGTGTTCAATTAGCTGGTGTTTACTCCTACGGTTCATTGTTTTTCAAAGATTTTAAAATGCATTATTGAAAGTAATTTATTGAACTTGTAACTGGGGGGGAAAATCTCAGGACTGTTCATTCTATTATGACCTAGTGGGATCACACTGTCATGAAATTAAAGTAATGAATCATCACATCAGTACCATCTAGGACGTAAAATTTGTTTTTTTTTACACTGTGGTATGGGTGTGAGTGCCTTGGGTTTTGACTCCACATGTGGAGGAAGAGTCTAAAGCACAAATCTGTTCCTGTTTGCCTACTGTACCAATGCTGGATATGAACCTCCCCTTTAATGCATGTATTTTCTCCTGCAGATCGAAAACAAGAACAAAATTGACAACTCCAATGACATCATAGATATAAACCCCTTAGAGATGAGCGGCAAAATTGTGAAGCAAGGATATTTAATGAAGCAGGTACTTGATCTCCCATTGACTTAGCAGATGATCTCAGCCATTCATTACCTTGGAAATATGAATATTCTGGAAATTAAAATTAGATTGCAGTAAAACTCCCTTCAGCTTTGGAGTTGCCTCCGGTGTTGCCAAACCTTGATTTATTGTCTCAGAAATCTGCACTCACTCAGACTGTTAATCTATGTCCCGGTCCCATTCCCCCCAAACCCCTACCTGCTGTGTTATTGCTCTGCCTGGAGCTAGTAGAGCTCATAGTTAAATTCTACTCCTCTACTGTACATGTCTAATCCATTCTGTATTTGCACTGTACTTAGGGACACACCAGAAAAAACTGGAAAGTGAGAAAATTTGTTCTGAGGGCAGAGCCTGCATACCTGCACTACTATGATCCTTGCAAAGTAAGTGATCTATAATGTATCTTTGTAACTTTCTTTGGTAAGGGATATGTCGCTTTCTCCCTCTGCAAGGGTGCCTCCACACCACCACTGCTTTTGTCATGTTGAGATTAGGTGAGGAGAGATCCAAGTCCATTTTTTTTTCATCCTAAATCACAAACAAGTGCTGCCCTTAGAGCTGGGCCAGCAACAAAGGAAGAATTATCTTTTAAAAATAACTGTAAGCAGTCACGACAGGTTCTTGAGGACACTCAGACCAATTAGGTTTTCTTATAATTATTTGGGGATGACAAGTTTGCAGGGCTATGGGAAAAGAGCAGGGGAGTGGGATTGATTTGGACAGCTCTTTTCAAAGAGCCAGCACAGACACAATGGGCTGAATGGACTCCTTCTGTGCTATATAACTCTATGATTCTATGATCTCACCTCTGTTACTGAGGCAAGAGGCCTAGCACAGAGCTTCAATAGGTAGCACTCACCTCTTCTCAACCACTGTGTGCTCAATGAGTCTAGGTGAAGGGCGAGACAAGTAGCTTGAATGAGGAAACAATCCCTTCACTAAATCAATCTGATTTTTCCCCCCTACTCCCATGTTGTATATTTTTGTTGATCAGCCGGGTGTCTGACACACGCAGAAACCCATGTCAGCTTGGAGCCAATTCAGCTCTCAGGAGACCTCAATTAGAGCCCAAACTAATACATGAGACAACCAGAAAGCATGCTTCTAATTAATAATAAAAAGGAACATAACTACTCAACTGTAAACTGAGCGTAAACGTAATCTTCATAAACCAGTCCAATTAGTTTAAACACATTGTACAAAAGCTGACCGTGGTTTTCAATTCAAATTCCACAGCATACAATTCCTGAGCAGATTCTAAGAGCACATGGTAACGGAATGCCAATCAGGTTTTAAACTAGGAATGGAGGTGCGGTTGCTAGCAGTTTGATTTCTGCATGTTGTTTTTCCACATATGTGGAGTTTGAAACTTTACTGAAAAACTTCTAATCTCTAAACGGCTGACTTCAAATTCCTGTTTTCTGTGTGTAGGAAAAGGAAGACCATGCTGCTGGTGGGTTTGCTCTCCGAGGCTGTTTAGTTTCTGCTGTGGAAGACAATGGAATTGCACCAGGTGAGACTGAAAGAAATGATTCCACTAATGATCCGACAAGCGGTATCCTTAAACACGTAAAGCACATTGAGTATCTGTGCAATTGAATGTAAACCAAACATCTATCAAGTCAACTGTGCAGTCACTTGTCTGTAAATCATTTTGAAATGTGCCTGTTGCCTTCTTGGGTTTTCTAAATTCCTTGTGTGCTGTGGCTTGTGTCACAAAGCAGGGAAGAGGCGATAGTTTTGTTTTTCTTAAGCCAAGCACACTTTTTTTTAATATGAATTGCACGAACCTTCATTATTTGACTTTCAATCTTGCAGGAATAAAGGGAAAAGTTCAAGGCAATCTCTTTAAGATCATCACAATCCATGACGTCCATTATTACATCCAAACTGGCTCCCCCGCTGAAAGGTCAGCATGGATCAAGGCAATTAAACAGTTAACATAAACCCTCTTAAAAAAAACTGGAGATGAAAAGACTGAAGAAAACAAATGAAAGACATTCCGAAAGTGTATCTGTGTCCTTGCAAAAGATCATTTCCAAAGCAATGATTTGCTTATAACTAACTTTGCATTTGTAGACAATGGACATATGGACATATGGACACAACAAGGAATGTTATTAAGTCTCAAAATGCTGGCAAGTCTGCACGACTCCTGTCTGGGTTGATCTGTTGTAAACATTTTCAACTCACACGCTGTGGCCCTGACAAAATACTAATTACAGTATTAAAGCTACTCAAATATAAAGATTGATGTAATACTACAATACAAACCCTATACTACTACTATAATACACACAAACAAAATACTGTAACTCAAAATTAGAAGTATTAACCTATGCTCTACCTAGACAATTATTTTCATATTCTTACCAACTTTGACTACAAGGGTGTGGAGCACCAAATTAGATTTTTTTAAAAATTCAATCTCTTGGTGTTTCAGCCATGTATAAACTTTTATTAGAGTCCAGGGTGGGGGGGGGGGGGTAGGGTTGGGAGGGGAGACAGCTCAACTCCCGTTGTCACCAGGAATAATGTTTCGGAAGAATCTTTCTGAACAAAAGCATAGAAAACTGTGCTTTGTTGTATATTGTATTTATTTTCAAATTATTTATCTATTTTATTTTTCTAGATATATCAGCGCTAATTTTAAATGGTTTTGATTTTATACATCTTCTGATATGAATAAACATGTACAATAAATGAAAAATCCTTTCTTGTGTTTGGTTTCTGATTCAATTGCAAAATGTTCCACCAACTTCAGAAATAACTTGTTGCTGTAATGGGAAGGCAGTTGGCTCTGTATGCTGAAAGGATGAGATTAGATAGACCAAAGTGTCAAACTTCTCTTGTGACATTACAATAACAACCACAACTTGCACTTATGTAGTAGCACCCACCACGCAGGCTAGCATCTCAGTGCGCTTAATAGAGAAAGTGTGAGAGATATTACACCAATGTTGGTCTGGAATTATGAGTGAAATCAAAAGATTTTTTTTTAAAAGTGTCCTTAAGTAATTATTAAATAAGGTGAAGTGCAGAGCAAATTTTTTACGGCTCGTTTTGTGCTATTTCCTGTTTTCAATTGGATTACTTGTCTATGCGTGAGGGGCGCCATGTAAATGCAAGTTGTTGTTGTTCATTATGCTGAGTCGGCTGATCCAGGTACAAGGAGGAATGCTGCAATTGGCCCCTGTTCCTTTTGATAGGGAGAGAAAAATGAGCCGGGATCAGGATTCCTGCTCTTCATTATTTTTGCAGTGCCCCCTGCTGGAATGTGTCTGTCCGTCGCCCAGGAGACACAAGCGGTCAATGAAAACAGTGACTGTTTTCTGGGAGTCAGTTGACTGGAGGGGATATTTGCAGGTGAGCTGAATTTTTAAATATCATTTAAATTTCCAATCCAAGGTTTTTTGGATGAGGGGTAGGCTGGGCCTCAGGACGGAGTTTTTTTTAATACACAGAATAATAATAATAATCCTTGCATTTGATATAGTGATTTGTCACGTTGTAGGATGTCTCAAAGCGCTTCACAGCATATACTGTAAAGTGAATTGACGACGTATTTTGTTGTGAAATGTGGCAGCCATTTGCACACAGCAGTGCTCCACAAACAGTCGTGGATTGAATGGCCATTTTATTATTTTTTTAAGGAATTGTTACCCCCGGAAAAGCAATCGACTAAAAACCGGGTTCCTACTTACTGCTAGGTAAACAGGCATGTGGAGTAAGGAAACTCACCCAATGTTTCGCTCTGCCGGGAATCGAATCCAGGTGTCTCGCTTGTGACTGGAACCCATTGCCTGAAAGGGTGGTCGAGGCCGATTCGATAACTACTTTTAAAAACGCGTTGGATGGGTATTTGAGGAGCACGGGTTTGCAGGGTTATGGGGAAAGGGCTGGGGAGTGGGATTGACATTAATTGCTCTATTCAAAGAGCCAGCACAAACTCGATGGGCCGAATGGCCTC
Source organism: Callorhinchus milii (assembly GCF_018977255.1). Classification (NCBI taxonomy): domain Eukaryota; kingdom Metazoa; phylum Chordata; class Chondrichthyes; order Chimaeriformes; family Callorhinchidae; genus Callorhinchus; species Callorhinchus milii. The sequence goes on from NW_024704750.1 coordinate 9,336,671, forward strand.
TTTTTGTGCTGTATAATTCTATGATTCTATGAGGCGAGCGCTCTAACCACTTTGTGTTGTGATGTGGCAGTGTGTGTGTGTGTATGAAAATTAACTTTGTCCAATTGAAAGACCTAGGCGCGAGTAAATATACTAATTCTATGATTGAATCTACAGTGAGAACTAAATGTTGTTTTATGTTTTGACCTCCTGTTCCTTCATTTTTGATCTCCCCATAGCCCAATACCATTTGAGGCCCAAACAGTAGCTAATTTTTCTTCCTAACAGTTAACTGTTCATTCTTCTGTCAGCCCACACACTGAGTGTTTACAGATTATTTAAGCTTCTGCAAGATATCCACAAGAGGGAAGCCAAATCTGTTCATGAAAAATGTTACTGAGATTCTGGTAAGGTCTGTTGAAGCTTGTGAAAAACTCTATTGCTTACAATTGAATAAATCATGGGAATATCTTGATATTGACCCAAGTAAAGCTTTTGCCCTTTTGCTGAAATATAAATGTTGCCTAACGTATGGTTAATTGAATACGTAAAGCTAGCACAAACCATACTTTTCTAATGTATGGTTTGTGCTAGCTTTACGTATTCAATTAACAAGTAATGGTAAGAATGCAGTGCAAAGTCAACAATTAATAATAATAATCCTTGCATTTGATATAGCGCTTTTCACGTCGGGAGGACGTCCCAAAGCGCTTCACAAAACACACTGTAAAGTGAATTGACTGTATATCTGTGGGCGAACGCGGCAGCCAATTGCGCACAGCAATGTCCCACAAACAGTCGTAGATTGAAAATGACTGATTTTTTTTTGGGGGGGGGATTCCATTTTAATTGCAGCACTATTGATATAAGAGTCGGTATGCAAAAGGTGGAAGACAAGGGGCATGAGCAAAATATGAATTTGTACCATGCTTTTGTGGAGGTGACAGGTCTTTCTAACCTTCAGCAGAGATAGCATTTGTAACTTTTCCAGCTTTGGTTATCAGCAAAACTTCATGGAAAAGCAGTCAATTACATAATTAGATGCTATGCACACTGGTGTTTACAGTTACTGATGTATCTCAATCACAGTTTATTTTTGGCATTGTTTTTTCAACACTGGAAGTATTACTTACTAACAATGTGGTGTTGTTAGTTTCATTCAGTAGGGAGTAATAATAATAAATAATAATCCTTGCATTTGATATAGCGCTTTTCACGTCTTCTAGACGTCCCAAAGTGCTTCACAGAACATACTGTAAAGTGAATTGACTGTATATTTGTGGACAAACGTGGCAGCCAATTGCGCACAGCAATGTCCCACAAACAGTCGTAGATTGAAAATGACCAATTTATTATTGTTTTGTTTTCTTGGAGGGATTATTATTAGGCGTGTGGAGTAAGGAAACTTGCCCAAGGTTTCGCCCTGCTAGGAATTGAACCCAGCTCTCGCTTGCAAAGCAAGTGCTCTAACCACTGAGCCACAGGACTCCAATTGGAATCAAATCCAAGACAACAGGTAGTTGGAAACATCAGGAATGTTTAAAGAAAAGAAATCAGGAATGCAAAAGAATTACAATTTAGTCTATATTATTTATGCACTTTTAAGTTTAATTTTGAACAATTGACAGTGCATGGAACCTTCCACAACAAACCCTTCTCGTCGAATCCCATAAATTAAATAGGAAAAATATACTTTTTCAAGACCCAACTATTGAAGATGTTCAGGAAATTGTGTTGCTTCGAAGGCTGGTTATTTGTCATTTTGGTGCAAGATAAAGGAGCTCTAGGGTTTTTTTATACAAAAATTATAAAAAGTTGTCAAAAAATCATCCACATGCTTGTGTTCAGGCTTTTGTTTTCAGCATCAAACCACTTTAGTCAGGCAAACATCACCTACGATTTTTAAGGAGGTTAGTTTTTGAAGTTGCTTTATACGATGTGTAAAATCAAATACCTGCTGCCCGTCAACCTGCACACGGAATTGCTGGTGTTCACACAGGATTTCCATCTGAAAGCAACATTTCAGTTGTTACAAATTGAACATCTATCACAGAATTCAGTCAGACTCCAGCTCTAGTTGGAGCAACAATAAATGCGTTCGCTGAACAAAGTTAAGGAGCAAATTAATTTACTAGCGGTCTTTGTTTTTACACAGATTCATTACTGGGAATAATCAGTTGCGAAAGTGTCTGATGTAAATCAAAAACTCGTCTCACTCCAATGGCTGCACATTCACCCACAAAATACACACAGCTACGCCACAGTATATTCTGTGAAGCGCTTTGAGCTTCTAGAAGACGTGAAAAGCGCTATATCAAATGCAAAGTTTATTATTATTATTATAAAGCGCTGTATCAAACACAAAGATTATTATTTCACCAATTGATCATGCTCCGTTTGAACTGATGAAAAGTTCCATTCACCTTAAAGTCCTGTGAAGGTGTAAATGGAAAATAAGGTAAAATTCTTTCTTCTTTTCCCCATTCGCCAGAAACCTTGGCATTTCGTATAACTGAGCGATCCTGAAAGCTAACGGTCAAGTGAAGGCCAATGTCGGTGTCTGGGTCCGAAGAGTTATTGATGAGACTTACAACAAAACTGTGGGATAACAGCAGATTACAGTGTTAGAATTAAGTGTTTATTGAAGAAAAATAACATTTGAAATCTACGGTCAGGGCAAAAAGTTTCACCTTTTCTTTCTCTATAAAGTGGTAACTTGCACTAGGACAGAGAGCCAAGATCAACATCCCTCAGATTGATACCTCCCCCATCCCAATTCTTCACATGGAGGTTTGGCTGTGAGCTCTGGCAGACTATTGTACAGAATCCGTAAGTCTGACCCTGAGTGGTACCAACACCCAATATTGGCTTAAAACACTTCAAGGTAAGGTACATTTTAACCAGATGTATCGTGAAGCATTTGCCAGGCTCTGCAAACACTGGGCTTTAATCTTAACATCAGAAGAGTACTTCTTCTGAATGACTGAATTTTTTCCAGTTTTTCTCCAAGTTGATGAACCATGGACTTGTCACAATGGTGCACTAAAGAATATAGACAGTGGGTACATTTTTCCTACCATATACAGCTAAACTGTGAAAATGCCAAGCAGTACTAAATGATTTTCTTTCAAACGGCAGTTGTCTTTCGGGTGAGGAAGGATTGGTTGCTGAATGTATTGAGAGCTGAGGAGGGGGAAGGGTGCAATGTTGGAATTCAGTGGGAGATGTGAAGTGTGATGAAGCACTAAATACAAGTTGGGGATTGAGGAAGCAAAACTAAAAAAATGACAATTTGATCTGATCACATTCAGCTGTTTGTTTCTTCTGTTTTAGAACTGTCTTGATCTTGAACTAATTTGCTAAAATTCACTCTTCCCTCAGAGAAGCGAACGGAACCAAACAGTTTTTTTTGCCAATTTCCTCTCCTTTCCTGAAGATGCTGAAAGGTTTTTTTGAATATAGTTCCACAATCCCCACTAACTCTTAAATACCTTGTCCCAGGTGAGGTCTGGTAGCCTAGTTGACTATGGGAAAGGGACATGAAGCTTAATGCCTAACACACCAACACCAACAATCAGATCACAGGAGAAAGATCGAGAACTTTTTCTTTCCCCTCCTTGCTAACTTTTTTTTAAGATTTATTATCAATATTGCAGGATTTGTTTGACAAAAATACAACACTCCAAATTTCTGCATTTCAATCATTGGTGCACTGATCATATATTTCATAGTTAGCATGAACCTGCTGATATACTGTACAAGAAAAACAGATAAACAAGAGATTTGGTAATGATCCCTACACAGACAACAGTTTAGTGGATGAATTCAGTGCCAAGTGTGATAATAATCAACGTAGACCAAAATAGCCCCAGCTTTAATGTCTGGTATGTACTCAGTGTAGCTGATCTCATCAAGGCCACAGTGGTACCACAACAATTGGCCTCAGTACTCATGGCCTAGGGAATTTGAATGGGATGGGGAAATCAGTCAGGTTTCCTGTTTCCTATCTCTGCCCAGTGATCTTCTGATGCTGGAGATATTGGAGAGTCACTGGTGCCTGTAAAATTGTACTCTACTTTGTGTGAATACCTTCAGGACAGTGAAACGGGAGAAAAGTAAAGCAAAATGGAAGATATGATCTGACTTAGTTTCTCTTGAAGATGGAATAAAAGATAGTGGAAGGTTGGAGGCCTTGGACCACACTTCCTTTAAAGCATTGGGTTTGTCTGTTCAGATGGGAAATGGTGGAGATGGAAAATAGGAGGAAACATAATTGAAAAAAATGAAGAGAAGGGAAAAAAGGATTCTATTATATCTTTTTATAGTTAAGATGTAATAGAATCTTTTTATATCTTGATACAGTTCAAGATCCTGGTCCTCACTTTCAAAGGACTACATGGCTTGCTCCCCCCTGCCTCTGCAACCTCCTAACTCCCTACCAACCTGCCCGCTCCCTCCATTCAGCAGGCTCTGGCATGCTTCACATCCCCTGCCTCACCTGCCCCACCACTGATGCATGGGCCTTCAGCCACTCTGCCCCCACCCTTTGGAACTCCATCCTGCAGTCCCTCTGACTCACCTCTCCCTTGCCTCCTTTAAGACCCATCTCAAGACCCTCCTCTTTGACCAGCCTTCGGTCACCCTCCTTCCCCTCCCACCCTGCCCTCTACCCTCCCTCTTATCCCAACCCTTAGCTTGGGTCCGAAACAGCGCCTTGGGACGTCCTCCCAATGTGAAAGGCGCTATGCAAATGTAATTTTGTTTTTGTTGTTTATACCACAGTAAAACAAAGTTGGATTATTAAACCTTGGAAATACAAGAGTGTTTTTCTTTTTGCCGTAAACTATCTTTTTCCCTCAGGGAGAATAGAAATTAAACTATGCACAGTATGTATTCCAGAAAGCAGTAAATGCTAACTCTTCCTGTACCAGGAAATCCAGCTTCACATTATGAACTCTCTCTCCTGCTTAAGTAATAATTTTCATAAAAGAATAACAGATACAGAATTGTCATCTGCCTGGCCTTCTCCTTTCCCTTCCCCCACATCGAGATGTTCCATTCTCAACCTTGTCAGCTGAATAATGTGCTTTTGAACCTGGCAAACCTTGAACCAATCTTTCAATTCTGTTTACTCATTGAGATGTCCACTGATATCCTCCACCTGCATCAAAGTGATCAATGAGCCAACAAGCTGATCTGTGACATTATTGACTTATTTAACAAAAGATTCGAGTGTCCCCTTCCCATTACACATGTCATCCCTCCAGAATGGGGCAATGCAGGGGCGAGGAAGCTGTGGTCAAATGTATCTCCAGGTTCCCTACAATGGCAGGCATCTAGTTCCAAATAACCTAATATTTACTTCTTTGTCTTGCTTTTATCTCACTGGTGTTCTATCAAACTAAGGGCTTGTAATCCCAGACGTCTGTGGGTTTGTGAGTATTGTGTGAAGTTATGGGACAGATGCCTTTTCAAACGCTGCAATGGAGCAATGTTTGGTGCTTCCAAAAGTCGAGGATAATGTGTCCCAGCAAAAATGCCTGTTAAGCAAAACCATTGAACGTCACAGTTCAGTTTACTTATGGTTTGCCGAATTGCAGCTGAACCGACCTTGCAGTAAAGGGCACAAGTGTTGTTCTACTCAGGATTTTCCACTGTTTTGTTCCCCTTTCCATCTCGTATTAGCACATTTCCCTTGTGAATGCCCTCCATCAATGTTGACTGCTTGTAGCGCTCTGCAAGATCGACTCAGTGACTGGTCTCTCTCTCTCTCTCGTGTTTTTTTTATATATTGTTGCTTGTTTTCCTACCTTGCTTGCTCGCCTTTTCATTTGCAAGGGCTCTGGCAACCTTCCAAAACCTTCCCATTGCTTTTACCCAAATCAGCATTCCTTGGGTGGGGCAACATCATTTACTGAGGTATCTATGCCCACTGCACCATATTGTCAATTCATCAGTTTCCCCACTCCTCTCCCCACCACTTTACACACAGGTTGAATTCAGCTCTTAAACGTTAGGGGCGATTGCTGATTTTCATCCCAAACTGATGTTCTTCTGTTCCCTTCTGAAACATTCGGATCTAATTTGTGATCCAATGGCCAGAAACCGAAAGCATTTTCTCTGTTTACATTGCATACATGTTCACCTGTTTTGCTGTATCCAATCTCATCGATGTCCCAGTTGCCCTGTGAACATTCTTACCCAGTTACTCCCAGCTCATGGTGACCTGTGGTATTCCATGTGACTGGATTTGGCTCAAACGCAACTCTCCTTGAAAGTGATGTTTTGCAAGTCAAAGATCAAACAGCCCATTTAAGGGACCATCCAAAACTCGTTTTCACAAGAGAAATTAGCAATAAACTGGGGCAGGACTCAAAAGCCTTATTCGCACTCATATACTCCGAAAAATATTTGCACACACGTGCATCAGTAATTTATTTTTTTAAATGCTTTCTTTTTTTACAGTATAATGTTTGGAAGCCCGTGTACTCTTATGGACTGTGGCTGGTTCCCTAACTCCAGTACTTGCTGTGTGCTGTCGGCACTCTGTCCTGAGCACGTTTGAGTTGTGTTTAATCTTGACATTTTTTTTTAACGAGTTAATCATTTGATGCCCGAGTGGCCCTTTGCCCATCAAGATCTGTCGGCGTGCGGACCTTACAAGGCAGATCTAACACAGGACTGTCGTTATCACTCTTCTTAAACAGAAAATAACCCACCAGGTGTGTGCCAGACAGACAGACAGACAGACACACACACACCCAGTAAAGGTGACACGCACAGGTGTGTGTGTGTGTGTGTGAGCAGAATCGCCCTTCAACTTCGAGAAACTTATCCCAACTCTACCTTTTAGGCTGCGAATGAACGATCCCAATAATAGTAATCCTCATCGATGGTTTCAGCCCATTTCGGATCTCGCCGACAAAGGGCCGAACCTGTGTGAACAATTAAGACGTGACAGTCCATGTGAAGGCAGAAAAAGGCAACACGTTCAGATCGCATTTCCTCCTCCTCCTCCTCCTCCTCCACTCCACCCCCGACTCAATCACTCGGATTATTATTTGATAAGAGTTGCAAAACCGAGGTCTGTTTGGTTTTAAAGTTTTTGCACAAACACAAACACACACACACACATATATATATAATATATATATGCAATGTATAACACAGCGACACTGGTCAAATAACTCCCACCGGGATTTTAAAAGGAACTTGCAACGTGTCACTCGTCTCAGTCGCGAAAAGCGTGGAAAATTGGGGAAATAATTTGAGATCGCCCATCAAACGAGTTTGCAAAATGAAGGAGGTGTGTGTGGGTGAAGGGGGAATAGTAATATTAATACGTAGATACTACCCCTTACCCAAATTATGTTCTGTATTGGAAAAGTTACTTTGATGTTTAAATGAACCCGCTGGTCAGCTGGACTGCTTTGAAGTTGGAATGAGATCCGACACGTGTTAAAGCAATGAGGATAATATAATACAAGTGGGTTTCAGTCACAATAATTTAGTAACCAGGGCTGCAAAAATCTTCAACCTCCGATTGACAATCTCATGCATAACACCAACGGGGTATCTCTGCATTTCAAGGATTGCTTACCAGAGTTTTAAAACAACCCCCCCACACCCCCCAAAAAAAAACAGCGCAGCAACATTTTACTTGATAGGATGATATTTATTTAAACAGTTCGGAAATAATCGAGGCCAAAAAATAAAATAAACCTGTAAACTTGTTTACAATGGATCATACGGGAAAATATCGAAAGGGTGAGTTCAGACTTACAGCTGCTGCTGACTTGTCGTTGTTGGCCATTCTCTCGCTTTCTTTCTGTTGGTTTCTTTCTGCTTTCGCTGCTGATGGTCGGAGTGGGGGTGGAAGTGTGAAGGGTCGATAGTTGCTGTCCATGAAAGAGCGAGTCGGTGCTGGAGGCGGACTGGCTACTGCATCCATCCACCAGGGCAGGGCAAGGCAAGGCAATTCAAGGCAGGGCAATGCAAGACAATGCAATGCAGGGCAGGGCAAGGCAATGCAAGGCAGGGCAATGCAAGGCAATGCAATGCAGGGCAATGCAAGGCAGGGCAAGGCAATGCAATGTAAGGCAGGGCAATGCAATGCAAGGCAATGCAATGCAGGGCAATGCAAGGCAGGGCAAGGCAATGCAATTGCAAGGCAGTAACACTTTCCATAGCAACCACGTTTGGGTGGGAATTCCGAGAGCCTCCGCCTTCACTGTTTCCAGTGAGAGCTCCAGTCTGCAACCTGTGCCCAGAACAGATAAAGCAATCGCCCCGCAGCACGTTGCCGCAAACGGTCGAGATGACTCCCAACTTTATGGGAGGCGAAAAAAAACACACACACACACACACACACACAGACGATGCATTTTCGGCCAGGCTTGTCCGTGGTCACCATTCAAACCCCCCCCCCCCAAAAAAAAACCAACTCGCGATAGTGTTTTGAGTTTGCAGCCAGGATTTTCCCGATGGCTTTCATTCACTTCTTAATGGATACCTTAACAACGCAGGAAGAAAACCAATGTGTGAAGAAGGAGCAGGACTTATCCCCTGGGTCTTTTCACCAGATGGGGAGACTTGTTGGAATGATTAAACTCCATAGACTTGTTTGCATAAGCTCCGATGTGCTGCCTGGGTTTTCTTCAAATGCATTTTTAATAATAATAAATAATAATTTTTGTTCAGAAATATTTGTTAAACTGATATTTCAATAATCAATGCGTGTGCCAAATGCTGCAACGTCTTAAAGTTAAGTTTGCTCGACTGCTCCCCCACCCCACACACACAATCAATATTATATACACTGCCCTGTGAAGTTATTGAAACCAGTGACCAACATTTTAAGGATCCACGTATATAATGTATCTTTGAGAAACACTCAATAACTATCTTTACTGTAGCTAATGGCCCAATTTTACATTGCTGGGAAGGGAATTTATAGTTCAAAAGTGCACGGAAATGTTTGTCAGAATAGCCCAGTAATCGTAATACCCAATTTAGAGATTGTTTAGCGTTTGCTTTGCTCTGTTGAGTCATAGTTATTTACAGTGCAGGATGATTTCACCAGCAGATATTCAGACATGCAGGCAAAACATATGATGGGTAAATATGCAGCTTGTGGTGACAAGCAGTGACTGAACCATATAGACTGGGAATGAATGTCTGAATTTTGTTGGGCTAACTGATTTAGTTGATTTATAGCATCAGTAACCTGAAAATAATAGTTTTTTGGTGCAGCAAACGCACTTGTTACCCTTGCCGAATCATTGGTTCCTTCCCATTCTCTCTCTGAGCAATATGATTAAGACAGAAGCTTGTCACTCAAGAGTCAGTGCCAGAAACAATGTCAAAAGAGGTGAGAGGAACATAACATGGAAACCAAGGCACTGAAAAAAAACACTGAACAAGAAATGTGGTCAAGCACAGAATCCAAACCAAGAGAGCTTATGTATAAAGATAATGAAAATATTAAACAAGGAAAGAACGCATTTACCTTGCTATTGCACCTTATGTTAAATTATCTCAATTTGTTTTATAATAATTACTGTCAAATGTTATTTATTAAATAAGTTATTAAATAAATTGAATGCAATTCATTAGCCCCAGCGATAATAGAAGAACTGGTCTACATCAAGGATCAAATATCTCCTAGAATTGAGGCTGGATCCTGAAGACCAGTCTTCAAGTCCCGGAAGCAATTTAATTCAGGATGTCTTAAATGAAGCATTTGAAGGAAAGGGGATAATGCAAAGGTCAACTGTGAATAACGATATGAAATCCTGAGAAAATGTGTACAAAGTAGACCAATGAAGACCAGGTCTATTCTTTAAAGGATAATTTGGATAGAAATATCATGGGATGAGGAAGTGGCAGATGTGTGAAATTAATTATACACATAAATTCCTAGTTAAACTCTTTGGAATCTAACAATTGTATATATCAGTGAGACATCCACATGAAGAAACTGAAAGCATTACATGTCGTTGGGTAACTGGACCAGATGGTTACATATGAGAATTTGCAAGGAAATAGATGAGGCTCTGGTTAATATTTTCAGCTTGTCCATGAAAACTGGGTCTGTGGATAGCTCATGTAATCCCTGCATTTAAGCAAACAAGGAGATGAACGTAAATTAGGGAATTTACAACCGGTTAATGTAATTTATGCTGGGGGAACTGCTGAGGAGCTAGCTGGCAGGGTTCAGCTGGAGAATGCAGGAGGTAAGGGAAAGTCAACAAGGTTTTAGGAGCAAAAGGTCATGCCTCACAAAATTACAGGAATGTCTGAGAAGGTAAGTGAGTCGCGATGAAAGATATATTGTGATGTACTTGGATTTTTTGAAAGCATTTGAATTTCACATCTGAGGTGCTTTATTTGAATGCAGTGACCTTGGCTGGTTTGGGGATGTTGGGTGAGGACAGGATCAGCTCAGCTTGGTTCCCTCCACAAGCAAATTGCCTGAGCTCATGTAAAGATCCACTAAGTTGGTGAGGTAATGGAGGGCTTACGGTCTCTGTGGTTTTATATCTTACCTTCAGTTAGTACCTACAGAGTCCTGTATGGAGCCCTGTAGCTCAGTGATTAGAGCACTCATCTTGCAAGTGAGAGACCTGGGTTTGATTCCCAGCGGGGCAAAATGTTAGTCAAGTTTCCTTATTCCACAAGCCTCTATTCATCTAGCAGCAAGTAGGAACCCGTTTGTTAATCGATTGGCGGATCGCTTTTCCGGGGGTAATAATTGCTTCAAAAATATATATATAATAATAATAATAAATCGGTCACTCAATCCACGACTGTTTGTGGGATACTGCAGTGCACAATTGGCTGCCGTGTTTGGCCATAAAATGTACAGTCACCACATTTGATAGTATATTCCATAAAGTGCTTTGAGACAGCTCGAAGACATGATAAGGCACTATATCAAATGCAAGGATTATTATTATTATTACTACAGAAGATGAGGAATAGACAAAATTGGTAGAAAGAAAACAGCCACAATCATTCAGAATTCTGGACTGTGACTTAGAATGGGGCTTCGATGGAACTATTTGTTACAAAGAGATGATGATTAACAGAGTCAAATAGAAATACTTGCTTAACAAAATTACATTCGTTGAACGCCTTTCATGTCAGGAGGACATCTCAAGGCACTGGACAATCAGTGTTTCGGACCCGAGCTGAGGGTCAGGATCAGGGAGGGTGGAGGGCAGGGGCGGAAGGAGGGAAACAAAGGAACAGTCGAAGAGGAGGGTCTTGAGATGTGTCTTGAAGGAGGAAAAAGAAAGGTGAGGCAGAGGGACTACAGGATGGAGTTCCAGAGGGTGGTGGCAGAGTGGCTGAAGGCCCATGCACCAATGATGGGGCGGGCAAGTCAGGGGACGTGAAGCAGGCTGGAGCCTGCTGAGCAGAGGGAGCGGGCAGGTTGGTAGGAAGTCAGGAGATCACAGAGGTAGGGGGAGCAAGGCCATGGCGGGCTTTGAAGGTGAGTACCAGGATCTTGAACTGTATCTTCTATGTGATGGGAAGCCAGTGGAGCTGGGCTTAACATGACTTAACAATTAAGTCATGAGCAATTCCTTGTGTTAAAAGGGTTGCTTTACGGGTGGGGCGGGGGCAGGCATTGGAAAATCAGGCTTCTTTTGCACCTCTAAGTAGCTGACTACAGAGCAGAATAAATGGAGGTCTGGTCTATCTTCTCAGTGGGTATACATATTGGGACTGGGTTCATTAGGACAGGGTAGAGAGGGCCAGTATTAAGGTTTCACTGCATGTGTTGCTGGCTGGCTCTAGATGCTTTCAGAATCCAGAAACCAACGACAGAAATGAATCCAATGCTCTGAGTCATTCTTACTTTCAGTCAAGATAGAAATAATAATTTAGGATAAACATTCATGTTTCCCACACTATGTTACACTATGAAATGTTCCTAGTCTGACCAGTTCACTTCCAATTTTGGAATGTGGATGCAATTATACTCTCTGGCATGAAATCAAATGTGTTTAGCTGAACAAATCTCATGACTAAAAATAGTTTTTAGCTCTTGCCAGTTAGGCTTTTCCCAAAGAGCAATTGAGGGAACCAAACTGATCTACATAATCTCAGATGTAACTCTTTCAGTTGTACCTGTATTCAATAAACTGCAAACTGCAGAATTGCTTTATAGACAGTAGGTGCCCTTGCTTACTGGGATTCAACTAAACTACATTATCTTAGAACAAACTCCTAGAAAAAAAATATTGTTCAACATACTTTATGATGGATGTGCAAATAAAGGCAGGACATATTTACAAAACTATAATGGAAACCAAGATTTTAATATTTTTCAATATTTCCTCAATAATCTAAATCACGCAAATGTGGAATCCTTCCAATAATTGAATCAATGGTGGTTGAGCAGGAGGTTGAGATTCCCACAGATTTTGTGAAAAACATGATGCCTTTAAAATGGTCACAAATATATTAATTGCATTGCTCACAAAATAGGTGTGATCCATGCAAAATTCACACAGTAGTGCCCTAGTCAGGGCATCACTGCAAAAAAAAACTTCTAAGGTGTCGCTGTGTGCTCTAGGAAGGCCAATCTCTGTACTCCCAAGTTTTCCATATACGCTACAAGGTTCGCTTCACAGCATCTGTTTTATTGTGTTTCTATTGACTATTACAACCACTTTTGAGGCTAGTTACAAATTGCAACATTATTTTAGTCACATTCTTCCCCAAAGTAGAGATATAAAATCTGCATTGTTGGCCTGTAGATTGCAAAAAAGTGATGGAATTAAAGAGGACTATATTTAAAATTCAAAGATTATTATATTTTTGTCCTAGACATGACTGCTTCAGAGGCGAAAGAGAAAACGACTTCTCATGAGTCGTACTCAAGGTCTCTGGAAGCAGTAGCGTAGCCTTCTTTAGTTTGATGCGGTACCACTCAAGTCAAAGTTGCTCATGGCTGAGTTATAAAGACATAAGTACCCTGAATATTTCAGTTTCAGAAAAAATGAGTGGAGTGCTGCAGGAAACATTTTTTTTCTGATTAAACTTTTTAAATCTTTGAGATTCAGTAAACATTTTTGTTTTAATAATGATTTAAGGAAAATGTAGTTCCTAAGCCTTGCAGTCATTTTTTAATTATTGCAATAATCTTGAGTATTTAGGGGATGTATTAGTCAAGCTGATTGAATTAAGATGTTCTGAATGGTTTGGTTTGGCAGTGATTGTGGAGAAAATTTCTGAGTTCACTTCAAAAGAATGACAAATCTAGGCTTCCTGGTAATATCAAAAAGTAAATAAAACAACAAATGCCAAGTTTGTTATTGATTTCAAAGATCAAAGTCTCGAAAACATGACCACATTGACACGCAGTTGAAAAATGACTGCTTATTTGGCTTTTGAACAAGAATTTATACAGTGAAGGCTATTATTAGTCAATTTTATATTTGGTGGTTTGATTAAAACTCAATGTAGGCCGGTGTTGAAGCTGCTTACTAATTTGTCTCTGTAAATGTTCTCACCTTTCGACTTGTTTTGATTTTTGTTCCACAGACACAGCTGCTTGTGATACGTTGTCCAAGTGTGACCCTTGGCAGTAAGCTGACACTTTATTTGATTGTGCAGAGTATCGTGCAGGGCGAAACCTTGGGCAAGTTTCCTTACTCCACACGCCTAATAATAATCCCTCCAAAATCCAAAACAATAATAAATTGATAATTTTCAATCTACGACTGTTTGTGGGACATTGCTGTGCGCAATTGGCTGCCGCGTTCGCCCACAAATATACGGTCAATTCACTTTACAGTGTGTTCTGTGAAGCGCATTGGGACGTCCTCCCGACGTGAAAAGCGCTATATCAAATGCAAGGATTATTATTATTATTATCACAACCGAGCCCGATCCTGTGCTCACCACACACAGAGCCATCTCTGTAGCAATGTTAAGGGATAACAATCAGAGTGGGAAAAATACTCTTCTTTCTCTCTGTCTGTCTGTGTGTGTGTATGTGTGTGTCTCATTCTCTGTATGTGTGTGTGTGTGTGTCTCTCTCTCTTTCTCTCTATATTTGCATGTGTGTGTGTGTCTCTTTCTCTGTGTATCTCTTTCTCTTATGTCGGTGTGTCTCCCTTTCTCTCTCTATGTCTATGTGTGTGTCTCCCTATGTCTCTCTTTCTCTCTACGTCTGTCTGTGTCTCCCTTTCTCTGTCTGTCTGTGTCTCCTTTTCTGTGTCTCCCTCTCTGTCTGTCTGTCTGTCTGTCTGTCTGTGTGTCTCCCTTTCTCTCTATGTCTGTGTGTATGTGTCTGTCTCCCTTTCCCTCTCTGTGTGTGTCTCCCTTTCTCTCTCTGTGTGTGTGTGTGTGTGTGTATATATACCCGAGTCTCTCCCCGCCTTTCCCCAGGAGACGGGTTCGCCTCTGGTTGCTCTGGAGACGCCTCGCGGGCGGGCGCGGTGCGGGCGGGCGGGCGCGGGCGCGTGTGTGTGGTGGGGGGTGACCTGTGACCCGTGACCCCGGGTGAAGCCGCGGATCAGGTGACGGGCGGGTGTCACGTGACGCGTGTCCATGGCCGAGGGGAAGCGGCGGAGGAGTCGGAGGTGAGCGCTGTGACGGGAGGGGTGGGGTGGGGGCCTGTCCCTGCCGGAGCCGCCGCTGACTGACTGACTGACTGACTGACTGCCAGAGCCAGGAGCCGACCGACCGACCACCCCCCCTCCGTGGCATCAAGTAAGGAACTTTTATTCCAGGTACGTGACCGACCTGAGAGGCGTGAATGTCGGTAACACAGCAGCCCGGGGCCGCCTGCGACTGGAGGACCCCCCCCCAAGGCTCGCTCCGGACTGAGTGAGCCCCAGGAGCTCATAGCATAGGTACAGCACAGGAGGAGGCCATTCGGACCATCGCCCCGCCCTTGGCAGAGCTATCCAATTCAATCCCCACCCCCACTTGCTCTCCCCCCCCTCTCTCCCCCAAACCCCCCTTCCCCCCCCCCACCCCTCCGCGCGCTCCCCCCGCAGCCCTGCAAACTTGCCCTCCGCCAAATAATGATCTGATCATTCGCCGTTGCGCGGAGACCCGATATCTCACCAGAATCTTCAGGAAACCGCCGTCAGAAATTGGGCTCCGCTCAAATGCTCAATTTTATGTTTTATTTATGCGTCCCCGAAGCCTCCCCATTTTTTTTTGGGGGGGGGGAAAAACTGGAAAACCAGATGTACCCGATGGGTTATTTATGCCCCTCGCTTCACGGAGCATAGTTCTCAACATCTGGAAGTGATGATGATCAAGAGGTTTCACTTGTTCTGTGTCGCCTTCTTTCTTCCCTCCCACACACACACACACACACACACACCACCGTCTCGTCAACCAGTGCTTGATCGTGGATTTCGTACTCCAGGTGCCATTCTTTATGTGCATATCCCTGAAGTAACTCATTTTTTGACTGGGCATCATAACTGAGCCTGATTTTTATCTAGACCTATCAACCACACAATGTCTCGCGGATTCTGATCAGTGTTCATTATTTTCACCTCTCCTCAACCCAGGAATGTTGTTGTGGCTTCATTGGTGCTTCAGCTTAGACCACTGATGTTGGACTCATTTAAAGACAAGCTATCTGGGACTTTTATCAGTTTATCTCTTTCCCAGTGATGTGCCAAGGCTACAGGGATACAGATTGTCTAATACCATGTGACAATCTAAGCTCAGTATTTACATCTATATGAGCTGCTCTCCATTTAAAATCTATTGGGGGTGTAATTTACTTTAATTCTTCGCTAGCATTTCTTCAAGTCTTCTGACAGAACATAAGCAGTGTAGTTTACTTTGTGAGACTGGAGGTATTGCAATATTTTAATCAATACTTGAATTAATACTCTAGTAAGTAACTGGGTCTGAAATATTAGGGAACTGATTTGAAACAAAAGCCGAGTAAACACAAAAGAGCAACAAGAGCTGTCAATTTGTGGAAGTGACAATAATCTTGATTGTTCAATATGTTCTTTTGGCTTTCTTTGCTTTTGGACAGCACTCCTCAGGGCTTTATGATACTTTATTGTGTTCTCTGCCACACCTAAATTCAAAAGCTCATTCATTTACCTTTGTTTATCTATCTATGTAGTTAATGACAATCAAAAAGATAATGGATCAAAAGATTAGACAATATATTGTAAATGGTTGATTAGTCTATAATATAAAAAAACTATTTTGCCAAAGGAAACCTTTCTATTGTGCCTGGTCTCTGGAATGGCATCTGACAAAATGCATCCATTTGGGAGAGAGGAAGAGGACTCATTGGAGAGGCTTTTCGTGTTCTTCTGCGAAAGCATACGTCAAGGACAGTGGGACCTGGCACTGGCCTGTATACCTCAACTGAGGCAATGGCAAGGTGATGGAGCAGAGCAAGTGAAGGAAATCCTTCAGGCTATAGTAGCCTGTCCTTACAAGCTAAGGTGAGAGTTTCAATACCATATTCAATTTCATTGCAACATTTCAGTGCTGCCTTGTGCGGGCATATTGTCTCAGCAGCGCTCCTATGACTGACTTTGTGAGGGCAGTGAGTGTTTGTCGACTGTTTGACCTCATGGGTAAAAAACACTGCCTGGTGCAGTACTTGATCATATAGAAGGTTGAAATTCTGTATTTTGCTGACCGAGCTAATCTTAGTATGGTTTGGCTATGGTTTAATGATACTATTATTGAACAAATAACATTAAAACCTTACTCAGAATGATGCCTGAGAGTTATATGTTTGTGTTTTACATGTTTCTGGTACAGGTGGGAGTCCACTTCTAGTCCTCACCATCTTGCCTGGTTGTGGCTACGAGAGGTGGAACGATGGTGGCCACAAGATCAGGTAAAGGCACACCTTGTAATTGAAGTATTTCTGTGAAACGCGTGGACTGTTTGTAATGTTGCTTTTCTATTTCATTGCCAGATACATTATTATTCAGAACTGTGATGCTAATGTACTTAAAATGAATGTTCTATTGCAATAGATGCTGCTTCCGTCATTTGCCAGGGGAAAGATTGAATTTTTTCTTCTTCTGGAACAGTTGCAACCTGAGATTTCACAAGATATAATAAAGGTAAGTGTTTTGACGTTGTGACGCTCTTCACTTCTCATTTTTCTGGAAATGACTTGTTCAAAAACGCAGGGCCTGCATTGATATAGCTAGAGTTCAGCTGGTTCCCTGGCAGTATGCAATTCTGGTGATGGCATTTCTGATGAAGTGCTTTTCCATTTTTGGTGTAGAGTATCATTATTGAGCATGGCCAGGAGCAGAATAAAGCGTGAACCCACAGCTCTGTGACTCAGAGGCTAGAGTGTTACCAACTGAGCTTGGTTGCTATTCCCAAATTGATATGCTTTTGTTCATATAACAGAACAAGATGTTCTCTGAAATGTGATTATTTACTTTCTCTGTACAGGAGCTGTATGGTGCCTTTTTGAATAGTCATAACCTGGAAAAGAAAGGGGATTGCTCTCAACTAAGTCTGGAGGCATTGTCCTTCCTGTGGCACCTATTGCGCAGTCGTCCTCGCCTCATGCAGGCTGTGGTTGCTTACTTACTGATTGAAAACCCAAACAGCGTTGGCGTAGAATACAATTACACACTGCAGAAACAATTTGTTGACTTCTTGAGGGATGCCCTGTGTTCTCTGAAGGAGCCTGAAGGTGGTTCTGCCTCGGGTGGACGTGAATGGACTGTGAA
This sequence comes from Callorhinchus milii, assembly GCF_018977255.1. Classification (NCBI taxonomy): domain Eukaryota; kingdom Metazoa; phylum Chordata; class Chondrichthyes; order Chimaeriformes; family Callorhinchidae; genus Callorhinchus; species Callorhinchus milii. The sequence continues at coordinate 9,354,367 of NW_024704750.1, forward strand.
ACAAATCTATTCGGTTGTATCTGTGCTTACTTTCAATGTGGAAAAGCAGTTGTGTGAACTCCGACAGTTATGTGAAGAGCTCTATGATGCTGTATGTACAGTAGAGTATGGATTGAGTGAAGAGCGATTACTTGGTTGTATGCTGCGGAACCAAGATCAGGCTCTGATCAGTTTGTACACTACTGTAGCTACTGACAAGAGGAAAGAGAAGTTCCTGACACAGATGCCAACTGAAAAAGGTAATGTGCTACAGTCTATCCCTCAGTTTTAGTCCAACCATTTTTCTCTTTCCTTTCCCCCACCTCATGTTGAATGATAGTAATGGAAGACGATTAGTTAGAGTGAAAATAATATTGCTAGGATTCCTTGAGGGTCAATTGGCACCTGGAAATAAAAATGTGTTAACATTTATGTGTTAACATAATGTGTTAAAATGAAAAATATGTTAACATTTTTGCGGGAGCTTTCATTGGCAATGTTTTGCAGACTGATTCTTTGCAAATCACACATTTAGAAAGCCTTCTGTCAGGTCAATTTTCTTCAATTGTTTTCCCAATCTTCCCCCCATCCCTTGTGTACTTCCTGGTCAGTGACTCATGCGGAAAGTTTGTACCAGTGACCCTCAAGTCCAGTGCAGACAATAGCCAGGATACACAGTGCATCGGGTGGGAGGGTGGTCAGAGGCTTTCAGTAACCCTACTATCTTTGTTTTGTTTGATGTTGAATCACTTTAGGTCTATTTTAACTTTTCCCTCCTTTTTGTTTTCAGTTTCTCTTGAAGTATCAGAAGCTGAAAAGATGACACTGGCATTATTTACAGACTCTGAGGAACTTTCTGCCTGGAAGACAGCTTACTTCTACTGTACAAGCAACAGTAAGCACTTCCTGGAGCAGGTTCTGGTACGTACTGGGACTGGGGGGAATGGAATATGTTGATTTTAGTTTCAGAGTTAAATGTAGTTAATGACAAAATCTGGAGTAAAAGTTCACGTAAAGAATTGTCTGCAAAATACAATGCCTCCTCATTATAACTCTCCCTGGTTTAGCATTACCTTGCTTGTGTTGCACGGACCTGGGCTAATCAGGAGCATGATAAACCCGGTTTCTAGAGCAGAGTAACCTTGTACTTAAAAATGGTTGTAAAGATATTCATAAAAGATAATTATTGGAGGAGGTATTCTGTTTCAGAAGGCATAGAATTTTTTAGACACGAGTTTCTACTGAAATCAGCCTTTGTCATCACTGGGACATTCCAGCAAAATTAACAAAGGGGATGCTGTACATTTCTTCTTTGGTGAGAGGCTGTTGTGTGGGCAATGACACGTGCACTTGTTTCTGATAAACGACCAGGCTTTTCTGTTTCCTGTGGAGATGCTGCACACAATTAACTTTTGTTTTATTAGACCTTCAAATTCAAATTACTTTCATATTTGAGGTGAAATCTGAGAGATCCAGCTGCTGAGACAGTATCACTTCCTTCTTATAAAACGTAGACACTTTCTTAGGTTCTCATTGGTGTAGTAAGTAATGTCCAATCAAAGCTTCATTGCTACAAGTGTTAAGCTCTGGATGCAACGATAGAGTACCTAGCACCGATGCTTAGTTGGCTTTGTGAAGTGCTTTGAGATATTCTCCCGATATCAAAGGTGCTATTTAAATTCAAAGTGGGAAGTATAAATATTTCCCAATGAGCCTGCGTGTAGGACAGTGTAAGTGGTTTTATGCCGGATCTAAATATTACCGAAGCTGCTGTGTGACCAAACAATAACCAGAAGCTGAATTGCAGACCCTCCTCGCCAGTAAATTGATACAGTAGTATAAGTATTATGAAGAATAAAGTGTAGGGCATTAATCTGATCCTGATTAGATATCCTTTAGATAGTTATAGCCTGTTCTGATTTTTATCTTGTGAATTTCTCACAAAGGATACTGCTTTCATATTGACCCCAGGCATCATTATTATTGTGCAGTGATGGTACCCTTCTCTCCACCACTAATCTACACTAACTGTAGGTCCTGTTTGGTAGTCAGAGCCAGTGGGAGTAGCATTGTAATTTGAACAGAAAGCCACTTGTAGAGTGGGCTTCCTGCTCTGCAATAAATTATATTTTAATTTTCCACTGACCAGCTGGCTTGGGACCAGAATGAGAAGCAGATTTAAGCTTTATGAGCATATGGTTGGAAGAATGCACCTATACATTTTCAGTTGCCGTAATTTTTATTTTGATAGATCACTGGTCTGGGATTAATAAAACGTGAGAATTACTGCACTTTAAGCGAACTGCTGAAGCGGACGTTTAAGCCCCTTGCACGTCTGCTGGTGTTGCTGGGATGGACCTGCTGCCGAAGTCTTGAATCGGCACAGTCTCTGCTGCGCACCCTCCATGAAGGCAAGGTAAGCACGACGTTGATGGGTGAAGGCGTGAATTTGCCTAGTTATGCATCAGCTGGGATTTTGTTGTGATTTGATGAAAGCTCATTTACAGTGATGGCATAAATGCTATGAAGAGACTTGTTTACAGAAGGTAAATGAGCACGTCTACAGGCCAGTTTTGCAGCTCGATCCCCGTCCCTCCATCCCACCATTACTGGGCAAGCAACCCGGGTCTTTACCAAAATATGATGGTGAGATCCTGAGCCAGAGGGTCTTGTGTTCACTAAAACATCTTCCTGGTTCCTGGGATAATCACCATTTTATGTTACTGGGCTCCTTCCTTAATGATGGCTTTGTCTCAAATGTATGATTGGGCCATGAAATTACTGTGTTTAATTGCATGTTTGTATATTGCATTACTTTTAGGAAGAGTTTAATGCGCAACTTTGTGAAATTATTGATAACATAGTGTTCATATACAGAGCATTCTTCTTTCTTTAGGAGCTGTGTTATGATGTTGTACTGCAAGACTTCTGTAGTGCACTTTCTACTCACACCGAGGTCCTTGAATGGTGTTTGAAACAGAACAGGTAATCTCCTTGATGTTCTTTCTCTGCCAACCTTTCTATTCACTTTGCCATGCTATATCATTTACATTCATGGCTTAAATGAACTGTGGTTTTTACTTGGTAGTTTACATCCTCGTTTGAATCCATTATTGAAGGAATGGTTATCTGATACTGAGGGACTGTTGCATCGTTGGGAGGACAGCATGTCCCAACAGGGCAGCACTCACTTGTACCACCTTGTTACCATAAATTAACAGCTCAAATCCTGACATAAATCTTATAGGTCTTCAATCTGTAAACTTCTCACCAACAGACATAATGCTGCCAATTGAGCCTGACTGGTTTACACAAAAACATACACATTACGAGGAAGAACATTTGCATTTATTTTTAACAGTAACCTGTGGGTGTAGAAATTCTATTGTTAATGACAAGCCAAAGAAGTTTGGCATGTTTCTGTTCTTGAGGAGATCTTTTCTTTATAAATCCCCAGCAACAGCGTACGTAATGAGGAGTTTATTCAGCACCTGTACAGTGTGGATTGCCATTCTGCTTTGTACAGTTTAAATCGCCTTACCAACCTTCCTGCATTGAAAGTGAAAGATGTCACTGCCCTTCTTCAGAAACAGCCAGCTAATTTCAATGGTGATAATAGTGAGTTTTTCAATTTACTTCAATAATTTACTTATTCTGGGAATACGATATGGATCATGTATTTTAAGGGAGGATTGAAGAAAGAAATTTCCAAAGGCAATGCAGTTTGAATGTGGGTGGTTTAAATATGTAAATCAGCTTAAAATGGTCATCTTGTATTGAACTGAGAGGATAATATTGGGTGAGTTGATGCAGATTTTTAAAAAATCTAATTTATTCATGTTAATTTTACATTGTTGTTCAGGTGCAATAGGGATACATTCTGCTTGGGTCTAGATTTACTCTATTTTAGAGCAGAGTTTTTAATTCAGTTTTAACTTTGAAGTCACTTTCCTGTAGTTCTTAAAATAACTTCTAGAAAATTCTGTAAATTCTGCCAAATTTAGGACACTCTAAAATACGTGAACAGATTAAATCTGGACCCAGGTAAAATTTCTTTCCAATCTTTGTGGTTGAGTGTGATTTGGAGAGTAGAGGCACCTGGGTAGATGTTACTCCTAACTGGACACAAGGAAATACATGAAAGGTGCACTGGACAATATTTCTGTAGTTGTTCTCTTACACGTAGGGGGATGTGGAGATTCTGTTGCCTTTGTGTTTAGTCACTATTAACATGCTGCCTTCTTATTGCAGGATCACTTGCCATGATTCAGAGAAGGAACTTAACGCTCTATCAAGCATTTAGTGCCATCAAATATGCCATATACTCACTTTGTGTTAATGCTCATGAAGGGTCACAGTGCATAGACTGCCCGTATTCCTCACTGGATACAGCTGTTGAAGATGCTTTGCTTGACAAGGAGTTAATGAACGATCAGCTCTCCAGTTCAGGTGAAAATAGAACATCAGAAAGAGCTTTATAAAATTGCCAATTTTACTTCCCTCACCACTTCCTTACATAAAGGCACTACTACTTGCTTGGATACAGTTCGACGTTGCCAGCCGCACTCTGGTATCTTGCCCAAGGGGCCATTCTTCACTGCTGAGCTAGACAGCAGCATTCAACTTGTGACTAGGGTTTTGCTAGCGAAATGGCTGTCGCATATTGCTGCACTGACAATACAGTCAGTATTGCACTTGACAATATTAACCTACTGAAGCGCTTTGAGTTTTAACATTAAAGTGCGTTGAAAATGTGTGCTATTTCTTTCCTTCTATGCCTTTAATATATTTCAATTACTATTTTAGTCTTCAGCCTATTAAAAATTACACCGAATATTTATTCATTTAATCCTACAGGCTGTTCCAGAGTTTTCAAACTCTACTTCATCAAGTGCCAGGCTTTCCTACGTGTGATCCCAGCTCCTTTCCGCTTAGAGGTATTGGAGAACATCTTCTCTTTGCTGTTCTTGACCTACAGTGACCTATGTGGAGATAAAATAAGGACCGAAGGACAATTTGGCTTTGAGGAAGAGGGGGAGACTGAACAAATCCAAACATTTGAGAGCAGCACAGAGCACCCAGAACAAACAGAAGGACGTACGGTAAATGTTGCCTCCAGTTGTGAGGGCACCCGGACAGATTTGGAAGAGTGTATGCTGCAAAGGAGCTCTAGAGTTCTCTACAATGGCTCAATACTGAATCAGAAGACAGCAAAGCCTGAATCAAAAGTCACTGGATCTGAATCAGAGAGCCTGGAATATCTAGATCTGAAGCATTTTGTGACCAGCACAAAGAGTGGGAGTGACGTTTTAGTGGATGAAGTGACGATGAGCATATTCCTGGAGATGATCGAGGGCCACCTAGTGGAAATGAAGTGCCAAACTCCCCAGTTCTCTGGAATGGTGCCTGGGGAGGATGTGCAGCTCATGGAATGTCTGAGCTGTTCGATTAGCGTAGATGCCTTTGAGAACCGCCTGGCACAGCTTTCCAGGTACATCTCTGAAGCCCTGTGGAGGTACAAAGTCGTGATGAGCAACAAAACTGCAGGTAATACTTGGCGTAAAAAAGATTGTGAAAAAATAGAGTAATAGTACAGCTGAGAACTGTACACCTCCCAAAGCAGCATTTGATTCTAAAAGGTTTATACTTGGCACAAAAAGGCACCTTACAGAAGGTTAGTTTGGCTTAATTGACTTAATAATAATAATAATCCTTGCATTTGATAAAGCACCTTATTACGTCTTTGAGACGTCTCAAAGCGCTTCACAGAATATACTGTAATGTGAATTGATTGTATATTTTCATGGGCGAAATCAAACTTGCATGTGAGTAGGATTTTGTCTTGAGCCTAACACCAGGATTTAAAACTTGTATTCTAAGATGATACCAGCATGCAATTCTCAGGGAGTGCTTCATTGTTAGATGTCCTCCAGATGAGATGATCTAATGTTGTCAATGTTTCACAAGTTATGGGAGACAGGGTTCCTTTGTGGCGGTTCTCTTTGTGTCTAGCAATAATGTTTGTATTTTGTGTCCTGTATAGAGGGAGAACTTTATTGTTCGACTAAAAAATACCCTGTTCCATCACAACCCCCTGCTTCAAAGAGGAGAAGCAGAGCACGAAGAAAGAGGACAGGTAAGATTTTCACAGACTGTGGGGAACAAAATCTGAGCCATAAAATCCAACAGCACATCAAATCTGTGCTGGTGTTTCTTCACATGATCCACCTAGTCGAATCCTACTCGTCCCCGTACCCTTTCAGAATTCTTTGTCTTCAACTTACAATTGACTTCCTTGTTGGAAGAATTTGTGAACTCTGCTTAAACTACCTTACAAAAATAATTGCCTTAAGACTTCACTGAATGAGCGTTTTCAATGGCACTACTGTGAGTGAAACTGATTTGATATTGCCAAGTTAGCTGATCTCCTTTGGGACATCAGTAGGGTTGATATAGTTGTCCTCAATGTCTCGCCTAATTATTTTACCACTGAATCCAGCATGTAAGTAGAGTGCCGCATAGCAAGATGCTATCGTAACCTATTTGCAATTCCCTTTGTTTCTGAGGGAACCTTATTCTCTGAATATCCACAGAGACTTCATGTGTACTCACAACATACAGTGGAATTTGGATAGTTTCATTAAAACACACAGAAGGAGCAGATGTTACTTTGCTCACCCTTCAGGCTCAGGATATTTATCTGTTGTCAAATATCTGATCCATATCCAATCTGTAAAACAGCAAGAAGTTGCCGAGGAAGCTGGAATGTTAGCTGATTTACAATCACTATGATTTTCTCACTCAGCTTCACTTAGGTTTGATTTTCTGTTTTGACAGAATGCAGCAATGGTTCCCATCTAACAGTGGAGAGTATGAGTGGAGATTTAAGTCCCAGCACCTCAGGTATGATCATACTCTGAGCACAGGATGTGCCTTTCAATGTATATCTTCAACGTACAAAACTATTAACAGTGCACAAATGACTTATTTAGTCTTTTTTAAGGAGTGTGTCAATGAGAATTTCCTTTTTCCTCACTTTATAATGGTGGGTCTGAGCTGAGCATGGAAACTCAATTGCAAACTCCACATTGAAATCCACCAGTAGGTATTTTATATTGTAGTTAACAATATCAGCAAAGCTGTTGAAATGTAATCATTTTGAAAAGGAAAAAATAGAACTGTCTTGGCCAAGGCTGTTTTATATACATTGGAACTATCTCATTATAGTTCTCCAGACTTTTTTTATAACTCTGTAAATAATTTTGCCCGCATTATTTGCACATCCTTAGTTGCCATGAGAAAATGGTGGTGAGCTTTCTCTTTTAAACCACTGCAGTGTGTGTTGTGAAGGTGCTTCCACTGTGTTGTTTGAAGGAATTTGACCACTTGATATTTACTGATGTTTAATTGTTCCAGATGGGAGTGTTGGAAACCTGGTCGGCACAACTGAACAGGGCTGTAGGTCTCCAGATCAAAAGCGAAAGCTTCTAATACCATTGATGTTGGCTCCGCCAGAGTCTCTTCTGATTTCCTGTATCCTGCGAGGAAACTTTACCCAAGCACATCAGGTAACCTGACTTCTTGCCAGGGGGGAGCAGGTAATATTTGCCTCTATTGAATTACAAGGATTTGTACATAACTCTCATCAATTTATCATAATAATCCTTGCATTTGGTATAGCGCCTTATCACATCAAAATGCTTCACAGAAATGTTCAGTATAGTTCAGTAGCTGCATTCACATTCCTTAATATAGTTTAATTTTAAAATAGTTTTACTTAATACGTGGCACCCAGTTTGCACACAGCAGGGTCCTGGGAAGAGCCATGAAGTCGATGTCCAATTTTACCTGGAGAATTATTGGCTAAGACACTGGGAGAAACTCCATTTTCTATTCAAATAATATCATGTGATCTTTAAGGTCCATCTGAACAGGCAGACAGAACATTAGTTTTTGATTTTTCTATATCCCAAGGGTTGCAGCACCAACAATGCAGCACTCTCCTAGCACAGCATTGAAGTGATAGCCTGGACTGAATCCAAAGTCCAAACATACGGTTTAAACTCAAAACTTTCTGACTCAGGCAAGATTTTCTTTTTCAACTAGCCAGACTGACACATGATGGTGTGGACATCTGTGAAGCTCCCAATTCACATAAATCCAGTTAGCAAGTAACTGGATTGTATTTGTGCTTCTGGCAGGTTGCACTGATGTTCAATATGCAGTCTGCCTGCTGCTACGGTGAATTGGTATTTATGGAACGCTATCAACAAGTAATCAGTGAACTCGCCAAAGTAGAACAGAAAATGGAGAACACAACGACAGATAACCGCAAGCTAAGTGGAGGCGGCCGGTTTACACTTCAAGCCATCGGCAACGCTGCAGCAGCAGGTAATTCCTTTCGTGGTTTGGCAATTTGATTACGAATGCCTAAATTAGTAACACTTTTGTGACTTGATCAGACTAAACGGATCTAACGCTGCATTTTATAGTATTGGTGGGCACGTGTTTTGACCAGTTCATCCTGATGTCTTCTCTGTGTTCAGGTATGGTGTTTTACTCCATTTCTGATGTTGTGGATAAGCTGATTAATTCATCTGAAGGTGCTAATTCAGCACTGCTTGAGGATTTCTGGAAGAGTAAATTACAGATTGAACCGAGTGATCCTCTCCGTGAGCTACTGGAGGACCTCAGTGCTGCTGCTATGGCTGTCTTTGACCTTGCTTGCACCCAGTGTCAGCTGTGGAAGACCTGCAAACAGCTGCTGGAGACAGCAGAAAGGAGACTCATGGCTACTTTTGAGACAAAAGTAAGAGAACGCTTTGTGCATTTGCATTCCACAAAAATTTTGAAGAGCCCAGGCTGACAACCTTTTTAGATTCATTTGAAATTCTCAACGAGAATAGCTCAGGTGTAAACTGTTCGGTTGAAGAATCCTTGAATGGATTTGATCTTGTGAAGATCAGTGTAGAAGCCTGCTATTGATTTATTTTTGTTTTTTTTTAAAAAAAGGACATCCAATGCTGGCATGTTAGACTAATTTTGAAGTGATTATGTTGAGCTTCACAGTGAGTTTATCTGATGTTCCACTTCCAATGGATGCTTTAATAATAATTAACAACCGTTTGTGGGACATTGCTGTGCACAAATTGGCTGCTGTGTTCACCTCCAAAAAAAATGATAGTCATTACACTTTACAGTTTTGAGATATCTTTCCAACAAGAAGCACACAATATCAAATATAAGGATGATTATTATAATAATTAACAATCTCATTTCACAGCATTTTTCATCAATTTTGAAACTCACTTTATCTAACACGATAATTATTCTCTGCTAGTTTTGTTGAAAATTGTAACCCAAAAGGACTGAGAAAAAGAATTGATATTCTGTTGACTGAGATTTCAGTTTTCTGCAATTCAGAAATCCAGTCCTGTTCACTTGTGTTACCTTGTGTGTTCTCCAGGTCGAAAGATTGATTCTGTTCGGTGCTACCCAGATGGAATTCAAGGTTTTCCTGCCGTCCTTCAGCAAATAAGTAAAATTCTAAACTGTTCCCACAGTTCACGAGGACCATCCAAACCTGGTAAAATAATGTTTGTTGGTCTTACAATTATATAAATCTGGGTATTTGAATGCAGCATTTATATTGCACCATTGATATCAATTTACCACAACCTTGGCGAGAACTAACACCCAATTTAAGAACTCAGTGCACATCGGTGTTGGATAAACGCAGAGCTTCAAAATCGGTGGTAAGCGTATAACAGGGCCTTGTTGGATGCAATGTGCAGCTGGTATAAATCAGGCTCCCTGTGTCATTTACTAAAGAGGCATGTGTGCGTAACCAGGGGCCATAGCCCATGATATCATCTATAGCGAAACTACTTGCTAACATTCAAAATCTCATTTACTGGAGGGCTGCTGGGGCCCATGAAACTGTATCCTAGTCATGCCTTCAGCAGAGATGGAAAGGGAAAATATAGCAAAAAAAAGAGGCATTTGATGTGAATTCCTTGTCAATGTTTGAGTGATCTGAGAACGCTCAATTTAGAATGGTCACTTTGAAGGATTATTGGTATGACAGTCAAACTGTTTATTTTGCCCTCAAAAATATACAGTCAATTCACATTACAGTATATTCCGTGAAGTGCTTTGAGACATCTCGAAGATGTGATAAGGCGCTATATCAAATGTAAGGATTATTATTATTTGGAAATGGTGAGACCGGCTTACATTCAGTGACAACATTTAATTTTGTTTTACGATGTATACACAGATAATAAAAAGGCTAAACTTGTAAATGTGATTCTCTTATCTTGACAGAGACTGAGGAGAGAGCTGCCAGACAGTATAACTGCAGTATAACCGAGCTCCTGCTAACACGGTACCCAGTACTGACTGAGGACTGCATCACAAGCCACCTTATCTTGTCACAGTGTTTGGAGAACATCATGAAGAAGTTAGAAGCAGCAATGGAGCCCACTGGTCAGTAGCAGAAATGGAACACCTCTGGGAAATTCGTGAATGTTTTTGGAGCTACAATACTATCCCACATACAACAGGATGTGTTTTCCTAACTTGTGTTGATTCTCTGTTGAGAGGGATCTCACAAACGAATTCTAAATCATCTAAATATTTATAAATTACATATTTTTGATCTAAGTAGCAAGTCTATGGTAATTCTCAACTTTTTTTCTGACGTACTTTTATAAGTTCTTGGTAACCATTTTTTAGTTGGTGCTTTGTCACATCCTCTGAGCATACTCGTTTACTACAGTAACCTTATGAATCTAATACTTTTGAAACACAAGTGGACGAAAAAAACAAAACAAATCTTATTTGTCTGTTTACAGAGATAAAGGGAAATATACTCACCTGCCTCATGGAACAAACAAGTGTCCGATCCCAGGATTCAGAAGGGCATCCAGTCCGCAATCAAATGAAGCAGCTGTTGAAGAACCTGGATCAGCAGATCCAGACTATGAAAGATAACCACATCAGGGCAGACTATGTGCGGAGCCTGTTTGACTATATCAATACACTAGCAGCAATACTTGTTCGGAGTATGAATCGAGATCTGGGTAAGACATGACAATTATGTATCTGAACATGATGATTACCGAACGTGACAATTGTGCTTCCATTTTGATACTTCACCATCATTTTTCTTCATTATTTTCACTGAAGAAGGAAATCTTATGTCAGTAAGGGCAGGAGCTAAGGCCATTGCCCATCTAGCTTGGCAGTTAGCAAAGTGTCTGGTTGTATTCCAATCTGTATTGAGAAACTGATGCTAACCGATAGTGGCGGAGGGTTTACAAATTGGCCAGAGTGAGCTTGGACTAAGAGTTGTCAAAATGTCATCCAGGGTTCCCACTCCTGATTGATATCCAGTGACTTCCCCTCTCTCTCCCTGCCAAAAATGTGCACATGTGAGAACAGCATTGGTCTTATAGCCAGCCAACGCACACTTTCTGAGCGCATACAGGAAAATGTCCATTTGGATAGGTTTGTGGGGAGGATGAGGGAGAGAAATAAACCAAGATTAAAATTATTAAAACGTCTCAAGACAAACCTGATCGCAACAGCAAATGATCCTGTTGTCCATGAAAGAGGTTTCTGAAACTGGTGGGGTTTGGGACCATATTGTGGGCAATGACCTAAGGCTGATTCTGTTACCTTCATCCTAGATCAATCTGCAGAGGTAAAAGTGGGAAATCCCTTCTTGGTTCTTCGACAAACTCCCTCACAGCTCTTAGCACATTTGCTTTTTGAGAAGCCGGCGTCACCTGACAGGTATGAGCTACTCTTTAATTAATACTGCTATCACTGAAATAAATGGGAGATTTCAACTTTATTGTAATTTTCTTCTGTCTGTTTCTGTTGTTGGTGCTAAATACCTTTTTAAAAAGTGATCTGTTTCTAGTGTTAATTATTAAGAGACTGCTGGTGTGACTCAGCACTCCAGAGTCACACTAGTGGAAAACTGTCACCAGCAATATTACTTTTTACTGTTCGTTTTCTGGCGAGAAGTGTGTTCCTGAGGTGGTTGGAGTTGACCTTCAACATGGGGTACTCTTTCCATATGATCCCTTCGATGAAGTGCGTGTGAATAGTGCTGCCTCTGTCTATCTGTCTGTTTGTTGGGAATGTATGTGTCTATCCTGATAAGTGTATTTTTTTTTAAAAAAGGTAATTGTGAACTTAGTTGTACAAATGCCAAGAGGGTACAGGATAGAGCATGCATTGCTCAACATATCTTTGTGAGAGAATAAAACTCAGTGCTTGTGCTAACCTGATGTGTGTTTTGCTTAGGTTGTTCTGTTTGCTGCAAAAGGAAGAACTGAACTTAAATATACAGAAGATCATTGTTAGCTGCTGCTGTGAGCATCTGCCTCTGTGGAACACTAAAAAATTTGGCCAGTGCCCAGCTTTTCTTGCTGAAGTCACTGAACTGATTGAAAAACACACCAAGGACTGTCTGCCTCATTTGGGAATTGAGTTTCCGAGCTTGTTCCAGCAGACAGAAGAAAATGTGAAAGAAGAATCCCGAGCAATTTTGCCAGGTTCCTTGGGTCCGTATTCTTTGATTCCCTCTGCACTGAGTTTCCTGAAGTCACGCTCAAAGTTGCTGGCCGTCGTTGTCTGCCTGACTGCTACCCGTGGTCAAAAGGCATTGAAACAGAATCTGTCATGGAAGGAACGCCTGAGTGGTCGCACGGAGACCCCATTTGACATGGAACAAATCTCCAAGGAATGTGAACAGTTGATGAAGGAGTTTCCTGTGCTGGAACACTTTCTCGCTGCAATGGCTGAACCCCTTCAAAGGAGCCAGGAAGAAAACAACAGTCTTGTCAGTTCTCTGTGTGGTAACCCATATATCACTCTCATGTTGTCAGGCCTCCACTCCAAAGCGGCTGTCAACACACTCATTGAAGGTTTCAGGCAGGTTCTGTCTGACCAAGACTGGCCTCGTGCATTGAGGATTCTTGATGTGTATGGTGAAGAGATTGCAGAATTTGAGCATCTCAAAGATATTTTGCTCAGCTGTGCTGCTGTACAAAGTAAGTATGGGCTTTAAAGTGCTGATGATCAATATACCATCACATTCATATAGCCTCTGAAGGTTAAAACCTCCCAGCTCTGGGGAGTGGAAGCGGAGAAGAGGAACTGTTTTCCTAACAACAGTTGTCGATTACACATTCTACTGTTAGTGTTTGGTGTTGACAGAACTATTGGCAAATGATCTTTTCCTGTCTGTCACAAGTTGTAGGAATCCTATGGATGTTTTTCACATTTTGAAAATCATTTACTATGTTCACATTAACTTTCTCCGAGAATAGACTTTAGGAAAATTGTTATCTACCCTCTCCTATTTCATCTCTTTGGGATATTCTGCATAAATACATCTTGATTTGTCCCAATCTTCAAGTTTTGATCTGACCACCTCTCCACTGTTCACCCTCTAATAGGTTATGACTCAAAATGTTAGCTTATTCTCTCCTTTGAAATCTAATGACCTGCTGTGGTTTTCCAGCAGTTTTTCTGCTTTAACTGATCATTGCATTGAGTTGAAGGGAACTTCCAAGAATCTAATTTGAAATCAATGCATTGCAGTGACCCTTCAGCATGTCCTGTCCAAAGATTATCCATTTTTGTTTCTTTCTCTTTTAGATGGTGGCTGAGCTAATGATGAATTTGTGTTTCTTTGGCAGGTGAGGAAGGTTGGAAGTATCATTTCCGTGTACAAAATGCTGTTCTCAGAGGTAAACTGACTCTCTGTTGCTTGGAGAAGTGGCCCCTTGATGCTTGCCTGGAGGTTCTGTCGTACTGCCTGAGTGATCCTGGTACAGATGAGGGTGAATTGAAATCAGAGCTGCACACAAAGAGAAAGGAGTTACAGGTTTATGAGAAGGTATAGAGCACCCACTTACAATCAATCAATATGTTTGTCAATGTACAGTAGTGAGAAGGGTTAACTGAATGTAGTCGAATGACATTCGTTCACATAAGTACTGTGCTGAATGCTGATGCATGCTAGAGGATATTGCTTGCCAGAATTCCTCATGGTCTTATCTTAAGATTTAAGATCATTGCCTTACAATTTAGGATGGAACAGAATTTTGGAAAACGCAGTCTTGAGTATGGTTTTCTGAAGTTTTTTAAAAGACTCCCATCGTTTCGAGTTCTTTTTTTTTTTCCTCTCCAATAAGTGTTTTGTTGGTTGATCTGAAAATGGAAAATTGTATGTTGGCAGGTCCTTAGCCTGAAGTCTTTGTTGCTATGCTCCAGCTGGCAAGAATTGCAGAATGAATCCAGTGAGAACCCGCAAACTGTAATGGATGTGATTTTGAGAGCTGGGGTAAGCTGCTTTCTCCTGACACAGATTCTAAAGATTCATTTTCTGTATCTATCGTTTAACTGGTTTTACCACTGATGCATTATATATAAAATGAGCCTGTGACTTACACATTTATTCAGTGCTTGGAAGCCATTTAATGCATCAGCCATGTGGGATTGTTGCTTAAATATATTCTGTTACTTTGAGATTGACAGAGCTAACCTATCAGCTTGATTAACTTTATGATGCGCTCTGATCAGAAGGACATGTGATATAATGCCACTATCCTATGGCACTATTCGAAAAGAGGAGATCCAATGTCTTGACCAACAGTGCCCAAAATAAAATTAGTCATTGGGATGTAGCTCTATGGAAGTTAGCTGCAGTATTTGCCCACAAATGCGCAGTCTTCACTGAACCTTACAGTAAAATGCTGTGATATATTTCGAGACGTTTGAATATGATGAGGTAGGTGCTATATCAAACGTGAATATTATTATAACATTCACATTTCAAGCAAATTTTTACTCTTCCTGTCAGATGAACAGCATCACTAAATGTCACATCTATGAGTTCTCCTAATGTCTCAGTTGATAAAGACTCTGGAGAATATAATTTAACTGCACAGACCCAGAAGTTCCTAGGTTTGATCCCTGGGCTGTGTTAAATTAGACACAGAACCATATAGTACAGTGGACTTTGGTGGTCCTGGATTGGAAAATTTAAAAATTATATTGCTCCTAATGATGGCTATTCTATGATCTCTGCTGTCCTGTTCATGAGTTGATGTTGGCTGAGGACAAGATGGAAGCTTGACTGTGTTGCTTTCATATTGCTGGTTCCTCCTAGCCTGTTGATACTCTACGATGCACCAAATGGTATTGGACTACATCACTCATGAAGTCTGCTCCATTATCACAGATGTTTTGTTTTCATGATCCATTGCTTAACCATTACTTATTCAATAAGAACACATGAAAAACGGCATCTTGGGTGACATGGCGTATTCTGCTTTGAAATTAATGTCACCGGTAACTGAGTAATTCATGCCTGGAATGTATCTCATTGTCCATTGAGATTACTTTTATTTTGTATATGCATCAGGCCCTGTGTATTAAGAGTTGACTGCATTGTTTGTGTAGGAGTTTGAGCTTTGTGAGTCTTGGGTGCAACTGCACCCTGTTTCAACATACTTCACAATGAAACTTCAATGTGAATACCTTCTTCACCTACTTGAGCAAGGAGATGGGGAGAGAGCATTCCAGGCAAGTATGATATGTTAACTTCTTTAAACCAGGTGGGTTTAAACAGTGTGTGATGTAATCCAATTAAGTGATTGAGGTTTCTTTAATGGTAGGTTAGTGATGTAAATTAAAATAGCACTTTGTTCACTTAAACTAGTGTTGCAGGTCATCGGTGTAGTCGGGATTACAGAAAATATTGGCAGGCATCGCAAGTTAGAAATTAATGACTTTGAAATGAGTGTGATCTATATATTAGTGTATAGTATACTTTAGGGGAGAAATATAATGCTTATTAAATTCTCAACTTCAATTTTTAAAAGGATCAAAATGTGTCTGATTTCTTCTCTGTTCCATCAGCTCTTGCAGGGAATATCTGATCATGAGATCTGCCGAGCTGTGTGTGAACAGGCTCTAGACCAGCATCCAGGACTAGCTACTCGTCATTTTCTGGCTAATTACCTTACCACGCACTTTCACAAGAGCCTGTCTGCTGCTCGGTGCCATGAAATACAGGCCATGCGCATAGGATCAAAGGTAAGAAGAGCATTAAAGAACCAGGTTATAATTGCTCGAAGTTCAACCTACTATCTTTGAACATATCTTATCTCTCTCTCTCTACATATATAATGCATACATTATCTATATAATATTTATGCACTTTGGAGTTCCTTTATTATATTTTTTTGCTTTTCTGGTGATAATAATCCTAATAAAAAAATTTGGTCACTCAATCCACAGTTGTTTGTGGGACACTGCTGTACGCAACTGGCTGCCGCGTTTCGCCCACAAATATACAGTCAATTCTCTTTACAGTATATTCTGTGAAGCACTTTGAGTCATCACGAAGACATGTTTATTGACTGTGTAATTTTGTTTTTGAATTTTTTTTCCCTGCACTTAGTTGTTGCTGACGTTACCAGAATCGGCCCGCGACAAATATTCGCACCTGTCCTCCAACCCGCTGCTGATGCTGGAACAGCTTCTCATGAACCTGAAAGTGGATTGGGCCACAGTGGCTGTCCGGATACTTCATCATCTCCTTGTGGGGCAAGAAGCTGGCTTTGCCATGAAAGATATCGATGCTCTCCTTTCCAAGTATGCAGCCAAGGCACTTGAAGTCCCATATGCAGTGCGAGAGAAAACTCGATCCGGTGAGAAATCATTTTTTAAATCATTTTTTTATACAAGAGGAAATGTCAAAATGGACCAACGACAGGACAGTGAAAGCTGCCTCACTCTTTTTCCCCAATAAAGTTGACACAAAGCTGTGTGGAGGGGGTCCTTTTTTCACTGAATTATATTGGAATATTTACTGTATGAATTGAAACTTTGCAAAAATAGGTTGGTTAGGTTACATGGATCTATTTATGAACTGACCTATGTGTGCTGCGATTAAATGACCGTCTCTCTATATCTCATTTCAGTCCCGCACTATATTCTATATCAAGGCTGGAAAATTCCGCTTGCTAACCAGTCGGGGGCAAGTTTAGTGAAGTGAAATGCAGCATCACTAGGAATGATAGTCTGTTTTTACACTGACGTTTCTATCTTTATTGTCTTTCCTTTTATATGCTTATATACAATCAATCTACTTTATAGTATATTCTGTGAAGCGCATTGAGACGTCTCAACGACTTGATAAGGCGTGGTATCAAATGCAAGGATTATTATTACTATTTCTTGGTTGTTGCTCACCCTCTTTGTGTATCCCAAAGGTTCATTTATTCTTCAGACTTTCTTTTGCAAATCATGTTTATCTCTTTTTGAGGATTCGTTTTAAGCAAGATTAAGATTCTGTTTCTCAGCTTTTTCATTCAAATTAAAGTGTTTGTTTCAGAATGAATTGATTGTCAGAATCTTACATTATCGAACACATCAAAATACCTGACTCGTGTATTTGTTTTTCACATATGAGGCTTCCATTAGTGTCAGCGATCTATTCAAGCGTGAGAGGCAATGTATCAGAGCAAATCCTTCTCCTGTCGAACACCCACAGACCTATACTTTGTAGGAAGGGTCATTGGAGATTGATTTTCCTTCCCCACCGTGACCCTTGCTGATTTTCTTTCCCATAGCCACTCAAATTTAAATCTATTAATTAGCTAAAGGTCTGGGATCTTCTGGCTTATATACCTTAGTGGTTCATTTGTTTATTCTTTAACATTCAGACTTTCTGTAATGCTGATCATCATTCAATACACTCTAGAGCCATTTCTTTTTATTGTGCCCACATGTGTTTCCACAGCGGCCCAAACCCTTGCTTACATTTTCATGCAATCGCAATAAGCTTGCCGCATCCCTTTTAATAAAGACAAAAAAAAATTGTTTAGTTTATTTTAGATTTTTGTCTGGGTGTCATCTGTGCATAGGTTTAAAGAGAATGGCAAATTAAAGATTAGTGTCATGTGATATTAAATTTGCATTAAAACTTTTTTAAAATCTTTTTCTGACTAGATTCCGTAATTAACCTGCAAGATTTGCTCACTCAGAGTGCCGGACCAGAAAACCTGACTATATTATCCAGCACTGAGAGAAAGGCCAGTGTAACATCTGGTAAGTGCAGGACAGGTGATGTGCTCAGCAAAGGGATATGTCCCAACTTGACCCCATAATCTTCTGACTCAGAAACAAGAGTGCTGCTACCTGAGCCAGGCTGACAGACTTTGCTTTATGTTTCTCAGGTAACTCATCCCTCCAAGGACCTCCAATTCTACAGGAATGTTTGTTACGAAGATCTACGTCAGTCAGTGAATTTGTTCCTCCTGAAATACCGCCTGCTAAGGATGACTGGGTGCCTGATGATGATGCAGTGCTCTGCATGGTCTGTTGGAAGGAGAGGTTTACGATGGTGAGCAACAGGTTTCCAATCATGTTAACTATTTTCCCTTTTCTAAAAATATTAGGCGTGAACATCAAAACCTCCTTTGAAGACTGTTTCATTTTGAAGCGAATGTTTTCCTCATCTCCAGTGGCACTGAAATGTCCTGCACTTTCAGAACTTCTCAACTTGCTCCCACGTTTAGAAATTTAGCAAAATCCTGTGATAGGCCTGGAATGCAATTTAAAATTCATTACAGGTGTTGTATTGCTTCATTCCCTGTAATTCCTTTTTTTGTTTTAAGAGACAACTGAGATTCATTGATCAGTTTTCCGGTAAAAAAGGCACTGGGTAACTCCTGAGTGCCATAGCAAGTGTCCAGTGAGTAAGCCTCTAAAAGCAGAAGGGAAGTATTTTGAAATGGATATCCTTGTATGTCCCAGAATATTGGCCTTAAAGCTAATTCGATTGCTAAGAATTTTGTGTTCTCTTGAGACAGGCTGAGTAGGATTCTGGTAAATTGGTGAGGAGACAGTATGGGTTGTACTTTGCTTCATATTTAATGTCAGTAACTATGTCTACTTCAGAGAAGTGAAACCCTGTAAGACTCGTGTGTGTGTGTGTGTATATAGTTAGCATTCATGAAAATGTATTGACTAGAGCAGTAAGGAGGAACAAATGATATTTCATAAATATCATTTGGTTTATTGGAGAATTGCTTTTTTTAAAACAAATTGCAAATGCAACCAGATTACAGGTAGGAGTAAACAAATCTAAGCAGCAAGTTTTCAATCAGTTTCATCTTTTGGAAGATTTGTAAATTTTAGATTTCTTATTTTGGGGGAAATTAAAGAAATCTATTCATAATGTCTGGCTTTGAGCCCATCAACAAGCCAGTGGACCTCTTGAGGGCTGAAGTATGTTTGTACAGTAATAAATGGCTGGCAATGATTCAGATTGTTAAGTTTGGGTGATGTAGCCACAAGAACGAAGCTCTGATTCATGAGCCTCAGCAGAACTGAAGGCTTGAATTATTTATTGTCTCAGGGCTGTTGGGGGCTTTGAATGACTCTGACTGAAAGTAATAGTTTTTTTTCCTCTGGTAGAATGCAAATATCTGCTCAATCTCATTGAAAAAAAAGATTTATATTCTAATGAAAATGAAATCTTTTACTGTGGCTCATTATTCAGTGGTCAGTGAACCAGTTGCATCTGTGATGCAAACCTTCAGAACCTGAAAGCTGTGCCCAAATGTGTTGGGCCTTTATACCCATGTGCTGGCATTTTTACACATTATATTGTACATTAATATGTTGATCTTTTGACTTCTTGACCAGTTCAATCGGCGGCATCACTGCAGACGTTGTGGTCGTGTTGTTTGCAATTCCTGTTCAATCAACAAAATGGTGGTTGAAGACTGTAGAGAGAACCCTGCACGAGTTTGTGACCAGTGCTACAGCTACTATCATAAGAAGTAAGGAGCTGTCGAGACAACAGTGATTATTTCAGATAGAATAAGATTTACGCACAGGGTTGAGGAGAAGAACCAGCTTCTCCTGCTTGACTGTGATTGAGCCGAAGGTCAGATAGAGCCGGATGTGTGTTAATTAATGGTTTGTAGACTCCAGGGAACAGCTGTGGGTGGCATAAGGTCCCAGACTGGTGGGGACACAGTGTGCATAAATACTTGTTCGTCTACTTACTCATAAGTATGGGTGCCGTTGGGCTGGGAGTAGGTTTGAACGTGTTATGAATGGTGAAGGGGTGGCACACAGGGATATTATTTTATGATAATTTTATGATCTCTAACATATTTACTTTTCCCTACAGGGAAAGGGAGGGAGACCCAGACCAAAGCGAAGGTGAGCAGTACCAGCTGTTTGGATCATTTTGCAAGGAAGACAGTTGAACAAACCTGTGATTTGTTTCTGCAGCTCATTGAGATTACTTTGTGTGTGTAACTGCTACTTTGTACTAGATGTGAACGGCAATGACGGTGGCTTGGATTTTGCAGCAGCTTTGCAGAATCCCCTGGTGGCAGAGAACCCTTGGTGTCTAACTCTGAATGAAAGTGAAAATGAGAATGAGCGCAGTGAGTTTTTCTATGAACAGGTAAGAAACCTCTGCTACTTTATTAAATGTTCCAACCCCAGCATTAGCCTGATGCTGCACATAACGCTGTTAAACTTTGTTACAGGAATATTTGATAGTTATCACTATAACTATATGCATCAATTTTGGCTTGGTTGTTGGTATTGTTATCTTGAAATGTTGTGAGTGTTATGGTTCACAATCTACACTATAATGCAAGACGGAGGGATTGCTACATTGTTAGCGCTGCCTGAATTCAGATGAGGTGTTAAACTGAGGTCTGATCTGGTCCTTTGTTGAATAGTATGGAATTCTCTGGTGTCCCTTGTGCACATTTGATTATTTATCTGATTCTTGCTTGCAGGATATTGTTGACACAGATTAAGTGCCAGGTTTGCCAACCTAACCGTCTCTGTACTTTGATGCAATTCATTGTGTGAAGCACTTTGAAGCATGTTTGAAATGTGAAGTTGCACATTTAGTTACCATCCCTATTACATAAGAACAAATTTAGCTTGTTTCAAATCGCGCATACGATTCTTTACCTCCTAGCCAAAGTACGAAGACCTTTTTATGAGTTTTCAGATATTGATGCAGTGGATACTCTGAGCGGATTGCTTTTTATTTTTGTTTTCATAATTTTAGCTGGAAATGTTAGTTTCTTTATTTTGTTTGCCTCATGTTTACTTGATGACATTTCATGAATGGCGAAGTGCACATAAATTAAATGGCAGTAAATTAAAAACAAAACATTGCATTGCTTTACAGGCTCCCAGCGCTTCTTTGTGTATTGCCATTTTCAATCTGCACAGTGATAGTATGGTTTGTGGCCATCAGCTGATCGATCACTGCAGCAAGCTTTCACGAGCACTAACTAACCCGGAAATGGATGCCTGTCTCTTAATGGACATCATGAAGCAGCTCCTCTTCAGTGCAAAGATGATGTTTGTGAAAGCCGGCAGGAGCCAAGACTTGGCACTTTGTGATAGGTGACTTACATTTCACTTTTACCGTGTAGTTATGGAAAGCTTGAAATTCGGGCAACTTGGATGAGGCTATTGCTCACACGTCCTTACAGTCAAGACTTATTGAGCACAGTAGGAATAATGAGAAAGAAATTGGGGGAAAAAAACCAAATGGTGGTTGGAATAAAGGTTACAAATTTATGGCCATATTGAAGTCAGCATGACATATTTCTAACTTACACCAAGAATTTATTCTAAAAGTATGACAACTTTGCTTAAGCATCCCATTCAATTACCACCTTTTGGTGTACAATCAAGTTATTTTTTGTTTTGATTTCATACAGTTATATCAGCAAAGTGGATGTGGTGAAGATTCTTGTTGCTGCTAACTACCAGGAAGTGCCCTCCCTCGAGCAAATCCTCAAACCAGCAGCAATAACCAGACTAAGAAATAAGCTTTTAGAAACCGAGTATTATGCACTGGCTGTTGAGGTACGTGGCCATGTCTTTCAATAAATTGGGGGTTTCTAAATGGGTTTAGTACTCAGAAAAACATGATGATCGAGGTGAAATTAAAATGCTGTAAAATCTCTTGTTGACTGCCGGGGTATGATTACTTTTATAAATCAGATCGGAAACATTGCGAAAGTGTCTGCCTGTCTATTGAACCCAACATCAAGCCCGTTCTTGAATCTTCAGAATTGGGGGGTCTTTTACCTCCTGATTACTAGAATAATGGCAGTCGCTCTCCCTATTTGGCTTTCCAATTGGAATGTCAATGTCCTATTTGAGATATTAGATGTTAGTCACCTTGAGAGACACAGACACAATCTGTTTTGTAGAGTTGACATGCATTACTTCTGGTACACTAAATCTTTTGACTTTAGGTTTCAACTAAAAGCGGACTGGATCCAGGCGGAGTATGGCATGCCTGGGGCTTAGCTTGCCTTAAAGCTGGAAACTTATCTGCAGCTCGGGAGAAATTCAGTCGATGCTTGAAGCCACCATTAGATCGAAATCAGTTGACTCTTGGCCCTCCACTGCTGAAGGAAATAGTGCAGCATCTGGAGACCTGTGTTAAACCAGTCCTGACTGCGGTAATAAAACTTTGTTGCTCCAGTATTTTCAGACTAATTATATTTGTATAGCGACTTTCACGTCGGGAGGACATCCCAAGGTGCTGGACAGTCAGTGTTTCGTAACGTGTATGTTTTGTAAGTGTGTTGACTGTATTTCTGACACCTAGTGTGGGTGCTTGTTGTTTTCCTTGATCAAGAGCCCTTTCACCTGGGCAATTAGTCTGAGAGTAACCAGAAAGAACAAAGCAAAATTTAACTATGATGCACAAACTAGAGTATTTGAAAGATCGATCAAAAAGAAAAAGTGAATATATTCTGGGGAATCCCTTTGTTTCTGTCATCTCAGTGAGTACATTATTAAATGAGGATGTGGAGTTGTAAATGGAGGGCATTACATTGAAAATATAAATAATTTGAACAGTTCATACTATGGGGTCTAATATGCATGGATTTAAAGAAAGGATTTCAAAATATCCAAGCAACCAGGTTGTGTGCAGGATTCTACGTTTATTAGACACATTAGATAATGATTTGAGGGGTATGTATTCCTCATACTGAACCTTTTGGTCCTTTTTTTTGTTTCTCAAAAAAAAAACAGCTAGATGATGACATCCTTGCCTCACTCCGAGAACTGGAGGCCACTTTAAACGTCGATGGGTTCGGCCTAGAAATCGTTGGGGATGGAAAGCTAAAGCAAAAAGTCTTCTACCAGGAATGCCTGTTCTACCTGCAGATGTATGGACCTAATCTGGCCATCATTTGCTTTTATATGAGACATAACTGCATGAGAGAAGCATTGCAGCACTTGTTGGATAAGGTAAGCTTTGGCCGACTGTCACTTGTTGTGGCTTTCCTTCAATCTTAACCTTTGTTGGTTAAGGACAACTATTTTTGGGGCTTGTGAAGAAAATACAGATCGATGTACTTATTGAAATATATTTTGGATGATGTGTATTTTTCACTTACAGGAGTGCCCCGATGAAGTGTTCATTGATGGGATTTTTGTACCAAGTTATGAAACTGGAAAACTGCACTTTTTGGAAAACTTAATGGAAAATATGGATTCAAGTCTGGAGAGTTGGAGCAGCTACCTCATTGCATCCTGCAAACATTTACAGACCAGAGGTTTCTTCAACATCTTGTACGATTTGCAGCGTTTTATGAAGGTGAATAAGCAGTACTTGCAGGGCAGTTCCTTTTCATGTTGTTGCCCTTTGTTCAGTGGCTGTTGATAGTAACATGCTGTTATTTGTTTGCTGTAGGACCACATGCGGTCGGCCATGACTTGCATTAGATTTTTCAGTCATAAAGCAGATTCGTATAGTGCTCTGGGGGCTAAGCAAGCCTGGCTGATCGAGGCAAAAGGTCACCTGAAGACGTATCTTCAGGAAGTGTCCAGCAGGTCGTCAGTACGAAAGAAAACCGTAAACTCTTTTCGTAAGAAAATGTCTGCGGCAGATGTTTCAAGGTGAGTAGATGGCATCTTTGGGACTGTTTGTAGAGTGCCATGGCTGGAGGGTTCCTCATAGGGATTCAACAGCAAGCTCACTCTGACACAGACATAAAACAGCTGTAGTATTTTTGGAAGGAATTTATGTAGGGGGAAAAAAGCAAATGCACACTTTTTGAAAAAAACATTAAAGTGATGCAGACCCTCCTGCCTCCAGTACCATGCTTCTCTAACCCCTAACCTCTTGGGAGGCATTTTACCTGTAGTAGTGGTTTGGAAAGCATGGTAATGGAAAGGTCTGCATTATACAATGTTTTGGTACTTGTCATTTAAGCTTGAGCACAATTCTTCAACAATTTATTTACCACAGATACATCAACACGATTGAGTTGCAGATTGAAGTGACCAAGTTCTTGCATCGTTGTGAAAGCTCAGCAACATCTAGAATTACTGGACCCCCTGTCAGTCTCTTTGGGAATAACAACATGAAGATGGCCGTTGCATGCAAGGTATCGCCTCTTGAATCAATCAATCAATTGTGGAGTCCTGTAGCTAAGTGGTTAGAGCACTCACTTTGCAAGCAAGAGATCTGAGTTCAATTCCAGGCAGGGCGAAACCTTGGGCAAGTTTCCTTACTCCACACGCCTAATAATAATCCCTCCCAAACCAAAAACAATAATAAATTGGTCATTTTCAATCTACGACTGTTTGTGGGACATTGCTGTGCACAATTGGCTGCCTCGTTCGCCCACAAATATACAGTCAATTCACTTTACAGTCTATTCTGTGAAGCGCATTGGGACGTCCTCCCGACGTGAAAAGCGCTAAATCAAATGCAAGGATTATTATTATTATTATTATAATCTGTTTTCATGCAGTCCTAATTCCTGACTGTTCAGCACCTTGGGATGTCCTCCTGACGTGAAAAGTGCTTTACAAATGTAATTTTGTATTACAGCATAAGAACAGTGAAATCGGGACCAGTTTGTGTCAGGTGGCTGTAATGCACTGACTAATTCACATCCATTGTTACAGGTTCTGCTCGGAGGCAAAAATATTGAAGAAGGTTTTGGAATTTCTTTCAGAATCATACAGGTAATGAGACGACTTTTGCAGCGTGCAAACACTAATATATTAGGATGACATTTCAGTAGTTCCTGTGATGAGATATACACTGAGTCTTACAGATATATTTTATATATACACCCATCTCTAGCATTTTTACACATCCACTTTTGGAGGGGAGCAGGAGGTACTGGTGAGTGTTCCTGATACTTGCACCTTCAAACAGTTTTTTTTAAAAAAAATGATTTTGTGGGGGATTCTTTCTGGATCAGGACTTCCAGCTGGATGCAGCTGCTGTGTATAACAAAGCTGCGAAACACCTTCTACACGAACGTCAGTTCTGTCAGATCAGACAGCTGTTGAAATGTGTTCGAGAGTCAGGAGTGGCCAGCAGCGAGGACACTGATCACCTCCTCATCCGCTTCATTGAAGGAGGTGACCAACAGCTTTCTCAGGTAAGAGCAGACTGAACTTTCACAACCAAAGCTATGAGTTTTTTTTTACGAAATAAGGTAATTGCATCTAACTGATGACTATTTCATTGACCATGGCAGGTCAAGAGATTACCAATCATTGATCGGGGAATGGTGAAGCATACTTTGTGCCAAAGCAAATAGCAGGCAGCCCATCCTTAGCTCATGGAGATTCTCCTTTTTGATCGGCCAACAAAATACATTTTTTTCTACTGAATATTTCTTGGTTTTTATGCCATTCCATGGGTTGGCCACACTACCTTTGAGAGACCAAGAAGTAAATGTGGTAGATTTGATTGAAGTTACTATAATGGATTTGAACTTGCTGATTGTGGCTGTTTGATATACAGTACATGTAGAGCATGAAAAGTGTGTGATGTCTCTTCCACAACCCCTCCAGCAGCTACCAGCTATTTATGGGTTCAATAAGTGTAAATGAGCTCAGTACAGTATTTGTTTCTGACCCTGCCTGAGCTGGTAAATGGTTGTCATGTTTCGAGGGGTTGAGCAGATGGTGTCCCACTTTGTAATTTCTCTTCCTGGAGGTGGCAGGTCCATTGAAATGAAAATAGTCAGGGAGATGAAAAATAGTAAATTCCCCTGGTGTCAGTGGAAGCATTTTGTTGCGTTTTGATAAACAATCAGCAGGTCTCTGGAGTGTGATTTATCACTTTGTTTTTTCATTCACTCTTTGGTGAATAAGCAATGGCATCCTCTGGTGGTGATAAGTTACAATGTTAAGGAAAAGGTCTCGAGTAGTTCAGAGTTTCTGTTTCAGAAAATACATGTTTCAGAAAGTTTATCCTGAGTTATTGAATCCTAAGAAAAATGTCCTTTATTTAATTCAGTGTAATTGTGGATTTCTTTATTTAAAAAAAGTTGCTGTTTAAAGCAAATCAGATTAACAGCAGATTTTCATGATTGGCGCCACGTTGGATCAGGTAACACCAGTTAAAAGGTAAAATCGTGTAATTCAGTTAGAGAAGGTATTCTGTTGGAAATTTCAACTTGGTTGTAATCATTAATTGTGGAATAAATAGATCTATACAGTGTACAATCAAACCAGAGAATACATTTTTGCTGTGCAAATCCATGAGAGCGTGTGCATAGCTAAATCAGCTTCATGTAATGTCTCAGAGCTCTTTCTGGCCTCTCTCTTCAAAGCAAAGCAGACAAAGAAGGAAATATCTGCATAATTATTTTCTCAATTTGTTGGACATGCAGGAGAATGAACAGGACAAAAGCTCATTTTTTAAACCCTTTGTGCCCAACTCGTTCAACTTCTAGCTGAATTATTCATTGCTGGTTCTGAACAGACTGTCAGCAGCATTCAATGCTATGATTGACGTTGTTTTCAACTCAAGGCAATGTCCTCTCTAGCTTCACTGCTCCTGCTCCACAGTTTTCACAGATCACAGAAACTAGCTGAGACGTATGTTGTACTACACTAAAGAGACATTCACTAACTGGAATTTTTGCATTAATTGTGACTTCGTGCGACTGAATATCAGATCTTGGATCTGGTAGCAAATTCTTCAAAATCATTCGTTAATGAACCACGCAATCAATTGTTAATGTATCACTGACTGACCAGGTCAACAAATTAAAAGCAATGTACTGTAGCCAACTGAGTGCCAAGAATTCCTAAATGGAACAAAACTTCAATAACTATTATATTCAGAACAAATTGAATAATGTTCAGAGCAGTTTATTTTGATTTGGGTAGCCTAATGGTACTCTCAGCAATAGGTTTGATTGGTGCATTGGTCTTTTTGCAGTCTAAAGAACTGGAAAAACTGATTTTGGAAATGAAAAGCGATGAAAATAAGGTAAGGAGGAACTCTTTTATAAGTACCTATAATATCAATGTCTCAATACGTTTCACAGTAATTACAGCTGTGTTGTGACTTTTTGTAGGATAAATGTGGCACATAGTATAAATGATCTGGACTTGGGTATAGCAAGTACCATTTCCAAGTTTGCGGATGACACAAAGTTAGGTAGGGTGGTAAACTGTGCGAAGGATAGTAGCCAACTGCAGGAAGACATAGACAGAATGGTAAAATGGGCAGACACATGGCAGATGAATTTCAATGTGGAGAAATGTGAGGTAATGCATTTTGGTAGAAAGAATGAGGGGAGGCAATATAGGCTGGTAATACAATCTTAAGGGGGGTAAAAGAACAGAGACCTAGGGGTGCAGGTAAGTGCATCCTTGAAGGTGGCAGGACAGGTAGATAAAGCTGTAAAAAGGGCATATGGGATACTAGGCTTTATAAATACGGGCACAGAGTACAAGAGTCGAGATTATGATTAACCTATATAAAACACTGGTTAAGCCTCAGTTAGAATACTGCACCCAGTTCTGGGCACCACACTATAGGAAGGATGTTAAGGCATTGGAAAGGGTGCAGAGGAGATTTATAAGGATGGTACCAGGACTGAGGGACCTTGATTGTGAGGAAAGGCTAGAGAGGCTGGGATTATTCTCATTGGAGCAGAGAAGGTTTCGAGGAGACCTAATAGAGGTTTTCAAAATCATGAGGGGATTTGATAGGTTAGAAAGGGAAAAACTGTTTCCACTGGTGGGTGTGTCGGTGACCGTGGTCACAGATTCAAAATAGTATCTAAAAGAAGCAGGTGGGAGGTGAGAAGAAACTTTTTCATGCAGCGAGTTGTTCGAATCTGGAACTCATTGCCTGAAAGGGTGGTGGAGGCCGATTTGATAACTACTTTTAAAAACGCGGTGGACAGGTATTTGAGGAGGACGGGTTTGCAGGGTTATGGGAAAAGGGCTGGGGAGTGGGATTGACATTACATTGTTCTTTTCAAAGAGCCGGCACAGACTCAATGGACCGAATGGCCTCTTTTTGTGCTGTACGATTCTATGATTCTACGAAGGCAAAATCCCACAAACCGTCATAAAGTTAATAGCTGATTCATCTGGATGGTTGTTGGTCAGGGCAACAGAAAGTCCCTTCTGTTTCACATATTGTCACTGTCTTTAGGAGTGGGGAAGAAAGAAAAAAAAAGTCGATTTCCACTTGACCAGAGTTGGTGCAGATTTGTCTGTCAAAGATTCAACGACAACAATTTGCATTTATATAGGGCACTTCACGTGGGATAGCGTCTCTTAGCACTTAACAGTGGCAGAGCCTGATGCCGAGCTGGGGGAGGAGGGAGGGAGGTGACCGTAAACATAAGAGGGAGGTCTCCAGGTGTGATCTGCAATTCCCTGCGATCTCGAGTTGATGACAATTTATCATCTGGATCTCCAGCAAGTAAGTATCTTGTGACTTGACATTGTGATTGTGTTTCACAGATCAAGGCTTTCATGATTTGTAATAAGTACCGCTCAGCTTACCTGGTTGCTGTGAAGTTTGAACCTCCGCGAGCAGCACAAGTCATACAGGAGGTGTTGGAGGCCGCCGAGAGAGCGGAGGATGATCTGATACCGAAGATTTGTAGAGACTGGCTGAAAGCACACCAGCCTAAGATGCTGCCTCAAAAACCCCACAGCGTGCTCAAATAAAGTGCAACCGGAGGACGATGAGGCACATGGGAACATAATTGCTACTGCAAATGTTCTTATAAAATCTTGGCAGATTCAACTGAAAAGGGTGAGGATAAAGTGGCAATAATTCCTTGGGACAGTCATTCCGTGATCGGTACGTTTCCTGCTGAGAGGAAACAGAATGAGATTTTTTACTAGTCAAACTTTGCATTTTGTTGTAGTTCCTTCTCAGTGCCTATCTGCAGTGGCTCTGACCCTGTTGGTTTGAGGTTGGTTTGAATTGTGACCTTGCTTCTTTTATACTGTAGCCAATTGCAATCAGGCTGAGCCACAGTAGGAGCTCTGCAGCAAGATATCACCAATAACAGCAGTATTATGAGCTCAAGGTCAGCAAGCGGGTTCTACTGGCAACTGACACTCACGCTTTATGAAGGTGTAAATTTATAATAGATTATCTGAGGATTGCAATTGAGATTTGCCAGCACAAGTGAACATTGGCTGCCGCGTTCGCCCACAAATATTTATAGTCAAATTCACTTTACGTGGAGTCCTGTAGCTCAGTGGTTAGAGCACTCGCTTTGCAAGCAAGAGACCTGAGTTCAATTCCAGGCAGGGCGAAACCTTGGGCAAGTTTCCTTACCCCACACGCCTAATAATAATTCCTCCAAAAAAAAACAATAATAAATTGGTCATTTTCAATCCATGACTGTTTATGGGACATTGCTGTGCGCAATTGGCTGCCGCGTTCGCCCACAAATATACAGTCAATTCACTTTACAGTATATTCTGTGAAGCACTTTGGGACGTCTAGAAGACGTGAAAAGCGCTATATCAAATGCAAGTATTATTATTATAACATAGATGGTGCTCTTTTTGACGTTACTTTGGTTGGTCCTTGACTCTGACAAACTGATCAAAATGAAACTGGCTTACTCGTGAAGACCAATCTGAATAAGCCATAATGTGACAAGTGTTTGTGCCAGTAGCTCGGGTCGGTCATATTTATAGAAAATCGGAAGTTGCAGTAGCAACACCACAGATTGGTGTGTTTCTAAAGCAGTTCCCAATATAACCTTAACTTGAGAAGGGAAGATTTCTCTTTATAGCAATGTACAGTTTGTTCTGTTTCCCTTTGAGTGGTCATTTTCATATGTGTGCAAGTTTGGGCTAGTGTGACAGCTGCCCCAATTACATCCAATTTGTTTCACTACTTTTTTTTCAGGAAGATCTTCACAGGTTTACATGGCTGACCATTTATTCTAAAGCTAGATAAATGCAACATGTCACTTTCTCTCTGTTTAAAAGAATTTGAAGAATATTTTGTTTTATTCTCAGATTGAGGTTATGTTGAGTGGTGCTTTAAACAATAAAGCAAATTGTGGTTTTAGAGAGCTGTAAACTTGAAAATAGTTTTACTTTTGTGGTCAAACAGCACTACAAACAAACAAACAAACAAACAGGCTGAGCTTCTTTGTATTCTAACTCTGAAGCTAAGATTGTTTTTGTGTAGATTAAAGTGTAAAGAGATTGGAATTTAACTTTGTGCATTTGTCTCAATAATGAAAAAGATTATATTTTTAAATAATTAGCAGTTTTCAAACAGTAATGTTTTACTACTTGTAAATTCCAGATCACATGTTATTGGAGTGCCAAAGGCATTTGCATTACATGCTTATCAGAAACCTTTGCTCACTTACAGACATGCTGGTGGATCTAATCGTGCAAAAGCAAAATGAAATGATTCATTCCCATTAGCTGACAGAGAGTAAAATTACTGTAGTGATACAGCTGACAGACAAAATATTCAGAAAATCACATACGGCTTGGTTTAGTCCCTCTGAGTGTAAGAGAGAATATTCAACAAGTGTATTGAATTTGTCCTCACAGCCATTTTAAATTGTACATAATTACAAGTGAGCAAGACTAACATGGCGCATGGTATATCTGAAATGCTGACTTCAGCCTCCTTCAGCTGACATTTTATAGAAATAAAAATGTTGAATCCCTATGAAGTGTTTTAACAATAATTGAAGTTCCATTAAGCACTGAATATATTGATTACCTGTTTTTGCTTATCTGCTCGAAGACTGATTAAATGTATTGAAAATGTTTCATTTGTTGCTTTGCACAATCATTGCACTTCCAAATGTGCCATCTGAATGATATTAATGGAATATGTTAAAATAAATAACAGTAAATGTGGAGAGCACATCTTCCTATAATTAATTCACCAACTATGTATTGTATAATGCAAAAAGATCAGTCTAGGTTTTCTTTCCCTTCTGTGTGATGTTTGCTTTAATTTTCAATGCAGATCTTATTTTTATAATATATATTCAATGTTCATATTAGGAATTCAATTTTTCCAGGGACTGTAAATGCCAAAAGATTAGTGAAATACAGGCTTCAAACATAGTTTAATAGGAAATTACAAATCTACACAGATCACATCACTGATAAAGAATGTTAAGCCGCAGGATAGTTATTCATGCATTTGTATTAAATGGTAAAGGTTCCTAAAAGATTCAGCAAGTTATAGCTTACAAGCGAGCGTAAAGGGCATAATAAGCTTATT